>NC_091815.1:16355011-16955011 GCF_041296235.1 Equus asinus | reverse complement strand
CTTTTCTATTTTTGCCAGTTTGTGTGGCTGTGTCTCCCCGTGGTTCTCGTTTGCACTCCCTGGTGGTTAATGAGCTGGAGCAGCGTTTCATCTGTTCACTGGCTGTTCGGATGTCCATGTCTCTGAAACGTCTCTTTACCTATTTTTCTATTATTCTTTTAGGTTGTTTCTGATTGGCTTGTCTGTGTTCTTTTTCAGCTGTGTGTTCCAGAGTCACCTTTAACAGTTAGAAACTTGATGGTCAACTCCAGCAGGTGTGTCCACTCCTCCTTCCCCCATGCCCGCCTCCCTACGTCTGCGGGCATCCAGGGGGTTTCTGCCAGTGGGTCCAGTCCGCCCACCTGCCTGCCCTTTCCTGGACTAGGTGACTCTTGTCACCAGCCTCGCCTCAGTCCATGTGTCACCTGCCTGGCAAGTCCTCTCTTCAACCCTCCTGTGTACACCGACACAAGGACCCCAGCCCCAGGAGGCTTCCCCCTCCTTCAGCCCACACAGAACTGTCCCCGCCTGGAGCTCCAAGTCACAGCCCCTGACGGTGTTTTTCCTTTTGTCCCTGGGAGGGGCCCCTCTCTCCTGGTGGAGCTCCCAGCCAAGATCGTAGGCCCTGGGCAGGGCTGCGTCTCCATCTTCTTGATTCCCAGAGCAGACCCTCCACACGGTGTGGGCACAGAGTCAGGCTCAGGGCTGCAGGGCCTGCAGGGCTCAGGACAGGAGGAAGGAGAGAGCCCAACCACCACCCACCTGCTCTTCCTGAGGAGGAGCAGACATGCTACCCTCTGAGGCCTGGCGTCCCCGGGCTCCCCTGCCCCTCCCCGGCCCCCAGGACCCACGTCAGAGCCTCTATCCTCCCCGCTGGGCCACCTCCCGATGACTCCCCCCAGGAGGGATCTGTCCTGTAAGTCAGTCCCTTCCTGTCTGAGTTCCCGCGGCTCCACCCTGCAGCTCAGCCCCCTAGAAGCTCTCCGCAGAGTCCCTGAGGAAGGTAATCCAGACGACGCCCCTAAAGCCACTCATCCTGTGTACAATTTGCAAAAAAATCCCATGACAACTTGGGAGAGACGATTTTAGCTTAAGTCATCCATGGGGCATTTTCCTTCACAGTTTTGATAACATTTATGCACACAGCATTTAACACTTGGAGACAGCTTCATCTTTCCCATCCGCAAAACACCAAACCCGATGTGCCAACGGGGATGCCCCATGTAAGAACTCGGGCTGAGGGCCGTCTGCACTGACCGGAGGCGCCCTTGTGTCTGCCCGGTTCTGGGCCTCTGGGGGCCACCTCGCCATCCTGATGAACTGGGCCCTCCCGCATCTCCGCCCCACAGACAGATGGGAGCCCAGGGCTGGGGCGCAACCCAGGCCCCCTCCGCTCCTGCTGCCCCTCCCTTTCCCGAGGACGCCCGGCCCAGCACCGCCCTGCTCTGGCCTGATTGGCTGTGTCGGCCCTCAGTCAGCAAGGTCAGGGCCCGAGACCTTGGCTCCAGACTTAAAATAGAAGCCCCGGCGTGCGGGGGACCTTGCGTGGCTCAGGCGGATTTCCGTTTCTGCCCCTAAGGTTTGGGCTCATCCCATCTATTTCCTCCCCAGGCCCTGGCCCGGGCCATCCTGGCTTCCCAGACCCCTCTGCTTCTCCTCGGGCGCCGTGTCCTTCCTGCGCCAATGCCTCAGGAGAAGTCCACGCGTCTCTGTCCTAAATCTAGAGTCACACGTGGAATTGTTTTCCCTTCATTTATTCACCAGTTCATTCATTCCACAAACAGCTGGAGGAGATTATATGCTCACAGGGAAGACAAACATAGACAGATAAAGAAGTAACTAAGATAAACTCATAAAATAACAACCATAATGGGTTCAAAACAGGTGTGATGGCTAATTTTGTGTCAACTTGGCTGGGCCATGGGGTACCCAGACATTTGGCCAAACGTTCCTCTCAGGGTGTCTGCCAGGGTGTTTTTACATGAGGTTGAGATTGTGAACCAGCAGACTGAGCAGAGCAGATTGCCCTTGCCAGTGTGGGTGGGTCTCATCCAACCAGTTGAAGGCCTGAATAGAACAGAAAGGCAGACCGTGTCCTGAGCGAGCAGGCCCTCCTCCTGCTGTCTGCATCAGCGGGGGCATCAGTATTTCCCCGCCTTCAAATCTCAGTACTGTTCTTCCTTTTAAAACGAGTCAGATAATCAATACTAGTCCTCTGCTCAAAATCCTCTGAAAGCTCCCCGTTTCATCCAAGTATAAGCCAGAGTCCTTATGGTAGCCTGCAAGACCATATGTGACATGGCCTACATTGCTTTCTAACCCTGTCTCCTACTTTTCTCTAATGTCTCCCTGGCCCCATTGACCTGCTGTGCCTGGAACATGTCAGGCCTATCTCTGCCCCAGGGCCTTTGCATCTCTGCCTGGGACACTCTTCTCCTAGGTATCCACGGCTCCCTCCCTTACCTTCTTGAAGTCTATGCTCAAATTTCACCTTTCCAGTGAGACCCACTTTGGCCACCCAATTTCAGTTGCAGCTGCTCATCTCACTCCAGCTCTCCTGAGCTACCCCTCTTTGCTCTATCCTTCTGTTCCGTGGAGATAGTTCTGAAATACCATATAATTTGCGTGTTTATTATGCTTTTCACTTATTATTGATCTTTCCACTAGAATGTAAAAGGACAGAGATTTTTTTCAGTTTTGTTCACTGATGGCATATGGCGGGTGCTCAAGATTTTGAGGTACACTGAAGGCAGGTTTGCCCGGGCATCTCTTGAGCATGTGTGAATTCCATGTTTCCCTTTCAGATGTGTGAGAGTGAAGGTACCCAAGAATCAGCATGTATACGGGGCATTTGCACATTGCTGCTGCTGCTGCCACTGCCACCAGCTCACGCCAACTGAACACTGGCTGTTGTAGTGCACTGTGTGGTTGCCTGGTTTTTCTCTTGAAATTTCAAAACCACCCTATGAAATGGTGTCGCCTACTCATTTTATAGATGAGGAGACAGAGGCATAGAGAGATGAACAGCGTGGTCACTAAGCTGATGTTCTGTGTAGTTGAGATCCAACTCAAGACGTCCGGTTCCAAACCTCCGCCCTCAGTCTTGGTTCTGTCGCCCTTCCAGTGCACTTGACACTGGAGCAGCTGAGTGTGTGGGATGCGGGTGGACATCTGGACCTGTTCACCCCAGCACTCTGACCAGAACAGGTTCGTGAGGTCTTCCTTAGTCGCCGTCGTTGTCTCTGTCTGATGAAGAGCCAGTAGCCCCCCATGGCGCTCTCCGTTAAAGCAGGCCAGAGGTGCCTGGACTGAGAGGATGGCTCTGCATGGAGCCGTGACATGGATGTGCCTTGCATTTCTAATCCCTAAACAGGGAGAAGACTCTGGGGAAATGGGACACAGGACAGGCGAGGTCTGGTGGTCCCTAGGGGAGAGAGGGAAAGGCCTGGAGCAGAATGGACAGAATTCTGATGGAAGGGCTTCTAAATAATTAAATTACTTTTGTTCTGGTCCTGTGCTCAAGCATCTCCGCGGCCCGGTCCGCAGCTGCCCTGTAGGGAGCACATGGCCTTGAGCACAGGCCTTCACACGCTCTCCATAAATACTCTTCACAGGCCCTCACAGCTTTCCTCTCTCTGAGCTTTGGTGCAGCAGAATGGAGGATGGGCAGACTGAGGCTCCAGTGGACGCAGGCAGACTCACTGAGCCTCCGGGTGTCTCCTGCACCCCTGCCGGCAGCTCGCCGTCTGTGCCAGCACTTTCCCCTACCCAGGGTAAATTTTCTCATTTCGATCTGTTACACCTAAATTCCCTTTCTAAAGAATTTCCATTCTGAGAAACAAGTTGATTTCTCTATTGAAGGGTTCCACTGTAATTAAACTGATTGCTGAAAAAGACATCATTCTTCTTTTAATAAGGCAATTTGCATATTCAATAACTTTAGCCTCACTGGCTGAAAGACAGTTTGAAAGTTTGTTTGTATATTCTCTCATTTGACTGTTTTTGGATTGTCTTACCTCCTTTCTAGTAACGTGGTGATAATTGAAGGAAAATACAAGAGAAAATTTCTTCTAATAAAAAAATATTTGTGTTTCAAAACACGGTACAATTAATAAACAGCAGGGCTCCTGTAGGAGAACATCTTTTAAAACTCAGGCATTTGTAGTTACTTTTAATTTCCTGTTCATCAACTGAGCTCTCCAGTCTGGCTGGACTTGGGGGCTGCGAGGGAAACACGGATCCCGAAGTGCTATAGCAGGTGAGGGCAGAGGACCCAGGGCCTGAGACCAGAGTGGGCCTGGGGGCCCTCTGGCTGCAGGAGGAACGTGCGTGAAGAAAACCGTCACGTTTGTTATGGACGGCATGTTCATCTTCCTCCCAAATTCATTTGTTTAAGCCCTGAACCCCAAGGTGATGGTGTTGGGAGGTGGGCCTTCGGATGGTAATAAGGTTAGATGAGGTCATGAGGGCGGGGCCTCATGATGGGATCAGCGCCCTCATAAGAAGAGGAAGAGACACCGGAGCGCTCTCTCTCAGCCGTGCGAGGACTGGCTGCACGCCAAGAAGAGAGCTCTCTCCAGAGCCGCGCCATGCTGGCACCTTGATCTCAGACTTCTAGCCTCCAGACTGTGAGAAAACACATTTCTCTTGTTTAAGTCATCAGTCTATGCAATGGTGTTGTGGTCCCCAGAGCTGACGAAGACAACAGTCGTTAGATTTGCCCCTCTCAGCAATGGTGACCTTCTTGTTGGTCTTGTCACGCCTGGACCTAAACTGTTCCTGGCTTCCAAAACATTCATGCCACCTTTCTCCTTGCTTGCTTCAACGGGTCCATACTAGCAATGAAGATGGAAAGCAGGGAACCGCTAGCCGTGGACCAGACGCCAGCACCTCCACGGTTCAGGACGAAGTTTCCATTAGCAGATTTTTCCCGGTAGAAATCCTCTGCTGTTGTGTGTGAAGGCACCGCCCCCTCTGGCATGGAAACCCAAGACAATTCTGGGCAGCATGCACTCCCATAACCAAATTCTGGCTGTTTCTGCTCTCTTTGGAACTTTGCCCACAATCTAAGGAGACATGGCCTGAGGGTTGCCCCTCATGCCACACCGGAAGGACACAGCATGCCCGTGATTGCTGGGGCACACACTCAGGGAGGCTGTGGGTCCAGCAAGTGGCTTCTGCAAAAAGGCCAGAAAAGTTTTTATTGTTATTTTTGTTGTTATTTAACAAAAGCATTTCCAGGATATTTGCTTACCAGTGAAATTAGTTGGGTAAATAGGGCCTAATACCTTGGCAAAGCCAACAGTTGAAAAAAAAATTCAAATTTTGTATTCCTCCAGGGGAGGGGAGAGCCTCTGATCAGCGGTTCATTAAGGATCCTCCATGTCTCCCATCTACCAGCTGCTCAGCACTCCTCCAAACCAAGGGAGGATGCTGAGGTCCAGAGCTTCTCGTGGCATTTGGCAACACCAACTTTTCTCTTTGGGCTGCAAGTCGGCTGGACAGTGAAGAGGATCTGAGGAAATAGACGCAAGCCTATTGGTTTTGTTTTTGTTTTTTTTTTCAATTGCGATAAAATGCACGTAACATAAAATTAACCATCTTAACCATTTTAAGTGTGCATTCAGTAGCAAGGTGTACATTCACATTGTTGTGCAACCACCACCACCATTAATCCACAGAATTCTTTTCATCTTGCAAAACTGAAATTCTGTCCCCGTTAATCAGTAACTCCCCATCCGCCCTCCCCCCACCTTTCTATCTTCTGTTTCTGTGAATTTGACTACTCTGGGCGCCTCATATCAGTGGAATCATACAGTATTTGTCCTTTCGTGCCTGACTTATTTCACTTAACGTAACGTCTTTAAGGTTCATTCATGTTGTAGCGTGTCAGAATGTCCTTCCTCTTTAAGGCTGAGTGGTAATCTATTGTACGGATATAGCGCATTTCGTTTATCCATGAAGCCACTGTTGGATGCGTGGGTTGTTCCCACCTTTTGGCCATTGTGAGTAATGCTGCTGTGAACATGGGTGTACAAATATCTGTCCCACACCCTGCTTTCAGTTCTTTTTGATGTACACCCAGCACTGGAATTGCTGGGTCACATGGTAATTCTATGTTTAAGATTTTGAGGAACCACCACGCCATTTTCCACTGAGGCTGTGCCATTTTATATTCCCACTGGCCTTTTGGTTTTTAATAGAGTCAGCTCTCTACTCCCTATCCCTTTTTGCAATATCTGCTTCAAATAATATCAGGTCCCCTGGGTAGAGTGACTATCCTCCCCAGCCCTGTGGCTCTCCCATCTCCCGCTTTAAATGGGTTTAATTTTGCAGTAGGTCCCATCCACGTGCTCAAATATAGGACTGAATTTATACAGCAGTTGGAGACTTGTGTGAAGACCCAACTTCGCTGTGGTTGGATAATTTCATCCCTCAGCATTCATTGGTTTTCATGCCACCCAGACCAGCCAGTCACACATCCAGCAGTGGACAGCGTCTTATGGGACTCAAGGTTGACCGCCTAGGGCAAGGCCTGGGGGTGGAATCTCCAGCATCCCGGAGGAGCAGGGTACATTGAGAGGCACAGAGGGGATTGAAAGAGGTTGGGTTTTCTTTGTTCAGTGGCCTCAAAATCCAGGCTGACTCCACCCTCCATCCCTACCTAAGCTGTGCTAAAAAACCTTGGGCTTCTGATGGAAGCCGCAGTCCCTTCTGTCCTCTGCGGGGATCATGGTAACACACTCCGATCTTGGGAGCGTGCAGTGTTTGTAATGTCCCAGAGAGAATTCAGGTGCTTCGCTCGCTGTGCTTTCCAGCTAGAGCTCCAGTTGTTTGTAACGCAATCCTGAAAGGGTGAATCTGGACAAGCGCAGCTTGGCCATTTTGAGCACATATGCTAGAACTAAGTCTTTTTGGCTCAGCTGTAGCTCGAATCTAATGAAAATGACAGATAATGCAGCGCTCTGTGTGCCTGCCAAAAAAGAGGATATTTCCCATGAGATAGCACCTGGTGATGCAGAAATAGACACTATAGATTTGTGATTGGCTGGTGTGTGCATGTATTCATATCTAGCCTGTATTATCAAGCACACAAGATCACATCCTGGATAATAACAGCAACAATGGCATGCATAAAAATGACTGCAGCAAAAGGGGAAAAAACGCTAGATCAATTACGTCAATTATGTGCTAGTACCTTTTCCCCCCTCACAGTTTCGACACTGGGAAAAGGTGGCTTCTCTCTCGGATCTAATTATTCACATGCTTATTGGGGGCCTTCCTCCCTTTTCCCCGCTTCTCTCTCACAGGTGGCTATAAAGGAGCTCTCTTTCAGAAACATGCTGTGGACCCAAGTGTGCCTCCATACGTATGTGCCTTACATCTTAGCAGTTGAATAATCAGTTTCTTGAAAGTAAGAGGAAACGCCTCTTGTGTTGGCACCCTCTAAAGGGAAGCCACGGGAGGGCCTACACAGGGATGACTTGACCTTAGCGCAAAAATGCCATCAGCCTCGGGAAGTGTCATAAATTAAGTTGCTATTTAAGCCCCGATTCTAGGAAAAGGGTCCAAATTTCCAAGGTGCCTTTAATGACTCTGTGCTCAGTGACAATGAAGTATTTCGTTAACAGACTGCCACTGAGCAAACATAAAAATTGCACAGCTTGGAAAGAGAGCGTGCCATTTTCCCTTTCTTCAACGCCTTCTTCTTCCTTTCTATTTTCCTCCCATTTCATCACCCCTTTCTGTTGCTCCTTCTTTGCCTCCCATTTGGAGACACAGTCGAGAACCAGAAGCACAGACTCAGGGAAGGAGAGCTGGGGCTCCAGCAGTCTGTGTTCGCGTCCTGCACGGCTTGCGGCGTGACCTCACCCCGAACCTTTCTTGGCCTGTCTTTAAAAGGAGAGCACTTGAACCTGATGTTCTCTCAGGTGCCTTCAAGCTCTCCGATTTGAAGGGAAGAGTAATTTACCCAGGCTAGCTAAGGTGGAAGGCGATTTTGAAAGAGAAATACAAAATCATTAAGCAGATCAGTAAATTTGATAATGAATTGTTTCAATTAGATTCAGGTGGCAGCAGATGTTAAATTACTTTAGCAGAACCCAGCTTAGGGGTTTATGGTTTACTTTTCTCATTTAAATATACGGATACAAAGGGATAAGTCACATTTTTAGTCCAGCTGGACAAATAGCGCCTACTGTGCGGGGCCTCTGTGAGCGTGACGTTGTTCGTCTGGGAGTCGGAAGGCAGGGTCTGGGCCCACCCAGCCCACGTCCTGGCATTTCAACATGTGCTCTGGGAGGAGCCTGCCCCTCTCTGGGTCTCAGGTCTCCCGTCTGTGAATAGAGGAACAGACCCATCTCTGGCCCTAAAATGTGTCGTGCTTCCTTTGAATTGCTGTTTACCTTTACCAGACCTGTTATGTATATTCCAAGTGTATTTGTGCTGCGCACACAGTGGATGTTACGGCATGTGGTCTGCTTGGCTGTCAGACTGTGAGGTCGTGCGGGAGAGGGGCATGTCGTCTTCTGGGGAAGACCATGCTGATGGTGGTGGTGGCTGCAGGAGGCAGAGGTTTCATCCTGGCACCAAACCGGCTCAAGCACCTCAGGCAGCTGACCTGGAAAGACTTCCTGCCAATCCATGCTTGGCATGATCCGCACAGGGCTGTGCCCGTCGGCCTGGCTTCCTCCAGGGGAGGCTAGACTCCGGGATGCAGGGGAGGAGGAAGAAAGGGCATACTGGTCCCAGGAGGCACCTTTCTTCCTTCTTCCTTCTCAGCTGCATCATTCCTGGAAACGAATGGCCCCAGGGCCTGGCTCCAGCACGCCCTACACATGGCGGACACGGTGCAGGCCATGCCCCCTCCCCAGGAGGCCCCAGCCCTCCGGCCTCCCTGCCATGCAGCATGGAGCAAAACCCCACCAGGTCGGCTGAGCTCCTGAGAAAGCTGCCTCTTTAAGAACTTATCTCATATTTTCAGAAATTGACTGTGAAAATTCTAAGTAATGGTGTGACATGATCACACTCACTTTCTGTAGTTAATCCTTCACGAGGGTCAGGCGCCCCTCTCTTCTCAGTGGCTCATTTGATTGTCACCTACCTTGCACAAAACCTCCCAGCCCCAAGCACTGTCTGGTGGGATGACAGGCAGTCAGAGTGCTGAGCGCTGTGCAGGAATAACTGAATTAGAAAAAAGCTGCTGGCACTGTAATAAAGCGTTTAATGGACAGACAGCCTCTCCTGCCTTCCTTGGGGTAACACTAAATCCCTTTTTATTGTGGTTTGCACAGATGTTAGTGAGTTATCCATTTCTCTAATCATACTAGAAGTTGGCACATCCATCTTAAGTAAGAAGACCAGCCCACTTGTTTTTACAGAGTCCTTTTTCTAATAAACTTGTGTCAGTTTCAGGTCAGTTTTACCAATACAAATAAAATTCAAACAAATAAAAAGTATATTGTCTCATGATGAGATTTATGTAATTATGTCCCTTAGGTCACTTTAAATTTACACAGGGAGCTACACCCTGCATAACCTTTATTGCAGCCGGGTTTTCCTGCGACTCAGGGACACACACACACACACACACACACACACGGGCGGGGTTTACAATATTGGATCCCCCAGGTCACGGCGGAGCCTTTGGTGCAGAACGGCCCCCGTTTCCATCTGAGGGGAGAGCTGGCCTGCGGGTGATCTGCTCAGGTCTCCCTGAAGCATCCCCAGGAGGTCGCAGGTTTTTTTTCTAATGACTTCTTCATGTAAAAGGGGCTGTCTTGCCAGGCCCATGTTGCACTCCTATCATGGCTTATGGACCACCCAAAGATCTATTTGCAAGGGAAAATTTTGCAAAAGAGGGTCATGTAGCAGGAAAAAAAAATGTATTTGTTAAAAGGAGAAAGGGGTAAAAAAAAAAAATCCTGCACACCAAGGTGCTCCCGACTGCAACTTCTGTGGAACTGGGAGAGGTCACCTGAAGTTCAGGCCAGGATAAATAATCGCTGTGGTGAGGGGTCCTTTTTTCCTTTCCATGGAGTTGATGGGTTCACAGCGGTAGCTGAATCTTGATAGATTGGCAGATGCTGAAAGGCTGCGCTAGGCAGCGACCGGGGCAGGGCTGCACTCCAGCTCCCAGGGCAAACGGTGGACAGCTGAGGTCCCAGGGCTGGGAGGGAAGCAGAGGCCAGGTGACAAAGCCACCTCTGTCCGGGCACAGAGCAGGCCCTGGCACCGCCCCTGGGACTAGTGCGGCAGGATGGGCTCTCCAGCACAGCCGAGGCCCAGGGCTGCCTTGCGCCTTTGTGGACAGAGACTTACTGCTCTCTGGGGCCTCCCCCTGCAAGTGAGAAGGGCTGTCTGTGTTGTGCTTCCTGGTCCAATCGTCCACTTCATAAATCAAAGACGATGGGTGGTGCCTTAACCATTTGGTGTCCTGTTTCAAGGAGGGAAACAAACCTCCATGGCTGCCACAGTGGGCGAACAAGAGTGGGCTCGGTTGCACCAGGGGCTGCACCCAACGCTGTGAGCGAACTGCCAGGACAACAGCTGAAACGCAGGCGGGGACCTGAGAGTCTGAACTCGCTTGCTCACTGCCCCCTGGACTGCAGAAACTGAGGCCCAAAGACGGCCATGTGACTTTCCCAAGGTTCATCTAACAAGGGATGGAAGAGCTTAGACTGGGCCAAGAGACTGCCTCCCAGCCTCGTGCTTCTTCGCTCATTCATTCATTCCTTTATTCAGCAAATATCTGTGGAGTGCCTGTATTGTGTCAGCACTGTGCTCGGCCCTAGCGTCTGAGAAATGTTTAGAGAAGTATCCAGCAGGTCACTTCCACAGAGAAATGTTAGTGTTCATTCATGTGCTTATTAATTAATGGTTAGGTATTAAATCCTGCATACCTGAAATGTTCATCCTTTGGGTGGCTCTTGTCAGGCGCCTCCTAGAGGCCCAGTGTGGCATTGGGACCCTCAAGAAGACTAAGTTCTGGGTGGACAGAGGATACCAACCCCCGTACCTCCTGGAGGGGAGCTGGGCTGCAGGGCCCTGAGGGTCCCTTGGCAGCTCTCAGGAGCAGTGGCAACAGTGGTCTGTGCTGGGTGGGCAGACAGCACGAGCAGAGTGGTGGGGCCTTCACCTGGTCTCTAATTGTGAAGCCCTCACAAACCACGGTCCACATTGAGGGACACAGAAGTGGCCTTTGCAACACATTAGGGTTCTCACTGATTGCCAAGGCAGGGCCCAGGGAACACTGGTCTTGAAACACAACTCACTTTGGGTCAAAGGCTTTTTCTCCATCTGGGGAGATTTCTAGCTCTGTGTGTCCACTGTCCCCAGCATCACCCCATGCCCCGCCAAGTCTGGAAAGGCTGAGTGTGTGTGAAAGGCCCCAGATGTGACTCTCGTTTCCTGGTCAGGACACATACCTCGCCCACTCCAGCAGGTCTTAAGGGGCAAGTGAGGGAGGCAGAGTCTAAATGACAAGACTGGAGAATTGGCAGACATTCACTGGGGCTGCGAGACACAGGTCACACCCTGCAACATCCATGATCATTCAGTCTAGAGGGAAGGGAAGGGCTTGCTGTGAAATTGTCCTGAAAGGAGCCCCTGGGCTGCAGAGGTGTCCTCTCCTTCCCCCCAGAGAGGAGTGTGAGGAGCTCGGAGAAGTGTCAGGGCCCCCGGGGGTCAGAAGGTTGAAGAGCGGTGAATTCAAGCTTCCATGGGCAATATTGTGATGTTCCAAGTCAATCATCTAAGAAGCTATGGACCTGACACCTCGCTGGTTGCACCCTCCTGCCACACACCAGTTCCTTTTGCTGTCCTCTGGGCCACTGGCTGATGACTAGGAGGGCGTTGGGGTAGATAGTCTGGACTCTGGAGCCAGGCTGCCCACAGAGACTCCCAGTTCCGCCACCTATCTGCTGTGTGCACGACCTCAGGTGGGCTCCTTATCCTCTCTGTGTCCTCACTGCAGGGTGGAGATGACAAAAATGCGCTCACCTCCTAGGGCCCTTGTGCGGACTAGGTGAGCAGAGGACCATAAAGCACTGAGGATGGTGCCTGCGCAGCTCTTCTTAATACACCATCAGTGCTGCCCAGTAGTCCCTCCAGGGGTGTCCTTTTAATTCAGGTTCCTGGGGCCATCCTTATCCTTTAAAGCATCATCCCAGTAATTTTACTCCCTGGCCACACCTGCCATACTTCCCCACATGCCACTACAGAGTAAATCCAAACTCTGAAAATTGGCATTCAAAGCCCTTCGTAATTGGAGTCATCTTATCTTTTTAGCCTAATGCTACCAACCCCACCTCAAACTTTATGCTTTAGCTAATCTGGTCCCATCCATCCATCCACCCACCCACCCGTCTTCCCACTCACCCACCCATCCCTTCTTCTGCCCTTCCACTCATCCATCCATCTAAAACATGCACACCCGGATTCTCCCAGGCTGATCCCCAGACGGGCCTAAGAACACACTTGCCTACATGGAAGCTTGTCCTTTCTATAGGGCCCCACTAGCTTGCCTCTTGTATCAGGGTTCCTCAGAGAAACAGGAAAAAAAAATATATATATATATAGAGAGAGAGAGATATTGTGAGGAATTGTCTCGCATGATTCTGGAGACTGAGAAGTCCCATGATCTCCATCTGTGAGAGCTGGAGCCCCAGGAGGCTGGTGGGGTGGTTCCGTCTAAGTCTGAAGGTCTGAGGACAAGGGGAGCCGACAGCATCCACCCAGTCCACGGGCAGGAGAAGATGAAAGGAAGTGTCCCAGCTCACTCTGTGAGGCAAGAAAAAGGGCAAATTCTTCCTTCCTCCTCTTTTTTGCTTATTCAGGCCCTCAGTGGATTGGCTGATGCCCGCCGCATTGTGGAGGGCAGTCAGCTTGACTCTCCACCGATTCACGTGCTAATGTCTCACAGACACGCCCAGAAATGATGTTGAATCTGGGTACCTCATGGCCAGTCAAGTTGACACATAGAATCAGCCATCACATCTCCCTCGGCACCCTCAGGACCCCGCTGAGTCCACCTTCCCAGGATCCACAGCTTCACGCCCTCAGTCGTGGTTATCCCTCTCAGCTGTTAGGAAGCAGTTTTCCCATCTAGACAGTGGGAGCAGCCTACCTCACTGGCTGCTGTGTGGTGCAGTGGGGCACATCAAAGACTGAACGTAGGGCCTTGGCACACCGTAGGTACTCAAAGGAAAAGGAATGACTACTTACTCCCCAAGAACACCAGGTCTTGGGGTCTGAGTGCCAACGGCACTTACTCTGACATTCCTGGCTGTGCCTTCTTTCCTTGTTACCTCGCCACTTTGGGTTAATCTTGCCTGACCTGACCTATGCTGAGCACACAGAAAACGGGACAACAAAGAGATTCTGTAGCAGGTTAACTCTGACCGATCCTGAACGGCTGCTTGGATAGTGGGATTGACCAGGATTCTGAGGCTTTCTCTGGTCTCAGTGGTCAAGAAAGTCCATGATCAGAAAGTGGTATGTGCCAGGGGGTGGAAGAGGGAAAAGAGGCAAGATTGCCAGCTCTCCATGACCCAGGAAAATGTGAGAAAGTTGGAGAAAAGCCATTATCCATTTATCCATTAATCCATTCAAGTGTTTGAAAACAATTTTGGTGGGCCAGGAGATAACTTTTTCTCCCCTATTTGCAAGACTAACATAAGTTGTCATTTCATCTGACAGTCAGATAATAGTGGCATTTAAATTGTCCCTTTGAAAATGTCATCTTCACTTTCTGAAAAAGTCTTGAATGAATATTATACTTAAGGTCTTAAAATCCTATCTAATTATAATGAGGTCTTTCACAGTGCTGTTTAATTCCCTTAATGATTACTGAGGACGAATGTGTGCCCAACACAGTGCTAGGGGCTGGGGATATGGGGATGAAGGGGACACAGTTCTGTCTTCAAAGAGCTCACAGGTCCTTGGAGAAAGAATTAGGTAGGCACGTAATGATGCTGCGAGCTACCTCCTCAGCTTCCCTACCTAATCATGTTTGAGCACAGCCACCAATGTGTTCCCTGTCCTTTGGTCTCTAAAATACTCAGCAGGCACATCGACCAGACATATATGAAAATGACCTACAGTATCCAGAAATAAAACCCACACTGGAGTATGGCAGGGGTTGGCCAGTAGACCAGTAGGCCAAACCTAGAGCCACTGCCTGTGTTTGAGATGGTTTTGCTGAAACACAGGCATGCCCATCCATTTACATATTGTCTATGGCTCACGCCCTACAATGGCAGAGTTGAGTTGTAACAGAGATCGTGCAGCCTGCGAAGCCTAAAATATTTACTATCTGGCGCTTTGCAGAAAGCATTTGCCAAAGTCTAGCTAAAGAACAAAATAGTTCGATTCCAAAAATGCGACTGCAGACCTGCCTAATTGGACCCTGCGTATCAGGGCCAGGTGGTCATGAGGCAAGAAGCTCCCAGAGGAGAGGTGGCCAGGAGGGTGTCCAGATCCTAGAAGCTACAGACACAGCTCCAGAAAACATCCCTTGTGGTCCAAATGTTGCATTTGCCTAACTAGAGGTAAAGCAGAGAGTAAATCAGGAAGAGTAAGACAGTAAATATAAGTCCAGGTATGCATGTTCCTTAATCTGTGAGGGGTTTGGGTAAATATACTGTAGCAAACCACGTCAGTGTCAGAGATCTAGAACCTAGCATCACCGAAATAATGTTAACATGTTCGCTTTGGTAGTACGGATATACTTATATGTCTGTACACAGTCACAGACATAGATATTCACACCCATGTGGTGATCAGGGGCTATTCCATGCGAGGAGTGTGTGTGCGTGTGTGTATATATATATATATATGCATGCATATAAATACCAAGGAGCATATAAAGAAATGTCACATAAAATTTCCCTGACTTTGGAACTACGTAGAGAAATCTTGAGCTGTAGAAATATCATTTGAGAGAAGTGAAGGAGTTGGATGAAATAAATGAGAAAAGCAGGGGAATGCATGAAAAATTACACACACACATATCAGTGTATATAAAAAGATATTTAAAATATATATCTGCATTCGAACATATACAAATATTTTAACTATATATAGAGATATTTAAATTATCTGTGTGTATATATATGTGCATATATATATATCTGTATATGTGTAATCAAACTGCCCTTCCATTCGAGACTCTTGGAAGTTGAGGCCTTGTCACGTAGCTGTTGGGCTACAAATCACTCCCACGGAAAGTGTGCCACACTCAGGTCCCCAGAGAGCATGTGGAGGGACAGCGCAAGACTAAGCATCCAGGGAAAACTTGCTTTGCGGTCAGGGCGTTACACACCAGGGGTATCACACTGTCGGGGTGCACCAAGAAAAGGTGTCACTTGCAGTTTCTTGGCGGAGAGGGAGGTTTCTTGGCGGAGAGCCTCTGCCAGTTGCATCTAGAACAAGCACACTTCACGCATCCTGGAATGCAAACTGACATTTCACACACGCACAGTCCTCAGAGCGGAAGCTTCCAGAGTCCAGCGCTGGGACCGTACTCCTACTTGTCAGTTGTGTTACGTTGGGCAAATTACTGACCCTCTCTGTGCCTCAGCAGCCTTGCCTGTGATCTGTAAACAACAACAGTCCCTGTCTCAGGATTAATGGAAAGGTGAAATGAATTAATACCTAAGCACGGGGCCTGACAATAAACATGAGCTGTGGTTGGTATTATTTATGTCCCTGGGGTGAGGTGTGTTTCTGCTACCTTCAAGAGCGCCTTCGTGGAAAACATTTTCTTCGAATTAACGTCCCTGCCATCGACACACTTTATAGTTGGCAAAGAACCTCCACACGTTGTCTTGGAGCCGCGCTGCTCGATAGAAAGGGAGTGCAAGCTGCACGGGGAACTTGACGTCTACTTGTAAGTGCATTACAAAGCACGAGAAACAGGTGAAATTAATGTAATGACATATTTTATTTAGCCCAATTATGATAGGCAAAATAGAGACTCCTTCGAAGATGTGCAAAACCTGTCAATGTGTTATGTTACATGGCAAAGGAGAGCTGAGGCTGCAGATGGAACTGAGTTCACTAATCAGCTGATCTCAGGATACGCTGTTATCTGGATTGTCTGGGTGGGCCCAGTGTAATCGCAAGGGTCCTTAAAAGTGAAGAGGGAAGCAGAAGAGAAGGTCAGAGTGATGCCATGTGAGAATGACTTGATCAGCTCTTGCTGGCTTTGGAGATGGAAGATGAACCAAGGAACGCGGGAGGCCCGCAGGAGCTGGAAAATGCAAGGCAGGAGGTTCTCCAGTAGCTTCTGGAAAGGAATGCAGCCCTGCTGACACCTTAGTCTTAGGCCGGTAAGGCCTGTATTGGACTCCTAACATACAAAATATAAAATAATAAACTGGCGTTGTTTTAAGCCACATAGTTTGCAGTAATTTGTTACAGCTGTAATAGAAAACTAATACACTGATATACCAAAAACTATCATTTCAAATTAATCAAGATGGCAATTATTAAGGAGATATGTGACCTTCTTTTTTCTTGTACTCAGACTTTGAAATCCAGCATGCATTTTACATTGACAGCACGTTTTATTTGGGCCTAGGCACATGTCAAGTGTTCGACAGCCACATGTGGCGAGGGTTATGTCATCTCAAGTCGTGCCATCTTTGATAGCCCCACAGGGACTTTGTGTGGGTGATGTTAGCAGTGGGGAAACACAATCACGACACTCTGAATTATATATTTGTATGCACTTCTGTTATAAATTCCGATTATTTATTTGTCTACAAGATGCTGTTCTGCCTGAACTTTAGTCCTCCAATGAGCTGTCACTTATAGTTGATGAGATTGTTCACTGTGCCGGGAGTGGGAGCACAGAGCAAGATGGGGGCGGGGGTTAGGGGCTCAAATGTAGCCCATGCATCTCTCACCAAAACCTGCACCCTGGGGACTCCATGCACCCAACGTGGGAGCACCATTTTGGCATCTCCATTCCAAGTCTACGTAATAGAGGAAATGAGTGATTATCTTCGTGAACACTTTGATTCCTCTCGCCCCAGTGCATTCCCCTTTGGCCCTCCCCAGGCAATTAGGGTTAGAAACCAGGGTGACAGACTTTCAGTGCATGCGTGCCATTTCCACATACTTAACGTGCGTAGCCATATATTCTTGTGTTTAATTCACATAAATGGTGCTGAAATGAATCACGCCACAATCTGCCTTTTTCTCTCACATTGTTTTTCCTCTCCTGCCGTGGTGAGCTCTACAGCCTTATTTAAAAAGGAATCAGCACAGTTTTTCTGAAAAAGGCCAGATGGTAAGGATTTTAGGCTTTGCGGGCCGTATAGTCTCCGTGACAACTAGTGAACTCCACCTGTCTAGGGCAAAAGCAGGCAAAGGCAGTATGTGAGTGGATGGGTGTAGCTGTGTTCCAATAAAACTTTATTTACAAAAACAGGTGTAGACAAGATTTGGCCTGCCTTCCACAGTTTGCCCCCTCTTATCCTGGTTCATCCATTTTCGCTGCTGTATTGTACTCCACTCTTTGAATATAGCTAGAATTTTGTTTATCCATTACTCTATTGACCTTAAATAGCTTGTTCTCATTTCCCCGTGTTACGAGCATCCTTGTAAGGCACTTCTCACACAGGTCTTTCTGTGCATCTGCAAGAGAGTTTCTCTAAATTAAATTCCTAAAGAAAACTGCTGGGTTAGAGTGTGAGCATATTTTTGATTTGATCCCTACCTCCAGACTGCTCTCTAAAATGGTCATAACAATTTACCACTCTGTTGCCAGGCAGGAAACTGCCTGTTTTCCCTTCAATCTTGTAGCCACTACATGAGGGACTTGTTGGCCTGGTCAGACTGGGTAGCAGAAGGTGCCTGCCAGGCCTGTCCCATGTGCTCAGTCGCTTTCCTCTTCTTGCGTATGGAGGAGATCAATTCCACGCATCATGACCAAGGCTGGGGCCGAGGCTGGCTGGCCGCCCATGTAAAGCCATGACACTTACTCAAAAGAGGAACCTTTACTTCACCACATCTTGTTAGCCTTAACTCATAAAAAATATTGCACTTTAACTTATATAAAAAAAAGGAAATCCATGAACCAGTTGGCTTTGACACTGATGGACCCCAGGAATGATTTTGCAATGCAGGAAATCAATTTCCTGGCCTTATAACATCATTTCCAGAGGTGTGATCACCAGAGGAGACGGTGCTTCCATAAAGATCTTTGTACTTCTGCAGGAGGATAATGATCCAGGAGTGAAAGCGCCTTCTCTTTGAATAGGCACCCTGGGCGGTTGTCTGATATCTGCTCGTGTTCCTGACCAACCAGGACTGCCGCAGGTGGGAGGTCCTGGCACTCCAGGGGGATCCTGGCTTTTTTTATACGGAAAACAGCGACCATTAAAATCGGGAAGACGCTCCTTCAGCAAAAGGCATGACATTTGGAGACGGTGTTATTGTTACCTGAGTTCTGAAAGATCTCACTCTCTCTTTGCTCCCAGCCATTCGTTCAGTTAACAATGTCTTTGAAGCACCTACTGTGTATCAGACTCTATTTCAGGTATTCATGATACATCATTGAATGCAACTAATAAAATTTCCTGTATTCTTGGAGCACACAATCTCTGGGAGGTAGACAAATAATGAACAGTAAGCAGAATAAATACTTGATTAACATCCGCTCATTTATTGTTATTGTATATCTACCATGTGCCAGGAGCTGAGGTTTCTACAATACGGCCCCTGCCCTCAAGAGGTGCACACTTCAATGGGTGAGGCAGATGGGTGAAAGAAATGCATGTGATGTGATGGTTAGATCGCCATTCAGGACGAATGCTTAGTGCGCATCAAATGCAGTAGAGCATATATCATTCACAAGGGCATCACCAAGGGGCTTGTGATGGGCTCTGCTCCCGGGAGTTGGAGAAGGTCCCTTGGGTGCTAAGGCTGTATCGGTCAGAGATCTCTAAAGAAACACGACTCATCTATATATGTATAAAAATACATATATATATGTATTTGCTATATATGTATATATTTGCTAGGAATACATAGCAAAAAATTTATGTAAATAAAAAATACAAATATATATATAAAATAGGAATTGGCTCACATAATTCCGGAGGCTGAGAAGTCCCACGCGCTGCCATCTGGAGAACCGGGAAAGCCAGTGGTGTGAGGAATGCAATCCAAGCCTGAAGGCTCGAGAACCAAAGAGCCAATGGCCAAGGGCAGAAGATGCATGTCCCAGCTGAAACAGAGAGCAAATTTGCCCTTCCTCTGCCTTTTTGTCCTATTCAGGCCCTCAACAGATTGGATGACGCCCATGGGCATGGATGAGGGCCATCAGCTTTAGTCAGTCTGCTGATTCAAATGCTAATCTCTTCTAGAAACACCCTCACAGACACACCCAAAAATAACATTTTACCAGCTATCTGGTCATCCATTAGCCAGTCAAATTGACCCATCAAATTAAGCATCACTAAGGCCCTTGGATTGGTATCTTTGAAACAAGTAAGCTCTTTCCAAGCAGGGAAATGGAGGGGGCATTCAGGGCAGGGGACCTGCATGTGACAATAGGAGGTTTGGAGGGCAGGACGCATGCCAAGTCGTGAGGGGCAGAAGAAGCTGAGGCTTTGGACTCTTGTCTGAAAGCCATCTCAAGCAGTGATGACAAAGGGTGTCTACTCTGAAACGCTTCCAAACTAAAGGGGCACCTATTCAAGAGGACAGCTTTGGACCCTCAGGCCCGACCGGGCTGCCTGGGTTACGGTGGGCACTCAACAGAAATCTGTCGAATGAATGAATGAATGAATGAGGGCCCAGGATACAGAAAAATGTATCATCCAATGCAAGTCACAATTATTCCATTTCTCAAAGGGACAATCACTTCCATATAGCAAAACCGTGTCTGGAGAGCCTGGCAAAGAAACAATTAAACTGCGGTATGTTTTAACAACAGATTACTACCTAGCAATCACAACGCTCAGACTCCCGAAGAGCAGGAATGGGTATCACACACATAACGCTACGTAAAAGTACCCAGACACAGAAGAAGATATACTGTGTGATTATATTCATATCAAATTCAAAAGAAGAAAAACACAAGTCTTGTGTCATAAGAAATAAGGTGGTGCATTCGGGAGAAAGAAGTTGGCGTAACTGGGAGGGGCCGCGAGGAGCGCGTTAGGATTGCTGGACCGTCCTATCTGGAGGCCGTTGGTGACAAAACAGGCTTGTTCACCTCGTGCTAATTCTTCAATGGCTAAACTCACAATCTGCATCTATACATATGTGTATACACACCCAAATTCAATAATATATTTATTAACCAAATGTTTGAATAAAATGATTCAGATTACCTTAATATCTATGTAAAATTGACAGATACGAATTACCAATTACACAATATTGAATAATTTCTCCCAATTTAGTTCAGTTTTACAGGTTTTGTAGAAATGGACCTACAAATTAAAATTAAAAAAAGAAACAAATTGGACTTTTGGTTATTCCTTTGTTTTAAAAATGCTGTCATCTTGAAGGCACAACTCCAACGTCCCTTATGGAATGTGCTGCTCCCTGTTGGAGGGGGTTATCTAAGGCAAATAAAAACAGGAATGCAAAGGGTTCCAGGACAAATATTCTTCTTCCAAGTGGCATAGTCCCTGTGAGAGCATGGGACCAAAGCTACCTGGCCACTCTGGGGATTGGAGTGGGTGTGGAGAATGGGGGAGATCGGCCCCACTGGTGGGTTAGCACTGCTTTTCTACCCATTTACTCTGATTCCAAACAGATTTGATCCTTCTCTTCGGGATGCTCTCTGAGGACCACAGTCAAAAGACTCTTTCAGGACCTCTCTCCCTGGTGTGGGGCCAGGACAAAGTGGTGTCCCCTCAGCAAGGCTAGCATCTTCACCTGTGAAGCGGGGACCCTGTAGCTGTGAGGACTAAATGAGATAATGGCTGGGAAGTACAGAGGACAGTGCTTGGCACTTAGTGGGGCTCACTCTGTGGGAGTGAGTCTCTTCTGTCTCCCCTGCTGTGCACCGAGGGATGAAGGGCGGATGTCCTGGCTTGGACATGGGTATGCCTGCTTTGGTCATTTGGGCCAACTCAGTGTCACAGGTGCAGGTTCATCCACCCAGGGGACTGGTTGCCACACAGTTGAGATAGAAGAAGATCGTTCATGGCTGTGCTTTGTTGCATAGCAAACAAGAATGTGATATCAATGGTACACAGCAATCCCATTTATATAGCTCACGTGGCCATGAATTGGCTGGAGTTTGCCCATCTAAGCAGGGCTCAGCTGGGCGCCTCTGTACTGAGTGTCTCGCGCTGTTTTGCGTTGTCTTTCTGGGACGAGTAGGCTGGCCTGGGTGTGTTCTTCTCTGGGTGATGGCAGAAGGATAAGAGGTGAGCAGAGACATGCAAGGCCCCTCAAGCCTGAGGTCCAGAATTGATGCCATGTCACTTCCATCTCATTCCATTGGCCAAAGCCAGTCTCTTAGTCAAACACAAGGCCAACAGGTGGGTAGATCTGTTCCACCCCTTTAATGGGAGGAGCTACAACCATATGGCAAAGGGCTGAATGCAGGGAGGGCAAAGAATTCGGGCCAACACTCTGGTTACCTTCTTGTAACCCCTTTATCAGTTCAGTTATGTCAACACATCTACTAGACTAAGGGAAAGAAAGATTACCTAACAACCAGCAAACTGAATAAACACATATCTACTCATGTGTTCAAGGACTATTTCCTGAATACCCACCATGGGCTAGGCGCCGTTTTAAGCATGTGCTACCATCATAAACAAGGAGGGCAAATCCTTGGCTTGCGCAGAGCTCACATTCTGGATGGGAAAACAGACAATAAACAAGTAAAACCAACAAAAAAAGAGTAGTTGGTGATAATTACAAAACAAATAAAAGAGAGGCAAGCGGTAGAGAGTACCCAGTGTGCGGAGCGACTTTAACGAGTGAGGAGGTTTCTGGTCAGCAAACTACAGACGCTCGTTATTAAGCACCAGCCAGTCCTCACAGGTCTCAGGGTCCCAGCCTTTGATAGGCTCCCAAAGACCCCGGTGGCATTTCACTCTCAGCTCAATGGCAGGTCCTTCCACCCCTTCCTCTCTCTCTGTAACCTGACTAAGAGGAGAGGGCATGGATTAAATTTCATGCATAGTCCTTCTCTTTTGAAGAATGGGTCTCCAGATCTCAGAAGGCCTGTAGGCCAGAGCATTCATTGTTTAGGAGGAAACTTGAGTGCTATGTTCCAGTCTTTTTAAACATCTTTTTATGAAAAGCAGTCTGGTAAAAAACTGGTCTTTACATATCACTATCTTGTACATAACACAGTACCATCAGCTGTAGCTATGTGACACCAGGCCACGGTGAACAGCTGAACTTCAATGGCAGGATGGTTATTATTGTAGTCAAAAAATTCCCAGTCTATAAAAGTGTCCAGTGAGTCATCCGAAAGAGAGACTGGATAGAGTTGCTATATTTGATTATCCAAATGTTCAACATTATCCAGGTTTTGGGTGGCTTGAAAAATTCATCTATGTGTTTGACGATCTTGCAGTCTTTTCATCTGAACACCGGCGCTGTGTTGACCTAAGCGTAGTTTTAATTCTCTGGTTCTAGCAGGATTTTGAGAGGCTTCCTTTCAAAGCAAGGACATGAAGATTTAGGTCTGGTGATGGTGTTTCAGGCACCTCTCCCCTGGGCACTAGATGCCCCCTGGAAGCGGCTGTTAACAATGGAGGTGGTTCGCAGCATGCAGAGAGCGAAGAGCAAGTGAGGACCTGACATGGACGGGTCACCGGGCATGGCTGCATCCTGCATTTGTACATGGCAGACAATTCAGCAGGGGTAGAATAATTGTGGAGCTCCTGCTGCATCCCCCATCAGGAATCCCAGTTCCCTGAAATGGTGCTGGCTCCATCCTGGAGCCCTGGAGCTTTGGCACAGCTGAACAGCCTAGGTAAAGTTCAAGTGTTTTGGCATTCAGTCAGATTAGAATTATATTATCCCAAGACCATCCCCAGGCTCTGGACTCAAGAGGAGATCCTCCAATTCCACTACTTATTTGTTCTTTTTCCCATCACCCCCGATCCCCCATCCCCCGCCCCACAAATACCCACTGTCCCTAACTCTGGACAGTCATCAGAGAAACGGAAAGGCAGGCCTTCTGGGACGGGCTGACAAAGAACAGGGACGGCCTCCACATCTACACACACATGCACTCGTTCTTGTTTGGGGGAGTTTGGCTCCTATCTGAATGGAAGGACACAGTCGTGCGGAACCACCATTCGTTCCCCAGTCCTCAGGAAATTTTAGGCAAAGCTTAATGGTGGGAAGTTGCTGTATTCTTTCTTTTTTTTTTTTATGAGACAAGAATTCTCCGTCTGTAGAACTGTCTAGTGAGAAATTTACATGGAGAATTGACTCTTTGTCTCCACAAAGCCATGAAGGAAAGAGCCTAAGTGATAATTGTATGCACAGTTCAAAATATTTTAAATGAACTTGTTCCTACAAAGAAATAAGTTATGAAGTTAACTTTTGTATGTGTGTGAATAATTAAACTATTGTCACCACTTTAAATTATCATCCATTGTTAACTTACATCATTAAATCTTACCTCTTTGCTAAAGAATAATGAAAAAAATGCACTTAATTAACAGTTATTGCAAGCTCCAGGCCATTGATAACGCCAGTCTCTGTCTGAATTCACAAGTGTGTTTTGTACTTGCCTCCCTGTTGTTGTGCTGGCAAGCGGAGCCCTACATAGCATCAGCGACAAACCTGATTCTCCTGCATCCTGACGAACTCTCCCTGAAAGCTGCACTCTTCCTGAGCCATCCAATCACATTCGGATTTTGCTTCTGTGCAAAAGGGGATGCTGGGGTCCCAGCCGAGCCTTTGTTCTCCTTATGGGATTTCTAAAAGATCCTCAGCTGCTGCCATATCGGCGGAGAACAAACTCCTCCCACCATCACCCTATGTGCACAACACTGAAGCCACGGATTTGATGATTTGGGGTTGAGGAGTGGGTGGCTGGGTCAGAAGAAAGGGGTTTGGGGTGGACCTCTCAACAGATCCCTGAGGAAGAAGATGACGTGTTAATTTCCTTGTTGTTTCGATTAAGGAGGTGATGGATTCTTTTTTTCTGGATATTGTTAAAGAGGCTCGCCAGGCCTGTAAGGAATGTGTGGCATTCTTCAGATGAAATAAGGCCAATCAGTGGAATAATGAGGAAAGTAATATCTCCCCAGAGAGGCTGATGGGGTTTTCATCAAATCAGCCAACCTTTTCCCGTCACTTACGCCGCCATGCTCTCCAGGCAGCCCTGTCCGCCTGCCTCCGCGCCTTCCTCCCCTTTGTCAAAACTCCCTCGTGGTCATTCCTGATAACCACACACTCGGGCACCCAGGACATTCATGGGCGCTGGATACCTCTTGTTTTTGAAAAAAATAATTAACTTTTATTTTTTTCTTTATGGCTCAAATACCCCTCAAATCCTGGAGAAGTTCAGAACCGGAGACGAAAAGGTGGGCGGGCTGCAGAGGGACGGAGGGTTCGCTCCTCAGTGGGCTCTGTGTCATCGAATTGGAGTTGAGATGGGCAGTCTCGCCAGACTCAGAGCTCTGGCGGGGACGAGAGAGGCCCCTGTGGAGGTCTGTTCAGACCGCATGATGGTCGTCCAAGGGGACTTGGGTAGTCCAGGTTTGCCCTTAGCCCATTTCATGGCTTCAGCCCTCCAGACAATGGTGCCTGCAAACCAGTTGGCTAAATAGCCCTCTTCCCCTGTGGTTACCCAGCACACTAGGGCCCAAAGGGAGAGAGGATTAAATAGGTTGGCTTGGTATAAACACTGTAAAACATCTGGTTGTGTCTGCCCTGTAGCTGTGAGCCATCCTGTCCCTAGCTGGCTAGCCTTCTGCACCACAAGATTCCACTTCAGCTCCTCAAAGCTCTCCTCCCAATGGGTGGGGTCTCCCGAGGTCAATGGGAAGGGCACAAGCATACCACAAGGTAGCCAGAACCTATGTACTGGATGCCATTCAGTGGCTTCCCCATGGTTGTCCTCTCTCTGCACTGGTTGCCTGTTGGCTGTGAACCTGGTGAGGACTCTGCCAGATCTTGCTGGCAGACGGGCAGGGGCGCAGAGGCGACCGGCCCCTGCCCCTTGGAGGCCGGCTGCATCACCTTGCCCACTGGATGTCCTGAGAAGCCAGGTGGAACGCTTCCCTGACAGACTCCCCACACACGGGCCTCCTCCGCAGACCCCACGGCCCTGGAGGCGGCTGCTTGACAATCCTTTCAGCAATCCAGGACCCACGGACTTCCTCCACTGGGACCCGGGGCCGGGGTCACAAAAGAAGAGAAAAAAATCACATTTAGCATGTGAAAGTTTTCCAAATTAAGCAGGTTCCATTCACAGGAGTCTTCCCACCGTGCTCGGCAAATGACTCAGAGCCTCCACATGATTTCATCTGTGCAGACTCTAATCCACTTACTTAATGAAATACATAATTAACATATTATAATTGCAGTAAAGATGGTTTTGACAGAAATCATTTCCCGTATCTAATACCGTGGTAATTTAATCTGTTCCCCACTCCCTAACACGACCCTCTATGATTAAGTTTCATAAGAATTTTTTTGATTGATTGACTCATCTGACGGGCCTGGGCCTTGCTAAAGGAGTGTCTGTCAGTTTCCGGAGCAGCATGTGAAGTCGTGGCAGATGGCTGCGCGGCTCCGCGCACGGTCTCCCTGTGTGGTCTCCCCGTCTCGCGCACTCTTTCTCTTCCCTTCCCCTTCTTCTAAATGCCCTGATAATCCACCCTCCGCTCGCCTGAACTGCCAAAGCCGGCATGTTTTTATCTGCTGCGCCTCGGCTGTGGCGATGGTATTAAAGGCAAGGCAGCCAAGATGTGTCTGGGCGGGCAGCGGGAGCCAGATGCCAGCTGCCCCTCCCACCTGGCTGTGCCCCGTTCCACGCCCTCACACCCAACCCGGCCAGCCCGCCTGGGGGTTCTGCCCGCCCACTTTCAGGCCAGGCTGAGCCCTGCGTGTTGGCTGGGGGAGATGAAGAAGGAGCCCCTCCTTCCTCTGCCCCCTGGCCCTGCCAGCGCTCTGCTATGCTCCTGGGGGCACTGCAGACGTTGGAGTCGGGGTCAGGGCTCAGCCCCACCCCTCCCCTGGCCTTCTCCTCACACCCCTGGAGAGGCAGGTGTGCACACATTCCCAGGATAAGGAGTGGGTTCTGAGCACCAGGATTATTCCTCCATTAGCCATGGGGATTCTGGAAGAATCGGGTCTGGTTGCTGGGAAAAGTGCCTGCAAGAAGTAAAATGTCAAGTGGTCCTGGGGCCAGGCAGAGAAGTCCCCTGCGTACTCTTTGAAGAGCAGGAGGGGCCAGGAGGGGAGGGAAGGGGCGCTGTAAAGTGAGTCAGAAAGTAGCCCAGCGTGAAGGTCGACACCTGTGGATCTCTCAATGCTTCCTCGAAGCTGCTACTGTGCATAAAGCACCCACTGTACACCAGGTACTTGGGCCAGGAGTTCCATTTAACAGAAGGGAAAACGAGCCCCAGTGGGGATAAGTGCCGCATTTGAAGTCACCCAGCATGTTGGAGGTAGAATCAACTAGAGTGGTGGGTGATGGGTGCTCCCTGTATGGGGGGGCACAGCTGGAAGCGGGCCAGTAGGGAAGAAGTCCTGTCAGAGGGAGGAGGCCTGCAGGAGGCCACCCGGTGAAGGGTGAGGCCTGTGTGAAGGCATTGGCACGGGAAGGGTCCGCTGGGGCAGGAGAGCGGGTCTGGAAGTCAGGGGCACCAAGGTTTACGAGATGCTCTGGCCTCTCCTTGTGGTCAGTGGTCAGATGGTCTCTCACAGCCTCCTCCCTCTGACAGGGACCTTCCTTGGAGGTGCATCTCAGGGGCCGCTCCTCATCATGCAGTAGGATCACTCCAGTCCATCTGCTGCAACCCTCCACATTTCTCCTAAACCGCACTTCTTTACAGACCCATTATAACTCCTTACTGGACCACAGCTCCCTGGGCTGCAGGCTGGGGTCTCCCAGCATCTCGGAGGTGTAGATACAACACATAGAGGGTCTGTGGGATACAAGTGTCTCCCACCCCCAGCCCTCCACCCTCCAGCTGAGCCAAGGGCATGAGGGGCCGGAGCCCCAGGCCTCCCTCCCACCTGCCCCCACTCCTCCTCCCACCCGAGGGCCCAGCCACCTGTTCAGAAGCCAGTGTGGCCTGGACTCTGAGAGCAAGGGTGGGGGCATTGCTGTGGGACCTGCCCAGTGGCTCAGTGGCCACCTCCCGCTTTGGAGACCCTAATCCCCCCCAGAGTGCTGGCCGTGTGCCCCTCATAAGGCCCTAGGCACTGTTGCCTTTGTGGGCTTCTTCCTCCACAAAAATGGTCAAAACTCTCTCTTAAAATTGTATTCACGCAAAGACAAATACAATCTTAGACCTTGAAAGTTCATTTTTTTCTTCTGATTCCAATGGGAATTAAAAATGTTTGTGTTGAATGCCCTGAAAGCATCCTGGCCCCTCAGCACGTCTCCTCCTGGAGAAGCTGAGGCAGCACTGTGTCTGCCCGCCAGGCCCCCGACTGTCCACCCAGGGTGCTCCCGCCCCAGTGGTGCGTGCATCTCGAAGACCACAGAAGCGTGGGCTGGGTGGGACGCCCAGCAGTCCTGTCCACCTCTGGCCACCATCCCTCTCTACTGCACACCCAGACATGCAGATATCTGCGGAGCCAGACCAGCCCCTAAAAGCCACTGCCCCTGGGAAGGAATGCACTTGCCAGGGGGCTGGGTCCCCTGCTGGAGAGAAAGGGGCCATCCTGACGAAGTTTGAGGGGAGGCTGGGAGGGTGTGAGGTCGTCAGCAGCCACATACACACACAAAGTCACCCGCAGTCCTGCATCCTGGTTCTCTTAGAGAGGGGCACAGTGCTGGGAACCCCAGATTGGCCCCCGGCGCCTCCCATCTCCTCCCGTCTCCTGTACATTCTAACTGTCTTTCTTTGAGCTCAGGACACACTGCCCTCCTTGGGCTTCCATGCAGGGACAGCTGGCAGGGCCCCCAAGGGGCATCCTTTACTGTCATGGGGCTCCTATGTGATGTCAGTCACCCAGGACACACCCTTCCCCTGCATGATCCCTTCCAAGCCATCGTGTGCATCTTCTTCCGATGGATCGTGTGCAGCCCCCGAGGCTGGCATCTCTGTCACTGTCTAAACGGTGATGGCTGTGAGGACAGGCATGGAAGCAGTCCACCCCTATTGCCCTGAATCTTAACACAGAATCACGAGAACCAAAGGAAGAACAGCTCACGCCTGCCTTGCGTTGAAGGCGTTCGTCTCTGCAGCCAAAGATGTATAACTCCAACGGGCTGTGACATCCTCCTGGGATTGGGGCTGCCCTGCAGAGGCCAGGTCTGAGCAGGGCAGCCTGGGCGCCAGACAGGGGCAAGGGTGGGGCTGTGGCCACGGATGGGGGGCCGCGGGGCACACACGCATCCACCTGTGTGCCTGGCAGCCGCCTGCAGGCTCTCTGGCCCTGGTGGGCGGGGCACTGGCCCCAGCAACCCAGGGCAGCCGGTGGTTTGCGCCTGCGGGCCGGGGGAGGGGAGGCTCCGAGTGAGTGGCAAGTGTACATGAACACCACCACGTCAACTGCCAATATGTTATGAGGCCTTGGTAACAATCCCCAGTCTCTGGGGAGCGCTGCCGCAGTTCAAGTGCGCACCAGACAGAGAGAAAACAATTTCTGGTGCCAATAATGCAGCACAGATGAAAAATGTTTTAATATTTGAAGCTGCTTTATGGCAGAAGCGATGACAGTGATGGACTCAATGTCAGCTTTTTTTCCTGAAATGTCATCTTTCGTCTATGAGTTTTCCCTGCTCCGGAGGCACGCAAGCTTAATGCTGGCGCGTTGCAGCCATTGATCATTGATTTTGTTCTAAATGGAAAGCTTGCCAGAAGACTAGAAATTCTGGAATTTATTAGGATTTCTTTAAGAGGCACTTTAGCTCAACAGTTCTCATTACTGTCTTTACAATGTTACTTATTTTTCTTTTTATGTCATATGATTTGTAAAGGGTTAGTACTCAGAGAACAATATACGATTAAACCATTGTGCATGCTGGAGCTGCCGGCTTAGTAAAAAGGATTCTCGGGGGGCTAAGTATATATTCGACTAGGAAAAGGCAACATGAGGCTATTTTACTGGCAAAATCTGTATTTTGAAATTTGCTGATAGGGTTGGTGCTAAATGATGTTTCAGTGGAAGTTTTGATTAAATAGGGTCACTTATAAATTAATACTTCTCAACTCCGCATAGAAAGGGCTAAAGATTTTGATACTGTGACACTGGGTCCGCAAGCATCCTGGGGTGGGTACCATATGCCCACAGCATGATGGAGACGGGCCCCGCTGTGCCCTGTTCTGGCTCTGGGTGAGCCAGGCAGGGTCTAAACCTTGTCACTGTGTTTACTTACAGGGACATTACTTCAGGAACGTCAGAGAAGAGTGGATCAACGCTCCCTTACCTATTACCATTTAACGTGCTCCTGCAGCCGTGTATAGGTGGTCGTTCTTCATTGGGCTGAAGAGAACCCATTTGCATTAGACAGTTGGCTAACTGTTTTCCTTTTCTGACGTGTTTCCATTGCCACAAGACTAGTTCAAACAGGTACGTTAGCTCTTGGCCGGGCTGTCCGACATCCAGGCTTTATCACAGGGCAGGGCGCCCAGGGAACCGGAATCACCACGTGGATCAGTCTCAGCCTCCCAAACACATCACTCAGTCTAGTTGATTATGGACTTTGCTCTGGCACTGGGGCCTCGAGACCCTCTCTGAGCAGGTTGCCTGTTTGCAGAGCGCCAGCAGCCCACAGTAGCTCCTGTGGCTAGACAAAGAGAGATCTGAGGAAAGGGAGACAGTCTGGGAAGGAGGAGCAGAGAGAGAGACCCTGTCTCCCCGGGCCACATCCTGGACTGAGGACCACAGCGGCTGTGTCGAAGAAAACGTACTCCGCCCAGCCCTTGACAAAAACTGGGGCAGAATCTGTGTCTTGAGCATTTGGGTGCAGCGTGACCGCTCACAGCCTGGAGACGGGACCAGCCACGTGTGAGGCTAAGATCACCAAAGGTCTGCGTCGTGGGAGGTCTTGTGCAGACGGGCCTTGCAGAGGAGCAGAGGCAAATACCGCGTGACAACCCTGGCTGCAGAGTGCGAGGGAACTCCCTGCCCTTGACCTACCAACCCTGTGCAACTCTATTGTCACTCCCACATCACTGCTGTATGACAACCATGGCGACACAGCTGCTTCCTGACCATAGGTGACTACAGCATCTCACGCCCCAGCCGCCAGAACACTCTCCTAAGCACATCCCTGCTTCCCCGACTCCTCTGCTCTCCAAGCCATTGTCCACGCAGCAGCCAGGGAGCTCCATTTAAAACATAACACAGATCACAGGACTTGCCAGCTGTAAACCCACGTGGCTTTCTGCTTCCCTCAGAGTAACAGCCAGTCATTTTTATGACCTAACAGCCCACGTGATCTGGGTCTCCGTCCTCTTTCTGACCTCATCTCACCCCTCACCCACTCCACTCCAACCACACTGGCCTCCTTGCTCATGCCCCTTCTTTCCCCAGGGCCTTTGCATGGGTGGCTCCACTGTGGACCAGCCTCCCCCAGATGGTCCCACTGCTCCTGCCCTTGCTTCATGCTGGGCTCTATGCGCAGAGTTTCTGCCAGACCGCTATCTAAAATCACAAGCGCTCTGTTTCCTCCTCCGCTGTCATCAGGTGGGGCTCACCAGGAGGGAGCAGACACAGAGATGGAGTTTGGGAGGCAAGATGTTTAAAAGGGGTCAACACCTGTGCAGAGAGGACGGCGGAAGCAGGACTGGACAGAGGAAGCAGTGGAAGTGTGATGTGGAGACTTCGGGAGCCAGCATGGCCCATCAGAGTCCCCCAGGAGCTGGAATGGCCTGGCTGTTACAGTCTACCTTGCTCAGTTCCCAGGTGGAGGCTGGCCCAGAGAGGGCGGGACCACTGGGAGGCAGCTGTCTGCAGCTCAGGCAGATCCTGAAGGGGTCGACAGCTGGAGAAGGCAGCTGACCGCACCCCCTCAGCTGCCCAGCAAGCCCTTCCCTCCTGAAGGTGGGCCTCACCTCCGCCACACCCCACTTGGTTTTCTCCCTCGTACTTACTTCCCCTGAGACACTGCTGGGTACTCATTTGTTCATGCGAGTACTGTCCTCCTCCAGGAGGCTAGGGCCTTATCCATCTTGCTACATCTGCCGAGGCTGGAAAGAGGGGGCGGCATGGAGAGGCTGCTCAGTCAATGCTTGTGGAAGAAGCGAACACTTACTGAACATCTTCAGGTACCACACCCCAGATTATTCTCTTAACAACACTTTCAGGTTGGTATTATTATCCACATTTTATACACGGGGAAAGGGAGGTTTAGAGAGACAGTCAGACCGGTTCAAAATCTGACAACTGGAGAAAACAGAGCACAGATCCGGGATTCAAGTTTTCAACTGCCCTGCCTGTGGAGGGGCTCAGAGCCTCGCCAGCCTGGGGCTGAGATGAGGATGATAGACCACGGCCGTGGGGGCTAAGTACCATGGGAGGGTACAGTCCAGCAAGAGATGTAAAGGCTGGGGCAGTCCCGTGCCCTCGGAGGGGCAGGGGGACAGAGCAGGCTGCCTGGAGGAGGGGCAGCGTTTGAGGCTGGCCCCGGCAGTGGATAGTTCTGGGGTCAAGCTGGGTCAATCGGCTCTGGGGGCCTCTGCTTCCTCCTTTGTCCACCTTCCTAAGTGAGGCGTCCTCCCCAGGATGAGGATTTCTATCAGCTACAATAGGTCCCACTGGATTTACAAGAAACAAAGAAAGGAATGAATGTTCCCATGCTGGATTCTTCCACTCTACCAAGTGTGGCTCAGTTCAACACACTTCAACAAGATGCATTTAGCACATCCATTCTTTCCCTAAATTTCCCCCATATTTTCCTCTGGGAAATTCACTCTCTCTTTTTTGTAAGGGTCTTGACGAGACTGATAAAGAGAGGGAACATTATCTCGGCAATGCTGACTTCTTTGAATTGGAGACCCGAGCGGCAGGCCCCGAGAGTTGGAATTCATCAATCCCAGATATGACCCGAGTCAGGTTCCAGCACAACCAGGAGCAGCTCTGGTTCTAGATTCTTCCCCAGACTGACCTTCACTTCTTCTTTTCTTTTTCCTTTCCTTCTTCTTTATACTATCTGAGTTACTCCTGAGTTATCCTGAGATTCCTAATAGCCAGGGCATCAAGGACAATGTGATCAGTCCTACCTTCCTCATTCGTGGAAGGAGGCAGGCTTACCTGTGGGGAAATCAAGTCACCCATGCAGACAGTTGGGGGAGTCACGCAGGGCCAGCTAGACTCAGACTCTGGGTCAAATGATGCATACCACACATGCTCTCGGGAACAGCAGCAAACTGGTTGTTTGTGACCCAAATTCAGCCCAGAGATGGGCTTTCTTTGGCATACATAGAGTTTTCTTAATTGGAATTAACTTATATTAAAAATAAGGTAGTTTATATAAAATCTGAATCTCCACTATCTTTTGAAAAATTGGATCCGGCAACACCAGGCTTACATCTCCGTGTGGTGACCCGAAGCCGGTGTGAAAGGCAGGTGCCCCTTACACTGGGCCTACGCCCTCTGCTCGCACAGTCCCTGTCACATGATTCCAGGTCGGCTTCCCTCACTTATATCGTTCATATTTACATCGTTTATATGTGCTGCCAAAGGCAACACGGAAGCTCAGACAGGAGGAGCCCAGAGGGGTCACAGCATTGTGAGGTCGGGGTTGAATTTGACGGTGAAAAGGGGTTGGTTTGGGTAGAGGAGAAGGAACCAGGAGCTCCAGGCAGAAGAGATGGATGAGCCAAGGGGTGGAACCTGGCCTGTGGGGAGCCCCGCGGGTGAGCCAGAGGACGAGGTGGGAAAGCTGCCGGGCGAGTGGTCAGGGCTTGGCCTTGGTGCCATCAGGCTTAGGGTGGTGTGGCTGCTGTGGCCTCTGGTCAGGCAGGAGCTGATCTCAGGGATATCCTGAGGCTGGGACAGGGTCCACCGCAGGCCGAGCTGCCAGATTCAGCCAGCGAAGGTGCAGTTTCTGCAAGCCTGGGGTCCACGCAGGAGACTCACAGCAGTGAGTGGCCTGGAACCTGGGGAGGGGGTGACAGCACCAACAGTGTGGAGTCCGCTGGTTTCCAAAGCCAGCTCCAGCACTCAGAGAACAGCTGGAACCTAAGCAGCCCCTGCACCTCTCAGAGCCTCCTTTCCTCACTGGAGAAGTAGGAACGATGACACCTCCCTCAGGCGGTTGTTGGGGTATTAAACAAGGTATCTGAGAAGTGCTTAGGGCGGAGTCTGAGAGGCACTGAGCACTCGATAAACACTAGTGAGAATGGAGAGGAAGTGGTTTCAGACATCGTTCCTGGGGAAATTCCAGAAACCAGTGATGGCGGCTCAAGAGGCCAGGGTTTCCTGGACTGAAAGGGCTGAGGGCACAGGGGTTCCCTGACGGAGGCAAGAAGGTAGTCACGTCCTGGCCTGGAGGACGGCTGACTCCCATCCCACCTCTCGGCAGGCTGGCTGTGTATCATCGTCACCCTCCCGGTTTTGGTATACAGACCAACCGCTCTTCAGAGCCCAGCCCCTCCAGAAGAGGCCCCCCTGCTCACAGTGTGTTCCGTGCAGAGCGCTAGGAGGCCCCAGCCAAGGGCAGGCTCTGGAACTGGCGGCTGCAAGCCTTGAGTGGGGCATGGAAAGAGCGGCCATCACTTAGCTCCTCTGCACCCAGAAGCTACCAAGGGCCTCCTCTGCGCTGGGCCTCTAGGAGACAGCAGGAATAGATGATGCAAATGTGCCCTGAAGCAGCCCTGCGGATCCTTGTCCTCCTCAATTGCAACACAGCTAGGACCGTCACAAAGTCCTAACATATAAAATGCACCTAATTCAAAATGAATGGCTTCATAATGACATAATTTTTGATATTTGCATTATTTCAAATTTCACATAAAATGAGACTGCTAATATTTTTATCACAGTATTTTATATTTACATTAAACGCAACCGTGGTGTATTTTCATATCATCTCCCTGTATCAGTCTTTTAGCTTCTAGAAGACCAAAACTCCGCATTAAAGAACTAAGAAAGCATATGGGCTACACAGATGAGAACTATGGATGGAATCAGCCTCTGAGTTATCTACATCGTAATGTGGATTAGACACTAAAAATAGCAACATGGGGGTTGGCTTGGTGGCATAGTGGTTAAGTTCACATGCTTCACTGCAGCAGCCAGGGGTTCACGGGTTCGGATCCTGCCCATGGACCTACCCACCAATCATCAAGCCATGCTCTGGCAGCGTCCCACGTATAAAATAGAAGATTGACACAGACGTTACTTTAGGGCCAATCTTCCTCACCCCCCCCCAAAAAAAAAACCAACATGACTTGGGGTAGGCCTTGCAACTAGCAATATGATAATGATCCAATCACTGCCTCTCTGCCTCAGTTTCCTTATTTTGAAATGAGTGGATTTCTTCTCATTCTGACATCATGGAGTCTGTGGGGAGGTGAGGATTCCTGGCCCTGAGCCAGGGGCTGGGAGAGCAAGGCTTCTAGTGACCAAGGGTGAAGTCGGGCATGAATGCCCAGGGCTCCGAAGGGAGGGAATCACACCAAAGGAACGGCTGGGCAGGACTAACACAGGATGCTGGATAATTGGCCTAGATGTGTGAGGAAGGGAAGTAAAGAGAAAATTTTAGGGTATGTGCAATTACTCATAAAGGCAGACACGGCCAGATGGGGTGGAAAGGGTCACTGGCGGGACAGGGGGTCTGGCATTTTGCACATTAATGAGTGCATCCCAGACCCCCCGGCGTCTGTGTTTGGAGAGGTTCCTGAACTATCAGTAAGCAGCAAGACCCCCAGCCCACGAGGGGTGCATCTGCTGGAGGGGGCTATGGGAGGGCGGGGAGGCCGGCTGGGTCTCCTAGAGCTGACAGAGGGTGGACCTTCCAGGACAGCTGAGTTTTCTAGTGTTAGAGGGAGTGAGAACCACAAACTTGCAGCCAAGTCTGCGGGAAAGTGGAAATAGCTCAGCCCTAGTGAAATAGAAATTCATAAGGGTCCTTAATCACATCCTTCAAGATGAATTAAAGAAGATCTGGTGACAGGTTACACCAAACAAAGATAAATGTTTCTCAGAGATGTTCATGAGACGCATTGATGAGAGAGGAGATGGACAAAGGGATGCTTTGTGTAGAGCCCCAAAGAACAGCCACTGCCCAGCAGGGTCTCTCCAGACTCTCCCCAAATCCAGCCCGCGTGGGTGGGGCGATGGGCTCCCCACGATGCCTTGGTTGGATGTAATTACCAACCATCCCTTATCTATTAACCAATCCCATTTGCTGACTGGGTTGCTCATGAAGTCCTCTTGCTTTAATTAGCATGTCTCAGATGAAGAGTAAACAAACGTTCTAAGAAACTATTATGACATAAAGTTGATTTTTCAGTTACTCAACTGCTATGCCGTGGATATGGTGAATTTAGAATTAAATGCCTCTCTCAGAGGCTTTAATGATCTCAGTCAAGAACGTTTTGATTAAATTAAAGCTATTGAAAATGTGTTTTTTGAAAAAAGAGTGTGAACAAAACATCCAGGAGAGAGTCAGTTTCCGGGCCCCAGACTCCTGGCTTCCAAGGCAGGGCTGGGATGGGAGAGAGGAGAGAGAGAGTGGGGCCGTCCTGGGGGACTGAAGCAGGAGGGCTTATGGCAAAGACCATTACAACTGCCATCACAGAGACTCAGAGAGCTGGGGTCTTAGCCGGGTCCCTAAGCAGAGCATCTAGGACTCTTCAAGTAATTTATGGACGAGATGTTCTCACTAGGCTGTGACACTGTGTGTGAAGCGGGGGGACCGGGAAAAAGGCAGGCAAAGCTGTGAACCCAGCTGGAGTCCAGCCTCGGCCAGATCTCACAGGGAGCTCTGGAGCCTGAATGGCACCATAGAGTTGTCCTGCCCCAGGCAAGGGCTTTTGCAGCCCTCCATCAGTTAGTCGTTGGCTGGAGACCCCCGTCCCCAAGGAGAGTATAGCCTCCCAGGTGTTTCTAAGTGAGGAGAAGGGTGACTCTTCAGCAAAGGGAGCAGGTGTGAGACTTCAGAAGCCCTCCCCCCACAGCAGCTGGGGATGGGTGTACCCACCAGTTTGGCAAAGGGATTGGGCAGGGCTCCAAAGCCCCCATAGCAGTTGGCCACACCAGGTAACGGTGTGCTTTGGTGAACATCCTTTGTACGTAAATATCACTTTATTTTCCCAAAGAACTCCCACTGTCACAGTCTCATCTCATCTCCTTCCAAAGCCCAGGAAAGAGTAAGAACGATCTACAAGGTAGCCTCTACATTGTAGGTGAAGACTTGGAGGTCCAGAGAGGTTAAGCAATGTTCTGAGGCCACCCAGCAGAGCGGGGCAGGGGTGGGCCTTCTGCCGGTAGCCATATCTCTTCCCATCAGGCCGGTCATGCTGCATCTCACCAGAGAAGCTCCTGAGAGGATGTGACAGGGCCCCAGGGGCTCTTCAGGCTGGAGTCTGAGACTCCCCAAGTGTTGGATGAGTTTGACGGTCAAAGGGCGTCCAGATTGATGGGTTTATGGTGGTCCTGCTGATAGCAGGGAAAGAGGACTTCAGGGTCACTCAAAGGGGCCACAGATTTGGAGTGTGATATTTTTCCCATTTATGCCCAAATGCTCTCTCCTTGAGCAGAAGCACAAACTGAGCAACGTGACCTCCATGCAGCTGTCCTCCGATGCTGAAGTCCTGGGAGCAGCACATCCCACCCACCTCAAAACCCCCCTCAAGAGAGGCTGCTCCCTCTTTCTGGTATCTTCTCCTCCCTTCTCAGCTGTCCTGCACCCTGGCTTTTCACATAGTTAGCACTTTTCAGATATACTCACCTCCGGCCTTCTCAGGGAGAATTGCCCTGACCCTCCGCGTGCACTGCCCCAGGTCTATGCCGGCGTCCGCTGCCGGCTGCCCCTCTAGCTCCAGCCCCCGTTTCCTTCCCAGCAGCCAATGGTCTTCACTACACCAGGCAGATTGATGGCTTTCCCCACTGGACTTCTTTTTCTAACCGCCTTTTTAAGGTGTACAATAAGAGTACATATTTAAAATGCACAACTTGATGAGTGCTGACGTATGCATACACTTGTGACACCATCACTACAATGAAGAAAGTGAACACACTGTCCCCTCTAAACGTCGCCTCGTGCCCCTCGGGATCCCTCCCTGCTCCCCAGCCCGGGGCAGCCACGGGTCTGCTTCCTGTCACTACAGGCCAGTCTCCATTTTCTAGAGTTTTATATAAAGGCAATCGCACAGTATGTCCTCTTTACTCACATGGCTTCTTTTATTCACACAATTATTTTAGATTCTTTCATGCTGGTGCACATTTCAGGGGTTTGTTCTTATTTCTTTCTGAGCAGAATTCCATTGCGTGGATTTGGCGTAATTTGTTTGCCCATTTATCTGTTGGCGGGCATTGGGGTTGTTCGAATTTGAGGTTGTATAAAGATGCTGCGAACGTTGTGTACATGTCCTTGTAAGGACGTATATTTCCTTTTCTCTTGGTTAAACACCCATGAGTGGAACCGCCGAATCACACATAAACGTAGGCTTTACTTTCTAGGAAGCTGTCAAACTATTGGACGAAGCGGTCGAACGTTTGACATTCCCACCAGCGTTTGAGGGTCCTGCTTCCTCCGCAGTTTTGATAGGATCCGTCTTTGTTATTTGAGCTGTTCTGCAAGATGTGTAGTGGTCCCTCACTGCGGTTTTAATTTGCATTTCCCTAATGACTGATGACTTAGAACAACTTCTCATGTGCTTATCTGCCATCTACGTTTCTTCTTTGGTGAAATGTCTGCTCAAACGTTTTGTCCATTTTTAATGGGTTGTTTGTTATTGTTGAGTTTTGAGAGCTGTTTACGTATTCTGGATGTAAGTCTCTTATCAGATATGTGCTTTGCGAAGATCTTCAAGCGTGTGACTTATCTTTTCCCTCTCCCGACAATGTGTTGTGAAGAACAGACGTTAATTTTGATAAAGGAGAAGTTGTCAATTTTCTCTTCTACGGATTGTGCTATTGTATCATATCTAAGATATTTTTGTTTAATCCAAGGTCACAAAGATTTTTCTCCTAGATATTTTATAGTTTCACATTTTAAATTTGGGTCTATGCTCCATTTTGAATTAATCTGGTGTGTGGATCCAAATTCATTTTTTTGCCATGAATAGTTCATTGTTCCAGCTCCACTTGTTGAAAAGATTACTCTTTCTCCAGTGCATTGCTTTTGCTCCTTTGCAAAAATTCGTTGTCTGTGTATGTATAGATCTATTTCTGGACTCCCAAGTCTCTTCTCTCCATCTATTTGTCTATCTTTATGCCAATGCCATGTGGTTTTGATTACAGTAGCTTTACAGTAATTCTTGAAATCAGATAGTATTTACTTTCCAGCTTTGTTCTTTCTTTCCAGAGTCCCTGCGACTATTCCAGGTCCTTTGAATTTCTGTATCAATTTTAGAATCAGCTTGTCGATGTCTACAACTAGCCTGCTAAGATTTTGATTGATTGAGATCTCATTAAACCAATTTGGAAGAATTGACATCTTAATAATATTGAGTCTCTGAGCCATGAGCATGGTCTATAGCTCTCCATTTATTCAGGTCTTCTTTAATTTCTCTCATAATATTTTGTCACTGTCCGTGTACATGTCTTTTGTCAGATTTATGACAAAGTATTTCATATTTTTGATGCTATCGTAAATGGTATTTTTAAAGATTACAATTTATGACTGTTCGTTGCTAGTATATAGAAAGAAAATTCTCTGTTGTACATTGCTCTTGTATTCTCAAACTTACTAATTTTGTTGGATTTTTGGAGATTCCATCAGATTTCTATACAGCGATTATGTTGTCGAATGTGGACAGTTTTACTTCTTCCTTTCCAATCTGGGTGCCCTCTAGCCCCCAGGCCCTGGGAGTGCAGCCACCATAGATAGCTCCACATGTCGTCCGGGAGCCTAGCGGGTGCTTGCCCACGGCAGAGCTTGGGATTTGCTCATAGCAGAAGCGAGGAGCACAAGGACGCTCTGCGCATTCCTCCCAGGCGAGGTGTGATAACTTGAAGGTATCTACCTGACACCAAAGCAAGCAGTTGCGAAGTGAAAATTTCAGAAAGTAAGCACGATCGTTTGGCATGATATGAACAAAACATCCACTTAGACATCTGTTGTTTGAACCAATTTAATTACCTATCTATCCATCTATCTATCTATCTATCTATCTATCTATCTATCTATCTATCTATCTACGATATAGTTCAGAACTCAGTAAATCAGGGCATGTGTGTAAATACATTGCCTTGGCCCAGAGATGTGTTTTTCATCACCGTGTGGTCTTAAGAATACTCCCTGGGTTGAGGTCTGGGTTTCACGTCTACTTCTTTGTGGCCCAGGAGACATTGTCATTCTGTAGACGCAGGGAGCATCCTTGTTCTACAAGGCCAGAAAGTTATTCAAGGCATATTTGGGGGGCTGTTACTGTCTACTAGTCTGTTATGTTCATTGTTGTTTCTCAAGACATGACCTAAATTTCCTGCTCTCATGGAGTCTACTTCTTCGTGAAGGACACAGAGGGACAATAAACACATCTATATCTATGTCCTTTTGTGTATGCATATCCATATCCATATCCACATCTGTACCTCCAGCTCATGAGAGGTAATGAGAGGGTCTAGAAAGGAGCCTAACACATGGACATTCACCAAGTTGCTCAGGCTAAAAACTTTAGAATCATCCTTGATTCCTTTTTTCCCTCAAACTCACACCCAGAGTCATTTGCAAAGATGAGGAAGACTGAGCTGAGGTTCTGAGAGAAGAAAACAAGAGTTAAGTTTTACATATGGCAAGTCTGAGATGCCTAAAAGATATCCCAGTAGGCAGTTAGTCAGAAGGTCCTGGAGTTGAAAGGAGAGATTGGAGTTAGGTCAGAAATTGGGGAGTCATCGGCACATGAAAACCATGGGACAATCTGAGTGGCTCAGAGCGGGTGTATGGGAGCAGAGGACAGCACCTGTAGCACTACAGCATTAAGAGATTGGAAGAGAAGGAGGAAGGACCAGCAAAGAAAGGAAGGATCGACCAGTGGTTTAGAAGAAAATACACGTGAGATCTGTCTTTAAGATACTTGAAGAAAGAACTTTAAGAAGGAGGTGTCTTCAACTCTTCCAAACGCAGACTAAGAACTGATGATTAGATTGGACAACATGGAAACCACTGGGAACCCTGAGGGCAGCGGTTTTGATGACAGGGTGGTGTAGAAAGCCATCTGGCACCTGAGGGTTGGCCAAGTCTTGGAGGGTGTGAGAACCATGGATCACTCACAGAGCACCTCATACTTCCTTTCTCATGTTCCAAACTGGTAAACGGGTTCCATTGGACTGGAGTCTGATGGAATATAGTCATCTAACTCATGATGACTGATGATTCACTCAACTTGGGAATTGCTGTTTCAGTGGTGTAAGTTCACCTTTCCACAGCTTTTACAAGAAAAAAATCAGAGCAATAAAGGTCTTTTGATTGTTTTCTTACATAAGTAGTGAAGGATGAAAATAAAAGCTCATATTTTAGAGTACTTTTACTGAAGTGTAAACTTATTTAATCCTCTTAACTCTCAGGAGGTAAATGCTTATCACCCCATCTTACAGACATGGAAGCTAAGCCACAAGAAAGTGACGTGACTTGCAGGCCGGGACTGGAACTCAAGCTTCTCCCTCTGGAGTCAGCCTCTGACTGCAACAGCAGGTCTGCCTGGGAGAGCAGGCTCGGGTGCCGGTGTCCCTTGGTGGTGCAGCTCTCATTCCTTGACGCCTACACAGTTCTGCGCTGAGACCACCTAGAGAGATCACGTTAAAATGTCGTGGTAACGTTACATCTCCTGTGATTATTTTTCTTTATGATTTGAAATGGTCAGTGGCCCAGTTTAATATTTCATTTTTGTTTTCTTTCTTTTTATTGAGATAAAATTGACGTATAACCTTTTTTGTTTCCACTCAGCAAAGGCTCATTGCAGGGATCTGTATGTTAGGCTCAGAGCTAGCGGACACATTAATGGACTCATTAAATGGATGAGGAATGCCTCCCAATCCTGAGAAGCTCAGGGTCTACAACTTGGGGAAATATGCAAAGTATCTGAAGAAGCAAGCTTCTCGCTGGTGATACAGACAGAGCCCCGAGGTTAGGACTGGGAGGGCCACCTCCAGAGACTTTCAGCAAGAGTCACAAACTTTCCCGGTAAAGGGTCAGACAGCAAATATTTCACACTTCATGGGCCATGTGGTCTCTATCACAACTACTCAGTTATGCTGTGCTAGTGAGAAAGCGCCTGTAGACAACACGTAAACAAGTGAGCATGTCTGTGTGCCAATAAAACTCCACTTCTGGGGGCCGGCCCCATGGCTGAGTGATTAAATTCGCGTGCTCTGCTTTGGTGGCCCAGGGTTTTGCCGGTTCTGATCCTGGCGCAGACAAGGCACCACTCATCAGGCCACACTGAGGCAGCATCCCACATAGCACAGCCAGATCTATGCAACTATGTACCGGGGGGCTTTGAGGAGAAGAAGAAGAAGGAAAAAGAAGATTGGCAACGGATGTTAGCTCAGGTGTCAATTTAAAAAAAAAAAAACAAGACTTTAATTATGGACATTGAAATATGAATTTAATATAATTTTTACGTGGTAAGAAATATTAATCTTATTTCCTCTCTCTTCTCATTTAAAAATGTAAAAACCATTCTTAGCGCATAGGCCATATGAAAGAGGTGGCAGGCCAGATTTGGCCCACAGGCTAGAGTTCGCTGACCCCTGTCTTACAGGCTAACAATGATCAAGGACTGGTCTTAGGAATGCGGGCAAGCGCTGGCGGAGGCTGGGACCTAAGAGAATCAAGGAGCCATAAAGAGTAGCACTTCGACCCCGTTGTCCTAGAGAGAATGGTCCCCAATTGAGGGTCTGGGTTGTAAGCTTTGATATAGCTTTCAGAGGGTACAAATGATTTCATTTCACACTTATTATTGAAGCATATCCACGTTCCTCTCATCACTTATATTCAGTAATTCTGTAACAATTGGGGTCCTTTCATATGCAAGTGACAAAAATTTAATACAAATTGGTTCAATGGAAGAAAAAGAAATTGGTTAGCTCACATAAGTGGAAAGTGTGAATGTATATGGCTTCAGGTATGGCTGGATACAGATACTAAAACAAAATGACCAGGGATCGGTCTCTGATCCTCTCCATCTCTTGGCTCTGATCTTCTCCACCTTGGCTTCACATCCATTTCTGGGCTTACAGTGTCCTCCTAGTTGGCAACCACAGCGGAAAGAAGGCAGCTTATTCTCAGTAGTGTCACCCAAGTCTCATTGTCCTGGCTGCAGTCTCATTGTCCTGGCTTAGGCGGCACGTGTATCTCTGAACTGATTAGTTTAGCGGCTTTAGCGGCTGTGGGGATGAAATGCTGTGATGGGTTCCATGTCCACATCCCAACCCTGGTTGGGAAAGAAGGAAGGAAAATCCCTCCCAAATATATGGACTGAGAAGGGAATATATAGGGAAGGGGTGGGCGGCAAATGAAATGGAGGCATTCTCTGCAAAAGAAAGTGGGATGGAGTATGGCCAGGTGAAAAACAAACAGCAGACGTCCGTTACAAACGCTTTCCTGAGAGGGAGCGTAATGCACTGGCAGCTGGAGGCTGAAAGCGGACGCGGTCCCAAGTTTATCCGAGCAGGCAGGAGGGTACCACACATGCGGACTTCATTTGGTTGCTCTTGAGACAGAGAACAGACCAAGAACCGACACACTGAGGAGCTGTGGTGGTCCTTGGACTTCTGAATTTGATACCCCAGCATAACATCAAAGGGAATCTGGAGACCCCCTTGGGCGGCCAGGGGTTCCTGTTGCTAAGTAAAGGACAGGGGAAAATAGCACAAACTCTCATCTGATACTGCCACCATCTCATAGCAGAAAGACCCTCTTCACACCCCCAAAGTAGCCCGCAATGTACTCTGAACAAAAAGGATGGCCGGTCACAAGGAAGGACAGTTGGGGACTGCCACAGGTTGGGTTCCCTGAGAAGCAGGCTCTGAGATGGGAGTTAGGGTACAGCACGTTGTTGAGGGAATGCTGCTGGGCTCAAGGTCTGTGGGGAGGGAAGACCTGGATGGGCTGGGGGAGAAATGGGGCTGCTGTGCAGTCTCAGCAAGGTGTCAGCCAGCCTGCAGGAAGCTCTGGAGCTGAGTGGCCTTCAGCGTTGTCCTGAGCTGGGGCCGTGGGCTGCACCTTCATATACCTGTCAATCAGTCCTTTCATGGAGCTGCTTCAGGGGACCAGGCAGGACCTGGGCTAGGCAGCTGTCTCCAGCAGAGGCAATTCCTAAAGAGGGCTGATAATGGAAGAGTGGGGGTCCACAGCCTTCCCAGCAGCTGAGGGAACCAGGGGCCTGCAGCACAGCTTCTGGCATAGCAAGTGAACCCTACCTCATCTGTGTGCAGGAAGCTAAGATTACAGACACACACACACATACTGCCCTTCTCTTAGGACAAGCGCTCTGCCAGCATTCATTAACTCTCCCGGTTAGCCACACTTCATTTGTGCTTTGGGAACCCCCACTCTCCCCACCTCACTCCATGTAGTTGGGGTGCATCAGGTCCAAACCCCTAGCTCCAGGGTGAACTCAGTAACCCAAGCCTGGCTAGTCAGAGCATCCCCACCTCTCCACCCAGCCTTGCCTCAGTCACAGGGTGGACTTGGGTGTGAGCATGTGGCCAAAGTCATGCCAAGGAAAGTCGGCTCCTGAGACTACTGGAGAAGAGCCTCTTTCTTTCCACTGGCACTGTCCATCTGGTGGGTGTCAGCCTGGGGCTATAAATGGGGACCATCCACCAAGAGTGAAGCAGAACTGAGATACGGAGAAACATGGCTTTCTTTCTTTCCTTTTTATGGCTGTTCTTGAGATATTTTTATTGTGGTATAATTTACATATGGGAAAGTGCACAAATCTTAATTGTGCAGCTCAGTGCAATTTTACATAGTTATACACCTGTGAACCACCGCCCAGACCAAGATAGAGAATATTTCAGCACCCCAGAAGGTTCCCTCGTGTCTCCTGTAGAACACTCCCAAGGATAAGTGCTATTTTTGAATTTCATGTAAATAAAATCACTCACACGAAGCCGCACTGTGTGCTAGAGTCCTTCACGCACACGCTATCCCAGGAGACTCACCCAGGTCGTGGCGTTGTTTTAGGGGTGTTTTCTTTGGTATGGTATTTGCCTACATGAATCTGTTTCACTTCATCTACCTGCTCTGCTCTAATGGACCTTCAGGTTGTCTTTAGGTTCTGGCTACAAGGAATGAATGAAGCTGCCATGGACAATCTCGTGTATATCTTCTGGCGAACATGAGCCTTCAGTGCTATTGGGCTCAGACGTAAAAGTGGAATTGCTCTGGATAGGGTTTGTATTTGCTCAGCTTCAGCAGATACTGCCCAGCAATTTTGCAAAGTGGTTGTGCCAAGTTATGCTCCCCTCCAGCAACGCATGAAAATCCCTTCCACTCCCCATCCTGCCCACAGTTGGTAATGCCAACAAAACTTGGCTTTCGGATGATAACGCTTGATGTCACTTGAGCTCCTCGATCAAACTATATTTGAAACTGAATGACACCTGGACTTTCTCAGTTAGCTGACCAGGTACATGTCTTCTCCCCATTCAACCAGATTGCTCTGGGTTTCTGGAACTTACAATCGCAAGCGTCCGGACTGACATAACCAGTGAAACATTCAATAGAGGTTGGCTCAGTTCTGGTGTCTGGGACTCCCTGGCACAGAAGGAGGATGGCTTTCAGTGGAGCTGGAAAGGGACTCCCCTCGGGTGGGAAGGTGGGAGATGGGGAACCTGGGGAAAGGTCACCCAACTCTGAGAGTATGAGGTTCTAGGTGTGTGGCTGCTGTACATAACTTGCCTGAGACTGGATTTAAAGCACCAGAAGTCTTGCACAGCCAAATGGAAGGTTCTCACTAAGGTCCACGTGGGCTTCCCTCTGGGTAGCTAGACAGCTAAAATGTGCAGTCTTGGCCAGGTGCAAGCCATGATGGGGAAGACAGGGCGATCTGGCTTTCCGTGAGGCGCTCTCTGCTGTGTCGGGGTCCACCAGCAGGCTCCCCCAGAGTAAGGAGTCTCCTGAGGGGCGAGAAGCGGGCCAGGATGGGTTGACGAGGCTGATTCATCAACCCGGAGCCACATGCAGAGCCGGGCGGGGTAGGTGCAGCGGAGACAGATGGGACGAGAAACGGAAGCCCTGGAGGCCTCTCTAGCCCTGGAGGCCCAAGAAACCAGGGAGGATAAGCAGCATCTTGCTGGCTCCCTCGATGGCCTCAGGCCTCGGCCTGCAGGCACCTGGAATTCCTCTCCGCCTCCACTCATGGCACAGAGAGCTGCATTTTCCAAGCACTTCCTCAGTTGTCATCCTTCAGCAACCTCAGGGCAACCCTGTGAGTCAAGCCAGGAAGGCATTATGATTCCCATTTTACAGATGAGGAAACTGAGGGTCAGAGAGGACAAGTGAGGTCTCAGACTCCAAGTCCAGAGCATTATCCTCCAACAGGTAAGGCTGCTTTCTTCAGGAGCCTAGACTCAGATGGGCACTCTGTGGAGGGCCTTTTGGACCAGTCACCAAGTAGAGCCCAAGTGGTCGTGGGTGAAGGGAAGATAGTTAGGATTGCTGGGAACACTTTTGGGGGGCTGTGAAGACTGGAGGCAAACACAGGTAGACCAGGGAGGTGGGCTCCCAGGCCCTGGGCCCTGGGGTATTGGAGGACAGAGAGGCCTGAGAGCAGAGAGAGGGCCTGGAATGTCCCAGGTGTGCTCCACGGACAAGGCGGAGTGCTCCTCAGGACCTGTGGAGGGAGGTCCTTCCCGCAGCCTAACACCCAGCTGAGTATGAAGATGCAAACACAGGAAGGCTCTGAGTCACCTCAGATGGCCTGACTGAGTGGAGGGCCAAGGCTGCCTGGAAAGCCATCTGCTCTCCTGGGAGCCCAATTACCCACGACTCAAGGCAGGGAGCCCTGTAGGGACAGAAGGAACCCACCGTCCGCAGAACCCCCTCATTCTCTGAAGGGCCGGTGAACACCAGCAGGAGGGGCTGACAGTGTTGGTGAAGAATGAAATTGCAGCGGCTGTGCGATGCTATAAATATTTGGTTTGAAACAGCAGAGACATTCGAGATAAAAGTTAAATAGAAATAAAAGCAGTCGGATGTTTATTATATGTTGCCATAAAATTCAAGAGCAGCCTAAAAAGGCAGATCAGGATTTGTTTAACAAATAAGAGGGGAGAATGAGGGGTAGAGATTGGATGGCGGGAGGGTGTATTTGCTATAATTTGGACAAAGATGGAAGCCAAGTAGGAGTGACTTGGCCCACAGACCCGGGGGATGCGTGTCAGATGGCTGAGAATCCTGTGGATTCCCTCAGGTCTCAGGGCCTAACGGAGACCCGCAAGTCCCCTGGCTCTCTGCTTTCCCTGCCTGCGGGAGAGGGGCAGGCCCGAGGGTAGAGCAAGGTGGGATCATCACGGGGTGGGGGGATGATCTCTGATGGTAGCGCAGTGCCCAGAGGGTAGGCTGAAGAGGAGACAGTGCTGACTTTATGAGGCTGATGGCACATTATTTCAGTTTCACCATCTCATTCACGGCCATTCCTCCGAAGTGTCATCAGGTGTTGGAGTCCCAGAATAACACAGCCGGAAGAGACCTTGGAGAGTCCACACTAGTCCAGGGGCAGAGAACTTTGTAAAAGTCCAGCTAGTAAATATTTTTGGCTTTGTGAGCTATTCTATCTCCCTCACAACTACTCTGCCATTGTAGCATGAGAGAGCCATTGAGAAAGTGTAAATGAAAGCTCGTGGCTGCGTTCAATAAAGCTTTATTTAGAAAAACAGGTGGTGGGCCAGATTTGGCCTTTGGGCTATAGTTTGCCAAGTCCTGTTCTAATCTAATCTTCATTTTATAGGCAGGGAGACCGAAGTTCAGAGAGGCAAAGAAACTATTCCAAAGTCTCCCAGCCAACTAATGATGGAGCTGGGAAAAGAACTCAGGACTCCCTGGCACTTGTTCATCATGTTCCGTTGCATCTGGGCAGCACTGCATCCATCAAGAGTCTTTGGCCAATCTTCAGTCTTAATACCAAATTGCACCTGGCTTGCTATTAGGCCAAAGGTCAGAAGGGGTGGAATGGACAGATAAATGTGAACTGACAGGCTTTGTCCATTCCTAAAATTAAAATAGGAGATATATTTCTTCTGATCTGCTGAGTTGCCATTTGCTGTATTTTTGATGGAAAACCATGCAAACGGAAGCTCCAGGGGCCCGATCCCTGGTAATATTCTAAGTGCGATAAACAGGGTTGGGAGAATCTGTGGTTTGTGATACGGTGATCACAGTATTATTTGAATGTTGGTGCTCAGGGCAGTGCAGGGTCCCTGGTAGAAGGCTGTGGACCACAGGCATGTTTTCCCTCCTGGAATTTGGTTACTGATTGGCAACTTTGGGAGAAATATCTTTAAAAGAAATTACGTAAAGAGAATTGTAGTAGGTTTGATGCTGGCCAACCACATGATATGTGCAAGTTCCAGAACCTGTGGATATGACCTTATTTGGAAAAAGGATCTTTGCAGATGTAATTAAGGATCTTGAGAGGAAATCATCTTGAACTATCCAGGTGGGTCCTAAATCCTATGACAATGTCCTTATAAAAGACACAAGAGGGGCCGGCCCGCGGATAGTGGTTGGGCTCATGCACTCTGCTTCAGCAGTCTTGGGTTCGCAGGTTCAGATCCCAGGTATAGACCTACACAACGCTCATTAGGCCATGCTGTGGTGGCATCCCACATAAAATAGAGGAAGATTGGCACAGATGTTAGCTCAGTGACAATCTTCCTCAAGCAAAAAGAGAAAGACTGGCAACAGGTGTGAGCTCAGGGTCAGTCTTCCTCAAAAAAAAAAAAAAAGGCAGAAGGGGAGAAAACTCACAGAGAGAAGAGGAGAAGCCCACATGAAAATGGAGGCAGAGACTGGAGTTAGGCAGCCATGAGCCGAGGAATGCCTGGGGCCACGAGGAGCTGGGACAGGCAGAAGAGCATTCTCCCCAGAGGCTTCAGAGGGAGCCTGGCCCTACAGACACCTTGATCTCACACTTTGGTCTCCAGAACTGTGAGAGAATACATTTCTGTTATTTAAAACCACCAAGTTTGCAGGAATTTGTTATGGCAGCCACAGGAAACTAATACAGGAATTTGACAAAGAAACCTAAATTTGGCAAAGAAAAGGCAAAAGGTACTGAGAGAGGAGGGCAGAGCTTCACAAGCAAAGGGCCGAGGCTTTTTGGAAATAGACAATCTAGCAAAGGCATCTGGCGGTCTATGGCTGAAGCGGCACACTGATGTGAGGAGAGGCGCTGAATGCCCCATCCAGAAAGTACTGTGTCTTCAAATGGAGGTCCTCCCAGGCCTCAGGTAGAGGGCACAGACTCAGGAGGGTCTGCATCACGCTGCCTCCAAACGCGGCAGGCATCCCAGCTCCAAAGACCAGAATCCAAAGCCACATGCACTGGACCAGGGGGTCGCAGATTGTCCGTTCCCACCCCAGAACAGTTCCACAGCCTGAAGTGGGTTAGCGCCAGCCCTGTGGCTCTCTTGGCACGGGAAAGGCTTTCATCACTGAGTGCAGGATTTGGGACTGTGTTCCTGTGCCTGCAGCAGGTGATTCTGAAACTCCGTGGGAGAGGAGGGAAGAGGAGAAATCAGGGAGGACGGTGCACGCCAGCGCAGGAAAGGGAGCTAATTCAGGGGGACAACAGGAGGACCAGTGAAAAATGTAGTCAAAGCACTTAGCATCAAGAGAGTAATCTCTTCAATGCTCTGCCCACTTCAGTCCCACCCCAGGTGTACTGGGGCTATTTCCCTGCCTGCTCAGACGCCTAAACTTCCCACCATACCCTGGATGCATACTTCCTTACTAAAAACCATCTCCTGGGGGCACGACTTGAGGCACAGTTACATTTCTATCCCCCCAAAGCACAGTCACGAGTTGGACACAGAAAGCCTGAATTAACACGCTATTCACTCATCCACAGAGGCATACAGAGCACCTTCATTCCAGCCCTATCCTGGGGCTGGGTGACAGACATCCACAGAAAGGCAAGTCCCCTGCCCTCAAGAAGCTTACAGAAACACTTTTTTAAAAAGACAGTTTCAGCTATTGATACAAATGTGATGAAGCAGGAAGGTGGCAGGGGGACGGCCTAGGGGGCCAGAGACAACATCTTTGAGGAAGTGACATGCACTCTGAGAACCACAGTTGAGAAAGGGCCGCCTTGTGGGTTTGGGGATGGAGAGTGTTCCAGGCAGAGAGCAGAGCGGGTGCAAAGCCTGGAAGAGGGAGGCGCTTGGTAACTGAAACTTGCAGCTCAGTGAGCTGGTGGGCAGGACGACCGAGGAAGGAGTGGAGGGTGGGGAAAGGCTTTGGAAAACGCTGGATTCACTCTGACAAGACAGCAACACACCAGAGGGATGGGGGGCACGTGGCACGATCTGATCTGCATTTTGAAGAAATCACGCTGGCTGCTGTTGGAGGGAGTGGAGACCCCACGGCCAGTAAGGACACTGCAGAAGCCACCAGATCAGACTCTGGAGGCTTGGGTTAGGGGGGTGGCCGTGGCTGGGGAGAGGGTGGATTTGGGATCTATACTGGTGGGTTGATTTTCATAAACTCCTTTGGAGCTGGTCAGCTGGGGCATTGTACCTCCATTCTTGCATCCCACACCCACTGCTGGCTGTTCCTTCTGTGACTTGTCATCCCTCCTTGCAAGGAAGGCCCAGCCTCAGGGCCGCTTGTTGCAGAGTTTTCCCTTCCTGACTGGGAAGTTTCTTCGAACCTGGAGCCACCCCCAGGAGGACTTGTCGCGGGGAGGTAGGTGCCGGGGGTCCGAGGCTGATGTCCTCAGCTGGCAGAACATCCTCATACGGTTCCTGCAGCAGCCATCCACTGCACGTTTGTGTGATTTGGGATGTGGGTGAAAACAGATGATTACATAACATTTGGCAAACATTTACTAGGCGTAAGTGGCAGCACCGTGCTGAGCACTTACTTATTGTGGAGCAGCAATGAAGAGAACGGGCCGCCAGACCCAGGGTCAAGTCCTGGTTTTGATGCTAATTAGTGGTATTCATTTGGGCAACACATTTGAACTCCTCCACCCTCAATGTCTTCATTTACCAAATGGGCAGTAGTAACTAGTTTAGAAGGTCTTTGCAACAATTCAAGGCGGAAACACGTGTGACGGCACGAATTAGAAATAATAATAGCTGCCTGGGCGGCAACTGCTGTGGGTCAGGCTCTGCTCTCAGAGCTCTGTGCATTTCCTCATTTCACTCTCACAGTGAGCCAGGAGGCGTTACTGCTGTTCTACAGACCGGACGCCCAGCGATGGGGTTACTGTCCAACATCACAGAGTCAGTAAGTGGAGGAGGTGGGATTTGAACCCGTGTTCTTAACCACCGTGGCCACCGCTTCTCAGTCAAGGCTCAAGCCCAGCATGTGCTTGCCCAATCTGAAACTGGGAGTTTTTAGCAGGTGGGTGCTCAGCTAACAGAGGAGATCTATCTTGGGAAATGTACCACTGTGTGTAATGAAGACAGCCACGCCCCACTCGTGATCCAAACTCAGGCTAAGTGGAAAGATAAGTGTGCACGGAGCGCAGTGCGGAGGGGGGAGAGGCGAGAAGGACAGCAGGAGCTGTAACCCCTACCTCCATCTAGGAGCTGCCAGTGGCGGGCAGAGACCCACTGAATGACAAGTGGCCCTGGCTGGCTCCTCAGTTCCCGCCGTCCCCCTGGAAGCCCCTTTGGAGCCCCATGTTCTCAGAACGCTGCAGCGACGAGGCACTGAGGAATCAGAAAGCTGTCACCAAGAAATGTCTCTGGGTCTGGGGTCAGGAGAGTGAAGAGAGGCCCAGGCCTCTAAGGGTGACTGACGGGAGACACTGCCAGAGCAGAAGCCTGGCGTCCTGGGGAGGACGGTCAGGGCGGGGGAGGCTGGAGGAGGGCGATGCGGAGGGACGGAGGAGGGCTGTGGACAGCGCTGGGGCTGAGCTCTGCGAGCCACACCGGGAAACGGGGGCTGGCTGGACAGGACTTCACTCTGGAGCAGCCACAGGCCCAGCCACCGGCCCAGGCCCTTGATGGCGCATGCGCACAGCACAGCTGGCGGATGGACGGGAGCGGCCACACGCTGTCCTGCGGCCCTTCTCGGGCGGGCTGGTCAGCCGCCACGCCGTCACAGCAATGTTAGAGACGTGCGCCGAGCAGTCATTTTAATTTTCCTCTGCCATGCCGCAGCTCAGAGAGAAATGCAGGGACCTGCGTCTGCTAATCGGACCCGGCCCGTGTGTCAGCAGCACATCCCGGACCCTTCTTGGGCGCCGGGTCACCCAAACTGTGAGAGGTTTCACTTTAATCAAAAGATGCTTTCTTCCATGTAGAAAATGGACACAACACAAACTTGACATTTAAGGAGGAAACATCTTTTTCCCTTTGGATAGCTTAATTCAGATAAGGTGTTCTGATTCAAATATCTAACAGATTGCTCATAAATCAGACTGTGGGAAGCTCGTGATTTTGAAGCGCTCGCACACTTCTCTGGGTGGCTCTGCATACAGCCGGGAGCCCCTCCCGGGCGGGTTCGAGCCCAGCCCTGACTCCCGCTGGCCTGGCGGCATCCTCCTCTGGCGCATCCCTCGGCATCCATCAATCTCGGCTCACCAGCCTTTACCGGGATGTCAGCCCCTTCACCCGCTCCGCGTGCTCTCCTGGGCTCCTCTCCGTCCTGACAGCCAGAACGAGGCCCTGAATCCGCGGGGCCCTGCTAGCGTCACGTCTGGTATCCAAGGTGGCCTTTCCACCGTGTCATCCAAGTCCCCCGAGCCCCCTTCGGAGCAGCCGTCGACCAGAGGGCTGGCTTCTACTCACCCCGTGGGCGCTCGCGGGGCCCGAGCCTGCTCCCTCGCTTGGTGGGGCTGCCTGAGGTCCGCGCGGAGGACAGAGGCAGAAATGGGGAGGTGGGGGGGGGGGGGAGGCGCCAAGAGCACGGGCGGGGCCTCCTGCCTCTTCATTTAGCCCCAGCTGGTTTGGCCACAGGTTTATGTTACGATCCCCAAACAGTCATTCCTGCTCTTTCTTCAGGGTGCCAGCTGAAATTGTAGCGATAGCACTGGCTGCTTCGCAGAGCAATATTTCTGAATTATTTCTCACAGGCTAAGCAAAATGAACATATTCTAAAAACAAACAACCACAACCTTAAACTCCAATTCAAAATAACGTCAGAACAAATCCTGCATGGAATTTAACAAGATTTCCTGTTGTGACCTTTCTGACGTAGCCCCCTCGCCCAGGAGCCATCTCTTGGTGGGCAGTGCTGCTGTCTCTGCCCGGTACTCTCCCCCGCCTGCTGGGATGGGTCCAATGGCCACCATCAGCATGCTGCTCGAGGGAGCTGCCACCTTAGGTCCCAGTGATGCCACCCTGGCCGTGGTTCATTGGTTCAGCCAGGGGCACATGACCACGCCTGGCCAATGGGGTGCTTCCTTGAGAATCTTGGAAATGAAACTGAGAAAAAGTCAGTATTTCCTTTTTAAGTGTTGAGCTGAAAGTTTCAAAGCTTAGGAGCTGCTGGTAGTTTGTTTTGTTTTGTTTTAACCAAGGAAAAGTTAAGTGGCAAAAGCAGGGAGGAGAGCTGGCAAGGCCCCCTGCAGAGATGCTCAGAGAGGAGAGAGGCTGCTGGAGGTGTTTTTTTCTCCAGTAGCTATGGTTCCGGAAGTTCAGCTGGATCCTGGTGAGCAGGTTCACCGAGACCCTCCAAGATGCCTGTGGAATGTCTCCTCCTTTCTCACGTCGTGTGGGTTGGATTTCTGTCACTTGCAGCCAAAATGGCTCCGTTCCCCGAAAAACCCCAATAGCCTGGTCACCATGTCTTAGGTTGGGGTGCGCTCCTCTCCCCACCTCCTGCTCACTGACATCTCAAGAATGTCCGAGTCAGAAGAGAGAATGTCCAAGTCACTGCAGGCCGGACTCTTCAATGCCACAAGGTGTCTTGGTCTCACTTCTAAATAGTGAGAGGGCCTTAAATGGAACCCGCGCTTCTTGAACACAACTTAGCATTGCCCTTCCTGCCAGGGGAAGGGCGGGAGAGGGGCTCCCTGCACAAGAGGCCTGGCCGGGGGTGTGGTGGGAGGTCACAGTGCAACAGAGCCATTGGAACTATCATCAGGAGAGATAGAAACATTTCTCTCTACACTTTTGAGGGTTCTGAACTTTGCGTGGTATGACTTTCGTCCACCTTAAACTATATGATGGAAAGGTATGTAAGAATAGAGAAAAAAAGTGTGTGTTGTCCTGTGCCTGCAGAGTCGACTAGACTGCCATCCCCTACAAGAGTCTCCCTTTTCACCACGCCCCGTGTTCACTAGACCTAATGGCTTTCCGACTCCTGGCCTCCTCTTGCTCCTCCCTGGAGCCCCGTAGGGTGGCTACAGTCCCTCCCATTTCACAGGAAAGAGAATGAAGTCCCAGCAGTGTGGTGCCTTTCCCGAGTGTGTGTGGCCAGTCAGAGGGAGAGGCTGGACTTGACCTGGAGCTCTCCAGTCCGAGTTTACTGAAAAGTGTCCACCTGTCTATGCCCAGAGCGAGTGGGAGTGCTCCCCCCACATGCCGTTGCTCGCTGTGTCCTGCGTTTCAGCAGGCCCTTCCCAGTGGCCCTACAATAGCCAGCGCCCTGAGGATTTGCTTCAGTTCCCAAGTCACCAACTGGGAGAAAACAAAAGCCTCATTTGAAGTCTCTCCTGCCTGTTTTTCTTCGGAAGCTGTCCCACAATGCCTCCGTGAGGGCTGCCAGTCAATTGACTAGCCCCTGTCGGACAACTGTCAGGTTGGTTGAAGGATATCAGAGGGAAGTTGATCGTGTGTCACTGCTCCTCAGCGCCCACTCACATCAGGGAAGTGATACAGCTGTCACAGTGTGACCGTCCAGGCGGCTGGCAGCACAGGCCACACTCACCAGCCCAGCTGTCCAATTAGATGCAAGGGCCCGACCCTCAGGTGTGCAAGAGGCAGGGAAGGAGGCCCGAAGAGGGCACCTCTTGTGGCTGTCTCTGTGGCCTTCTGAGGGCCCTGGGCTGCGTCAGAGCCTGCCCGAGGGCCACTGAATCATCAGGGATGCAGGCACAGCCAGCCCCGCCACGCCACCTCCTTCACTCCTGTCTAACTCTCCCCTCTGCTTTTCTTCACCCTCTTTCCTCCCTCTCTCCCTGCCTCCCTCCCTTTTGGGGGGATTATGTGAGGAGTGTATCAGAAAAATACCTAGAGCTCATTTTGGCAGACAGTAGGACATATATGAGGTTTGCTTAGACACTAAAATAAAAGCCCAATTGTGGTAAAGAACTCTTTATTCCTTTGTTTTCAATGCTCTCAAGAATACCAGCGTGACATTTGATTAAGTAACATCATCAATTTGGAAACGACGCTCCGTGTAATACTATGCGAGAGTGGCATTGAAAACTCTGCTCTTCTGCTTGAGATGAGGTCTTTCTCACGAAAAAAAATAATAAATAAAGCCATGTGTTTTCCCGGGGTCAGAAGCCGAGCCGAGCCGTGTCTTTGGGTATTTTGTGGAAATGACAGCGTTTACGCAGCAGGTGAGTACTTGGTGGGCCTGGGGTTTGGCTGGACCTCACTTTGAGGGCCCTGCCTTGTTCTCCAGGACCAGGTCGACCTGTGGATCCAGCATGAGGGTCGCAAGGCCCTGGCGGACTTTCTTCTTCTTTCCTCAGAGGACTCTTGAAATAGACATAGGGCGCCCATCGTTTGCATCATGCTTTGAGTTTGCTAATGGCTTTCCGACTCCTGGCCTCCTCTTGCTCCTCCCTGGAGCCCTGTAGGGTGACTACGGTCCCTCCCATTTCACAGGAAAGAGAATGAAGTCCCAGCAGTGTGGTGCCTTTCCCCAGTGTGTGTGGCCAGTCAGAGGGAGAGGCTGGACTTGACCTGGAGCTCTCCAGTCTGAGTTGACTGGTTTTAATTCCTGAAAAGTGTCCACGTGTTGAGTTAGACTTTAAAGCAGAGCTCTAGCTCCCACCAGTTCTTGGATCTCTTGCTTCCACTCAGTGTCCACCCCGAATCACCTGTGTGCCTGGGAGTAGATGAAGCCCCCGAAGTAATAGTTCCCACACAGCTGAACCCAAAGGTGGCCCCTGTGGCCTGGGGTGGGGGTGGGGGAAGAGGTGTTCCTAAACCAGTCCTTATGGATCTTGTTTCAGGTTTTCTGCATAAGAAACCCTATCCCTTTGTTCGGGAAACTCTAAGCCTGCACCACAACTCTGGGCTGGACACGTCCATGATCGAGCCTCCTGCCCTTTACTCCCCTGTACACTCTCCTCCAGCCAAACAGGGTCTCTCTTCTCCACTCGCTCATTTTTCCCCTCCAGGACTTTGCTCTTGGGGATTCTTCTTCTGGAAGGCTCCTCTCCCCAATTATTACCCTATCTCCCATGTTCCACTCAGCCAGAAGTCCTCTCTTTTCCTTTGAACTTCCATAACACTTAATTTATTCTTCTCTGCCGGTCATTTCCACCCTCTCCCTAAGGCCACCGCTCTCCAGGAGGGCAAGCCCTGTCTTTGGTTCTGAAAGGTGAATTACGTCACTTTCAGATCTGCATATTACCGAGGGCAACTTACTGGTCACACGTTAGGAGGGTGATTGAGGGTTAATGTAATTAAGAATTCACAAATGGAAATGGAGAACACACTAGAGTTTGAGGAGGACTCTTCTGCCCAGGCCGGCTGACAGCATCGCGGAGCCCCTGGTGCACCTGCCCTCATTTGGAGCCTGGGAGTTTCTGAGACTTTCAGGAAGGATGCTCCATGACAGGTCACTTGAGAGGATCCTAATATCCAAAGGCTAGCAGTCTTGCCTTTTTAATTTATCAATTACATTAAACTTTGCTTCATTATTAGCTTGTTGTAGGTCATTGCTCTACCCTACAGTGTACAGAAGGACACATTTCCACTAACAGCATTATTGACCTCTAAATTAAGATTTTTATTTAAGTCAAAGACATGTTTGCATTGTGGTTTGAATATAAATCATCCTTGCCCCTAATGCTAAAACCAATTTATACATTATCCCAAAACTGTTGTGCTTGTGTAGTCATACTTCATGGGCGATGGTCTGCCAGGGAATTTATTCTGTTTAAATGGCTTGCAACATATTATCAAGGTAAATGTAATAAAATTGCTGGGCTGGTGTTTAGTTTATGAGGCATTGTTTTATAAAATAAAACCAAATGCGTATGTGCTCATATTCATTGCTTATAGAGTAAACAACACACAATTTATGCATGCTGCTAGCAACTTGCTTATTTTGTTACTCTCCAGTTGTTTGGTTCTCACCAGGTCTTCCCCCACAGGAAAATGGGAGCGGCTGAGGTGAGCGCATGGCCGAGGCTCTTGCTGGTCAGCAGCGAGCTCTCTGCCCCCTTGGCGAGGTGTCTGGTGGAGCCATCTCCCCATTCCAGCTCCACTCCAGAGCCTACATCAGTTTACAAATCTCAACCTCATGATCGATAGGAGCTCAAGGAACAAGCTGCATGCTCAAAGACCACCCACAATGTTAGAAGCCGAACCATAAAAATAATCATAAATGTAGCCTGCATTTCTCCAGCACCTTTCTTCCCGAGAATTTACAGAAGTGTTTCGCGTCTTTATCTCACTTCCCCTCACTGACCTCTACCTGGGGGCTGGAATGTGGAATCTCCCCCGTTTGGTGGGCTTTGTGCCTTTGAAAAGCCATCTCCCAGCTGCTCACTGCCCCAGCAGCCTGGCGCCCACTCTCATCAGGACCAGCAGGTACAGTCCCCAGGAACAGAGAAACACAGATAAAAATCAAGAGTGTAAATGCAGACAAGGAAAAAAAAAAAAGAAATTCTGTCTTGCAAGCAGGATCTCTTAGAGGAAGAAGGGAAAAAAAGAAAGATTCCCGGGCATTAAGAACGCTTAATTGGCTTAATTTACTTGCTGTTGCTCTAAAATATGCTTGTTCTGGCCTTGACACTGCCTCTTGCTGTCCCGCCTGGACCCTGCATCAAATGCAGCTCACAAACAGGGGGGCTGTATTTTAAAGTGATGGTTTGAAAAATTAACTGTTCTCCTTTTGCCCTTTCAACTCCCGGATGGAAAATCCCACCCCGATAAGCCAATTGATTTACTCAAAATAAAAACACGAACTTCCACTCTCCTCGTCCAACTTCTGTCTCGAGGAGAGAGCAAGCAGACCTGGAGTTGGGCTTCTGTCCTCCCCCTGGGGTGTCTAACCCGGCGAAGGAGCTGCTTTGCTGCCCAGAGGGCAGCGTCCTTTACGATGCTCGTACTAAGTCCGGAGAACACCCTGGGCTTTCTGCTAACAACTGGCCGTGTGTCACTGTCTTCCCTCCTCCCCAGAGCCGTAGTTTTTGTCTGGCCGATGCATCTGTCTGGGGGGCTATGCTGAGCAGACACGGGCGTGCAGGTGGCCAGCAGCACACTCAGAGCCGGGTGGGGGACATCTCCATCCACACCAGCATTTGAGGAGGTGAATTGGGCTGCCAACGATAGGATTTTCGGTTGTTGGAGAAGTCCTTTGGTCTAAATTTCTTGAATGTCCTCCATGTTAGTGTCTAGTTTATGAGCTCTGATGGTCTGGGTTCCGCTGGGATCTAGAATTACTGCTCTGACTTAGAGATCACAGGAGACAAACAAAATGAAGCCAAGCCCTCGGCCCTGGAGGGCGGCAGGGAGAGCCCCGGGGAGGGTCTGGAGACCTGGTTCTTGTCAGTCTTGGCTCTCCATGGACTTGCACTGTGGCCTTTGGCAGCACTCCCCCTGGCTGGGCTCCAGTGAGCCTGACCTGGGAGGCGAGGCGCTGTCTATCGCCTTGCCGGGTCCCTCTCCCGCCTCGAGGCGGCCCCACACACACTGCCCTCCAGAGACTGCCTGTCCCAGAAACAGAAGAGGGTGGGCATCCCTGTGGAGACAGTGTTAGGGGAACAAAGACCCCTGGAAACTCCTGTCCACTTGTAGGGTCTCCTTATGTCCCTCCTTATGGTCCTCTTTATATTCTCAACAAGACAGCCATTATGTTTGTTTTAAAGTGTGTGTATGTGATGTTACAATTTTTTGTCATTTAAAGAAGTACACATAATGGTATGTTATTTTTGGTTTTCTGTGAATATTACGCGTGATTGATGACCCTGCCCATGCAGTGTGTGAGTGCTGTAGCACACAGGACAGCGTGTTTCCACTGTCTGTGGTTTTGGGGTTCTGAGGGCTGAGGCTCTGACAGTTGGGAGATGCACCATCTAAGAAGTGTGGGCTCCAATGCTGTGTACAGCAACACTGAGACGCGGGGCTGGCACTAGGGTGAGGCCAGGGAGACACCAGGGAGCAAGCTTTTCAGAGGGCCCTCACCCTCTGTTGACCCCTGCCTGCGGGACCCTAAGGGTGCGGGCCTCCTCAGCTTCTGTGCCTTGGGCCTGGCTGGCCTCTCCTGGTCCTGGCCCTGCTGTTCTGTTCTGCACCCATTCCCACTGTGTGTGGCACCGCGCAGACTTCCCAGAGTGCACACAGGAATGCAGAAGGAGCTGGAGAAGGAGCTGGGTCACGGGGTCCCTGGGGAGCACGGGTGGTTCACAGGGGCCAGAGCCAGGATTGCAAGCTCCAGACACTTGGGGAGAGGCTGCCTCTGGGGGATCTCCATTTACCCTTACCCTGGAAGGGTCGGGATGGGCTGTGTCCCGGGACTGTGGTAGGAAAGCCAAGATAACAAGAGGACAGCTTAGGACGACCTGCTCCCTGTCGGGGTTGGGGGGCATGGAGAAGGTGCTGCAGGGCGGTTCAGGGAATCCAGACTGTGTGCCTGATTCTCAGGGCCCTGTGCGTCAGCAGCCCTGAGAGGAGCCCCGATTCATTTATGCCTTCCCATGAGTAGACACAGCCACGCTTGCTTTGAAAGCTCCAGATTCCTCTCTGGGCCGCGCTGCTTGGACGTGAAGCACAAATGGCATTCCCGCAGATTCCCAGGAGCAGGCCGGCCCTTCAGGGACACACCTGTTCTCCTGTGGCTTGGCCCGTCCCCTGTTCCCCTGGCATGCCACTCCGGCCCACAGCTCAGCCTGCACCGCTCTCCCTAACCTGTCTGCATTTTGTTCATTTGGTGGGTGGCAATAAACATCAGAATAAAGTAAACCAAAGATGGCTGGCGAGGGCTCTGTGAGCTGTCTTTACTTACGGTTTCCACAGCGCCTGAATGACAGCTCGGCTCGGGAGCCAGCGGTCTCTTTTCGCCACGTAAATTCAGCCTTGGGAAAGATGAGCATCAGCTGACTCCTGAGCTGTGATGGTCGGTGCCAGTCAGTAAATCAGTCAGATTTTAATTACTCGACGGATGACAGGGTGCGGTGACAGGTTGCAGTCCACGGGAGAGCATTGCTTCAAAGCCTCTTTAAAAACCAAGACCCTTCAAGAGGCAAAACCAAGTGAGCACATCAGAGCCCCAGCTCCAGAGGAGGAGGGTCCCTCTCCCATCCTTTCACCCCCACCCCTCGCCTGGATGAAGGCAGAGCAAGGGGAGCAGGCCCTGACCTGCTGGGGGTCCCTTCCTCCACTCTCTCTTTTAAATCCCCCCGCCCCCTTCCTTCCTCTCAGGCCTGTGATTTTTAATAGGTTCCTACAGCTCTTTGCCTAAGCAGCTGTTTCGTGCCAAGAAAGCCACGGCAGATTTGTAAAGTGGCAAACCCTGCTAATTAGTTCGATGAAGTTGCCTTTCTGACAGTGGCCCTGGCATTGAAGAAGGCGACATGCCTTCAAGTGACTGCACCGGGGAGGCCTCTCCCGTTGCTCTCGTCGAGCTCTGCCATCCTTATTACTGATTCCGTGATAATCACCCTTCCCGGGAAATCCCACCTGAAGCTGTTCGTTCCAGGCCTGGCTCCTAGCAGGAGGCTTCCCCTCTGTCATGAATTGCCCCAGAGACCCTGTGGTCTTCTCTGGGGACGCTCTGTCTCGCTGCACCATGGAGGTGGCAGTTAAGGAGTGCAGGGTGTTTGGGCCCAACATTGCACCTGCTGTGGGGGAAGGGGCACACTTGCAGCAACTCTGGGGACCCTGGGACATGCTGCCTCTGTGTCCTTTGGTCCTGCCTGCTTGCAAAGCAACTTGGGGCCCCCTGTGGACTGTCAGCTGCATGAGGGCCAGGACCATTTCCTGGTGAACGTGGTGGAATTCACGCCTCCCATAGGAACTCCAGCCTTGCCGGGGCTAGATGATGTTCTGGTATCTCTTCTGCTTTATCACTGCCCCTGAGAGGTGACAAGACCCCCAGAGGTCATCTCTACAACTTCCTTACCTTGCCATTGAGGAAATGGGGCCCAGAGAGGGTCAGGGGCTTGCCCTAGGTCACCCAGCTAAATGAGGCAGAGTGATGGGCTCCCTGCTTCCCATTTCCCTCACTCCTGTCTAGTTTGGTATTAATCACCCATCGCAATTACGCTTTGTAACAAACAACCCTCAAACCTCACTGGCTTACAACAGCAAACATGCGTTTCTCGCTTTGGGCCCGTGGGTTGGATATGACGGCTTTGCTCCAGGCTGCGGGTCAGATTTGGGTCTGCTTCATGTGTCCTTCATTCCAGGGCCCAGGCTTAGGGGACAGTGGCCACCTGGGGTATGTTTCTCTCGTGGCAGACCCCAGGAGTGAGAGAGGGCAAGCCAAACCATGCAAACACACGGCATGTGGTCACGTCATGTCTGCTCAACACTCACTGACCAAAGCAATCCATTGGCCAAGTCCAAAGACGAGAGGCCACCTAACTCCTGGGGGGCATGGCAAAGTCACAGCACAAAAGCTGAGGATGTAAATCTCAGCACAGGGAGGGAGAAAGAATGGGAAACGAGGATCCAGCCTGTCACATGGCTACCTTCCCTACCACAACTGAGTGTGCTTCTAAAAGGCAAATTGGATAAAAAGCCTTTCTTCCCTTGTTAAAACCACCAGGAGCTCCCTGTTAACTCCAGGATAATCTCTAAATGCCTTAGTCGGGGGTGGGGGGTAGGGAGGGGGGAGGCAGGCAACAGTTGATTCTCTCTTGGTTTCAGCCTTGTCTAACCATTCTCCAAATGCCTCCTAAATTATACCCACCTAGCTAGAAAGCCCTTGACGTGCCTTCTCTTCACCAGCTCAGAGATAGCCAGAGCTGGCCGTTCCTTCTGGAAGATGCTCTGACAGAGGCCCACAGCATCCTGAGTGCTCAAGGCTGGCAGTTCACTAGCTGAGTTGAGTGTTTACCAGGAATCAGACGAGTCTGTTCTGAAACCTGCTGGCACCTGGTTTACTTGTAATTGTCCTTATGCAATTTAACACATTGTGTAAATTGATTAAATGAGAGTAAAAAGAATAGATTTTTTTTTCCTATGAAAACTAAGTTGAGAGCTTTGGAAAGACTCAACCGATATGGATTACTGGTAAAAATTCCTATTAGAGAGACTACAGTATTTGTTTGAGGAGAGAAACCATGAAGATGGAGAGAGATTCTGCGCCTATGTGGCCGTGCAAGTGTTTCTCCACTTTACAGAGCTTGAAACTGGAAGCTGTGAATGGTGCATCAGGAGGACAGTGTATGCAAGACTGATGGCATGGAACCCATTCAGGGCCTCTTCCCCACGGGCTCTGCGTCAAAAGATGGAGGCTTTCCATTTTTACGTCCTTCTACACAACGGCAGTCTCCACTCTCCAATGGCAGACTCTTCTGTGAGTCCCGGCTCACAGAGGGACACTTGCAAGCTACATTGGCAGGGGGGTGAGCGTCTATAACTGTAATAGGCATGGGGCTTGTTGTCCTCAAAGTGCTTTGCACTGGAGAGGTCCTTCAGGACCCAGAGTTAGATCCTCCTCGGCTGTGGGACATGTGCACCTGGACGGTGAGCTTGCTTTCTCTCTCCAGCTGTGGTCCTGGCTCATCATACCATCCGCAAACCATCAGTCACAGATGTCTCTGCTTCTTGTGATGCCCCTGCCTACCCAGAAGGCCAGGGCCAGAAATCACAGCTCAACCGTAAGGATGGCCCACCGTCCCGCCCTCCGTGGGGCTCTCCATGGCCCTGCCTGAGCACCAGGATGCAATGCACACATCTTTCCTCTGCTTTCCAGGGATCCTACCCATGTCTGCTAATGAATTCCTATTCCCGGGCGGGAGCCCTGCAAGGCACTTGAACTCGGATTTGTTTTTAGCACTTTACGCTCAGCTTCAAAAATAATTTTAATATCTAGATTTCTGTTGGGAGAATGTTGTAATGGAAATACAGTATTTTCCAAGGATTAAACAAAACAACCTACAGTGAATGGAGGGTTCTCCCTGGTCTCTGCACAATTGTAAATATAATTTTTAATGAAATAAGGTATAATACAAATGATTCTTTATGCCTTTTCCCCTGCTCCAAGTAGAGGAAAACCTACCCAGTGTTTCTGCTTTTCTCATTTCCTAATTCCTAAAGTAATTTAACAAAAACAAACAAGTGAACTGAGGGGATGGTAAGATAATCGGTAACTCTCGAAAGAGAACAGCAGTTTCTCAGCTTTTAGATGAATTCATTTTGTTCAATGCAGATGTGTTAAATCTATTCATATCCACATATTTGAGATGAGTTATTTTACTACATTGTTGTGCTGTATAAAATGAGTTATTTTGGTGAATTAAATGCTGGGGTGTAATTTTCAAAGGAAACAGATTTGTAAATGCAGTACAATTTATGTCAGTGTTTCAGTGTGATTATTAAGTATTACAGGAAATATATCTCATAATCTTTACCTTTGTCCCTTTGTCTTTTTTTATGTGTATACAAGTTTCAGTGCAAATGGATGTTGCAACTCCAAAAATGTCAAAGAAAATGCAACTATCACCATTCATGGAGTTGTGTCTCCCCTCAAAGGACACATGTGTTCTCCAGCTGATCACCGTCGGAGTAACTCAAACAACAGTGCTCAGGTCGAGCGTCTCAGAGCTCCTGACGAGCAGCGGTGAGACCGGGTGGGGGACAGAAACACTTAAGTTTCATGCAGGAGACAATTTCCAAAGAGTGCCCAATTTGCCAAGATGGTGGCTCAGAGAAAGTTAAATTAGTGGATGAATGTATTCAGTAGGGATGTATCGAGTTTTCTTGACTTCTGAAATACTTTGCCTACAATTGAAAATCAGCTCTGAGACTCCAGGCCCAGGGAAAGAAATAGGTGGAGACATTCCTTCTCTCTTGGGTTTGTGGCCAATGTCACTGCCCCAGCAAGGGCAGCCCACATGCGGCCCCAGACCCTTCTGAGTCCAGCAGTCCAGGCGCTATTGCCAATCCATTCAATGGTCATGTAACTTGAAATCTCTTTTCCTGCCCTGAGTAAGACCAAGGCGCTCACCTTATCATGCGGAGAGCCCTTTTCACCTCCAGTTGAGAAACCCTTACACTCCCGCCCCGCTTAGAACACGCGAGCTCCTGCTGGATCAGGAGTGGAGCTGGGAGGCAGCATCCAACTGGCTCCTTGTCACTGACTGTAGCCAGTCCCCCTATGATCGTGGAAAGCAGAACCACAAATAGAAAGAAATAAGAGAATGAGCCCAAACTTTGCACTGGGAAGGAAAGCCAGGTGTGGGGCACAGCGTGGGGGTGCACTGGCTGTCTCCTCACAGGACCCTGAGGTCTTGCCCAGTGTGAACGAGTGTGAATGCTGATGGGGTTTGACCACCAAATATGGCTGGCGCTGCTCAAACGTCTTCTCAAATTTCAGGGCAGAAAAAAAATGCTTAAAAATATTCCATTAAAAATAAAGCCCTTGATTTTCCCATTTTTTGGTGTGTGTGTTTGACTTCAGATTGGATGCGAGAAGAAAAGGAGGCTGGAGAGAGAGAGAGAAGGTGGAGGGAGAAAGGGGAGCATGTTTCGGGGTCTATTCCAGGGAAAATCTCCTGCTAACTCCCTTGTCCAACAGACCAAACAAAAACCAAGCAAAGGAAATACGAGACTTAGAGCTAAAGAGAAATTTTTACCCCCAAAGTATAAAAATCTGCTCAGCAGAGAGGAGAGAACTGAGACCCAGAGACATTGTTTAGGAGCGGGACCCCGCCCCCTCCCTGGCTTGCTCCTTCTATCATTGCCTTTATTCCTCAGGGAACCGAACAGGCAGGTGGGAAAGCCCAGGCAGCTCTCTGTGGGGTCTTTCTTTTCCCCTCCTTTAAGTGGGAGCTGGAGTGATTTGGCGGCTGGATCCAGAACCTGCCTGCCAGACTCCACCTGCTGAATAGACTCGCTCCAGCTGTTTCCACGAGCTCCTTTTCTGCAAGGGTGTATCAGAGAAAAGAGCTAATAAAAAAACGTGATGAATCAGGCAGCAGAGGACAGCGAGGAGCTTGCTGTAATGAGTGTCCTCTCTCCCCTCCCCCTGCAGGTTCCACTCAGCCTGCCCAGGAGTCCCCCGGATGTGAGCTCAAGGAGGGTCCAGAAAGGGCAGGACTGGACTTCGAAGTGCCCACGTGGGTCATTCATGCTGCCTTGAGCCTGTATAGCTTCCCCGCCAAGTGGGTGCCCCCGGCTCGCTGCACTGCGGGCATTCACTGAGATGACAACATCGACGGTGCAGGCAACCTGGCTGCCCACATTGGCCCAGGGCGGGTGTGAGGAGGGTGATGTGACTTTGGGGGACAGCCTCCGTAGTCCTGTTACCCCTTCCCACTGGGTGAGCATCTTGCCACCCTCCTGAGTTCAGCAGTCCAGGCCACTATCACAACTAGCCTGATTCTACAAGTGAACAACACATACTTTTATACAACATGGCTCCTAGAGGCAAGCTAATGTCCATCTAACGCTCCTCCCGAGAGGCAGTGGTGTTGAACGCTGGAGGGAAGGTGGCTTGTTAAACCGACTGGGAGGCCAGTGTGGGTCTCCAACAGGGTGCTATCCCAAGGAATTTTCAAGGATAACTTTGACATAAAGAGTTTTCGCCTTACTGCTGCCTTCAGATGGCACCCACGACTGTGTTTGGCATGGACTCAAAAGCGTCAGGCCTGCACAGCTCTCTCAGACTCCCAGGCCCGTTACAACACAAGAAGGGGCTTCCAGGTGTCAAGCCCCACGGCCACTCACGAATTCATCTGCAGATATTTACTGGGCATCCTGCAGGAGTCAGGCCTGTGCTAGGCACTAAGGGCAAGAAGGTGAAAAGATAGGCCTGCCCTCCAAGACGGCATTGCTGTTTAGTAATTTAGAGTGTATTTAGTAATTGGCTGCTGACGCAGAAATAGGGGAAGACAGAGGAAATAAATAACTTTCCATCACATAGTTCCCCAAATCCAGGTCTTGCTATGAATTTCCCTTTAATAACCTCATCATGGGCTTAACTAATACGTACGCATCTTACATATCCCTCACCTTTCCACATCTGTTAATTCCCAGGACAAGAGGCTTGGGGTGCCCAGTCCTGAGTCATGATATTTTAGTGGCTTGCTGAGGAACACACAGGAAAGAGGAACAGGAAGGCAGCCTGAGATCAGGGAAGGCTTCCTGGAGGAGGTGAGGCCTTTATCGTTGAATCTTATTATCAATGCCTCTTTAAGTATCTGAAGTTCCCTGGCCCCATGTGAGCCCCGAGACAACAGAATCAATGTCAGTTGAAGCCCCTGGCAGGGGGTTCTGCTTGGTCACCCCAGCCCTCCACAGCTGATTCTCTCACAGGGATTTGGGGAAGGCACCGGTCTGCAGGGGCTGGCATGAAGGGCATTTCAGCCAAAAAATATATAGGAAAATATATGGAAGCCGAGGCTCAGAGGCTAGACCACGTGGCGGTGCTTAGGATAGAGGTGGGAGAGCACTCAGGGAGGGGGAACAGATGGCTGACTCCTGCGAGCAGACCCCCTGGGTTTGGTCAGCACCAGCGCAGTGTTTAAAATCTGTTTGGTTGTGCACAGTGCTGCAGTCCCCCCTAGGCCAACCCAACTCTTGGAGGGGGGATGGTTACACAAGGCCCACTCCCATTTCTCCCGAAGATAGGATGCTGAAAGACCTTTGGCTTAGCGATGTCTGAACAAGTGGTGTTTTGTCTTTCCCCGGGACCAAGCATTGTGCATGTTCCCGAGGGAGGTGCGTGGTTCTCCCAAGCTGACAGCCACCCGCATGTCTGATTTGCTCTCTCTTTTCCTTCTCTGAACACATCCTCCCGTGTGAGGCAGACCCCGAGGTGCACTTTGGAGAACAGGTGGAGCCCTCCCCTGCGAGGCCGGGGCGGGTGCCCTGGGCCCAGCATAGCCGGCTCCACCTCTCTCCGGCAGGTTTCAAGATTTCCAAACACAGGTAAAACAGGTATTTCCCAAGACAGCCTCTACAGATGTGGCAGGGATCTCTTTTTAATAAGGGCTTTCAGAAGCAGCCTTCTGCTTCTGAGCTTTGCAAAACGCTGCCCTATAAACAGTTCGCGCCTCCCCGCAGCAGCCTCGTTAGCTCCCCTCGCCGTTCGCTTCCTGTTAACTCCGTGATTAAACATTTTGCCCCCAACTATACAAGACATTAGATGAGAAGGGAGCAATAATGCCTCGAAACCATGGGTATTTAAAAAGAGGAGTTTGTTCTTCTTTTCCCCCTCTTTCTCCTCACAAATAGGAGATTTACAGTAATTAATGCCATTTAGTTTAATCTATAAATGTTTGAGGAAGCGATGCTATTTGTTTTAAGTACTACTCTCAGCGAGAAAATGCAGAGTCCCCTCCAATTTCTGACTTTATGCTCAAGAGCTAATGAACTGAATTCTTCGTAAACATTGGCAAAAGATGCAAATGAACAGACAGTGGCTCCAAATGCAGCAGGACACGGGAGCAGGCGCTAATTTTACACAATTGACTCCGTAACCTTTTTGGATCAGTGGAATTAGAGACTGATTAATCAGCCATGATTAGCATCTATTGAAGCTTTTGACGCTGGTGCATTGTTTGCTGTTGTTTTTTTCTCTTTCTTTCCTTTTTCCTTTTTTCTCTTTCTTTCTTCCTTTCTACTTTGTTCTCCCCTATTTCATCTCTGGGAGTTAACAGTTTCTAATACGTTTAACTGCCAGTCTATGGCATGGGTCAGAGCTGGTCTTTATGGACTTTTAAAATTAATACTAGACAGTTCTCCTGTGACATGCCCTTGCTTCTGCTCCCGCGCTCGGCTGCTTAATTGTAGAGGTGGCCTCTTGTGGCCGCATGCTCCCAATGTTTAGCAAGGGTTGGAAATATGGATGTTAGGAGAAAAACTGGCAGATGGCTGACAAGGCATTTTTACTCATAACACACCAGTAAAACTTTAACTCAGAAGATTTAGTGCGAGAGCGTTCCAGCCAGCAAGCTGCAGCCATATGCAGATTTTTTTTTCAAACTTCTAAACTGATGGTTTTGCAAAGTGTGCATAAGCAGCCTTTATTGATTATGATGTTAAAAATTGAAAGCGTCAGTATCATTTAGCTCGAGACAGTTTTAAAGGAAAAATGAACATTCGTTTTCATTATGAACTACGAAAAGGCCAGGGGCTGGTGAGGTCCACATTCATTATTTCTTAAATTCCAGAGAGGAATTCTCTCAACTAGGTGTCTCTTCCAAAAAAAAAAAAAAAAAAAATGGCATGCATTTGAAGGCTATGAATCAAACCACAATTCACTTATTCAAGGTGAGGCTGTATGCAGGTTGCAGGAGCGACGCGTTAGCTGGTTGTGGGGGCACAGCCCCGGCCTGCTTGTGGGCACATTGGGGATGGTATTTATAATGTGCTCAATGTGTATTGATCTCACCCAAAACTGCGCTAAATAACTCTGAGGATCTGACAGGAACCCACAAAACTGGGGCAGGCCAGCTCAGGGCCTCTGGCACCGGCCCTAATTCATTTCACCGACAAGGACAGCTCACCTGATGGGACCAACTGGCCTGAGCTTCCAAGACATCTTTTGCTTCTTTGTCTGTTTGTGTTCTGCTAAAGAGGAAGCTGTTTGGGGCTGGGCCCGCCGATGACGTGGACACACGTCCCTCTGAGGACAGTTCAGTACCGGAAGATGTGACAATCCATCCTCTTTTGGTTTAATGTTAAAAATTAAAAATGTTTAATGTTAAAATAGAAATAAATGCTCAAAAGCATTTATTTCTATTACAGCCTGATGGCTTAATCCTTTTTTTTCCTAAAATGGGAAACCATTGCTATGTTGGAGAGAACAACAACGGCAACAATAACAATAAGAGAAGAAAGCACAAGGCAGTCCCTGTGTTTGTCCAAGCCACGGGAGGAAGTTCTATGCAGCGCCGCAGAGAAGCAGAGATTCGGTCCACTGCCGTCTTCTGCACTGACTGCTCCTTTCTGTCTGCAGATCCTGGAGAAATCAGGGCCTGGGAAGAGGCCTCTGAAGCCAAAGAAACTCCATGTTGCAGAGCAGGTGAAGGAGGCTCAGCAAGCCTGGCTTATGTGGGCGGCTGGAGCAGGAGCACCCGATTCCGGCAAAGACGCCAGCTCGTGGCTTGATGCAATGATACTGAATCCTAACGTTGTTCCCGCTCAGATTTTGCGTTAGGAGCCGTGATGAGTGCTGTTCCCGTGTTACCCAATCGCTGCAACCATCTTCTCATCTCTGTTTTACAGATGGAAGAGTTTATTTTTAGGAGCACTGGGCCATTTGATTGCCATGGGCAAGTAGCTTGCCCAAAGGCGCCCACTCAGTAAGGGGAGAAATTCCCCTGAGTGTTGGCCCCTCTTTAGGAACACAGGAAGCACTGGATTGCATGCATTCTGCCTAAGGTCCCAGCATCCCTCATGTTCCTTAAAGGCATGAACACACCTGCTTCTTTGTTGTCTCACCTCAGGCCTGGGGTTAAAGGTCCTGACTTTGCAAAAGGCACTGAAGATACGAGGTGTGTGAATTTACTATCACACCTTCAGCCTGGAGAGCAGAGGTCCCCAAGTACCAAGAGATTAAACAGATACTCTTCTCAGAATAATCATGGGTAGCATCTGCTCTAAAGAAAAATGACACTGGCTTATGAGTTTTCTGGAACTGCTGGATGAGTATTAAATATTTGGGTAATTGAAGCAGAAAGAGTCATGGTTGTGGCTGGAACAATCCTTCACCTATCACAGGACAATTTCCTCCTGGGCAGCCGTCTCAGGTAGATCCATTACTCTGAAGCTAGGGAGCATCATAGGGACATTTTACAAGTTTAATTACCAGAGAGTTTAATGGAGAGTCCTTACCCGGTGCCCTGACAAGTGATGAAGTAACTGGGCCAGCGTCAGTCAGATTTTATTTTCTATAGGACCGGGCTATTTGGTTGCCAACAAGTGAGAGCTGCCGAAAAACGAGCTCCTGGCTGGGGAACCAAGGCAGGGCAAACATTTGCACAATCACCAAGTTAAAGCACTGAAATCTTTGGTGGACAATTATTTTGGAGGGCGGACAGGCATCTATACTCCGGCATAAGCAGCATTTTATTCTGCCGTAGCTGGTCCATCGGAGCCCCAGGGGGATCAGGAGTAAAGGAGCATAATTCTCATGTCTTCATCTGCTAGGGCTGAACTAGTGGCATCAAGGGAAAAAAGTCTTGACTTCTTCTCTGGCCTCCAAACACTAAATTGAGACCATTCTCATTTATGTCCAGTTTGGGATCCAGAAAGGTCTTTGGCTTGAAGGATGGCATGAGAACCAGGAGGAACCAGAAGGATCGTGCTGTATCCAAATGTCCCTTAACTCTTAGCCCCAGGCAACTCTAGGGGTGGGATGACGTGTCTTTATTGGTCCAAAGTCTGCATTAACTAATGCTTATTGGATGGTGAGTTATAACAGAAACTCTGTTAATGTGTGGGAGAGCCACATGAATATCAAACAAATTCATTATGATCGGTGCTATTACAGTGAATACCAAATGAGTTCATAATGATGGAACAATGAAAGTGTTACCGATAGATTTTATTTCAGTAACAAATCCTCCATGTAAAAGCCCCTCCTGTAGTGTTAATTCTAATATAAGTTTGCATTTGAATATTAGCCTCATCAAGTAAATTACGTCTCTCAATAGCCCACGTGACAACACTCAGGGTAGTGTTTTGTTCTCTTTGGCTTTCTTGCCACTAGGACAAGGCCCCCCCACCCTACAATTTCCAATCTGCCCGTAGAGTTTGATGACTGCTCTAAAGAAGTCACATTTTCCTTTGAGCGTCCAATCATTAGAAATTCATTTAGCATTCAATGTAATAATAGTAATGCAATAGGACAGGATGAGTATGAAATTCATCTTGCATTCATGTAGATACGACACGTACTTCCGAAAGAGGTCCACTCTGATTCAGCATGAGCTTAGCCCTGCTTAATGGACACTTTGTACATAAAGCACAACCAGAGAGGAAGGCTCAATTTCTCTTGATAGGCGTTTGGAATTTCATGGAGTCACAGTTATCATGTCAAAAGAGTTTTCCCGGCTCAGTCTAAAGCCATTCAAAGTGTGGACACCAATACTCCTCTAGGTCAAGGCTCAGGAGGGAGATGCAGTTGATCCAAAATGTATGGATAGCATGAAAGCAAGCTGAAGTGAATGGAGCTTGCTGCGCTCCAGACTCCATGCTAAATGCGTCAGGCGAGTTATCACTTGAAGTGAGAGATGTAGGCCCCGTTTGTTTGCATTTGAATAACGGAGTTTAGAGAGGTTGCATAACTTGCTCCACATCTTGCAGGCAGCACATGGCAGAGCCAGGAGTCAAGCCTGCGGTCACAGCCACTGTCCAGAGCTGCCTTTCATAGCCGTAGCTTTCCTTCCAGAGCCCAGCCAAGTTTAGGCTCTTAATAAATATTCAAATGAATGCACCGTTGAAAGGTGTCTTCTTGGCCAAAGCAATGGGAAAACTCTGCTGAGAGTTGCTAAGTAATATTTCAAGCTCAGGCATGACTTCTTCTGTGTATCTTTATTAGCAATGTCCTGGGACCAAATGTTGGATTCCAGAGAATAACAAGCCTTCTATTTCTTTGCACCCTCCTACATGCCTTTCCCTATGCCACCTACTCACCCTCATAGCACAGGTGAAGAAGAAACTTAGATGTACCAGAACAGAGCCCTGAATAATCCTGCTTTTGCATCAGGCTTCTCTACCCGCTAGATCGTTAGTGCAAAAAACTACCCCAGTCATTTCCTGTCGCTTCTGGTCTCGGGAAGATACGCCCAAGTGCCTTATGAAGGACAGAGCATCTTCTCAGTAAAGTCCTCATTAAAATGCACTGAGATCCCCTTCGATAAAAACACGTGTGCACGTCCAGTCACACCCTCAGAGCATCCTGGATGGAGCACACACGCACATGCATGCACACGTATGCTCACACACGCGCACACACACACACCATCTTAAACTGAAACTCAAACTGGCTGATTCCCAGGCTTACAGTTAGTTCCCTATCAAGAATTAATGCAATATCATGCACACACCATTACTGAAAAATTCTACGCTGTTTTTTGCCAAGTGTTCCTATATAACAGTTTTATCACAAGTCTGACAGCCTCCATAAAAATTCCAGGCATTCTATATCAACAGCCCTCTTTGTACTAAGTTATTAAACATTAAATTTTTATTCGTCATTTGTATTCTGTTATGCAAAATAAGCTCCTTGATAAGATGTGTCTTCTTAATTGGGCCCTTGATGCTTCTTGGATCGGAGTTGTCAGATTAGCTGGAAGAAGAGGCACTGTGTTGAGCCAGCTAGCTACCAGGAGACCAATAGCTTTGTAACAACGATATTGAGTTAGAGAGGCCAAATGGAGGGCAGCGCCAGGCTCAGGTGAGGGTTTGCATCTGTGCATGTCTTATGCTCAGGCACTTTTCTCCTGGCATCAGCAGGGCTGATGGAAATAGATTTGTTTGTTGTTTACAGCATGCAGCTGTGGGCAATGCTGCATGGGAGTTGTATAAGATTGAAGCAAATTTGTACTGAGACTAAAATATTGAGCTTTGCTCCCGTCAGCAGTCTCTGGAATCTTATTGTCGAAAACTTTATCTAGTTGTAACCTTCCCCAGGGTGATTTTCATTTGCAGCTGCCCTGTTCTGTCTCTCATCTCCTGTCCCCCACCGCCACCACGGCATTGGTACTTAGCATGAGCCAGCCAGCCCGGGCCGGAGCTCGGGCTCGTTCCTGACAGGGCTACACGGAAGGGCCTGGCGACAGGGCGGCCATTTTCTCTCCCCGAGCCCTGCCCGCCTGCCACACGCAGCCCGCGCCTGCCACTCTGTGCCTGGCCGGACGGGCTCTGGGGAGGAGGTCCGCTGGCTCCCAGCCTGGCGCGGACTTCCCAAGACCCGCCAGACGCTGAGCCGGGGGAGAGCGGCTGACGATAAATGATGTGTTCTGTATTTGAGCACATTTGTGTATCTTTCCTGAGATACTTCTAATTTTACCATGTGAGGCCTGTTTTGGTTACTGCAAGTTTCTCTTTGTCCTCAGATGCTGCTGAGAGGAAAAGAAACAAGAGAAAAACTTTCCAGGGATCCTGGGGTAACGTCAGATACTCAGCAGGGATACGAGCCTCCACTGTTAGGGCCTGCTCACCGAGTTGCGGGAATTTTCCCTGGTGGTCCCTCTGGTGTTGTTAAGTAGTGTGTGCGTGTCTGTGTCTGTGTGTGTCTGTGTGTGTGTGAGTGGAGGGTGGGGGCTTCTGATGCACAGAACGTGATTCTCCAATCTCACGCAGCTATTGACCGTGGTATTCGGGATGCCTTCGGCTGTTGAGGTAAGGGGAGGGAAGCGAGTGTGGGAAACCCTCCCTGGCTGACTCCTTGGCCTGACAGGAAGGAGGCCCCTGGGCCGAATGTGCCTCGTGTGCTGAGAAGAGGCCCGCCATCCAGGCCCCACAGGAGGAGGGCAGGTACTCGGCCATCTCTGCTTCCCAGGCCAGCGGAAAAACCACTGTCTACTCCACTGTGGAGACAAGGCCTCCAAGAGGAAGCAGGAAGAGGACCCGCTGACCCTCAGCTCGAGGCCTGGAGTGGGACCTCTGCTGTGCCTGGGCGTCTCCCTGAGACCTGCTCCATCTTCTGGGTCAGCCCATGCTGACATTGTGTGGGGACTGGGGTTCTGCTGGAGCACCGGCGGGATTCTGAACCTTCAGTAAAGATCCCTTCAGTCTTGTAGCTCCTCTTGGAGCAGTTGGTCTGGGTTTTCTGCTTTGGTAGCCACTGATTTTAGTCTCCTAGAGGCCCTCTCTGTGGGCTGGTGGCAGACCCCCACTGCAGGGACGGTGAAGGTGTCTTTACACCTGCGAACTGGTGCCTGGGATCTTAGAGAGAGACCACGTGAGTGGAGAGAGGGTACGGTGCCTGGAAAAATGTGCAGGCACAGCCTTCTCCTGTGTGTGCTGCACGCAGCCCAATTTCCTCTTATCTGATCAAGGTACCAGTGGGTTACCCCCAAAATCACCATGGTGAGAACAGAACTATTAGCTATGCCAGTGTTTCCCATTATATAAATCATGCTTCTTTGGGCTTTCAAGAGATGGAAGTTCAACTCAAACTTGTTTGAACTAACAAATAAGTAAAAACATGTTATCTCCCAGTGTAAAATCTAGGAGTAGGGGGGTCGGCTTCAGCCATGGCTGAAGTCAGATGCCAAATGATGCCATTAGCACTCTGTCTTTCTCCGCCTCTCTGTTCTCTGTCCCTCCGTGTTAACATCATCCACAGGCAGGCTCTCTCCACGTGGTGCCAAGACGACTCCAGCAGTGCTAGGCTTATGTTTGCCTGCTTGGAAATTCCAGGGGAAATAACATACCTCATTCTCAAAAGTGCCAGCCCAAATCACAGGGCTGATTCTCATTGGCCCAAATTGGATCATAGTGCATCCTGAATAGATCACTGTGACTTGGGAATGAAGGTCGCTCAAAAGCAGCCAGAACTGGCCCACGTGTCCATCCTTAGAAGCCCGGTGTCGGGGCAGCCCCAGTGTGGGTTGAGGGGAGGATTCGTTCACCAACAATATGAGAAGGAGCAGGAAGGAGGAGAAAGGTCCAAAGAACTGTCACCACACTCTTCGAGTCTTCTGGCTTTGAGAGAAAGGCCTCCCCTTCTGGCTGTAGTCTGAGTCTGTCATAGGACTGACCCCACCAGCCAGGCCTCCCTTTGTGCCCAAACACTCAGTGATGCAGGGCCACCAGGCTACTGGCTGTCCCTGGATGTTCTATGTACCTTTAGGCCTGTGGGTCCCTGTTCACACAGATGCATCTGTAAGTAAATCCCGTCCATCCATAACCCTTACTTCCATCTGGTTCGAGCCTGACAAAAAACCCTACCCATCCCGTGAGGCCCGACTCAGGTAGGGTGCTCTCTGAATACCCTCCCACCCCCATCTTCCCACCAGTCACCCCACGCTCTGCTTTCCCACGTTCCCGATGCCAACGTAACTCTTAGCCAGTGTTTCCTCTGTATACTGCAAATTCCCAGAATGTCTAACTCACCCATATATGGAGCACCCAGCATGGTGAATGGCACAGGCTGGAAGCTCGATCAAGTAGAGAAGCAAGCTCACAACCATTCAGTGCTAAGAGCTCTAAGCTCGCAGCCCAAGTGGAAGGAAAATAGGAGAAAGGGGACTCACAGAAGATTAAAATTCCAATTTTAGGATCAAGTGCCCTCTACCTTTAGCCTCTCTGATAACAAGATCTAAGTGGTTATAATATCTACAAAATTAAGGCCCTAAATTGCCACTAAGGACAAAGAGGTTTGATGGCCTGACTTAGCCCCCAAACAAGCTCAGACTAACTGGGGAAATGCTGAGGCCTCCATTGCTCTTGTCTCCCCACACACAGGCTAGGAGGATGATAAAAGACGGACATTATCTACATTCTAAATACATATAGGTTAATGAAAAGATCACTATTTTCTGGTAATCCATAATTCTCCCGAGATAAAGGACGCCTTCCTGTACGTTCAAGAGCCAATAGCCACTTGGACTGGAGTGGCCTTGGTTTCAGCTCCTGGCTGTGTTTTGACATTTCAAATTTGTAGAGGTCATGTGTGCAGCAGGAATGGCTTGCTAGAACACTGATGATAATATTCCTGGCAGGCTCAGGCGCTGGAAATTCCGGTTTCAAGATATCTCATTATCTGCAGGTGCCATAATGGGAAGCTGAATGCAGAGCTGTCAATCACAGAGGAACATTTGGAAACGCAGCAGCCACATAAAAGCTTTCCCTGACTTACCCCCTCTGCTCAATGAAGGAGGGAAGGAAACTCAAAGAAATTGTCTTGCAAGCAGTTCAGCAGCATCAAGCAAAACACTGATGGACTTGGCCATCTGACATACACGGCGCCCACTAAGCACAGGCCATGGGAAGAGCCCCAGAGAGCACCTGTCTATCCCCAGCACTGAGCCTTAGGAAGGCATCCCCGTCTGCAGAGGTAGGGCGGGTGCCCCTGCCTCCCGACCCTCAGAGACTTTCTAGTCAGACTACGCTATGGAGTTGCAGTCATGCAGTCGCTACCAGAGCTGGATGCTGTTCCGGGTTCCCTGGAAAGCAGCCCATACGGCTCCTGACAAAGCCTGGCAGGTGAGGGGCGGAGGTGGGTAGAAAACACAGCATGGTTTCATCTAGCCATGCAGAAGGTACTGCATGGGTGTGGGGGCGGGGGGGGCGGGGGCCGGGCGCGGAGTGACTGGGAGAGGGTTGGCCCTGGATCCTTTTGCTGTGGCTCCAGTTTGGCTTCACACTGGGGACTCTAGTCTTGAGAAAGTCTCAACAATTCTCAAATAAAACTAAATTTGATGTGCTGCGATTTATTGAAAAATAAAACATCTTGCCTAAAAAATAAATATTGTAAAATGGAGCCGATAAGCAGGGGAGCATGACCCCGTCGTTGAGCAAGGTTTTACTAACTTCTGAGTTGCTGGCCTCTGCCCGTGATCCCCAGACACCCTAAGGACAAGGTGCGCACTTGAGGGGTTCCAGAGTTGGAGTCTTCTTGCAAGGATCTGTGGCCAAAATGGGTGAATGGACTCATTTCAGTCTCGCTGTGTTATACGATGCACGTGACTGCAGAGAGGGGCCACAGAGGCAGACACCTCCTGGAACAGACAGGAGCTCCACAAGGTGCAGCAGGCCGGGTGGGCCACCGTGGCCTCCAGGCAGGAGTCCTCTGCAAACCGTACCTGTGCTCGTCCCAGCCAGATTCGGCCAGAAAGAAACGGTTGGCCAGAGCTTCTAGCTTTTCAAAAGAAGTAAAGAATTCAAACCTCTACTTAAAATTTTTAAAAAATTCTGGCAACTGATTCAGACTTTAAGAACAATAAAATAAAAATACTGTGCTTTGGACCTCCCATTTACTACTTCTCCTATAAGAGCTAAAAGGTAATTCCCAAATGGTAGAAACCAAGAAGATCACTAGGTTATCTCTATAATCGGTCAATAATTACATCCTAAATCCTTTTCCTTTTCCCTGCAAGGAAGTAGACATGTACGTGCCAAAGGCCATGCCGCAGGCCCAGGGGGAAGAGGCCACTCCACTGGGCTCCAGGAAGGGGCGTGGCTGTTTGAGGACTGCCCCTCTGGTCCTCGGGCAGGCTCCTCTGCCACTTCTGAGGACAGTGAAGGCAGAGGGTGACCACCATGGAAAATGCGCAAGTGGTGTTTCCGTAGTCAAACGGTGACGTTCGCCGAGGACTACAGGTCATTTACACTGCGCTTAAGGAGAGGTGAGCGGGTTTTTGGAATGAGATGTTTAGCCTGGAAAAGAGGAGGCTCTAAAGAAGGCTGGAGGGGGCATGAGCAGGACGAGGAATGGGAGCGCTGGCCATATCCTCCCACTGGGCTCCCACGTAATGATGGTTCACTTTACGTGTTTGTGTGACTGGGCTAAGGGGTCCCCAGAGAGCTGGTAGAGCTTATCTCTGGGTGTGTCTGCGAGGGTGTCTCTGGAAGAAATGAGCGTTCGAATCAGTAGACTGAGTAAAGAAGACGGTCCTCACCAATGCACTTGGGCATCAGCCAGTCCACTGCAGGCCCGAATAGAAGAAGGGTGAATTTACTCTCTCCGCTGGAGCTGGACATCAGTGCTCCTCTCTCAGGCTTTCACACTCAGCTGAATGATACCACTGGCTTTCCTTGTTCTCCAGCTCAGAGATGGCAGACCATGGGGCTTCTCGGCCTCCATAACCATGTGAGCCAATTCCCATAATAAATCTCCTTTTATGTATACCCCTATATTTTCCATTGGCTCTGTTTCTCTGGAATAGCCTGACTAATACACAGTGGAGACGAGTTAACTTTGCCCTGTGATGAGGACAGGTTAATGAGTAGAAGCTCAAGCTCAGTGCTGAAGAGGGAGAATGTGGAGTCGGCAGACCCGGGATCAAATCCCAACCTGACCACTTACCAACAGTGTATCTTCCACAAATGGTGTCCTTGAGCCTGCGTTTCCTCCTCTGTGAAACAATCTCTATCTCATAGCACTGTTGACATAATTGAGAGAGGTAATATGAGTGGAGGGTTTAGTCCAGTACGTGGAATGTCAAAAGAATTCAGCAAATGTTTTTATGGACAAACAGAAAGTTCATCTGTATATTAAGTCAAAATCTAATAGTCAACTGTCTAAACCAGAAACCCGCTTCTTCTGGAAGTAGTGAGTTCTCCACTATTAGAAGAGATCAAGTAGACACTAGGTGACTAATTGATGTGGATCCTTTTCTTTACATAGGGATTGAAGAATATTTATATCACTTTAAGTTCCTTTTCAATTCTAAGCCTCCAGGATGCTTAGAAAAGAATCAGGTACCATACAAATGTAATCTGTGTGTGTACACACATACATGTGCATTGACACACAAGACGAACAAGGGGATATCTAGGTATATGACAATTAAGAAAAATAAAATAATGTATGAATGATGAAAATAATTTTAATTCGCTTTAATTTTAAATATCATAGCTATTTGACTGTCCCTGATACTACCTTCCCACTAACTTCCAAAGCAAGCAGACAGCGCGCCACATCCTTGCGAGATCAAAAGAGATGCTCTAGCAACCCAAAGGTTTGCAATCCCTTGGACACCCCAGCAGTGCCCAGAGAAGAGGCTCCATTCTCAAGGATGGCAGCGGGAGGGAGAGGAGGACACATGAAGGCCTTCCCTGCCGCTCTGTGAACAACTTTCCCGTATATCAGTCCCTGAAAATGACTTGCCTGGAAGCCATCTTGGATTGTCTCATGATAAGCTCTGAGGAAAGTAATTTAATTTTTTTTAATTAAGAAAAAGAGGGAAGGATGTCAGATCAGTTTTTGGTTCTCTCAGTTCCCACCTCTTGAGCCCTCTGATGCTGTTGCCTCTTCCTTCCCTTTCCCTTCTAGGTTGAATAGTCACTTATCCAAGCCTACTTTCCTACTTTGAGAAACCCTTTGTCAGTTGTGAGTTATTTGCTCCTGAAGGTGTTTGCACCTGAACAAAAGTCAAGCCCTAGGCCAACCTCAGTTCTTGTGGTTGAATTTCTGGGCTGGTGGGGGAGGGGTTTAAGGGGTTCCTCTGGGATAGGGAAACAGAACAGAGTACTTTCTAAAGCCCTTGAAATCTCCCCATGTAGGCAGCTGTCTGGTTTGCTAACGTGTAAAGACTCGAGTTCCCAAGAGACTAATACAAGAAGAAACCACTTAGTGTGTTTCACTCCATTGGTTGGGTTTTATCCTGAAGTTTCAAGAAATTGTCGTTTTACCTCAAACTAAATTTGGTCTTGGATTTATTAACTAACTTTCACCCAAGAGGGGCCATTCCAGAGATTTCTTGGCTGTTGACCCGTGCTAGAAGACCGTTGGCTGACTTCCCAGCCACCACCTCCCCATCCGCCCTCTCACAGGACATCTTCTCCCCCGGCCACCTCCTCACCTCCCACACCCAAACCTACTTTCAAAGATGGTGTTGTCTTTTATGCCCCATTATATCTGGAAAGGTACCCGATGCTAAAGGAAATATTTCCTCTTTTATTTAGTTGTCTATATCTCTTCCTTTTTGCCTTTTTGAAAAATGTGATAAAAGTCAGAGTAGGTGCTAAGGATGCCTTGAACCTCGCTGCATATCCTTAAGTAAGTTATATAGCATCCTCAACAGCAAAAATGAAGATAATAGTAACCAGCCTGGAGGGCCACTCTGAAGATCAAGTGGCACAATGTGCTGAAACGGCGAATAATGCCATCAAAATGCAAATGATGAAGGTCCCTCCCTTCCTTTCTTCCTTCCATCCTTCTTTCCCATCTCCCTTTCTTTCTTCTTTTAAAAAAGCGTTAATAGAAGAAACTCCAGTGCTAACCAGAAAACAAGACCAAATGATCATTTTGCTGCACCATGACTCATAAAGAACCTGAAACATTGTCATCCCTTTATAGGCATGAGAGACACGCAGTGGCTGGAAATCACCCCCACTCGCGTTCAGCCAGCACCTCCTGGCTCCTGCACCACCGTCTTCCTCCTCCCCTGCCCGCTCCCCAAGAGCAGCCAGGCCTCAGAAGGACAACGTCGCTTTCCAGGGCTCCAGCTGGAGACCTGGATGGAACACCCTGTATTATGAAAACCTCGCCGTGGAAACTCACGCACATTTTACTTTTAAATGTTTAAATTGATTGATTCTTTCTGACAACATTTTCTTAAAGGCTTTTTTACCCTCATAATGAATTTGAGCCGTTGCGAAAGGCATGTGATTGACAGAGCCACAGACTGACAGCTGCAAGTTTCTGCAGAGACGTAGTGTTTACGACAGCCTGCCTGGGCCCTCAGGAGCAGGGAGCAGGGGCGCAGAGCCCAGGTGCTCTGCCTTCATTTCAGAATGGGGCCTCGACTACCTGGCAACCCTCTCAGGAATTAAAACTTTTTCCTCTCTCTGTTCCCAAATAACTGCTTCAGAGTTTTGCGAATTCAACAAACATTTCTTGAGTCTCCAGGATTCGCATGCTGGTTGATGACAAGATGCAAAACTGAGTTAAAGATGGTCCTTAACTTCAAGGAGCTCAGCCTCACCAGGTAACTAAACAAGAGAACACCAGCTGCAGAGGATGGTCCTCCCGGGGGGCGGTGGCCCCTGGGCTGGGACAGCACGAATGCTAATGGGAGCTGAGCTTTGAGAGGACAAGATCATGATGAGGGAACAGCCGCAGAGAAAGGCACTGCACCCTCATTGATGCCTTTGTCCAGGTGGGCCCCTCAAATTCAAGTAGCACGGCTCATCCAGTAGCAAGACTTCTGTCATGGCTGGGGGTCGGGTCTGTGGAGGGACGCTATAGCACCGGGGCTCGGCCATTACCAGGTTGGACCATCAGGAAAGTCTTTGGAGGGCACATTAAAATCTTTGGGATTTATCTTACAGCCAGTGGAGAGTTAGTAAGCATTTCCAAGGAGAGGGTGGCATGTGCCAGCGCGTGTTCAGAAAGACATATCTGGCGATGACATGGAGGGCAAATTGGACAGGGGATAAGCTAGAGGCAGGACCACAGAGTGCCCACTGGGTGCCATGAATGGCTCTGTGGACTTGCAGTTTGCTAGTGTTGGGGGTGGGTAGTGAAAGGGAGGACTCAGGGAAGATGCTGTAGTTTCTTTCTCCCATCAGCCAGGCCAGAAGCCAACGAGTTTAGTCATGACTATCTTGACGAAAGTGTTGTTGGAGGACCCAAGGGGACATATCCAACTGAAGTCTGATTGTGGTATCTAAGAGAGTGATCAGGGCTGAGAATGCTTCTGATTCTACTAAATAATGAGCGGAGTCTGGACATTTTTGGTTGAGTCAGTTATCCAAAATGGAACTTCACCAATTCATGTCGAGCACACTGGTTCAGACTCTGGTATTTAGACTTGATTCACAACTTCTTTCACCCACACCCCAACCTTCCATTTGCCTGCCATTTCATTGTCCAATTGTTTGACCATGTTGACCAGTCATTCATGTATGACCAGGATGACTCTTTGCTTGGGAGGAGGACGTTTGCAGCATGTGGGTTTCCTATCCGCAGTCCTCAGACCCCAGAACATACAGGTGCAGGGGCTAAGGACGCTTGCCAGCTCCAGTGCTTTGCAGGCAACCTGTCAGGCACTGGATATGAACCCGCACCCTCTGGAGAGGTCTACGATGTTCATCTATGAAAGGATCTGCTGCTTTCCCCACATTTGGGGTTCACTTGTTTTGTTTGATCAGATGTAGTGAGATCATCCCAGTATCAATTTTTAATTTACGGCACTTAATTATGCATTTTATTTGCAGCAATCACAAAAAAAGTAACCCACACACTGCCTTAGGTTAGCTCAGTTGAGGAGATTGGTATTAAAAAATAAAAAAGGAACTGGCAGGCACCCTCTCTTCGAGTCCTCCAGCAAATACCAAAGCCTTTTTGGAGTCAGCTCTGCTCACTTCTGCCACTCCCCAGTCATCTCTTCCTTCCTGATCGTTGAAGGCTCCTGCCACCTTATCATGGTTTAAAATAGGATGGGGCGAACAGCATCCCCCGCTCCACACTTTGTGCCTTCATGGGATTCCACCCAGAAGTACAGACATGAAAAACAGGAAGGTGCCAAAGACCCCTTTCACTTTCCCAGGAGAAATCTGAAGCAGGAGGAAATGGGCGGGAAGGTCCCCACCAAAATACCCTGATGGGAAAGTGGCCTTCAGAGGACCCCAAAGAAAACTCCGCCAAGATCCCGTGTGGGTCATAGCCTGTCTCCCAGGCAATACTTCAGAGAGTGACATGACGGAGCCAGTAAATTACAGATTCTTCCAGGAATGGTGCCAGAGAACTTGACATTTCACATTCCCTCACACATTGGCAGCTGTCACCACGGGTAACAAAATGCAGGCACTGCCTACGGCTCAATAGGTAGCCCGTCCCCCAGAATTTGGAAGCACCCATCTTAATCCCTGACAGCCCAGTGGTCAGGGACGTGACTCCAGATGCAGTTTTGATGAAACATTGCTGCACGCATGTCACAGGAATAGTGTTTTGTGAATGTGCAAGTTGAGCTTAGCATAGAAACTAGAAAGCAGACGGCTTTGGACCGCATGGGTTTGGCTTCAGATATTTCTGCATTCTTCTGTGTGAGTTTTCTTATTACTAAATCAGGACATTGTCATTGAGGATAATGGAGGAAATTCAGATGAAAGAGACAAGGGAAAATTTTAAAACGTCTATATAACCCACTACCCAAATATAATTATTTTCTGTTATAAATCCTTGGAGAGAGATATATAGTAATATATGCAACCAACAAATATATAGTAAACGCAGTACAATATTTTACAGACACGTGCACACAACTTTTCTCTTAAAGTCAATGACATCACCAGGCCTACAAAACACCACAGTTTCTTTATTTGGAGAGCGGGCAGCACTATATTAAATGAATGTAAAAATGGTTTTACCCAGCAATAAAACTTGCATTTATCCATTGAATTTCATTCTGGTTTGCTCTTCTAAATCACAGTTCAAGTTATCAAAATTTGACTCTATTCTTTCTTCATGTTCAATTACTCTTGGCTGTAAGCAGTCACGTCCAGCTTCATGGGAATGCTGCCTTTTCAAAACCCACCTTGGTGAGCTTGATTTTGAGATGTTCAGTGCTGAGGGAAAGTCCTCCGTGAGTCAGACACCTGGACTTCCCCTAACTGTGACATTCCTTCCTCTGTCCCTAGGGACTTGGCAGTTCCTACCACCTTTAATTGCATTGCTAGGTGTGGAATGGTCAGCCTTTGCCCACATTAACATATGGTTTCATCCTGAATCACGCCGGCATCTTTCTAAGCATGTTCCGGATTTAGGTTAACGTTCTCTCTCTGTGCTGTCCCAGTGCTATCGACTCTCAGCAGAGGAGATTCTGACAACAGGTACGCTTCCATCCAGAACCAAGTGTGCCGGTACACAGATAACGCCGCCAATGTCCCGAGGCTCACCAGCAGTCGCTCTCAGTACTGACCGTAGAGTCAGAGGGTCCTGTTTGAAACCTGGCTCACCACTTGCCAGCCTGAGACCTTTGGCAAGTCTCTAAAGCAGTTTGTGGAGACTGTGAGGGTGAAATGGGCAAAGTCACGGGGGCTTAGCCTCGAGCCTGGCACACTGTGTGGGTTCCGTGGGCACTTCCTGCTCCAGCGGCAGCGGCAGCGGCAGCGGCAGCTACTTTATTACTTGCCTGCCCTGTGCTGGTCTTTGTTCCAAGTGTCCTACCTGCATTAATTCATTAAATCCTCACCGCTATGGGAGGTGCTGTTATTTTCCACTTTTACAGATGAAAAGACCAAGGCCTGGTAGAGGTAAGTAATTTGCCCCACATGACACAGCCAGTAAGCAGCAAAGCCAGGATTTAACCAGCTGCTTTGGCTCCAGAGCCCTAAGTACTGTGCATACTCTACCTATGTAGAATGTGTGTATTTACATAAATCTGCATTATATATGCTTATATATGACAGCTCCCCTTCCGTCTTCCCCACGTCTCCACCTGCTCCTGCGCACACTCTTCCTCATGGCAGCCGTGCAGTCTCCTGTATGCAAAGAGATGATAGGTCTTAGCTGCCTCCCGATTGGATGGTTAGCTCATTGCAATGTTTCAGTATTATAAATAATGCTCTGGCAAAAGCTTGGTAGCCAAATCTTGACACACATCTATGATTATTTTCTTAGAGCAAACTGCTAGAAGCGGTATTGCTGGGTAAGGACACCATCCATCCTGGTTTGACTATAACCGAAGAGTTTTCTGGCAAATGGGATTTCCAGGGCTAAACTGGGACAGTCGTGGGCAAACCAGGACGACTGGATCACAAGGCACTTTTGCATCTATGTTATCTGTGAAAATGTTCTGATGATTGTAGCCCCCTTAACATAGGGTTGGTGGTTTGCTGTAAAAAATGCGGGAGAAGGAGAAAGAGGGTCTGTCCAGATGGACTTTGGAAAGTGGGCCCAGCCACACCCATGGAATTACCATGGGGCTATGGATGTTTAGGATCAGAAGGCTTTAACTGGGGGCCTGAGGAGGGTATGGAGGGAAAGCCGCAGGGACCAGTGAAGACAAGGAGGGCCTCGACACCAAGGCACACGATGTCAGAAGAACCAGAACCGGCGGAGGGAAGGGATGGCGTCATGGCCGCTAGAAGAAGCCAGAGCCGTTGTGGCTGAGGAGAGCGAGGCAGATCAAAGCTGAAGTCAAGGCCTGGGTCAATTTTTGAAGTCAGCAAAGTGGACTTATCTGTGCTAGAGCCTCCTTTTCATCAGTTCTGTGCAGCAAACACTGACCGAATGTCTCCTCTGTGCCCAGCACTCTGCTAGCCAGTGGAGGCAGAAAGGAAAGTAAACGTCTCTGAGAAGGTCCTTTTCAGGATCGGTGGCACCTCTCCTTGCCAGACACCAATAGCCTCACATTAGCTTCATTTATTCATTCATTAAGCAAATATTTACTGGTCCCAGGCAAATGGCAGCCTTCATGGGATTTGTCTTTCCCCTGCTAAAAATGTTCTTAGCAGAAAATCTGCTCTGAGTCTTGGCAAATAAACCCTTTTCAAACCTAGTATCATTTTAAAGTATCTCACCTTAAAATACACCTTTTTGTCTTAAGGGGCTTCAAAATCAGGCAGCAGGTGGGAGAGACGCTGGAGGATGGAGGAACCCCATCCAAGCCAGCAGCCAGACAAGGCCAGTCCCACTGTGGGAATAGCCGGCGGCCTCCTGGAGAGAAAACACAGACTTACTCCTTCCCAGGTCCCAGCAAAGAAAGGAGGACTCCAGCACAAGAGGTGCTCAGACTACAGGTTTTGGGGAATGGTGCACCGCCCATGGGGGCTGGGCTCTGAGCCTTCTCAGCACTCTGTCCCCGGGGAGCCCTCCTTAACACTCTGCAATCAACAGTCACACCAAGAACGTTATTTCTAAAGTACAAATTTCTGATCCTACAATTGCAGGAAAGATATTTCATTCAGATGGAAGCTAGTATTCATTGAGCATCCATCACAAACCAGGCTCTGTGCATAAAGCTGTTTTGTTCCAGAAAGACAGTTGTGGAAATGCCTTAATTTCATTAAGGTCTGCAAGATAAGTACAGGCATGTGTCACTTAACGACAGGACACATTCTGAGAAACGTGTCGCTAGATGGCTTCACCATAGTGTGGACATCATAGACTATACTTACACAAACCTCACAAACTTAGATGGTGTAGCCTACTACACACCTGGGCTGTATGGTACTCATCTTATGGGACCACCATCGTATCCATGGTCCATTGTTGACTGAAATGTCGTTATGCGGCGCATGACTGTAATAACATGCCAATTTCTATAGAGTAGGGATAAAGTCCCCCTTGTACCCCCCCATAAGGTAATTGCAGTCCAGCCTTAAGGGGCTGGTTCGACTCAGCAAACAGCCTTGCCAACTTCCCTCCTCACGTTTCGGCCCGCCAGGAGGCCAGGTGATTCTGGCTGCTATCTTGCTTTTCACTGGCCACCAGGAGCCAGTCCAACGGCCATCTCGTTCTGGCTCCAAACAAGCACAGAGCTCTCCTCCTTGTTACAACTTGTCCACTACGTGGCAAATCTGAGGGCTGGGTTCCCCAACTGCACCCCAGAGGGCTAGACTCTGGGCGAAGATTCAGGGAGCTCTGGCTTCTCCCATCTCACAGTATTGTCTTTGCCTTTTTGGAGAATGTTGATCATCCGCTCAGGTGAACTCTCTGTTGGCACTTGAGGATGTGGCTTTGTTACAGTCAGGTCATAATCAGAAGTGGCTCATGGGACCCATGTGCAGACACTCCCAGGAAGGTTGTGTACACTTCATTGTAGCCATCTGCATTCCCAACACCCCCACTCCTTTGACTCCAGGTCCACACTGAGCGCCATCTATGCTGGGTACCCGGCGAGCCTCCTGCAGCATGTTGCCTGCCTGTGGCTGCCTTCAGGGACCTCAGAGGAGCACCTCCTCCCAGGCACTGAGGCCAGGATGCCAGGGAAGCAGCATCTCTCAAAGCAGCAGCAGAGACTAGAGCTGAGTGTTCCTGTCCTTTGTCCTGGGCTTTGAGCAAGAGGTATTGACAATGAGCCTGCTGTCCAGTGTCAGCTCATGCATTGTCCTGAGAGGTCAGGAAATAGTGACAACATAGTAATTATGAACATTCGTTGAGAACTTAATATATGCCACATTCTGTTAGTGGTTGCATATCAACCCCAAGGGGTAGAAAGCATTATTCTATCTTTGTAGTCAAGGGACCAAGACTGTAGAGGTGAAGTCACTTGTTCAAGGTCTCACAGCTAATCCGAAACAGATCTGGGCCACCAAACCCAGGTGTGTGACCACAGGGCAATCCTGCCCTTCCTCAATCTAGTAAGAAGCCCCGAAAGCCCAGCTAATGGCAGAGATCTTGAATCACTTAATTTTGTGTGTGTGTGTTTTAGAATGAGCTATAAATGGCTGGCATTTGAAAATCAAAATCGACATCATCGGAAGTATAAAAATAATGAGGTGGGTGGTAAATGGCACATTGGCGTGTGTGAGCAATTTGCACAACGAAGGAATAGAGGCCATTTAGAGCCAACAAAGAAATGGCTTCTCTATAGTCACAGATAAAAAACGATCACCAGTGTTGGAAGAAGGCAGCTTTTAAGCAGCCACACTTATTGTTAAGCTTCCTTTTGATTATGGCAAATAAGTTCTCCTTTAACGGGAGACTTTCTTATAAAGGGAGAAAGGGTGAATAAAATGAGCTTGGCATTCTGGTGCAAATAATCTTTTCAGGAGGCCTCTCCTCCAGCCGGCCCAGAGCCAGAGCTTTGCGCCTGCACACTCCCTGTGTTCCGTAGGGCCTTTCATGGGCAGGGTCTCCGAAGCTGACCATCAAGGCAGCTTATTATCTCCCAGAAGCACATAATGTGTTGCACCCAGTGACTGCATTACAGCGAGCCCCTAAATTGTATTTGGACAAAGAATAATTGAACACCGGACAGAATAACAAATGCCCCGGTCAAGTTTGCTTCATGGGTTTATCGTGTTGTATTAACATGATAGAAATATGAATACTTAAATCTTATCTCAGGTATAGTTTATAACTGCATTAATCATTTACTGTATTATATATTTTTCATGTCAGTTAGATTGTGAGGAAAAGATTCAATTTTCACAGCACAGTCGGAGAGTGTGTTTCAGATAAGTAGGAGGCCAGGATTGGCCACCGCAACATGGCTTTCAACGGCAGACCCTATAAAGGGGAGGTTAACATATATCAAGCAATATTAAGCAGGATCCTTTAGGCTTTGGAAAAATAAATCACCAACCCATCCGACGCCATCACCGTGTTTGCCTGAATCAGATAAACACTTACGGACCCTTTACTTACATGTGGGATGTCCAAACTGGACTGGCAACGCTGCTGCTTGCCCAGGCCTGATGCTCCACTCTTTGCAGTGTGAAACTCCACTGCTGATTTCCTACGTCCATCTGGGCAGGTGTGTGGGGAGGACAAGAGCTGCCCTGGATGCAGTGGCATTTTTGACTTGACACTGGAAGGAGTTGTCACTGTGAGACCTGCCCTCCTTCTTAAGGGAGCAGTTGTTCCAGAAAGGCAGTTGTGGTAAGCACGTTGCTGGGGCTAGTGGCTCCGGAGGCATGGACAACGGTCTTTCTAAGACAGCCAAGTGGGGAGGAGGCGGTCTTCTCCCCTCTGTAGGTGATAGATAAGACTTTGCTGCCTATCTGGCTAAGTTCTTGAGAATTGTGTCAGCATCACATTAAATCGCGACAGACATTCTTGCTGGAGGACAGGCATTTTTCCGAATCGCTAGTTTCAAACCTTTCTGACGAGGGGGCTAGGACACAACTTTGTTTTTCATATAAACTTCCTGAGATTTCAGTTGGCCCTTGCTCCCAGCGAAGCCTTTCTAAAAACGCTATCAGGGGTTTGTCATGGTTGGTTGTGTCCTTTAAGGCTTTGTGTTTGCCCAGCAAAGTGAAGCAGAGGTCACGACACAGAGTAACTTGTTTCTCCAAGTTTAGGAAAAAATCAAAACAGCAGGCCGGAGAATAGAAAGGTGAGATGCAAAGACACAAATCACTTCCCAGTCACAAAAATTGCCAAAAAATAGCAGCTTGCAGCTGTGCACAGCAGGGACAGAGAGCATTAAACACATGTTAAATAACAAATAGGAGGCTTACATATAGCTAAAAACGGACCTTATTCTGAATAAATCATGCAAGCTGCGTCTCACCCGTCCTGAGAAATGTAATGGATCATGTGAAATCTGCCAAATTTGTATTTAAAAAAAAATCAATAGTGTGTGCCTCTGCCTTTAAAACGACACGACGTTCAGCTCAGGGAAGATGCTCTGTGCTTCCGTCGTCCCCCCACACTTCCCCCGCCGCCCATAAGACTACAGCTGGATTTAAGAAATTTCACTTTAGTTAAAGACAAGCAAGACACGCATTTGAATAAGTCTATTTTTTTTGGTGGATAAAAACTATTTAACATTCACTTTGCACTGCCTTAGCATTTCACAAAATTGTTCCCTCTTTCTTTTGAACGTGTAAAGGAGTTGGCTCATCTATTCTGAACCGTTTTTTGAAAACCACAGAAGTTCATTTCTCCAATACTTCTCATCCATTTTTAGCCTCTACTAAGACATAGCCATTGCCACGCGGGCAAAGAGGTTTTTATCCCATCTCCGTCACTGTCTGAAGGAGGGGGGGCACTCGCCTTTTATGACGATCAGGCAAAATAAATCTCCAGGCAGAGTATTCAAATCAATCCTGCTGGCAAGTCTCCTTCTCTTGAAATGTTTGCTGCCTATATATTTCTGTCTTCAGATTATTTTCAAGTCCCTTGGCTTGCCTTCAGCTCTTAGGGCCATATTCCGGTTTGTCCCATGTGTGTCTCTCTTTGGAGATTAACGTACCTTTAATAACATGACAGTGAACTGTGATGACACACTTTTTAACTTTGCCTTTATTTTGTCACGATAGCACAGTTTTGCTCCAACCTACGCACATGCAAATTCACGTGCACACGCGTGGGCGCACAAGCACACACTTGTACTTTCTTTAGTAGGACAGTGAATTTCTTGGGGAAAAGGTAGTCTGTGGCCACGCACTTCCAGCAGCAGTGGAATTGCATTGCTGTCTCTCTGTTTTTGTCACCAGTTGCAAGGGGGGTTGCTGTGCAGGCCTGGGGTGCGGGGTCGCGGGCAGCGTTGAGAGAGCAGATGCGCGCCCCCGTGAGCGAGGGCCGCCTGCACATGCCGCCCGGTGCCCAGCATCTTCTCCTGGTGCTCTATTTTCCTTCAGAATATTCATAATACTCTCATAGTGTGAACAGCAAATATGTGACTTTGAGGGCAAAAATACACATTTGTGTAAAGAAGAGGAGCAGAGGGGAAAAAAAATTGAAAACAAGGAGCAGGTCACAGTCCTACTGGGGAGCCTGTGAGAGGCACAATTAGCACACTTCCGAGGAGGCTCCTTCGGGCCCCACGCATCGTCGTTTGGCTGGTGCACAGAGCATTTGCACGAGCTGTGCTCAGATGGGGGCTCTCCAAAGTCAGTAAATGCTCTAATGTACTGAGAAGTCATAAATATGGAACACACCGCACCGCTGCTTCCATTTCCTGTATTTCAAGGAGATGGGTGATATTACAGATGGTAGTACAAGCAGTGATTAAAAAAGGGAGAAAGAGACGTAAAAAGAAGGGAAGAAAGGAATTCTGGTGAAAAGAAGGAAAAGAAAGAAATGAGAAAAGAAGGAGGGGAAAGAGGAAAGAGAGAAAGGATGGAAGGAAGAATCTGATGTTAGTTTAGAATTAAATTTAGCATCTAGTTGCCCCAGAAATATTGTTTCCAGGAGAGGGAACGAATGGATGAGGACCGTCTCCCACTGGCAGTGGAAGGAGACAAGACAGGTTCATCCAGGCAGTGACATCAGCTCCTTAGAGAAAGCTCTGGTCTTCCATGGCTGTGGAAAATCGGCCGGGCTTTCTCCTCTGGCCTCCCCCAGGAAGAAAATTCCCAAGCTGCCAGCCATGGCTCACATGTTCCCCAAAGGCAAATTGTTTCTGAATTTTCCAGTGGGGGATTAGCTCAAGTGGCAGCAGCAGAAAACTATTATTTGCAAGGTTGGTGGCCCACCTCAGCACAGCCCTATTTTGAGACCATATAAAAAAAAAAAAAAAAAAGGAGAGTGTGTTTGTGTGTTTGCAGTAGAAAGCCCCAAACAAAGCTGAACAGGTTAACAAAATGCAGCTTTATTCAGACTCTGTTTCTGACTGTCCCCCGCCCTCATTTTTGAATCCCCGCTGAACGCACTGCTTGGTTTCATGCTTTCGTTGGCTTTAAGGGTCCCAGAGATGAGGGCTTCCTCTCTTGCTTTGTGTGCTTTTTTAATCTGCTCCTTTCTCTTATAATATTCCTCCTCTAACTGGCCCAATGTGATTCATTTCTTTAAGATCCTGTTTTATTTTTAAGCTATCAATTACTCAAACTTTCTGGGCCTATCTATCCTCAGCCATCTGGACCCCATACCTTATTTTAAAGCATGTTCAAATAATGACAACCTTCTTTTCTCAATTAATTTATGGGCTGTGGGGACCATTTTTCATTTGTTATCATGCACTTCCATTTGATCTCTCATATCTTTCTTCTGCATCTGCAACCATGGAGTATAAATCTTCCACTCCAGCATTGTCATGGTGTCCAAGATATATAGGTATAACTCCCTATTAGTTCCACAAAACTGACCTTAATTTCTAAAAATGGTATCAGATGTGAATAAAGTTTGGTAAGATGATTTGTTTTGATTTACTTGGTACCACTTATCTTTGAGTTTTCTTCCTACTTTTCTTTTATCTAATTTAGACAGTGGAGTCTCACAAGCCGGGTTATGGTTTATCCATTACCTCCCTGCCAACGCTGCTCCTTAGAGAGATAGGGCTGGGAGATTTTTGGCTGTGGATAATAATAATGTCGCCTGTGCACATGCTTGAGGTTGGTTCGCGTTGTTTTCTGTTTTATTCAAGCTGACCTCCAAGCTTCACTATCTTTTCTATTTTGGAAATATGAATATTTTCAAACAGCATGACTCCATCAAGGTATCCGACATTGGAGCTGAGACGCGCACAATAAAATTAAGCAGGCAGATCCAAGTCCTTTTCTCTTCTGCTGCTCAGTTGACAAATAGGGGTATTGGAAAGACCCAAATCTCTCACCAACCATTAGGGGAGGTTGCTTTTGGATATTTCTGAGGGGCTGTGGCTTACAAAACAGAATCTGTGTGTGCGTGTGTGGTTTGCTTTACATAAACAGACTTCCGTCCAAACTGAGGAATGCTAATTAAGCAAAAACCAAGGCCAGATGTTTATTAACACTTCTCAGGTTCACGGGATTTGGAGAGTGAGCAGTTTTCATGGACTAATTTAAAAAGGGAAACACCTTTATTGGAGTAATGGCCGATTATAATTGCCAACTTCGCCCGTTCATTTTTGTGCTGGTGGAGTAGGGGGGCGTCCCTCACAGTTGGGAGATGAAGCGCCCGGCGCAGCTGGCTCCTGCCTGCACCCCAGCTTCGGGTGTGGCTTTTCAGCCACACACAGACACTGCGTGGTCGTGAAACACACCCACACAGACACACAAAAGGAACCCTAGGCTGTTTGTTATGCTGAATCGGATTTTTTTTTTAATGGCATTATGAATTTGCCTTGTGCTCGCCTGCACGGGTAGGTGCCACTGGTGTGGAGACAGTTAGAGAGACCCTTTGCCAAGCAGCGGAGTGTCTCTGGGACGCAGGCAATCGGTGAGACAGGAAGAGGGGCTGGTGGGCCTCAGCATGGTGACTTCTCTCTGGGCCCCAGATTCAAACTGTGGAGTAATAAAACTGAATAGCACCATATAAAACTCCGCGTTTCATAAGACAAATATTGCTCTATGCATTCATGTCCCTTGCACTATGTTAACTGTAGGAAGAAATGGAAACAGTTTTACTGACCCCCTGGGACCTATAAAGGCTATTTCTGAGTCTGAATCTTGCTGTTTAATTTAATCATTTATTATATTAATATTCAAATGGGCTGCATCTTATTAGCTACTGCAAAGATGTTAGTATGTCTGAAATAAATACCTAATTATGCTTTTGAAGAGAGGGGTTCTAAAGACTTTGGTATGTATGTGCTAATAGAACAGTTCATTGGCAGATTTTTCTGCAGAAATCAGCAGTTTGAGCTTTTTTTCCCCCTCTCTTTTAAGAAAATAAAAACAAGGGTTGAATATACACTGAGAGGTTTCAATAGCGAGTTCTAGTTCCAGGGGCTTCCAGTCAGCCTTGGAATTATGGGGTTTTGTTCTCTGCGCCCGAGCGAGCGTCCACCCTGGAATGACCAGCACTCTCGGCTCAATAACACATTAATACAATTAACTGTTTTAATCAAATGACCATGAAATTAAATATGTTCCTGTTCAAAGGAAAAAAAATAGATACCCTCTCGAAAATATATTTTTGAGTCTAACATGCTCATATTTTTTAACATGACTGTTTCATTATTTTCTATCTGCATCTCAGTCTCTCTCTCTTTCTCGCTCTTTCTCTCTCTCAATTCCCAGTGCAAAATCAAAATCTTATGTAGGTCATTGATTTTTACATCCGCAGACAATGGACACCAGCAACTTGCAGAAATCAGACCGTGCCATTCGGAGAAGCTGCGCAAAACAGAAAGCCACACACGCTCTGAGGGAGGGGCGTGGTGGAGCACAAACCCGCCGCGTCAGGGCGTGCTGGGGGCCCGAGGCTGGCAGGATCCACACAGAGTCCATTTTCCTAATGCCGAGCATTAGCTTCACGAGGATGGATTATGCCGCTGGCGTAATATACACAAACGGTGATGATAAATTCTAAACTAAATGTATACACTGCATTTGGAGCAGTGGAGAAATTAGTGGTAAGTGCAAAAGTTACGGTCTGAGAAACTGGGAATTACACGTTACTATCTTTCTAAAGTAACTGCCACTGGATTTGCAATCACTCTTGTTTTTATTTTCTAAGATTACTGAAATGGTATGTCTACTAATATCCAATTATCTGCTTCACAATTTTTTTTTCCAGATGAATGTTAGAGCCAAAGGTTAAAGTCCAGAGCGAGTGTCCAGGAGACTGCTCCCATCGTCGGGGACAGTCTCAGTTCCCCCTCGCTGACCTCCATTTAACCTTTAAATTGACCTAGAACGAGTTTATTTTCCTTCTCCTCACATGGATGGCTGTCCCAGGAGAGGGGACCCCTCTTTTCCTGGGTGGATAATTACATTGTGGCTGAAATTTGCTTTCAACTGCACAGTGCTCCGTGTCATTCCTCGTTGTGTTGACAAGTCTCCTTCCGCAGGCTCGCTCGCACACAGCTCGTGCACAGCCTGTATCGTTGCTGCGCCGGAACCACGTCCTCGTCCCCACCACCCAGCCCCATTCATTCTTCTGGCATGTGCACTCAATAACCGGTCCTGGTGGGCTGGTGGGCGTTGTGGATGCAGTCCACTGGGAGTCACGGCGGGCACCAAGGCTCTGTCCTCAGGAAGCTTCCTTTCTCTCAGGATGGTCACAATTGTTGAATTTCTTTCTGGTGCGTGCTGCAATAGAGCATCAGTGTGTGCCATAAGAAAGTGCACAGGATGACGGCTGTGGATGAGGGAGCACTCCTGCATGCCGAGCACCGTGCTTGGCACTGTGCACATCTGTCACCTAGGGTCAATATGCCCTCTATCTTCTCCACGAGGAGGCCAGGCTGAGGCCCAGATGGTGGGAGGAAGGGTCTGTGAGCAGGGCAGAGGACTCCAAATCTGAGGGCAAAGCCCCGGGTGACAGGCGCCATGCTCTACTTCTCTCCAGAGACCCAGAGGAAACGCCAGCCGTGAGGTAACAGAATTCACACTTAACTTATGGGGTCACGGGAGGCCATAGGGAAAACTCTGACAAGCCCAGCAGAGCTCTGAGAGGCCACCGGGTCTGGGGCTGGAGACCCAGTGGATGTGGTCATGGCACCTGCTTGACCTGTCCCCAAACCTCAGGTCCAGGGCACCACGTTGCCTGCATCAAAAAGCCCCACGGATGTCCCTGGGAGCTGGGATGCCTCATGGAGGCCAGTCTCGAAAGTCCTCTGTGGGGCTCCCTCCATCTCCCACAGAGCCTTCCTGGGCAAATAATGCAAGACCTAGTCAGGTGAACAGGAATTCTCAGGGAGAGGAGGAGGAAGGCAAGGTTAGGGTGTGCCTTCTCCCAGGAGTGCTGAAGGCTAGGGGGGCAGGTGACAAGAGCCCCCTTCCTGACCTCCTGATTTCTCTTCAGGATCAGAGAAGGCAAAGTCTTCACCAGCCCACACATCCCCATCACAACAAAAGGTCTAGCACTCGCCTGTGCCCTCAGGTGGTTAGTTGGCTTATTGAAGAGCGGGGCTGACTGGCGTATCTCATCCAGCTTGTGGTGGCTTCTCACCATTCACAGTCCCCTCTGGAGTCCCCTCATGCCAGCCTTCCTTGATGTCCCTGTCCAACTCTCGGTCTCATCATTTACAACTGTCCCCAACTTCTTGTTACTTTGTTTACTTGCTTCTTTCCTCTTCCCCCCACCGAAGGCAAGCCCTTGAAAGAAGGGACCAGACTGCTAGGGGATTTCACAAAATGAAAATATAGGGTCCCGTATTCGAAAATTATTAGGAATTTCAAGACGGTGACATCAGAGCGTGAAACCAGTGAGAGGCCCTTCTGAGCAGGGGTCCTGTGAGACAGGAGGTCCTTGAGGCCTCCTTGAAAGGGGCTCTGTCCAGCCCTGACTAGTTTGCTGCTGTGCCCAGAACATTTCCTGGCACACAGCAAACGCTCCATACATGAAGAAGGAATGTCCCACCGCCACCCCACCCCCTTTGGTGGCACTCTTGTTTTTCTCATCAGATAGGATGAGGCAGAACAGCTGGGTCTAGAGGATAAGCCAGGAGGACGGAGCTCGTCACCAGAGCAGAATCCAGGTCTCTCGTCACCACTGTATCTCCCAACGTGAGGAGAGTGCCTTCTACCAAATACTGGTTAAATGAATGAATGAATGAGTGAATGGACAAAATATCCAAAGCACCGTGGCATTCAGAAAAGGGAGAGTTTACCGTCATTGTGGGAGGGCTTCAGGGCTTCACGGGGAGAGGGGGGCTCTATTTCTCATACTAAGTAGGTGTAAACGTGAGAGAAGCGGGTGCCGTGGAGCTCCCGCTGCGCTCTGGGGAGCTGTAGGGAGCACGCTGTGCAGGAATGTAGTGGGGAACGCCCTCGCCTCTCCTTTCCTCTCCAGTGTGAGTTCAGACTCCACTTGGAGGTCTTCTCTAACAGCAGCGTGACAAGCAAGTTAACTTCAGGGTTGGGACAAGGCCACAGGGATGAATCCATCAGATGGTGAGCTCCGGGAGGCAGGACGGGTGTGGCTTCCGCGTCTTGGCACCCCCAGAACCAGCAATGAGTTTTGCACCAACTGTTGGAGTATGGAGGCCCTGGGATGGCTTGGCCTGTCTAGGATGCTAGGCGCGTGAGGAAAGGGGTCCGGAGGTCAGTAGGAGTGACGTCAGCCAGGAGCTGAGGGAGCCACAGTGGGCAAGTTTCAACGTCTCTGAATTTCCCGGAGGTACATTTGAAGATCTCCTCTCCTGAGGTCAGCTCCCTTGGCCCAGCCCAGAGGGATTCTCAGTTGGCACCAGAGCTGGACTGTGGATGCCAGAGGGAGAAGCGGTAGAATCTGGCAACAGGAAGCTGCTCATCCTTGGCCCCAGGACTCCTTCACGTTGTCCGTGAGAGCGTGGGGTCTCAGCCACGCAGCTGGTTGGGTCAGGCTGGTCAATCCTCGCAGCCTCTAGGATCGCATCATTCATTCATTCACCACTCATGCGGTGGGTGGGTCATGATGAAGGCCGCACTACCGCGTGTAAGATATTATGATGGTTTCAAAAAACTTAATACAGTCACCTTGCAACTGAAGAGGCCATAGTGCACTAGGATAGGTGACATTATAAGGACCATAAGGGACAAGTAGCACGTGAGCTGCAGGGTTGAGAGAGGCAGGCCCAAGGGTGGCATTCAGGGAAGGCCATGCCAGCTGGAACAGCTTTGGGAGCATCCACGGATCCAGGTCTGGGGATGGGCTCCATATCTGAGCCAGAGGCGCCTGTGCCTGGTTTCTCTGGCCCACTGGTCCAGTCCAGGGGTCCAGCACACCCAGTTTCCAAATGAGTCCTTCCAACCTTCGGCAGTGCTCTCTCCCTGGTGATGGGTCCCAGCCACTGAAGCACTACATTTGGGGGCATATTAGACACTGATAGAGGAAGCAATGAGAAGGAGCTTGGGGAGGGAAGGGGCCTGACAGAGGGAGGCATTGGAAGAGCTGCCCCCAGATTGAAGGAGCCTTTGACCCAACCGAAATTGGCTGTGATTTCTAGGGGCTTCGGTGGCCGGATCCCTTACGCTTAGGTTCATTATTACAGCGTATCTCCCTCCACCCCCTCCTCCAGGCTAGATTAGATTCTCATCAAAAGTCTGGGGGTGAGGCAGCGCGTTTATGCAGATCAGTCTCCGCTCGGGCGTCAACGGTTAACCCGGTAATATACACTTCATTCCCCTCCGTGGAGCCCTCGGAGGATCAATGGAAGGGTTTAAGTACCACACAACGGAAAAACACACATTCCCGCTGCCTGGGAGCCGCCATCGCGAGGCTGCGCGTCGCCCTCGTTATTTGGATGTGCGTTGGAATGTTGTGATCAGTGATTCAGTGCACACGATTCATCCAGAAGACATTTGCTCTGCAGACAAGTGAGGAGCTGTCTGCCTCTTCAATCTCCCTGACAGGGCAAAAATGCTGATTTATAGTAAATCATTAAAATCTGCTTATTATGGCACGGCTTGTTCCTCTTCCCCACTTCAAGCCCGCAACTTGATCTGCATCATGTCTCTTACAATTTTATACTACGGCAAGCAGTTACTTAAACAAGAGGGGAAAGATCCTTAGTCTTTATTAGAGCATATGAAAGGAGATTTTGTTTAAAGAAGACTAATTAAGAATGCAGACTATTTTCTTGCTCAGTTTAAGGGGAAAAAATAAAGATTTAAAATGTCTAAGCAGAACAAAGAATTACTGTACTAAAACAATACTTACAAATGATGATTTGGTGCATATTTTAAATCGTCATAAAATGTCAGTTCACATGTTGCCAAAATCACTGGGAGGGCAGGGCCTTGGGGCTGTTGGCCTCAGAGTTTGAACTGGAGAGAGGCCATGTGGATCTCTGTGTAAATGAACACCAGGAAAAGGATAAGGATATTATTGTGTTCAACTCCAATATTGTGACAACGGTTACATTGCTTTAAAAATCATTTGGAAAGTTTTGATTTTTAAAGGGAGAACGTTAAGATTTGGTGGGGCATAATATGGGAATGTGTTGCTTGCTAGGTAAACAAAGAAATAACACAAAGAGGTCTGTATTTTGTATGTGTTACTTACAGTAAAAAAAAATTAATTTGATGCCTGGGGACAAAAATCTTTGCCACTGAATTACAAAGAAGTGAATAAACTGACTCAAAATTAATCCATACAGATCTGTCCCCTTAATAAGACTAATTCCAGAGAACAAAGCAGAGCATAATGCATTTTAAATTAAGTTGGAAAATGCATAATTTATATTTGTTTTATTTCTTCGTATTCTAACACAGGTGCGTTCCAGAATGCTAAGAACCAGGGAAGGGCATGCTGCTGTCCATGGTTTTCCACTTTTTCAACTGAACTGTTATTTCTCCTCTGGTTCAGGAAGGGAGAGCAGAACCAGGCAGAAAAGAAGGACACAGTGAGCACTCGGAACAAGTATGTTTGTTTACATTTAATTTTAAGGACTCCTAATTCCTAATGCAACATTCGGAAACAGAAAAAAATACTGCCTTAATCTGGATGGAAATCATGCTTTCTTTGTCTCAAGCGGCAGTTTCAGGAGAAGCCCGGACAGGGCAGGGGGCTCAGAGGAGAAACGGTGGCAATGGGTCTCCGTGGAGTGGCTGGGGGCGGGAGGCGGGGTGGGGTGGCGGTGCGGTGCATCCTGTCCAAGAACCTGGAGCAGAGGAAGACAACCGGGCGCGGGCAGGGAGACGGCCCATCTCGTCCCAGCATCGGCTGGATGGCGGGCAGCCTTCTCTTCTTTTCCAGCCAGTGTGCCTTCCCTTCTCTGTCTATTCCACCTTGTCCCAAGCCATCTCGACTTGGTGCCCTCCCATTATTTTTATGGCGCTCGAAATTTATCAACAGTTGCTTATTGCTTAGCTTAACTCATTAACTCATTTCAGCTTAATTCTTTTTTAAATTGTGTGGTTTTTGTTGTTTTATTTTTTAAGTCACTAGATGCAGCCTGGAAATAACTACTATAACCAAATTAAATGCCTTAAAATTATTCTGTAAAATAAAATGGCTCTTAGGAGAGACCTTTGCTAATGATTAAATTGTAAGGAAAATTTAGGTGAAAATAGAACCAATATGTGCTTAGTTGTTGATCATCTATTAGGTAACGGGCTCTGGGCCAAGGGGTCTGCACATATTGTCCCATCTGTCATCACCACGTCCCTCAAGGTGGGGCACAGTCACAGCCTGTGTCAGAGACTAGGGGACTGGGCGAGTTACCCATGGTCTCCCAGCCCCAGAGTTGAAATTTGACTCTGATCCATCTGAGTCCGTATTTATGACTGTCATCGCTGTGAGCTCTAAAATCTGAATAGAAGTTAAGTCCACTCTGAAGTTCACATGTGCACTGATGATCTGAAACCACTGGACAGTTTGGAGGGCTTTGTGAAGCAGAACCGACGTTGTCACAGCACGGGGACCACTCACTTCGAGACGGAACCATCAGGCTGACTTTTCAGTGAGCCTGGCTTTGGGGCTTGACTCTGACATTTTCCTCCTTAGGAGAGCTCGGTACTTCCCCCACTTGCCTTCAGAGAAGAAACTGTCGAAGGCACTGCCTTCTGACCTGCTAAGGCTGCTTACCTTGCTTCTGGAACATTGGCTGGGATGCTCTTTCAAAGAGGCTATTCCCACAGACTAGATGTAGGGTTGGGGCATGCGAGAGTGAATTATAAACCGGATGAATTTTTATTCATGTCAAACTCTGGTATTTGATAGATTTGTTTGAATCAAATCTTAATTTTCTTCCTATTTTTTGTGATCCATGTCAGTTGTATTTTTGCTGGATGAAGACAGCCTGGTGATTTCTGGGCTTGCAAAGTCACTCCTGTATCCCAGTGTCCCCTTTCCTCCCTGTCTCTGCTGCAGCATACATTTATGTACACGTGCATGCCTTGTCCCTGTCCCACCCCCCACCTTCTCCACTGTCTCCACTGTCTCTTCACCACAGTTGATGGCAGGGATGGCACATGGAGGGCTAGCCTTCCTCGGGGTCTGGCAGTTGGTTTTCTGCTGTGGTCGGAATTTTGGCTTTGTTTCCGCTTGCAGCACTTGGGTGCCTTTGTTTAATGTCGTCGCGCAGTCAATCTTCCCGTGTCTCAGCACCTAGGGCACTTCTGGTCTGGGTCCGTGCGGGGAGTGGGCAGAGGGCGCACACGTGCAGTGGCTTCTGCAAAGCCAAGGACTGCGACAGCCCCTTCTGCACAAGAATTCCGCTCCTGTCCCCACGGGCTCCCCAGATGGCCGTGCAGGTCTAAGCCCAGCCACTGTGTGCCTTTGCCTGAACCTAGCATCTACTCCTCTGCCCACTGGGACAGGTTCCAGATTCCCTGTCCTCTGGAGAAGGCTGACAACAGACTCATCCTGGCCCAGCACCTCCACTGGGCCGTCAGAGGACAGAAGAAGGAATCAAGACATGGGTATCATTACTGCAAGATACATCTGGGTAAAACTCCACTGGGTACAGTGTCTTTGGCGGCTGTCTGTCTTCTCCACTTGCTGGACCATTCCTGCACTTTACCTCAGGCACCTAGTACATTCAGCTGTCTGCCTAAGTTTAGGGGAGACATCTGACGCCTGGCCCGTCCACTCACTTTGATCGCACTGCCCCTTCCTGGGGTCCTTGCACCCTGGAAAGGGGCCCTGAGAAGAGGGAAGAGCTGATGCTGGAAGGAGACCCAGGGAGGAATTTTAATCCAGCATTGCAGATGTGGAAAGGTGAGTATTTGTGGCTACAAAGACTTTTCAGCAATTCTAAGAAATGTTATGCATCAGAAAGAGTATTCCAAAGAAAGATAGACGGAAGCCCATTTCCAGTTCTGTGGATAACGAGCTAAGTGAGCCTGGACAAGCTTCTTCACTGCTTTGAGCCTCAGTTTCCTTATTTAAAACAGAGGTGAAAGAATGTCATGTTTCTTTAAAGATTTCTGGTCCACCGGCTTTCTCATCAGCATTTCAACATCAGCTCTCCCCCCACTATCCCGCCCCCCTCCTGTGGCTGTGCTGCGGCTCCTCTCACCGTCCAGATTCCTGAAGGAGTTGTCCGTGTTTTCTGTTCACGCTTTCTCTCCTCTTGATCTCTCTACCTGGCCCTGCACCACCGCGAGCGAGGGCAAGGTCACCTTTCACCCTTCCCTGCTTCTCTAGGGAGCTTGGACTTGTGACTGTCCCCACCCCTTCTGCCATCCGCAGCACCGCCTCCCTCCTCGCTCACCCCTTGCTTGTTGCTGTCGCCAGGACTTGAACTTGGCCCCGGTCTGCTCTCACTCTGCACATAGAGCTGATGCCTCTTTTTAATCTCGCTTCCTCTCCTGGGCTTAAACGACCCTCTAAATCAACGGTTGTTAGCACTTTGTGGATTCCTTGGAAAATCTGATAAAAGCTGTGAATTCTGCCTTCAGAGAAGACGTAGAATTTTGCATCAGTTTCAGGTGTTTCCTGGACTCATCAAGGGCCATACAATAATAATAATAATATCAATAATGACATCCACAATAACAGTAATAGTAACTAGCACTAACTCTTAAAGCTTGTGTGACGATAATAAATTGTAACAACAGTAGCAGCGACAGCAATAATAGTAACTAAAGTTTCCTGACTCCTCAAAGGCAGAGCAACAACAACCACGACAACAGTAATGGTAACTGACACTGCCTCACTGAGGTGGGAGTACCCAGTGAGGGGAGGCAGAACTGCCCCACAGACTTCTTGCCCAGATGGGCCCCATCTCCATGTGGCTGATGAGAATTCCTCCCAGGCTCCTTAATATCCTTGATTAATAAGCCAAGTTTCTACGCCTGTCGAAATCTTCCTCCCTGCCTCTGCGAATATTTTCAGGACTATTTCAAGGGAGGGGAGAGGAATCAGGCACATCTCACTAGCTGCCATTTTAACTTCAAGGTCTCTCATGCCTGCCTGAACTGTTTTCATTCTGATGACGATTCAGAGACAGCTACCGCAACTGTGCGCCATCCCCTCCCAATGACACAGGCGCTTAAGTAAGCGTCATAATTAGGATGTGACCGAAACACACCTCAGACAAGGATCTGGGTGCTCGCGGTTCCTTTGGGATGTGATCCCAGGGAGCAGAATGAGGGAAGGAGACAGGGGAGGGAGGAAATCAATAAAGGGTGTGTTAACGAGGGGTGAGCACTCCCACAGCTGGGAACAACGCCATGGAGACCCTCGGAGAGACAGTGTACAACAGAACTTGTTAGAAATGCAAATCTCATGCCCCTCCTCCCCACCAGACAGACTGAATCGGAGTCTCTGGAGGGGGCCCAGGAATCTGTTCTAACAAGGGCCAACCTCTGAGAAACACTGGCATAGGACCCATGACAGCACGGCCCCCAGGAGGCCAGGAAGCTGGGTGTTGTGGCCGTCTCTGCGCAGGTGCCAGGAAGCTCCCAAGGCCAGAGAATGTTTCAGACGCAGAGAAACAGAAAGCCACAGGCCTGAATGGAAGGCACACGAGCAACCTAGGGAATGCTGCCGGGGCAATGACAGGTCTGCTCGAGCCCTTGTCTAGGTTACGGCAACTTCCAAATTTAGGTCTTTTCTCAATCCCAAATTCTGGATACATACATCTGGATGCCCCATAACTCACCCCAACTACAGACAGTGTACCCTCCACAAGGTCTTCCTTTCTGTTCCTCATGACGTCAACAGAACCACCCATCACTCCATTACTACCGCTCAGACCTGGATCCTGCATGCTTCCCTTTCCCTCACTTCCTCAATCAGATCAGCCACCGAGAGCAGCCCATTTCACCTCCTTAACACCTATCCCATCCTTTAATTCCTCTCTCTCATCACCACTACCCTTTGCTTTGAGGCTTCATCTCTTCTGCCTGCATTTCCTAACTGCTCTCCATGCCACCGCTCTTATGTGCATCAAGCCCTTTCCTACGTCGCTGTCAGTATCGTCTCCTTGAAGTACAGATCTGATCCTCTGGCTCTCCTGCTGTGGTCTCTTCATGGCTCCCATCGTCCAAGGATAAAGGCATTGTCCTTGACCCACCTGCAGCACCGTAAGTGGCACCACACTGAACCCAATAACTGCTGAAGAAGTCAGGCTGCCCTACGCCCCCGGCCTTCGTGCATGCTCTTCCTCTGCCTGGCTTACTCCTTCCTCTCAGTCCCATTCTCATTCTTCTTTGTGGCTTCTCATGCCCCTGCTGCAGGATGCCCATCCTGGCATCCTGTGCTCTCACCCTGGCAGGGCTCAGACTCCTCCTGGGATGTTGCAAAGAAACCCGTGCAGTCTCCTCTCTCAGCACATATCACGTGATGCGGTTCCCTGGCTCCCTGTCTGCCTTCTACACTGGATTATAAGCTTCCCAAGGGAATGAACCAGATTCCACTTAATTTTCAAATTGGCAGCACCAAGAACAGTACATATTATATAGTAGGAACTCAATAATTCATTCAAATAAATGAATAAATAGATGAGTGAATGAAATGTGGTTCCCTCCTCCTTCTGTTCTTCCTAGTCTTGCCGCATTGGGCAGATCCCTAGTCTGTCTTTGAGAGGTCTACTGTGAGTGCTAAGACATGCTCCACAACAGGCTGGTCTGTGCTCACAGGGCGCCATCCCGCCCTCCAATTCCTATCTCAACAGGCCTCTATGGTGCAATTTTAAATCTTAATTCTGGTTTCAATTCATTTCAAAATTTATATTTCTCATATTCGTTTCTGAAAATACCTATTATTTATCACGACTGATTATTGATTTTTAAATTGTGGCATTTCCCTTTGGCTGTGTTTGTTTATCACAAGGGTCCTCTCCCAGGATCATGGAACATGTGGAGCAGGTGGGCGTCTTTGCTCTGTGACTTCCGGAGAGCCATTAGACATCACTAATTACACCATTTTCCTTCTTTTTTAGGGAAGCCATGAAGTCTAGCTTGATAATGTCTTTAAGAGTAGACCAAGGAAGATGTACACAAATGTTACATTGTCATATACGTGACCAGTGACAAAGCCAGTGATGCCTTCTCCCAGGCCAGTATTGGCATCTTTTCCCATTCTAAGGGAAATATACAGACGGTCCCCAACTTGTGATGCTTCAACTTATGATTTATCAACTTTAAGATGATGCAAAAGTGATATGCACTCAGTAGAAACAGTACTTCAAATTTTGAATTTTGATATTTTCTCAGGCTAGCAATATGTCATGTGAGACTCTCTTGTGATGCTGGACAGTGGCAGCGAGCCACAGCTCCCCGTGGGCTCCATGACCATGAGAGTAAACGAATGACACACTTAGCAACCATCCTGTACCCATACAATGTTCTGTTTTCACTTTCAGTACAGGATTCAATAAAGTGCATGAGATATTCAACACTGTATTATACAAGCTTTATGTGAGATGATTTTGCCCAACTGTTGGCTACGTAAGTATTCTGAACGTGTTTAAAGAAGGTTATGTTAAGCTATGATGTTCAGTAGGTCAGGTGTATTAAATGCATTTTCGACATGATACTTTCAATTTATGATGGGTTTATCGGGCTGTAACTGCATTGTAGGTTGAGGAAGATGTGTATTTCAATTGATACCAGTCTTCACATTTTCAGTGAGTGGTTAGAATCTGCATCTGAATTAATCAAAATAATCTATAAAATATAACTTTTCTTGGACCCACCAGAGAAACAAGGTGGCAGGGCCAAGCCCCCTTGAGACCTGGAGAGACAGGTGCATCCAGGCAGATAGAGTGATAGAAGTCTGCTTACTTGCAGCTGAAGCCCTTGGAGCCATAAACTGGTAGGAACCCTTAAATGATAACTCTTCTGACTTGCTGGAGGCCGAGTGTGGACTAGTGTGACAGTGAGAAACTTCTGGGTCTGAGTGCTACCTCCAGGAATCCTACCAGGTTCTCATGGTGAGAATAGAGAAAGATTCTCTCAGGGTTCTGGTGGAGGGAGGGGAGGAGTAATCATTGTGTGATACTCCCCAAATTTTCTCCATAACAAGGTCTGCTCTCCGGGGAAAAGGACTTTGCCAGACAGCAATTCTGAAACTTTATCGCAGCTGGAGGAAGGGCATTGCGCCCCACTCTAGGCCCCTCCAAACTTCCTGTTGCACTAAAGGGGGGTGTAGGGATGGGAACACAGTCAACAAGGATCAGGGCTCCAAGGAAATTGTTTGGAAATGCTACAGCCAGAGAAGGGAGTGGGGGCAGAGGGGAAAAACTAGGTCACTCAAGAAACACTTGTGAAGGTCCCAACACTGAGAAACACTAAAATACTGAGGTTTATTCAGAAGATTGTAGAATGGTCCCCTCCCCCATGTCTTGTCACCACACCCACAGGGTGAGTATAGTAAGAGTGGACCACAGCTTTATGAACTGCAAGAGGAAGATTCTATCTGAGGAGGAGTCCACAGGGAAGCCCAAAGTCAAGAGGGGAAACAAAAATAAGGACACTAGAGGAATTTGAATGTCCTTGTACTTACAGCTAGAACAAACATGAAACACAGCCCAGGTCCTAGCCAGATTGAAATACATCCTCACACTAAAGGCCTGTTTATCTCAGTTCCTACTGCCCGTTACATGTCTGACTTTCAACAAAACATTACAAGGGATACTGAAAAGGAAGACGAAACAGTCTGAAGAGACAAAACAAGCATTAGAGACAGGCTCACATAGGACACATATTTTGGGATTATCAGATAAGGGACTTAAAATAAGTATGAAGCAAGATCTAGTTATGTTTTCAAATATTGAACATCATACTTAAATTTCTGTTTCTCTAATTTTAGAAAATTACTACTAGAATTAATGTCTTTGTGTATAAATTTAAAATAATTAAAGGAAAAATGTGAAAAGAATAATAATCCAGAGAGCATAAGACATAAAACAAAGGAACCAGAAAGGGAGAAGTACATCGCTGAACAAGTTGGCTGAATGAACATCCATCAGTTCAGTAACCAAAAAATGACAATAAAAATAAATGGGTTAATCTTCCCTATTAAAGACAATATATTTTCTTTGCTCAAAACCTCTAACTGCTTAAAAAAGTTTGAAAGTTGACAAGGAAAAGCTAAAACTATAAACATAATGAAGGAAAGCAGGTTTTGTCATTCCACGCACTCTCCGAGCATGGACTTTGCTCAAGGGGGTAATGCGACTGCTGTGGTGATCACGCTGGCTGTCAGCCCAAAGGTAAGATACTCATGCTTCCTGTGAGCCTACAGAGGACCACTACGTAGCCTGGAACCACCCTTCTCCCTGCCTCACCTGCAACCTTGCTTCCTGTGTATCTCTTCATTCTTGCCTATCCAGCATCAAAAGGTTTACGAGCAAGTTTTCTGCATCTTTCAAGTAGCGTATCATTCCGCCGCCCTCTGAATCATTTCTGACCTCAGAAAATGAGAGTAGCTGGGCTCAGATGGTGCGCTGTCAGCTTGGCTTTGCTGCTCCTGTGTGAGGCTGGGACATCGTCTCCCAGAGCAGCCTGGAGTGTGAGAAGAAAGCAGAGGTCATCATCCGAGGCTGGACTAGGTGGAGAGGTACAGCGCCAGCCAGATGCAGGGCTGCTGGTGGGCGCCACAGCATCCTCACTCTGTGTCTAGTTCATCCTCCCACAGCACCCCCGAGAGCATCCGCAGCGCTTGGCTGCAGGTCTGCAGAGGCGTGGTTCTCGCCGACGGACTTCTTCCAGGGCCTCTCAGTGCGCTCTCTGCAGCACCCTGCTTCAGCACAGGTGCTCGTGGCCTTTCACGTTTTCCCACGACTCTAACTTGTCCAGCCAGACGGCTGGGCTGAAGACGTTAGTAATGGTTTCTCTGATCCTTCCGCTTTCCATCGCTTACCCCTCCACTTCCCCAGATCCTCTCCTATTCATGTAATTTCTCATTCTTACTCTCTTAATACCTGTGGCACTTCTCCTCTTCTGACCGGGCCCTGAGAGATACAGTAGACGTCTGAAAGTGTCTCACGATAGCTTCACTTTTTGCTATCAGACTCAGCAAGCATGGCCAAGAATCTACAGATCGATATCCTGTTTGAATATGAGAATGAAAGAACAAATGAAATTACCAATGAAAGGAAATTAGCAGTACTTTAAATGAATTATAAATTATGACCAAACAGGATTTATTCCAGGAATGCGAAGTGGTTTAACGTGTAGTGATTATATTAACATGTTAATATAGTTAACCATATTAGTTAATTAACCATCTACTAATATGGTTGATTATATTAACATGTTAATGTATCTTTACATGTTAAACACTTTGTATTAATTATGCTAATTAATAATAGTTAATTTGCATTAATTATATGAATGTGTTAATATTAGTAGATAAAATATTCATATTAGTAATATGGTAAATAGTAAAATAATAATATTAGCAGATAAAAATAATAAATAGATGATTGTAGTAGGCAGAATTCTCAGATGACCCCAATGAACGTGTATAACCCTTGCCCCTTGACTATGGATGGGAACTATAACTTGCTTCTAACCAATAGATTACAGCAAAGATAAAGGGGCTGTGCAGATGTAATTACAGTTCTTAGTGAGTTGATGTTGAGTCAGTCAAAAGAGAAGTATCCTGGGGCTGGCCTGGTGACACAGCGGTTAAGTTCACATGTTCTGCTTCGGCGGCCCGGGGTTCGCTCGTTTGGATCCCGGGTACGCACATGGCACCACTTGGCACGCCGTGCTGTGATGGGCTCCCACATATAAAGTAGAGGAAGATGGGCACGGTTGTTAGCTCAGGGCCAGTCTTCCTCAGCAAAAAGAGGAGGATTGACAACAGTTAGCTCAGGGCTAATCTTCCTCAAAAAAAAAAAAAAACAAAGAGAAGTATCCTGGGTGGCCCTGACCTCATCAGGGGAACCCTCTATAAAGCGATTTGGAGCAGAGACTCTCATCTGCCCCCTGCGCCCTCTTTTGCTGGTTTTGAAGAAGTAAGCTTCCTTCTTGTAAGACATGGGTCTATGGAGAGGGCCATGTGGCAAGGACCTGAGGGTGGCCCCTAGGAGCTGAGAGTGGTTCCTGGCCTGCACCTTGGCTCCAGTCTGCAGTGTGGAGCCTGGTCTGTCCGTCTGTCCCTCTTTCTCTCTGTGGCAGAGGATTATTCTGAAACATGCTCTTCTCCTGGGGACGGCGGAAGCACAAGGTGGGACACCACCCCCACATCTGCTCCTGGAACCTCTGCTCACGCCCAGTCAGCTAACCTGCAATTGGCCACAGAGAGTCACAGATCTGTGCTCAGCAACAGTGTGGCAGGGAATCTTACTCCTCCTCCAGTGGGAGAAATCGCAAGGTCTCCTGGCAAAGCGCATGAATCCAGGACGGCCGAAAGCAATGGGAGGAATGATGCGCTCCACCACAACATCCAAATGGTATTTATTAGAATTCGACACTAACTGCTGATTTTAGGGGGAGAAAACAAAACAGAAATAAAAAGAATGCCCCAATCAGGCAAAGATGATCTATCTGAAATGAACATTTCACATTCTTCCAAAAGGTAAAACTCTGGAGAAAGAACCTGTAACCAGGTTCAGGGACTCTGGCGGTTCGGGGAAGCCTCCAGCAGGCGGTGGATTTCGAAGGTCCAGGCGCATGAAGTCTGGGTGTGGGCACACATTTGCTTTTATCCAGAGGACAGAAGGCACATCTTTCAGCAGATTTTCAAAAGGGCCATGACCTTCTCCGCACTGAAGAAAAATTAGGTAATTAAAAACCACTGCACTAGAAGCCTTCTCATTAAAACCGAGAACAATATCACTATTAGCCAGTAAAGTAACAGGAGGGAAATAAGACGAGACGCTAGGAGAACAGATGATACTGCCATGATTTCTCAGTAATATGACTGTCCTGCTTATAAAATCTAAGTTCCTTCATTCTAAGATGTAGAGTTTTTTTAAGCACCACAATGCCTTTTTACAAAGAATGCATTCAGTTAACATGGCAGTGTTTCTTTGGTTTCCCTAAAGAATTTGTATTCAAAATTTTGATCAATCTAAAAGTTGATGGTATTTTAAAGTCGTGAAAATATAGTTTGAGGATGATTAAGAGAGTTCAGAAAGTCGGCTAGTTATAAAATCAAAATACAAAAAGCATTAGCTGTCTTGTATTCCAAAAATAACCAAATAGAAAATTATTGGAAACAGCAATCTATTCTCAGTAGCACTAAAATATATAATAACTATGAAAAAGTTATTAACCAGAAATGTGAAAAAACTTATATGAATAAAATTTTAATGGTACAAAAGATACAAAAGTCTTTAAAATGATAAAATATATCAAGCTTTGACTAGGAAATATATTAACTTTTAATACGGTAAAAGTTTCAATTCTTCCCATATTCACTCATAGAGTTAATAGAGATTGAATAAAGACCCAGCAGAGCTTTTTTTTAAAATTATTCATTTCTTGATATGGATGTGTGAGAACTTGAAACATTAGCTCTAATGTTAATCTGGAATGAAAAGAATTAGCCAGGAACGTTTTAGAAAGAAAGAGTAACAAGGCAAAAATTAGCCTACCAGATATTAAACCAAAAAAATTTCAAAGCACTATTACACTGACGCAGTTATGAAGGGGTAGAAAAATAAAACAGACTAGACAACCCCAAAACTGAACTATGACATTCTACATGTGATACGTGACATACCACATTCCCTTGACTCTAAGAGGCGTTATTGATTGTAGGACACATTATTATTATATGTCCCAATGACAGAAGTAAAACTCTACAGATGGAGTCTAATTAGGGGAACTCCCATGGCACCGAGGGCTACGTCCTATAAATGTCCACCAGAAAGAAACCCACCATGCAGAATGGGACAGCAAAGCGATGTGTGTGTGTTGACCTTGGCTCTGGGTGGAGGAGGAGAACACCACTCTCCTGGAAGTGGAATTGGAGACGATACCCACCTAGTGTTGCGGTGGGGAGTGAAGTCCAAAAGAACCACAGGCTGTATGCCTAAACCGGTCTTGGGTCCACAGTGATGGGGCAATGTTCTGGAAACAAATGGAAACCTCTGGAAGAACTAGCCTTCAAGTCAAGCCAGCAAAGACCTTCAGAGGCTAGTGACTAAAAGGTCCTCTCGATGTCAGAGATGCTAACGCGGGGAAATCTGCATTTTGGAAGCAGTGGGGTATGGTAATGGGTGTCAAACGTACATGACTAAAGATAAGGATCATGCAATGCATGGTGGTGGAAATACTGCTTAGCAGTGTTGAATTAATTGGGAAATTAAAGCAATGCTATCTAGACCAAAGATAAAATTGAAAACACAAACTCTTAAAAGAAATAGAAGAAAACACAAATTTGAGAGTGAGCATTGTCTTCCCAGCCACAGAAGAAAAGAAGTGATGGGGAAGCATTGATCTGTTGAGTAAAATAAAACAGAATTTCTGTACATCAAAAATGACCTTGAATAAATTAAAATCAAGCAAAACTGGGGGAAAAAGGTCACAACTTTTTTGGCAAAAAAGGGATAGTAATCTTAATGACATCCTAACACTTCAATATGTACGAGAATTTTCTCCTTGGCAATTTTTGTGCTAGTGAAATGATTAGAAACAATTAAAAAGAGGGAAAGTGAATAAATTATGACTCATCTATACTAGAAAACATGTTTTTGAAGAAAATTCATTGGCACAGGAAAATTCTTTTAAAACATTAAATGAAAGAAAACAGGATATAAATTATAGCCAATGTAAACTAACATATTTATATTTCTCTCTCTCACACTCTGTGAATACACAGAGAAAAATATGAAAAAATATACTAACATGTGAATAGTGGATATCTCTGCGCAGTGGCATTGTGGGCCAGAGTTTAGACTTTGTGCTTCCCAAATGTCTCTCCCAGAGGTGGCGAGTTAGTTTTCTCCCGCTGCCGTAACAAACTACCGCAAACTTCGAGGCTGAAGTAACACATCTTTATTGTCTTGCAGTTCTGTAGATCTCACAGGACCAAAAGCAAGGTCTGGGGAGGGCCGAGTTCCTTCGGAGGCTCCAGGGGTGGAGCTCTGTCCTTGCCTTTGCCAGCTCCTCGTGACCCTTCACCCTCCTTGGCTCTCTTGGTCCCTTCCTCCACCTTCGAAGTCTGCAACAGAGGGTCGAACCCTTCTCACCCTCAAATCTCTCTCTAACTCAGCTGGGAAAGTTTTAGACCTTTAAGGACTCTTGTGATTAGATTGGATCCACAGAGCTAATCCAGGATCATCTCTCCATCTCAAGGTCATACCCTTTATCACATCTGCAAAGTCTCCTTTCCCCTGTTAGGTAACCTAGTAACAGGGTCTGAGGATTAGAGCATGGGCATCTTTGGGAACAAGGGGTATTAGTCTGCCACCACAGTTGGTATCATTTTAACATTAGAGACACATACACACACCTTATGTAGAAGAAGGTAAAGATGCACACATTATCTCCATCATCATTTCCAACATCTGAATTTTTATCACTTTGTCAAAGTCACTAATTCTTTGGAACCACAGCTGACTTTAGATCAAGGGTCTGCAAACTGTGGCCCCCAGGCCCGATGCAACCCACCCCCTGGCTGGGCAGTACTGATTTCTTGGAACACAGCTACTCTGATTTGGTTACACGTTTTCTCTGGCTGCTTTGAGTGTTCAACAGCAAAGTTGAATAATTACGGTAACGACGGTCTGGGCCGCAGAGCTTAAAATATTTACTACTGGATCCTTTACAACAAATTTTTGCTCATCCTTGCTTTAGAACATTGCTTCACAATCTCAAACTAAAACTGAACGTAGGCCCAGAGGATGACCTTTACCCTAGAGAGCCCTTGGGGTCTCCAGGGCCAGCCTGCCTTTCACGGAGAAGATGCTGAGACCAAGAGAGGTGAAGGCGGCCCAGAGACTCCTCCAGGGCCACCAACTGAGCCTGCAGAAGGCATTGGATTGAGGGTCCCTGAGTCTCACGTGCCACCTCCTGCGTCAGCGTCTTTTTCCAGGTACTGATTCCCAGGAATGGTCTGAAGCTGTCTCAAATTAAAAAGATAATAATAAAGTAAAAGAAAACAGAAAATATAAAATTTTTACAAACATGACATCTATTGTGATGGTTAATTTTATGTGTCAACCTGACTGGGCCACAGGGTGCCCCGATATTTGGTCAAACATTATTCTGGGGGTGTCTGTGAGGTGTTTTGGGATGGGATGAACATTTAAATTGGTAGCACGAGTAAAGCAGCCTGCCCTCCCCAATGTGAGTGGGCCTCATTCCGTCAGTTGAAGGGCCAATTGAACAAAAGGCCGACCTTACCCCAAGGAAGGAGGCATTCTTCCTGCCTGGCTGCCTTTGGACTTGAAGCGAAACATCAGCTCTTTCTGGGCCTAGAGCCCGCTGGCCTTTGGATGGGAGCTTACACTGTTAGCTCTTCTGGTTCTCAGGCTTTTGGACTCAGATGGAACTAAACCATCAGCTCTTCTGGGTCTCCAGTTTGCCAACTCATGTCAGATGTATATATGTATATTGTCTTGGTTCTGTTTCTCTAAAGAACCCTGACTATACAACTATGTCTGCATAAAACTCCCTGTGAGTGTTGCTGATACAGAAGCTTAGCATTCCTATGGACCAGGGAAGTTTGTACCTGTGACTCCAGACGGTGGCCATGCAGGGAGCAGATCACGGAGAGGGATTCTGGAGGCACAGCTGAGAAGATTTACTCTTCTGGCCAGACTGTGAGCTCCAACCAGGTGAGGGCCGTGGGCAGCCACTTCATCACCGAGCAGAGGGGTCACCCTCCCAGGGACCTCCGTCATTACTTGCCCTTAGTTCTTGCAATCTTGTCGCTCCACCAATGTTGTCCTGAGCTGTAGCTGAGTCTGAGGGGCTGTCACTAAACACATATTACAGATTTATTACAAAAGTTATAATGTAGAATTTTAAAAAACACTGATAAATTTTTTAAAAAGGAAAGAAAAATTGCCCATAATTTCATTTTAGAGATTACAGCTGAAAACAATTTGGAGTATATTCACATGCATAAACGTATTCCATCATGGTCGATACAGTTTTAGGCCGTTAGCGTGTTTGCTGCATAACTCATTGGCTGTAAGGCACTTTTGCTGTAAAAGATAAACTAACTGGTCGACAGTCTGGTTTCACTTCTCCACTGACACAGTGCTCCCACTTTTATATTATATAAATCTTAGCTCCAAATCTCCCATGGAACTTTGAAACATGTATCAGTGGACATGTGACAACATGCCAAGAACAAACAAGAGTGTAGAAGGCTTTTCACAATGAAATACAGGGCTCAGTTACAAATACTCATCCTAGTATTCGGAAACTGATAGCTCACTCAATGACGAAAGAAATTTTAGCAAAAAATAAAGTGCGATAGATGCCGAATGAGGAGACTAATCAACAAGCAAAACAGAAAAAGAGAGTGTTCAGTGCCATGAACCAAAGACGTGGAAGACAAGTTCTTAGGTACAACCCACAAAATAAAAAATCGGTCATTTGCGCAGTGTTGCTGTGCATCTGCACACATTTTAAATGTCTTCAAATATATTGTATTTCACAATAAAGCCTTTTCAATTTTGTTATTCATTTTTAATGTTTCCTTATGTCCTTTTTAATGTCCCTCTTTAATTTTTTATTATCTTATCTTTTACAGCAAAACTGCCTTACAGCCAAATGAGTTACGTGGCAAAAATGCTTGGGGCAAAAACGCTTGAGAAGAAACTACTGGTTTCTTCTCAAGAAGATACACGCTAATTTAGGATTAGAAGATACCCGCTCTACATTTAGGAATGTAAGATAGTCACTAACGTAAACTCGGTGAGATGCGCGTCCTTGTCATTAGATCATTGCCCTTTGCCACTGTTGTGTCTCCACCATGAGCTGATGGAAGTGGGCTTTTTAGTTCCAAGAAGATGCACCTGTCCAGGCTTCGGATACGAACGCTGAAGCGCCCTGCATAGGGACCCCTGGGCCTGCTTCCTCTGGCAGAGCCACTGTCTCTCAGAAACTGTGGTGGCTTCCACCATGTCAGAGAGGCTCCAGGGCACTTCTGCAACACAATTTCATTTTAACTTCACAGGGATTCTGGAAAAATTGACATGAATTTTTAAAAATAAGGAAACTGAGTAATTTGCCTAAACTCAAGAATAGGCAGCTGGGCTTTGAAACATGCACAACAGGCAGAGTGTCGGGAGGGTCACTTTGTGGCCTTCATTGTCCCTGGCCACCCCTCACCCCCACCACTACATCAGACATATTAAAATGTACACACACCCAACATAATTTATTCATAATGTATGTAAGTGTTCATTTGCAGTTGCTTGGCTGACATAAAGAATGTGACATTGCAGATACATTTAAATATTTATTGATTTCAATTCTGTAAGGTGTACAGGGTGTTGGCCTGTTTGTCCTTAGATCCATTCCTCATCCCTCCCTCTCTACTGATGCCGGTTGCCCGCTTTCCCAGGCTCCTCTGTGAGCTGGTTCCCTGTTGGCGTTGGCCAGTGGGAGGCCCAGGAGTTAGGAGAAGAGGAGAAGACAAACAATGGTGTTGTCCCCGTCACTGGGGTCCTGGTTACATCTTCTCTGTGACTACCTCATGCAGCTCATGCTCACTGTGGTCCCAGCTGGCCCTGAATGACCCTGCCTCCTGCATCTGGTGACACTGAGTTTCCTTTTCTCCCTTTGCCCTGGGCCTTGTAGAGGATTCCTGCCGTTGTCAATCTCTGAGCTGCTTCTCTCTCCTCAGTTGCCTTCTCAGCATTTCTAAGGTCCGTGAAATGAATTCTCTGCTGTTTTCCAAACTGGACTCTGGTAGATACATAGAGTTTGTGAGTTGTTCTGTTTTGGTATGGTAGCCAATCGTCTCAAATAGTTATATAACTTTGATAACTCTGAACACCTTGTAGGACCCTAAACATGGCTGTACAAATAGTGTTAAACGCTAAGAGTTCTCTGAGCAACCTTCCTGGGAAAAGATGGCACCTGGATGGACTTGGGAACACTGCACCCCTTGATCCACTCACCCACCTTCTGTTTATCCACCCACTAACCTATGCACCTAGTGCATCTGCTCAACCTCCTATCCTTCTGCATTCGTCTGTCTATCCACCCCACCACTCGCGTCCAGCCAGCCGTCCACCTCTTCTGCATCCACCTATCCCATTCATCTACTCTTACTCTTATCAGCACTTTCGATTACTAACGCAGTGGAACACCCTTTGGTTGACTTGACAATTTGTACGGTTTATTTTGTCATTTGCCTCTTTGTGCTTACTGCTTAATTTTTTACTGAACACTTGTCTTCGTCCTTTTGGCTCATAAACTTTTTCTTTCTGTTTTTTTGCAAATTAGGGTTATTAGCTTTTTTCCTGTAATGTAATGGCAACTTTATCTTTGGCACTTTGCCACTTTTTGTTTGTGTATTTTTGCAGTACATGATTTAGTTTCATGTTTATGTGTTCAGATTTATCAGACCTCTCTATCCTAGAAAGTTTCTGGCCTTCTGAGAAAGCCTAGGAGGGCTTACTCCACTGTATTATGAATTAGTCAGCCATTTCTTTTACGGTTTTTGTTGAAAGAAGCGAACTCATGATCTAACTTAATCACCAAATGGCGTTGGATTTCGCCAACATTCTTGGTAATCTCTCCTCCAGTGCTTTGGGCTGCCATCTTTGTAATCTGCTAAATTCCTCCGTGAACTTGGAACTATCTCAGGATTCTTTTTTCCAGGGGTTCTGAAAATTCAATATGTTTCACGTACCTTGTTTTTAATATAGTCCTCTTCTCAGAGAACCTGAGTCCAGAAATATGCATTTTTTTAAAGATTGGCCCTGAGCTAACATCTGTTGCCGATCTTTTTTTTCTTCTTCTCCCCAAAGCTCCCCCAGTACGTAGTTGTATATTCTAGTTGTAGGTCCTTCTGGTTGTGCTGTTTGTGACGCTGCCTCAGCATGGCTTGATGAGTGGTGCTAGGTCCACACCCAGGATCTGAACCGGCGAAACCCCAGGCTGCTGAAGTGGAGCTTGTGAACTTAACCACTTGGCCACGGGCCAGCCCCAGACATAAGCATTTTTAACAAGGTCCCTAGTTGCTTGTGTTCATTTAGTCCAGTTGTTCTCAACGATTGGCTGTCCATTAGGATGACTGAAGAAGCACTTATGAACTGGGATGAACAGGCCACACCCTGACTAGGCCAAAGAAATCAGCATCTCTGGGGGGGGGGGGGCGAGACCTGGGTATCTGTATTTTTTTCTTAAACCCTAAGATGATTCTGATGTACAGTTAAAACTTCTGCCCCAGCTTGTGACCCACACGTCTGCACTAGTGTGGCCCTGTTTTAGTTGCTGTGGCTTTATTGAGCATTTTATTGGCTGAGAGAGTAAGCTTCTTGTCACCCTTTTTTATTCCATGTTATTATATGTTTGATTAATTTTGTAATCACTATTGGAGTTTCTGTGTACATTCTTGCAAATAACGTTTGCAATGATCAGTTTCCTAAAAATAAAATCCTGTTTGGATTACATTTAATTTATACATTAAAGTTTAGCTTTCTGAGTTAAGCAGGTTTCCTAAACTCTGATCCTCAGCTTCATCTCTGTTAATTAGGAATGCCAGTACTTACCAAAACCCTAGATCCGTCATTGCCCCTGGGCCACCATGAGCCCCAGCGAGCTCAGCAAGCTTCCAGGAAGGGACCACACCTGTAGAGAGAGATTCTGTCACCTCCTCACCCCATGTGACATGACCTTGGATGGGGCATGTACCCGAAGTTCCTTAGTTTGATAGGAGAGAAATTGGCCCTGGGAAGGATGCTCCCTCCATCACTGAGATAGGCACTTGTGGTTGTGGTTCGCTGAGGCTGGAGTGAGTACTTGGAAGCTTTGGAAGGTTCCAAATGAATCCATAATTGGGAATGTCCACATGCATGAAGTGCCTTACAAAAGGAAGCAGCGGTTTTTGGGTTTCGTTTTTTGGACGATGTCGCTATTGCACTAACCACAGTGGATTTGTGCCTGGGGAAGGATCCTCTGACGTGTTCTCAGAGCTCTGTTTTGTGTTACGTTTGTTCCACTGGGTCTGCTCAGTGCGCTTAGGGGCCGGGCGGGTCGGCCGCCCCGTCAGAGCAAACTCGGTTCCAGCAAGTGGAGTTTTGGGAGGGGTGGAGGCTACTCCCAGGAGGAGTCCCAGCATTGAGACATCAAGACTGGTGTCTCACGTGGAAGACCGACTATCAGCTTCCTTGGGTCTTGACCATGGGGCTAAGAAGGCTGAACCAAACCCCATGGACACAAGGGCTGGACAAGGAGGGACAGCGTTGCAGAGATGTGAGCTGACACAGCGAGCCACTCTGTGGAAGTGGGATGCACCGGCCCTGCCTGCATCCCTCCTGCCATGTGCTTGCTCCCACTCTCTTCCCTACTCTGTGAGTGTTGGAACAATGAGGACAAAGCGGGCCATGGGCATGTGTTGTGGGCTTTGATCATCCATTTCGGACCAGGTCTTACCTCTTGACCACACTGGGTACTCTTCTCCTGCCCCAGCCAAGCATCTATGCCTTGGGCTCCTCTTCATTGCTTTTGCCATACAAGCTTGCAAATGTCAGTGTGTGTCCATCTGTCAGCCTCAAGTCTCCACGCATGTATTCCAGAGTCACACATGTGGACACTTTCAGGGCTGGGCAGGTAAGCCCTGATGAGCTGGAGAGTGATTGCGGTGCATAAGACACTCAGGCACTGCAAGGCTCCGGCCACGTGGGACAGTGAAGCCACATGGCAAGGACATTAGATTCATAAAACAGCAACAGCAGAAACAAAGGTGTTATATGAAATCTCCTGATTTTTCCAATTTGTCTCGTGCTTCGGTTTGGCTTTGTTTAAGTGTGCAAGTACAAACACATACCCAATTTTCACAGCAGGATGCAGCTGTGCTCCAGAGGGAGCCCTTGAGGACTTCTGAGCTCTCCAACCTTGGGGCCTGCAGAAGCCGGTGGGTAACCGGAGCTGAAAGGCAGGCCTGGACTCTGGCCTTTCCCAGCGTGCCCAAGAGCTGCTGCTGCTTTGCTCCAAGTGGCAGGGAAGCAGGACAGACATCAGTGTCACTCTGAACAACCTTCCTGGCATGTCTTCTCCCTCCTGGATAGCCTCACAGTTCCTTGGAGCACTATGCTCATCTGTCTCCAGGTCACTGACCTTCCTACACACCCATGAAACCCGAAAGGAGTGACCCTTGCCTTCTCAGATAACTGAGTAGGAACCGCTGCCATCTGGGCTCTCTCCAGGGACAGATGCCACAGAGAGAAAAGGTGCCATGATTCATCCACTCTGTAGAATGGCAAGACAAAGCCATTCATGGGCTTCTCTATCGTGCAAGACTAGGAGCTTAAAGGCACTTCTGCCCTCCAGTGGGGCAAGTCAGGCCCTCGCCCTGCATGAGCTGACTAAGGAAGTCCCAAGCCATCCCACCCACCCTCTCTGTGGGGGCCCCAAGGCTGAGACTTGGGGTCTTGTATTAGGAAGCCCATTGTGGCCATGCTTCTGAAGGAAGTTCTCCCTACAGCTGTATCATCCGTGTCCGATGCCTTACCGTGAAGCCCTTCAGTGAGCCCGGGCACCCCAGCCTAGTGCTGAGGGTGGGCTGCTAACAGCTCCCAGAAGCACCCTTCCCGGAAGAGCTGCCCTCAGAGGCTGCCCTGCCCTGAGATACCTGGGAGCCTATGCGCTGCTTCCCAGGAGGGGCGGGGGTGGGAGGTGGGGGCATCACCCGTTGGTGCCAGAGGTGAAGGTATAAAAGCTTGCCCCTCATTTCAGAGCAGAGCAATTCTGGAGACAGTGCACCTCCCGTAGCTACCCATGTGCTCGAGCTGAGGCCTGGCTTCAGGTAAAACCAGATCTTCGCTTGCTGCTTTCCCTGCCCTGATCTGCGCTCCCCACCCCTAGCTGGCTCCTCCTGAGAGCTCTCCCCCAGTAAGTCATTAGCACCAGAATCCCCGCCTCAGGCTCTGCTTCCGTGAAACCTGGCCTGACTGTGAAGCAGTGAGAGGAGCTTACAGTGCCCTCCTTCCCTGGCTTCTGCTTTCCTGCTTCAGGACATGGACTCCAATCTTTGTGAAAGCAGACTACTCCTCTCACCCAGCCAAGCTTCGACTACTCACGATTGATGGCATGCGCAGGGGGTGAGTCCTTTCTCCCGGGTGAACCTGGGGCTCTTGTCTGGGCAGACAGACCGTGAGCAGAGGGGACCAAAGGCTGAGCACCTGAGGAGGTTTGGGAAAGCGGTGCTGCCATGTTCAAGTATCTGACCCGAGAACCGTCCCAGCCTGGCTTCAGGCTTTGAGGAAGCGGTTTAGGGTAAAGCTCAGGAAACCCCACCTGGAGCAGCAGGGAGAAAGCATCTGGAGCTTGTTACACAGGCGTTGGCACAAGCTGGGCATCTCTCCAGGCTCAGAGGACTATGGGAAATTCCCGGTTTAGGGATGTTTACTAAAGTCGTGTCTCCAGATGAGCCACCACGTTTCCCCATAGGAGGTCCCTTGGGGTTCACACCAGAGCTGGGCTGCCGTGCCACAGTGGTTTCAAGCAGTGGCATTTCCGACCTCACCAAGGAGCCCGATGAGAATGGTGGCTGTCCAACCCATGTCATTGGGTGACTGTAATGACAATGAGAGAGTGTTCTGCATCCTGTGCAGCCTTAACTATGAAAGCTTTCGCCCACGGGCCCCGAGGGCTGGCCCAGAGAGCTTCACTCTCCACAGTTAACTTGATAAGCCTACTTCCTTTTGTGATGACTTGTTGGAGTCAAAGAGGCTCTGAACAACGCAAGACACTTGACCTAGTGACCAGGAAAACGTCAGACCAAGAGGAAATGCCCGTGCGCACAGGCCTCATTTTTAAAAATACGCCTCTGCCTTTTCACGGAAAAGAGGCAGGTCACCTTGGCAAAGGACATTCCAGAACCTCTCCAGGAGAATGGACTGCTTTTTTTATGGGCATGTTTCTTTGGCTATTTCAATTTGCATATTTGAAAACAACTGAAAAAGCAATTAATTCAAATCTAAATAACTTCCATGCTCAGAATTATGTTTATGGTCTTCCTGTAGACAAATTTATGGGGACGTCTGGGGACTAGGCCTCTGACACAGAATAAGCATCAATCTCTCCCGGAGACTGGTCGTGGCTTTATTTCTAAAACTTGTGGAGAATGAGGGAGCGAATCTAGAGTGTTTAAGACCTAATGATAATCAGACACTTTAACGCGTTTAAATCATGACGCTGCAGGAGGCAGCAACCTTGGCTGTTCCTGGAGTTGTAAGCACGGCTGTTCCCAGAGGATGAGCCTCCTTCAGAGAAAATAAGACACTGAGTTGGTTACAATCCCAAGGAGGATTTGTGCCCTGGAAGGATTATTTTTTTTTAATACAATTTACACAGAAGGGGCTGGCTGCCAACGTGATAATTGAGAAACACCTGGTGAAAATGTCTCTCTATTAATTGACAACGGCTTTCTCCTCCCCAATCCTCCTCCCTAGGAAAGAAAAAAAAAGTATGAAAGAAAAAAAGGCAAAGGAAGAGAGAAGAAAAGAAGGGCAACTGAGAGAGACTGAGACGAGACATATGACCTCCAAGGCCAGAGGGAAATAAGGCAGGCATCTGGGTGGGGGCAATGGCCATGTTGGAGTGGCAAGTAGTGGTTCTAATGACAGCCCTCCCACCCCCGGAATGATTTCTCCTGGGAAAACAGGAAAGTCAAAGGAGTCCCAGAAGCACCACTTTTAAAATCAATTTTCTGAAGTTGTGATAATCTTCCTGGGCAAACTGAAGACTCCAGAAAAGGGGTGGTCCCTCCTGCAGAAGGAGGTGAATGTGCTTCTCTAACCCAGAATTCCACTGCAGTCGCCCATCTACCAGTCACCAGGCATTGGCCACGCCCCGACATCTGTCCGGACTCCTTGACCTCACAACAGTCCTAAAAAAGTGAGTTCGCCCAGAGCGCTTCCCCAGTGACCATCCGGGTGCATCGTGCCCAGTGTAGGTCCGAGCAGGGGTGGGGCTCCTGACGAAATCTCTATATCATTGCTGCTGTAGTAAAAGATGTACCTGTGCAATCAGTGTGGACTCGCTCTTCGAAACGATAAATAAATACTACGTGAGTTTCAGCCCTCGAAACAAAGTACTTAGAGAACCAGATTTGTGACTTTTCTACGTATCACTCTGGTAGCTAGCTTAATGTCACGTGTATAGTTGATTCTCAAAAAATACTTAGAAGATGAAAGAGATGAATGGAAAATAATTGAGTCTCTCCTTAAAGATATTTTGTTTCCTTATATAATTCTGGTTAAAATCCTAGAGCTGAGATTATTGGACTATCTCACCCGGGAAATTCACATCCTCTGTCTGGCTCTCATTTTCCTCAAGGGCGATGTGAGTGAGGGAAACTAAGACATTGATTTTCGGACTGATATCTGTAGAATCTCAGTGGTTCCACAGAGGCACAGCTGGAGGAGAATGCACAGGCACGGAGACATGCCACCACAGCCTGTGCCTGGTCCCCTCACTTAACTAGTGTGATTATCCCTTTTATTATTAGTAGTAGCAGCACTAATATTAGTATTATGGTCTTGGGACAACCCAACAATCGCAACTGCTGGGTGACTAGTCATGAAGAGACTCAGCATGGATAGAATGAGACCACCTTGAACCATGTCTACACCACTCTAGAAAGACGGCTGGCCAACGAGTAGGTCAATGGTCTCCTCTCTGCAAGGAGAGATGACTGGAGAGAACACCATAGCCTGTTTGCCTGTTCTAACCCTGCTAACAGCCCCCACTTCGCTCTCCGCTCTCCAGCTTTCTTTCCCTGTTTCTGATGCTTGATCCTCAGGTCCCACTGCTGTCTCCACTCGTCCTCTTCTCCTCTAGCTTTAGCCTTCTTCCTTTCGTTCTGGTTTCTCATCTAGTATTTAACCTTCTTCTCACTCTTTTTGGCCCCTTTCCTGAAAATAATCTCATAATTATTTATTGAAATCTTTTTTCCCATCTTATTCTTATCATTTAATCATATACACTGAGTATAGTTTATATACAATAAAATTCACCAATATCAAGTGTACAGTTTGAAAAATTTTGACAAATATATATCGTTTGTAACTACCACCACTATCAAGATGTAGAATATTTCCATCATTCTAAAAATTTCCTCAAGCTCCTCTATAGTAAATCTCTTTCCCCACCATGGCCCCAGGAAGCAATCACTTTCATTAGTTGTTTTCTTTTTCTGGAATTACATATAAAAAGAATTATATGATATGTAGTTTTATGTCTAACATTTCACTTAACACAATGCTTTCAAGATTCTCTCGTATTATTGAGTAGTTAATTCCTTTTTTATTGCTGAGTAATATTCCCTTGTATGTATATGCTATGATTTGTTTATCTTTTTACTAGTGGATAGACATTTGAATTGTTTCCAGTTTGGGCCTATTATGAATAGAACTGTAATGAACATACATGAAAAAGTCTTTGTGTGAGCACAGATTTTAATTTCTCTTATGTAAATACACAGAAGAGTAACTTCCTTGTTACAAGGGAATTATGTGTTTAGCTTTATAAAAAACTGACAAATTGTTTTCTCACTGTGGCCGTACAATTTTGCCTTGTAAATTACAAAGTATGAGAGTTCCAGTAACTCCACATCTTGGTCCACACTTGACATTTTCAGGCTTTTTTTTCCAGGGAAAGATTTGCCCTGAGCTGACATCTGTTGACAAACTTCATCTTTTTCCTTTCCTCCCCAAAGCCTCAATGCATGGTTGTATATCCTAGGTGTAAGTCCTCCTGGTTCTTCTGTGTGAGGCACCACCACAGCATGGCTACTGACAGACAAGCGATGCGATTCTGTGACCAAGAAATGAACCCAGGCCCCCGAAGCAGTGACAGCACCAAACTTTAACCACTAGGCCATCAGGGCTGGCTCCAGGCTTTTTAACTTTAGCCATTCTGGTAGGCTTGTAGTAGTATATCACTGTGGTTTTAAACTACATTTCTCAAGAGGATAGAATGGTGGTCGCCAGGGGCTGGGAGTGGGGAATATGGGGAATGTCAGTCAAAGGGGACGAACTTTCAGCTATACAATGAGTAAGTTCTGAGGATCAAATGTATAGCGTGGTGACTACAATTAATAACACTCTTCTGGGACTGGCCCCATGGTCGAGCAGTTAAGTTTGTACACTCCACTTTGGTGGCCAGGATTTCGCTGTTTCAGGTTCTGGGCACAGGCCTATGCACTGCTCATCAAGCCATGTTGTGGCAGCATCCCACACAGAAGAACTAGAATATACAACTATGTAGTGGGCCTTTGGGGAGAAAAAAAATAATACTCTTCTTTATACTTAAAATTTGCTGAGATTAGACCTGAACACTTACATAAAAGGTAGCTATGTGAGGTTATGTATGTGTTAATATACATATATCAGACCATCACACTGTACACTTTAAATATTTACAACTTTATTTGTCAAGTATACCTCAATAAATTTGGAAAAGACAAATTTCATTTCTCTAATGACTAATAAGGTCAATTCTATTTTCGTGTGCATGTTTGTCATTTGTGTATCTTCTTAGCTAAATATCTTTAAGGCTCAGGCATAAAGGCCCTCCCTAAGACTGATGAAGGACAGGAGAGAAGCCTGAAGACACTCACTCCTTGCTTAGCAAGCACCAACAGCAAGCTATAGTAATCTGCCACTGGAGAAGAGGCAAGAGTGTGGAGAGAGACCCCCTCTGTGGTGCAAACGAGCAAAGATAGCTGAAAATCCGAAGGAGGAGCAATCATTCTGAGAAATAGCTTCTGGCTCCTCAGCCCTTACCCAAGTGCAAGACAATGACAGACCATTGTTACTGGAAGTCGAAGCCTATGGTGCACTGAGGTAACCACGGCAACCATAAAATCTAAACCCAGCCCAACTTCTCAGTGGATTGACTCAAACCTTGACACTAAGAGCCAAAAGCAAAACAAAAAAACCCAGAAAACATAGAAATACCAACATCCAGGAATAAAGGCTATTTATCTCAGTGTCGACTGATCCACACACAATGTTGGCAGTTAATAAAATATTAGAAAACATGTAAAAAAGTAATAGCCTCTCCCTTGCACTCTCAATGAAAAAACAATCTGAAACAAAATACTACTCAGAGTCAGATTCATAAATGAGTCGGAATCATCAGACAGTATCTTAAAAATAAAATTGTGATTAATATGTAAAGGGTCTAGTAGAAAAGATGGATTTTATGAATCATCAGATATGAAAATTCAACAAAGAGAGGAAAACTAAAAGAAAAAGTTCAATGGATAGGTTTGAAAACTTTTTTGAACATATGGTATCAGAGATGAAGAATTCTTTCAGTGAGCTCATCAGCAGGCTTGAACAAGCCGGAGAAAGAATCCATGAACTTGAAGATAGTTCAATACAATCACCAAAATTGAAACACAAAGAGAAAAGAAGAGTGAAAGCTAAAACAGAACAAAGCATCCAAGATCTGTGGGACAACATCAAACTGTCAAACATATATGTAAATGGAATCCTAGAAAGAGAAGAGAGAATAGGGCATAAAAAATATTTATAGACAGAATGGTCAAGATTTAAGAAAAATTGTGGTAAACACCAAACCAAAGATCTAATAAGATCAGAGAACTCAAATCAAGATAAATTCCAAAAGCAAAAACAAAAGTACCCTCCTAGATATATCACTGTGAAACTACAGAAAACCAATGAAAAAGAAAATCTTGAAGGCAACAAGAAAAAATACACTTCATTAGAGGATCAAAGAGAAGAAGTCTGCTACAGCATCATTCTTGTCACTAACCATGGAGGCCAGAAGACAATGGAATGGCATCTTCAAAGTACTGGAAAAAAATATTGTTAACCAACAATTCTATATCCAGCTAAGATAACTTTCAAAAATGAAGGTGACATAAAATTTTTAGTTAGAAAAATCATCTGAGAAAATTCACTATTAACCAAATGCAACTACAAGAAATACTAAAGCTCTTCAGGCAGAAGGAATGTGATATCAAAAAGAAATTTGGATCCATATACAGAAATCAAGATGTCTAGAAACAGTAAAAATGAAGTAAACACTAAAATGACATTTCTTCCTTGTTTGTAATCACTCTAAATATACCTAAGCTGTGAGACTTAACATAAAAAGGAAAATGTACGACAACAATAGCACAAAGGAAAGGAGAGAGGAGTTGAGGATACTGGTGTAAGTTTCTTATTCTCATGAAGCACACAAAGCAGTATAAAAATTATTTGAACACAATAAATTAAATATGTATATTGAAACCATAATGCAAACACTAAACACTTTAAGAACATGCATAACTAAGAAGCCAATAGTGGAGATAAAATGCATCATAAAAATACTTAATCTCAAGGTAGACATAATGAGAAAAAAGGATAAAATAACAGATGAAACAAAAAGAACACAACTAACAAAATGATACACTTAAATCCAACCATATCCATAATTTCACTAAACATAATAGGTCTAAACACCTCAATTAAAGGGAAAAGAGATTGTCAGATTAGATGAAAAGCACAACACAACTATATGCTGTCTACAAGAAAGCCACTTTGAATACAAAGCTATAGATAGGTTAAAAATAGAAGGATGGAAAGTAAGGTTCAACATGCCTACATTGATCTTAAAAAGATGGAATGGTCATATTAATGCATACAAAGTGCATTTCAAAATGTGGAGTATTAAGTGATAAAGGAGTAGATTACAAAATGATAAAGGAGTAAATTCACCAAGAAGACATAACCATTGTACATGTGTATATACGTAACAATGGAGCCTCAAAGTAGAGAATGGAGAGTCTAAAAATAGACCCACACATACACGGTAAATTGATTTTTGACAAAGATGCCAAGGTAATTCAGTGGGGGAAAGAGTAGTATTTTCAAAAATGATCGTCTTTTCCGGGAAGTTGGTGGTGTAGGCAGACTCTGAGCTCACCTCCTCCTATGGACACAACAAATTCACAACGACCCTTGGAACAATTATCCCAAGAAAGAGCTGAAAATTGGATAAAAAGAACCCCCGCAACAAGGGACAGGGTTGACTGAGGTGGAACAGGCAGAAATTTCTTTCTGGAGAGAAAAAGGCCACCTTTGAGCAAGGACATTTCATGTCCTGGAGCAATCTTAAGGTATGAAGTGTTCCCTGGAGGAGCTGGGGACCTGAGCAGGAGAGTTTTCAGCTATAAGCAGCTTTTGGACTCACCACAACCAAGATTAGTGTCTAATATCTGGCTTTGCTGGCTACTAACTACAAATGGGAAGACCCCCAGAAACGCTATCAGACATAAGGGGAAAAAAGCCAGCTCTTAAAGGACCCATGCACAAAGTCACCCGTTTTGGAAAGTGGCTTAAAATCACCAGGAAGAAAGACGCAATGTCCTCTGGTGAAAAAAGACTCACTTGATAGGCTCTGGGAACATCTTGGCAAGAGGCAAGACCTCCCCAGGTTGGGACCACCTCCTCAGGGATGGAGGCATTGGTGGCAGCCAATATTGTGACCTAGTACAGGGTGCTGACACAGATGCTGGCGGATGCCGTTGGACTTCTTCCCCGTGTCTGTTAGCTCAAGGGTCTGCCCCACCCACTGGAGCACCAATTTAATCTGGCTTAGCCAAAGCAGGCAGCCTGCCCTCATAGAGACTGGCCCCACCAAACAGCAAGCCTTGGGCAACTTGTGGGCCTGCATATGCATGGTTGGGTGTGTGGGACCTCTGCAGCTGGGTGAGTGGGTCTGTTTCAGTGGGTCAGGGTGTGGGCATGGGGTAGGACAGCATTGACAGCGTGTGTGGGCCTGTGGGTGATGGGGCTTGTCAGCTGCAGCAGATTTGTGCTTCTCAAAAAGTCACATAGGGCATCAGCCCCACCTTCCAACACCTGAAACAATTGTGTGATGCCACATCTGAGGCTGGTCCCACCCAGCTGCAATACTGAGAGCTAACAACAGCCTTGCAGGCCAGAGGCCTACAGTAGCTGTAAGCTCTGAGACTAGCAACCAGCCACTCTGGGGGCTTACTCACTTAGAAAAACTGCAGCAGGAAAGGTTATTAGACCTTGCAGCCAACTATGCTGGGTCTCTCTGACACCGATAAAGTGACTGAAGGGACCGTAGCAGCCACACACAGCTGAGCGTTACAACCAGCCAGCCCAGGGGACAGCCTACCTCCCCAAGCACCTGCAGGGAGAGCAACCCTGCCACAACAGAAGGATGCACATAGCCACATAGGGGACTCTCCTGGAACATTTGGAACTGGTGATGAGAGGGAATCACACTACTGGCCCTCATAATGCATCTCTTAAGTCACCTCTCTAAGAGTGGGAGAAATAGTTGATCTGCCAGATACATAGATACAAGCACAGAGAAAGAGGCAAAATGAGGAGACAAAGGAATATACTCCAAATAAGGGAACAGGACAAATCCTCAGAAAAAGAACCAAGCAAACTGAGACAAACAATCTACCTAATAAAGAGTTCAAACTAATAGTCATATGGATGCTCACTGATCTTGGGAGAAGAATGGATGAATTCAGTGAGAACTTCAACAAAAAATTTGAAAATATAGCCTGGTTGCCTAGTGGTTAAGTTCACGCACTCTGCTTCGGTAGCCTGAGATTCACAGGTTCAGATCCTGAGGGTGGACATAGCACCACTCATCAAGCTATGCTGTGGCACCATCCCACATAAAACAGAGGGAGACTAGCATAGATGTTAGCTCAGTGACAATCTTCCTAAAGCAAAAAGAGGAAGATTGGTAACAGATTTTAGCTACAGGCCAATCTTCCTCACAAAAAAAGTCAAAAATATAAAAAAAGAACCAATCAGAAATGAAGAATACAATGATGGAAATGAAAAATTCACTAGAAGGACTCAATAGCAGAGTAGATTATACAGAAGAATGGATCAGTGAGCTGGATGAAAGACTAGAGGAAATCACCCAAGCTGAACAGATAAAACAAAAGAGAATTAAAAGAATGACAACAGTCTAAGGGACCTCTGGCACAACATCAAGTGTACTAACATACATATTATAGGAGTCCCAGAAGGAGAAGAGAGAGACAAAATAAGCAGAGAATCTATTCAAAGAAATAATAGCTGAAAACTTTCCTAATCTAAGTAAGGAAACAGACGTCCAACTACAAGAAACACAAAAAGCACCAAACAAGATAAAGCCAAAGAGGGCCACACCAAGACACATTGTAACCAAAATGTCAAGAATTAAAGACAAAGAGAGAATCCTGAAAGCTGCAAGAGAAAGGTAACAGCCTTTGGAAGGAAACACCATAAGGCTGTCAGTTGATTTCTCAGGAGAAACTTACAGGCTAGAAAGGGGTGGCATGATATATTTAAAGCGCTGAAAGGAAAAACTTATGGCCAAGAACACTCTATCTGGCATGGTTATCATTCAGAATGGAAAGAGAAATAAAGAGTTTTCCAGACAAGCAAAAACTAAAGGCATTTATCACCAATAAGCCAGCCTTACCAAACTGCTAAAGGGACTTATTTAAGTGGAAAAGGAAAGATCACAAATAGAAGTAAGAAAATTACCAAAACAACAACAACAAATAATAATAATAATAAAATCACTGGTAAAGGCAAATATACAGTAAAGGTAGCAGATCAATCACCTATGAAACTAATATGAAGATCAAAAGACAAAAGTACTGAAATTATCTTTTTCCATGATAATGGGGTAATGGATACACATGCACAAAAAAAGAGGTTAAATATGATATCAAAAACATAAAATGTAGGAGAGAAGAGTAAAAGTGTAGAGCTTTTAGCAAGACAGCAAACTTAAGAGACCATCAACTTAATATAGATTGCTATAAACATAGATTATTATATATGAACCTCATGGTAATCACAAACCAGAAACCTATAATAAATACAAAAAAATTAAGAGAAAGGAACCCAAACATAATACTAAAGGAAGCCATCAAACCACAAGGGAAGGGAGCAAGAGAAGAAGAAAGGAACAGGGGCTGGCCCCGTGGCCGAGTGGTTAAGTTCGCGCGCTCCGCTGCAGGCGGCCCAGTGTTTCGTTGGTTCGAATCCTGGGCGCGGACATGGCACTGCTCATCAGACCACGCTGAGGCAGCGTCCCACATGCCACAACTAGAAGGACCCACAACGAAGAATATACAACTATGTACCGGGGGGCTTTGGGGAGAAAAAGGAAAAAAAATAAAATCTTAAAAAAAAAAAAAAAAGAAGAAAGGAACAAAGAAGAACTACTAAAACACCCAGAATAAAAGTAATGAAATGGCAATAAGTACATAATTATCAATAGCTACTTTAAATGTCAATGCACTAAATGCTCAATCAAAAGACATAGGGTGGCTTATTGTATTAAAAAAGAAGACCCACATATGTGCTGCATAGAAGAGACACATCTCAGGCCTAAAGACACACACAAACTGGAAGTGAAGGGATGGAAAAGGTACTCCATGCAAATGGCAAGGAAAAGAAAGCTGGGGTAGCAATATTTGTATCAGACAAAATAGATTTTGAAACAAAAACTGTAACAAGAGACAAAGGAGGGCACTATATAATGATAAAGGGCACAATCCAACAAGAGGATTTATCACTTATAAATATCTATGCAACCAAGAGAGGAGAACCTAAATATATAAAACAATTGTTAACAGACATGAAAGGAGAAATAGACAGCAACACAACAATAGTAAGAGACTCTAACACTCCACATACACCAATTGATAGATCGTCCAAACAGAAGATCCACAAGGAAACATCAGCCTTAAATGACACATTAGACCAGACGAACTTAGTAGATATATGCAGAACAGTTCATCCAAAAACTGCAGAATACACATTCTCTTCGAACGTACATGGAACATTCTCCAGGATAGATCACATATTAGGCCAGAAAAAAAGTCTCAATAAATTTAAGAAGATTGAAATAATACCAAGCATCTTTTCTGACCACAATGGTATGAAACTAGAAATCAACTACAGGAAGAAAATTGGAAAAGCCCCAAATATGCAGAGATTAAACAAAATTCTGCTGAACAATGATTGGCTCAATGAGAAATCAAAGAAAAAATAAAAAAATACCTGGAGACAAATGAAAATGAAAATAAAACATGCCAAAATTTATGGGATACAGTAAAAACAGTTCAAATAGGGAAGTTTATAGCAATTCAGGCCTACCTCAACAAACAAGAAAAATCAAAAATAAACAACCTAACTGTGCACCTAAAGGAAGTGGGAAAAGAAGAAGAAACAAAGCCCAAAATCAGTAGAAGGAAGGAAATAATAAAAATAAAAGCAGAAATAAATGCAATCGAGACTTAAAAAAATCAATAAAACTATGAGCTGGTTCTTTGAAAAGATAAAATCAACAAGCCTTTAGCTAGACTCACCAAGAAAAAAAGAGAGGAGGCTCAAATAAATAAAATCAGAAATGAAAGAGGAGACATTACAACAGACACCTCAGAAATGCAAAAGATTATAACAGAATACTATGAAAAGCTATCCGCCAACAAATTGGACAATCTGGAAGAAGTATTGACAAGATACAGCATCCATTTATATTAAAAACTCTGAATAAAATGAGTACAGAAGGAAAGTACCTCAATATAATAAAGGTCATAGGTGACAAACCCACAGCTAATATCATACTCAACAGAGAAAAATTGAATGCTATCCCTTTAAGAACAGGAATCAAACAAAAATGCCCCTCTTGCCACTCTTATTTAACGTAGTATTGGAAGTCTTAGCCAGAGCAATCAGGCAAGAAAAAGAGATAAACAGGATCCAAACTGGAAAGGAAGAAGTGAAACTGTCACTGTTTGAGGATGGCATGGTTTTATATATAGAAAACCCTAAGGAATCCACCAAAAAACTTTTAGAAATAATATGTGAATATGGCAAACTTACAGGATACAAAATCGACATACAAAAGTCAGTTGAATTTCTATACGCTAACAATGAAGTAGCAGAAAGAGAAATTAAGAATACAATTCAACTTACAATTGTGACAAAAAGAATAAAATACCTAGGCATAAATTTAACCAAAGAGGTGAAAGACATAGACACTGAAAACTATAAAACATTGTTGAAAGAAATTGAAGAAGACACAAAGAAATGGAAAGACATTCTGTGTTCTTGGGTTGGAAGAATTAACACAGATAAAATGTCCATACTCTCTAAAGTAGTGTACAGAGTCAATGCAATCCCTGTCAAAGTTCCAATGACATTTTTCACAGAAGTAGAACGAAGAATCTTAAAATTTATATAGAATAACAAAAGACCCTGAATAGCTGATGGAATCCTGAGAAAAAAGAATAAAGCTGGAGGTATCACACTCCCTGAATGCAAAATATACTGCAAAGCTATAGGAATCAAAACAGCATGGTACTGGCACAAAACAGACACACAGGTTAGTGGAACAGAATTTAGAGCTCAGAAATAAATCCACACATCTATGGAAACCTAATTTTTTTAACAAGGGAGCCAAAAGCATAAGATGGAGAAAGGAAAGTCTCATCAATAAATCCTGTTGGGAAAAACTGGGAAGCCACACACAAAAGAATGAAAGTAGACCATTATCTTACACCATGCACAAAAATCAACTCAAAATGGATTAAAGACTTGAAGATAAGACCTGAAACCATAGAACTTCTAGAAGAAAACATAGGCAATACGCTCTTCAACATCAGTCTTTGCAGCATATTTTCAAATACCATGTTGACCAGGCAAGGGAAATAATTGAAAAAATAAACAAATGGGGCTGAATCAAACTAACAAGCTTCTGCGTAGCAAAGGAAGCCATCAACAAAATGAAAAGACAATCTAATACTTGGGAGAAGATATTTGCAAACCATATATCTGAAGGGCTCAAGATCCAAAATATATAAAGAACTCATACATCTCAACAATGAAAAACTTACAACCCAATTAAAAAATGGGCAAATGATCTGAACAAACATTTTTCCAAAGAAGATATACCGATGGCAAACAGACACATGAAAAGATGTTCACCATCACTAATTATTATGGAAATCCAAATCGAAACTACAACCAGATACCACCTGATGCCCATGAGAATGGCTATAATTAACAAGACAAGAAATAAGTGTTGGAGAGGATGTGGAGAAAAGGGAACTGCCATACACTGCTGGTGGGAATGCAAACTGGTGCAGTCACTACAGAAAACAGTATGGAGATTCCTCAAAAAATTAAGAATAGAACTACCATACGATCCAGCTATGCCACTGCTGGGTATCTATCCAAAAAACACGAAAACACGAATTCATAAAGATACAGGCACCCCTATGTTCATCGCAGCATTATACACAATAGCCATGACTTGGAAACAACCTAAGTGCCCATCAAGGGATGTATGGATGAAGAAGATGTGGTACATATACACAATGGAATAATACTCAGCCATAAGAAATGATGAAATCTGGCCATTTGCAACAACATGGATGGATCTTGGGGGTATTAATGCTAAGTGAAAGAAGTAGACGGAGAAAGTCAAATACTGTATGATTTCACTCATGAATAGAAGATAAAGATGACAACAATGACAACAACAAACTCATAGAGAAAGAGATTGGATTGCTGGCCACCAGAGGGGGAGGGAAGGCAAAAGGGATGATTAGGCACATGTGTATGCAGAAGGATGGCAAGTAGTCTTTGGGTGGTGGACATGATGTAATCTACACAGAAATGGAAATATAATGATGTACACTTGAAATTTAAAACAATAAAGAATGGAGAACTATAAAAAATAAAAAAAATATTCAGGGGCTGTCAGTGGCTCAGTGGTTAAGTTCACACGTTCTGCTTCTCAGTGGCCCAGGGTTCACTGGTTTGGATCCCAGGTGCTGACATGGCACCACTTGGTACGCCATGCTGTGGCAGGCATCCCACATAGAAAGTAGAGGAAGATGGGCACAGATGTTAGCTCAGGGCCAGTCTTCCTCAGCAAAAAAAGTGGAGGACTGGCAGTAGTTAGCTCAGGGCTAATCTTCCTCAAAATAAAATAAAATAAAATAAAACAAAATAAAAAAATATTCAAAAAAGATAATCTTTTCAATAAAGGATACTAGAAAAATTGGATATGTAATGGAAAAAACAAAACCTCCACCCTTTCCTCACACCACACAGTCAAAATAGATCATAAACCTAAATGTAATAGCAAAACTTGGTGACCTAAAATTAGGTAAGACTTATTAGATAAGATACAAAAGTCATAAAACACAAAAGAAAACTGGATAAATTAGACTTAATCATAATTGCAATATTTTGCTCTTCAACAGACATGGTTAAGAAAGAATGTGAAAAAAAAAGAGATGATGAGCGAAAAAGAAAAATTCCTGATGAGATTGTGATCCAAATGTCCATCCTAAAATCTATACCAGAGCTTTTCAGAACATAAGAAGCGTGTGTGTGTGTAATAAAATTTGGTTACATGAGGTACAAGCTGGTAAATCATACTGCCAGGTGTATAGATAACATATCTTGTTTTCTTTAAGTTAAGCTTTAATTAAACCATAATTTGAGGGACTATAAAAGAAATTAAACAGAATCAAGAGCTTGTGGGGAAAAAAGAATGTGAAAAAGCAAGCCACACACTGGGAGAAAATATTTACAAATCATCTATTTGTATCCTGAGTATATAAAGAGCTCTCACTGCTCAATAATAAGAAAAGCAGCAATACGCATATTTCTATAAAGGACGAAAGCTTTGAACAGACACTTTACTAAAGAAGATATATAAATAACAAGCAAGCACATGAAAAGATACCAACCTTGTTTATCACTAGGGAAATGCAATTTAAAATCACAAAGAGATATTACTACATGCACACTAGAATGGTTAAAGTAAAAAAGCCTAAAAATGCCATGCATTGCCAAGGATGTGGAAAAATTGTAACCATCATACGTTACCAGTGGGGATGCACAAATGTACATTCACGTGGGAAAAGAGTTTATTTCCTACAATGTTAAACATAGACCTACCATCGAAACCTGCCATTCCTCTTCTGTGTGGGTTTTCTTTTTGTTTTTTTGGGTTTTTTGCTGCGGGAAATTCTCCCTAGGCTAACATCTGTTGCCAATCTTCCTCTGTTTTGTATGTGGGTCACCACCACAGCCTGGCCACCAACCAGCGGTGTAGGTCTGTGCCGGGGAACCGAACCCAGGAACCCAGGCCACCAAATTGGAGTCCTCTGAACTTAACCACTGTGCCACGGGGCTGGCCCCTCTTTTGTGTATTTTTACAAGAGAAATAAAAGCATATGTCTACCCAAAGTGCTACAAGCATATATACGTTTATAGCACTCTATTAATAAGCCCCAAACTGGAAACAACCAAAATGTCTATCGACGAATGAACAGGTTTGTTTTATCCACACACTGGAACGCTACTCAGTAATGAAAAGGGATGAACTAATGATAAGTGCGACATTATGCACAAATTTCAAAAGCATATGTTAAGTGAAAGAAGCCAGACACAGAAGATCACACGCTGTCTGATTTTATTTATACAAGACTTAAGAAAACCAAACTCTGGTTTTGATGAGCGGCTGCGGGGGGCTGAGGTGGGGAGGAGAAGACTGCAAGAGGCAGGGAGGAACCGGGGGATGAAGAAATGTCTTCTATCTTGATTGTGCCGTGGTTACACGACGCTATATGTGACCTACTACAATGAACTGTACACTTACAAACGGTGACTTTTACAGAATGTGAATTCCGCTTCGATAAAAAGCAATCGGAAAATATATGTGAATATCAAAGCATGCTGATTTCAATAGAAATTTAAATAACAAAATGACAGCGATGATCAATATTTTAAAAGTGATACAAAAATGACTGCATCAAACAATTCATTAATTCAGATCTCCAGTTCTGCAAATACGCTGTAGCACGTGGGAACAGTAGACATTTGTGGAATGAATAAGTGAATGAACGAATCATCACTATAGAAAAAGGGAACCAACAATATGAAAACACACAGAATCGACGCCACATCATGGTACCTACACTCACGGTGGAGATGGGGACATCTCTGTGACATAGTGCGAGGAGTCCCTGCAGAGGCATTTGGCAGAACAATCCAGGGTCCACACAGTTCTTCTCATTGTCCTCCCTGTTGTCCTATGAAGAATCAGCTCTTTTTTGGGCTGGTCCAGCGGCGTAGCGGTTGAGTTCATGCTCTCCACTTTGGCAGCCTGCAGTTCGCAGGCCCGGATCCCAGGCAGGATCTACACACCGCTTATCAAGCCATGCTACTGTATGTGTTCCACATATACAATAGAGGAAGATTGGCACAGATGTTAGCTCAGGGCCAGTCTTCCTCAAAAAAAAAAAAAGGAAAAAAATAACCAGCTTTTGGATTCACTAATAACGTGCACATTTTATGTTGCTGTTCTATTTCATTACTTTTTATTCTGTATTATTTCTGTATTTTTTACTTTCTTGGAATTTATTTTTCTGTTATTTGCTTCCTTGTTTATGCCTACCTTTTCTTCTAATTTAAGATTTTTCGTTTTGCCTTTTAAGATGCACTTATGGCTGTAAATTTTTTCTGAGTACTAATTTTGTCCTAGCCCGCCTGTTTTGAAGTGAAGAGTATTTATTGTTGTTCATTTATAAAATTCGTAATTTGAGAGTTTTTTTCTTTAAATCGAGTCATTTAAATGAATTTTTCCAAGTGGATCATTGCTTCTCCTCAGCCCCAACCCTCTCCGCACATATTTGCCTTCTTTCGATATTAATTTCCTATTCAATTTCATTATGATCAGAGAATAATCCCGGAATGGTTTCTGCCTTTTCGTAACTCACATGACAATTTGGGGATAATACATAACCCAGCCCTGTAAACGTTCCGTGGGGATTAAACGGTCTCGGGACGTGAAGGAGTGTGCTTTGCATGTGTGGCTGAGGCTTGTTATTCGTGCGGGGCGTGCTCTCCGTGTCCTTGCAGATGGCGCTTGACTTGCTGTGCGCTTTCTCAGACTGTGTTAAAGTCCCCGTCTGCAGTCACGGATTTGCGTGCCTGTTTGTTTAGACATCAGTATTGTTGCATCTGTGCTTTGGGTTGGGCTTGTTTATTTTGTAAACCTCTCTCATATGCCCTTTTTCCATCCCTTTGTTTTCAGCCTCTCTGTGCCTTTCCTTTAGCTGTATCTCTGAGGACAGCTACATAGCGGATCTTACTTGATCACTAAATCTGAGAACTCTGCCACCGGTAGATCAGTTGGATCCTCCCAGAAGCGAACACAAAGAAGAGGCCAGGCATGCCCCAGATTTAGGCGGGCGAGCGGTGGAGAGCAAAGGGCTGGAAGCAGAAGCAGGCAGGGGCTTTAGATGGCCAACCAGCTCTGACCCCTGTGGAGGCAGAGGGGAAGGAAAGACGGCTGCAGAGGAAGAGGTTCTGACGGCTCCACGGGCCCAGGAAAGTTCCGCCCAGCAGATGTGTGCCCCGGAGCCAAAGCCGCCTGTGCCAGAGTCCCATGCCCTGCAGAAACCGCCTGCTGGGGACCCCTGGGACCTGCCCGGGCAAGCATGGGCCTGGAGCAGATGTGGTGCTGGGTCCAGAGAGGTCACAGGTGGGCTGCCAGCCCCTGTGTTCCCATCACAGGAGATCCGAGTGAGTCTCTTACCCCATGGAGTTGATCACTATCATTGAAATACTTAGATTAATTCCTGCCGCCTTATTTTGTTTTCCATTTACTGTGCTTTTTGTTTGTAATTCTTTCTTGGAGTTTATTGGATTAAGCTTTCCTTGTTCAATTTCACCACAAAAGTGATTTAGAAGTTAGACATTATATTACTCATCTGTCCACATATTTTTAATGAAAAACACTGTCAAAATAATGCATGGCAACGTCTGAAGATTCAAATGGTTCAGAAGACCTCAGTCTGTGAGCAGGAGCCTCAGCCCCACGCCCGAGGAGCAGCCCAGCTTTCCAGAAGAGAATCTTTTGTCCCATGAAGTCTTTTTATTGCTATTCCTATAATTCTAACTCACCCTTTTTGCTTTATCAAATGTAGATATTGTCTACAATTTCGCTAAGTTTGAATAGAGCTTTTGCTTAATTACAACACATCTTATGTTTCTATTCTCTTCTTCCCAACATGCTTTTGTCACTCTTATCAATTTCTCTATTGTTCATCTCTGAGTTTGTAGCAAACGGATATAATACTTACTACGTGTCAGGCACTAATCTAAGTGTTTTAGATAAATTAATTCATTTAAGGTGGATACCATTAATATGTCTATTTTATTGATGGGGCAACTGAAGCATAGAAAGATTATGTCATGTGCCCAAGGTCACACAGCCAACAAGTGGCAGGGCTGGGGCTCAAACCCAGAGGGTCTGGTTTCAGAGTCGGTGCTCTCAGCACTATGCTGCCTCCTGTCTCTATTTCCTATTCAATCAATTATAGGTTACATCTTTCAATTAAATCTTTTGAATTCCAGCTTTGTAAAATGAGGATAGTAGTACTTTGAACCTCCGTTTTCACCTCCCAACCTCTTTCAAATGTACTTTTACTTTGATTTTGCCAAGATTCATAATATTTACATTTTGCAATATGATAAATTGGATCTTCTGTAATTCATCTATGGGGTGATTCTACAAGTCAAAGGCTAATAAATGGCGTTTATTTTATTATGATTACATGAATCTTGCTGACAGCAGGATGAAGTAAAATATTAGGATTCATTTCTTTCACCAGGAGACCAACATCATAATCACAAAGCCGCTCAAAGGAGAATGTTCCCAAAGTCAACTTTAAATTTATTCTCAAAAAACCAACCTCACCAGTTGTCTTTAGCATACACGGCAGTTTTTCCAGTGTCTCATTCATTCTACATAGTCCTCCAGTTGTCTTCTTCTCAAGCCATCCTTCCGCCCTGGCCTGGCCTGCTTGCTGAGTGGGCTTGGCACTTGCAGGGATTCTGAAATTCGTGGTTATTTCTCAGTTTGGACCCATTGTTTTCTTGATCCCACAGCTTTATCTTTCTTGGTTCTTGATTTCTTGGTTCTCTAACTTGATTGATTCTATTAAATAACTTTCAAAGAAAAAGTGTATTAGAGGTAAATTTTCAGAATCTGTGCAGTCTGAAAATATATTTCTTCTTTCCTCTCACTTGACTCAGTTTGCTCGGCTATTGGCTTCCAATCTGGAGATCATTTCCCAAGCCACTCCCAGAACTTTGAATGTCTTGCTTCATTTTCTTTTCTAGCATCCAGCATAGAGGGATAGACATACAATGGCAGTCTAGGGCTCGCTCCTTTGTGAGGACATCTTATTTCCTTGAATGTATGAAGATGGTATGTCTGAGTCTGAGTATGCTTTCATTTACTGGATAGAGTACTTCAAATTGAAGATTTCATTCTGGGAAATTTGTTGTGTTTTTATGTAATTTCATTTCCTCTGTTTTCTCAATTTTCCATTTCTAGAATTCTTCTTAGTCCAAAGGCATAACTTCAAGCTGAATCCACTATGCCTTTCTTTTTAAATTTTCTTTTTGAAGTTAATTTAGAATAAAACTGACTTTTTTGTGCACATTTCTAAAAAAATCAACATATGTATGGGCCAGCCCTGGGGCTGAATAGCTAAAGTTCCGCATGCTCCACTTTAGTGGCCCACGTTTGCAGGTTTGGATCTTGGATGTGGACCTACTCTACCCATCAGCCATGCTGTGGCGGCATCCCACATATAAAGGGGAGGAAGATTGGCATGGATGTTAGCTCAGGGCTAACCTTCCTGAAGCAAAAAACAAAAAATAGAGCAGGATTTCTAATGGATGTTAGCTCAGCGTGAATCTTTCTCACTAAAACAAAAAAACAACACATATATAGATTCATAAAACCACTGCCACATGACATGTATGCAGAAGAGCTCCATCATGAAAAACTCTCCCCCACATTCATCCCCCAGTCTTAAGCCCTGGCTCCTGCTGATCTCTTCTTCATCACTATAGTTTTGACGTCTTAAGAATGTCATTTAAATGGAATGATATCGTATGTAACCTTTTGAGACTGGCTTTTTTCATGCAGCATAATGCCTTTGAAAATCATCCAAATTTTTGCATGAATTTGTAGTTTATTCTTTATTATTGCTGAATAGTATTCCACCGTGTGAATGTACCACAGTTGGTTTATCCATTTACGACTTGAATAACACGTGGTTTCTTTCCAGCTTCTGGCAATTATGAATAAAGTTGTTGTAAACATCTCTTCATAAGTTTTTGTATGAATATAAGTTTTCATTTCCCTATGGTAAATACCAGGACTGGGACGATGGGTCATATTTTAAGTATATGTCTAAATATATAATAAACTGCTAGAGTGGTTTTCAGAGTGACTGTCTCATTTTGGATACTTACCAGCAATGTATGAAAGTTCAAGTTGTCTCCCATCTTCACCAGCACTTGGTGTTTATTTTAGCTATTCTAATAGATGTGCAGTGCTAATCAACTGTGGCCATTTCCCTCATGGCCGCTGACACTGGCCATCTTTTTGTGTGCTCATTTGCTATATATACATTATCTTCAGTGAAGCGCATTTTCAAGACTTTTGCCCATTTTAAAAATTGAATTTTTTCTTCCTGTCGAGTTTTGAGAGTTATTTATATATTGTTGATACAAGTTATTTATTAGATATGTGATTTTCAAATAATTTCTCCCCTTTTGTCTCTTATCTTTTTACTCTCTTAGCAGTAGCTCTATTTTTTTTTTTTTTTTTTGCTGAGGATGATCGGCCCTAAGCTAACATCTGTTGTCGATCTTCCTCGTTTTGCTTGAGGAAGATTGTCACTGAGCTAACTTCTGTGCCCATCTTCTTCTATTTTCTATGTGGGACACTGCCAAAGTATAGCTTGAAGAGTGGTGTGTGGGTCTGCCCCTGGGATCCAAACTTGCAAACCCTGGGCCACTGAAGTGGAGCATGCAAACTTAACCACTACACCATCAGGCTGGACTCTTAGCAGTGTCTTTCTCAGAGTAAAAATTTTAATTTTTATGACATCCAACTTATCAAATTTTTAAAAGGATTGTGCTTAAGCTTTCACATCAAGGAAATCCTTGCCTAACCCAGGTCATGAAGACTTTCTCCTGTGTTGTCTGAACAATTTTCAGATACACAACATCAGGTGACAACATCTTCATCACCCCTCCCAGTGGAACGTTTGGTTGGTTGGATACAGATTTCTAGGTTCAAAATTCTTTTCCTGCAGGATCTGTGGACCTTGTTCCACTGGATTCCTACCTGCAGCGTTGTTGATTAATTGGAATGTCCTGGCCAGCGGTGTGAAGGAGATCCTAGTGAAGCCAGCTCAATTCTTCCACCTCTGCCTAATCCAAGCTACCGACTCTCCTAAACCACAGGGCTGCTGGGACCTCCAAGATTTGGCTTGGTGACATGAGTCTTTGAAATCTGATGGACGTGGCAGGGAGCACAGGTACTGAACTAGTGACCAGACAGCAGTGATGGAGCTCAGGAGGAGGACAGGGGTGTAATGTGACCCGGGGAGAGCTGGGCTATGGAAATTCCTGAAGGACGAGGAGTAAGCTGGATGGGTGAACTGAGACTTCCCCTATCCTGATATTCAAAGTGTGTAGGGACATCAAAAAGCAAGAGATCTGGGGCTGGCAAGGTGGTGCCACGGTTAAGTTCACATGTTCTGCTTCAGCGGCCCAGGGTCCACTGGTTCAGATCCTGGGTGTGGACCTACACACTGCTTGGCAAGCCATGCTATGGCAGGCATCCCACATATAAAGTAGAGGAAGATGGGCAAGGATGTTAGCTCAAGGTCAGTCTTCCTCAGCAAAAAGAGGAGGCTTGGTGGAAGATGTTAGCTCAGGGCTGATCTTCTTCAAAAAAGCAAGAAATCCCTCTAAGTGCCTTAGCGGCAGGTGCCAGTTGTCTCTATTCTCCAGGCTCTTGGGGCCAGAGACTACCACATCTGTTACCATTCACATAATCCCTGCTGTTTATAATACTCTAACATCCACAGTTAAGTCAACTCTATAAACCCAGAAAGTATAATAATATCCCACTAAAAGACTCCAGAAACCTTAAGGGGGAGGATCAGGCAGAACAGTTAGTATGAAAACCCAGTAAAAGAGACTGCTGGCAGAGGCTGATGAATATCTGATAAAAAATAACTATGAGATTTAAGGAAATTAACTTTTCTAATAGCATAGTTTTGGGGACTTAATATATTATTATTTTTTTTTTTTAAAGATTGGCACCTGGGCTAACAACTGTTGCTAATCTTTTTTTTTTTTTTTCTGCTCTATCTCCCCAAACCCCCCCTGGACACAGCTGTATATCTTAGTTGCAGGTCCTTCTAGTTGTGGGATGTGGGACGCCGCCTCAATGTGGCCTGACAAGCGGTGCCACGTCCGCGCCCATGATCCAAACCCTGGGCCGTCGTGGTGGAGTGCGTGAACTTAACCACTCTGCCATGGAGCCGGCCCCTAAAATATTATTTTTAAGGTCAAAAATAGTAAATAAATTAAATGAGAGATTTATCACTCTTCAGATTGAATTAATGATGCCACAAATCAAAAGCAAGAGATATTTGAAAGAACAGAGATAATAAGTATAAAGAAATTATAAACTTGATGGAAAAGATAAGATGATTAATGGATAAATCCTGGAGATCTAACATGTGAAGACAGAAATTATGGGACAAGAAGAAGCAGATATACAAGAGACAATCATTAAACTTGAAATAGAACAAATACACAAATTCCGTGAACTGAGAAAAGCCTGCAGATTTGAAGTATGTATATGAGAAAACACATATACACACAAGCACATGTCTAGACCTATTTGGTAAGATTCTTGAATTTTACAGAAAAATTTAAATCGTACATGCCTCCAAGTAGAAAACACAAGTTAGTGACATCAGACTTTTCCTCTGCAATACTGGAAGCTAGAAGACAGTGGAATTGTGTCTACAAATAAGTAAAAAAAGGACTATAACCTAAAATTTCTCTATCTATTGAAATATCATAAACCTAATAGTGTAAGAAGTGCACACAAGGATTTAGAAGATACACCACTCAAGTATCCCATTTGAGGAGAATACTTGTAAAATGGCTCTAATGAAAAAATAAAGATGGGGAAAGACGAAAGAGGAAAGAGCAGTGAGCAATGAACCTGGCTAATATATGAAATATCAAATATTTAACACACACATGCATCCAAATGGCAAGTTTAATTGTATTTATAAAGGCACAAAATGAAAGACACATAAAACAAGGGGAATTCTAACGAGTAAACTATTTCAATAAAATCTACAAATGAGTGATAGGTAGGGGAGGGGGAGGGAAAAGCATGTCAAAGTTTCTATAAGAAGCAAGAAGAAGGCATGGGAAGAGTGGAGGGAAGGGAAATTACTCCATAGCTCTCATCTTGTTAAGGAATTCTGAGATGGGGGAAATTAGGGTTTCATGGTGAAAGAAACAGTGCACTTTGATGGGGGAAATAATTGGTAACTTACTTTCGAATACAGTCATGCGTCACTTAACAACAGGGTATGTTCTGAGAAATGCATCGTTAGGCAATTTTGTTGTTGTGTGAATATCATAGAGTGCACTTACACAAACCTAGATGGTACAGCCTCCTACACGCCTAGGCCACATGGTACTAATCTTATGAGGCCACCTTCAAATACGCGGTCCAGCGTTGACTGAAACATCATTATGCAGGGAATGACAGTAATGGCAGAATAACACAGGCATGAATTACAGAGCAGGAGAAGGGAAATCGGTCATGGATATAAAGGAAAAGCACAGTAGACTTTCTTAACAGCAAAGACAGAAGTGGAGTGAATAGCAACATAATCAAACCAGCAAAATGAGGAAAAGGAAACAGAGGACACCACAGTGTGCAACAAGCAGTGAACATAAAGTTAGATGGAGGGACTGAAACCAAGTATGTCAGTGGCTACCCTAAATGTACACGATTGAGCCCTGGCAGCTGCCGGAGTGGCTGGAACGGGATACTCCCAGGGTTAATGAACAAAATCCATCGGCGTGCTGCTTGCTAAACCATAGTTGAAACAGTCATAATGGCTGGACGATAAGAACAGTGATCGTGGTTTGGGGAAAAACTCAGTATATTTAAAGCGTCATTTTTTTCCACAAATTGATCTTGTGAAATTCGTCAAGGTGATTTGAAATTCTATAGAAAAATAGAGTGCCAGATATAGCCAAGACACTCTCGAAGGGAAAGAACATGTGAGAGAGCTTCATATATTCACCTATCTGTGGCCAATATCATACTAGCTGGACAAGTCTTTGACACCCACAAGATCAAAACAATAGAACGGAAAAATTCACAAACAAAGGTAATTCTGTGGAGCAGTGGGGAAAAGCACTTATTTTTAAATAAACGATTCTAGAGAAGTATGATATTCGTATGGAAGCAAAAACTGGAATTCTGTTCCTACCTCACACCACTCACAAAAATCAGCTTTAGGTGGATTATAAACCAAAATATGAGAAGCCAAACTATGAAGCTTTTAGAAAACAGTATGAGATCACATGTTCTTGACGTTTGGTGTAGGAAAAATTTTCTTAAACAGGCGCAAAATATACTAATAACGAAAGAGAGAGATTGATAAATTTGACCGCATCAAAATTAGGAAATTAAACCTGCATTCAGAACTTGAAGGGAAGCCACAGAGCAGCAGGCCACATTTGCAATACAAATATCTAACAGATGATTTCTACTTGGAATATCTAAAGAATTCTATCAAATATATGTATGAAAAGACGTCCTAATGGAAAAGTGAACAAAACATTTGAACAGAAACTTTGTAGAGAGACCAGCCTCTTTCTGCTACTTCCATGAGCCCCTCCCAACCCCGCACCAGGAGGTTTCCTTTTCTCAGAGGGTGGTTCCCGACTCAGCTGACAGGGGTGCAGAGGTGGGCGGGCGACTGCTCTGAAGGAAGGCTTCTAGTTCAGCTCCCAGTGTCTGCGCCGGGCCCTCTCCTGGGCCCTGCAGCTTCTCTGGATTTGTTTCTACCTTCAGAGCGATGCTGGCCCACCTGAGATCTGGGCTACAGATTGGTCCACTCTTGTCGCTCCAATCCCATCTGGTTTCTGTCTTCTAGGAATTCCTCACACGTTCTAGTTTGCTAAGCCCCATTTTCTTGTTTTGTGTGACTAATATGTACTTATTCATTGTTAATTTTGTAAAACTTATTTTAAGGGCATTCGGGCAGAGTGGTCTGTTCTCACTCTGTTACCTTAATTCACTTCTTATACAAAGCCACATTGAATAGAGTTGGTCATACACATGGGCGTTTGTCATACTCTGATTCTTCAGGGTTTACTCTTCTGGTAGAGTCGTTTTCATAATTTTGTATATATTTTATGCATTTTTAAAAAGGTGTCTTTATGCACCATAATAAGGAAACACAATGGACTTTTTGATTAAAATTATACATTTCTATTTCTATTTATTTATATTATATACTCTATATTATATAAAATTATACTTATTTTTAATAGTTTCTGAGGTTTATTTATGGAAGAACATCTTTCAAGATCTTCCAGAAGTTTCCCTTTAGGGCATAATCATGACTCGGGATCTGGTTGGAGGCTCCTTTCAAAGCAATAGATACTCTGATTTTCATGTTAGCCACAGGAAAGAGTGGGGATCTTGTTTACTGGATCTTGGAGAAGAGATGGAGAGCAGGTGAGGGCAGTTTAGCAGCGGGCTGGGGCCAGAGAAAAGACTGCCCTCACAGGAGATTACTCTGGGCACCTATATCCACCTTCTCTCCACGCAGGAAAGGAGAGTGGCTCGTCTGATGGAAGGGGAGTCTGACTTTCACTGGTCTGTACTTATCTATTAAGTGGGGTTAATGTGTTAAGGGAACTGCCCTTGTGTGTTCTCTGCAACTGGCCTCTCTGGAGAAATGGGTCATAATTCTCCAGGCATCTGGCTGGATAAGAATTCCCAAAGTCTAAACTTGGGGAGAAAGAAACAGAATGCTGACTTTGGCTGTGGAGGCAAGCTATTCTCTCCAGTAATTTAGCCAATATCTAGTTACCTCACCGAAGCTTGCATCTGATTTTCAATCGACTCAAAACTTGCAGTTAAGAAGGGCATAACTGAGTTCTTCCTGAAAACCCCAAATGAGCCCTAAAACATGTGATGGCCAGTGAGTTCGAGCAGCTGGGATGCCTGCAGTGCACTTGGAGGTTGGTCCCGGCTCCGTGCAGTAATCACCTTCCATTATCGCCAAAACTGCAGTAAATTTCTATTACATACGAATGCCTTGGGCAAGAAACTCCTTTGGAAATAAGTGAGGAGAGGAGAAATGTCCATCAAAAGTGGTGGGGAAAGAGGGCAGCAGCAGAGGTGCCTGGGATGATGGTGACAGAGCCAACAGAAGGGGGTAACTACGGCCACAGACATGGGGAGAATGCAGGCCCTCTCTCCCGTCCTGTAGAAATCCACAAAAAGTCCTGGGAAAGACATTGGACTTCTCGCAGCCAATTGGGTAGCATTAAATTTTTGTTGTTGTTGTTAAAGGAAAGATGACTTTAGGTAAGAGGATTTGGGGCAGTTAGGCTGCGTGTAGGAACATAATTACATTATTAAGTTAAATGAAAAAAGCTGTAATCAGAATTATCCATGTGATGCATCATGTCCATGGGGAACAATGAAGCAATAAATAAATAAACAATAAAATGCTTTAAATGAATGAATAAACGCCACACGCAGAAATGCCAAAGAGGAAATACACCAAAAGGACAAATGTGGTTTTCAGCGTTTCTCAGTGAAGAAGGACTCTGGAGGCCATTTGGTAATGTGGGTGGTGGCAGTGGGGGCGAGGTTGGTTGTCAGAGAGACTATAAGCCATTACTCTCGTTGAATGGGCAGGAGCCAAAGATTTAAACATCCTGCAACGCATGTGACAGTCTCCAGTGTGGTTGCTGCATCTCACAATGCTGTTAACATTTTGGTGAAAAACACAGTTTGGGTGTTTTTTCCCCTACTTTTCTATATTTTTCAAATTATTTTCACAAGTCTATTCCCCTTGTTAGCAAACTTTAAAATGCACCTATGCTATAATTTGAAAATATAAACAAAGATTAAATACAGACAAAGCAAAGATAAGAAGAATCACTCGGACCCTCACTGCCAGGAGACAGCCACTATTCGTGTCCTGGCTCATAGCATCTCAGCATTTGTGAAAGATGGATTGCATTAATGGCCCCACTCTTTCTGCTTTCTACCCACTATCTCCACACACTCCGCCAGGTGACTTTGGAGGTCCCACCAAAGGATACATAGAGTCAGAATGTATCTCTACCCGTGTGACTTGCTTTGGCCAAAACTCAAGGCAGAGTGGTGGCATGTGAGTCCCGAGCCTTGGCCTCAAGGCTTTGCTTTGGTTTGTACTCTTTCGCCTCTGCCTCCACCATGAGAACACGCCTGGGCTAGTCTGCTGGAGGAAGAGAGGCCTGTGGAGCAGAGTCAAGCCGCCCCAGGATTCCTGTTTCAGAGAACACAGGCTGAAGGGCTCTTTGCAACTGTTTCCTAAACCTGAAGGGATATGGGACATCCCACAGGAAAGAGTAGATGGCGGTCCTTCACAGAATCCCCACAGAAATGAGATTCTAAGCACCGAGCTTCCGGGCCAGGAAAAAGACTGCCAGCAGAGTTAGCTTCTTATCAAGCCTCCTTGGTTTGTTTCCACCCCTGCTTGTTGCCCTTGGACATGGGGGAGAGGGGCCTCCAGCCTCTGTTCTCATAGAGCCAGCGACCTGTATGCCATGTCCACACTCGAGGATTTGAAACCACGTGAAGAACGGGGCTGCTACATGAGGTCGGGCAGCCTGTACACATTGCAGAAGCTTGCACAGTGCCTGCCAAATCTTTGACGTGGTAGGTTTGCATATTATTATGTTACTTGCCAACAAATGAGAGAAAGACATCTTTAAGAATGTTCTTCTTAAAAAACATTTTTCTTTAAAAAAAATCTTTTCCTGATCTGCACAAGGGTGGTGTGTGGACTGGCACTGGGCATAGTAATAAATAGTGTGGGACCAATGGTGCTATTTGCCCCGTAAATCTTGAAGCAGGACATGGGCAGGAGAAATTGGTGGTCTGGAGAAATCAGAGAAGCTTCAGTCCGGAGGCATCGAAGAATGACTGGCCTTGGAGTGGCTGAGGCATCTAGGCAGGGTCCAATACGGTAGCCACTAGCTGTAAAGAGAATTTAAATTTAAACATAAAACAAAAACTCAGCTCCTCAGTCTCACTGGCCACATTTCAAGCACTCAATAGCCACATGGGGCTAGTGGCAGCATTATCTGGGACAGTGCAGATGGAGAACATTTCCATCGCGGCAGAAAGTTCTGGGCAGTGTTGTTGCAGATAAACGGTGAGGCAAGACTGCTTCTCTTGCCTGAAGGCAGGAGATGACCTGGTGGTTCCTAAAGGAGCCAAACCAAGGGAACACCCTCCTATGCTGTGCTCCACACAGAAACAGAGACTCGAGAAAACTCGTCCCACACTCGAGCGCCTTTGACGACCCTTATTTTACGCATGTGCTCCATTGAGCTCCACTGTTATTCTATGTCACCCACCTAAATCCAGAGCGAATGTCTCACCGTCTGGAAAAATCACGTGAGAGAAACCCCAGAGACACGTGCAGGGCTCCTGTGGAATCCAGCCTCAGCCCACTGAGTGTAATCCAAACGCATTGCGAAAATCATGGTTTCCATTGCTGTAAACCAAGAACACACGGAGACACCCTGGAGAAGCAGATGTTAGATCTTCCGATAGCAGTAAAACATCCACAAAAATCTTGTAAATACGAACAAACTTGACTAATAGAGTATTTGGCAGTTAAGGAGATAGAAATACACGGTGGATGTCATTTGGCTTTATAAAATAGTGGCATAAGTGTCGTTAAAAAAGAAATATTCTTTTCAATGTCTGTTATTTAGTTTTAAAATGAAAAATATTGAATAGTTAAACTTTATTAAGTGTAAAATTGGTTTTTCGAGTGCTTTGGAATGTTAGCTACCAGGAAGCAAAACTTAAGAAGTCACTGAAGGCAGCTGCTCTTTTAAAAAATAAGTCAAGAGGCTAATTTTTAGGACCAGGTCCACGGCAGAGCCCCTGGGTCCACTGAAACTGCTGTTGACGGTTCCAGCCTCACAGGGGCCTCCACAGCCGTGGGCGGGCCCGAACCGGGACCATAGGAACCCCTGTCCTATAAGTAGCTTAAGCCAGATTCAGAAAACCGGGGGCCAAAGCTGTTGGCCTGGCCAGTCCCCCTTCCAGAACTCTCTTCCATCCTGCTTTTTTAAGTATATAGGAGTTTCTTCCTAGAAATAAGAAAGAAGAGGAAGGTTTGTGATGAGGCAGTGGGGATGGCAAGGGTTTGAGAAGGCCCAAGTTTCTTTCCAAGGCAGGGAAGTGACAACTGGTTAGTTTCTAAGCAGTTTGCCATCCTTTTCTCTTTTTTCAAGTTGTGCAATGTAAGGAACTCAGGAGACAGGGGATTTAATGCGGAAACTTGTAGAATACAGCACTCATGTCTACTGGACCCAAGAGGAAGGATCTATCAACAGGGGTTCCTAAATTACAATGGGACTCAGGGAACTGTTGGAATTATTTGAACTCACATCACTTTGGCCTCCTCCTGGATCCCCAGGCCCTGGGCTGCACTCAGTAAATCCATGTAACTGCAGAGAAGAGAGATGCAACTCATGGGACAGAACCCCAAGCTCTGTAAGGCTCTTCTCTCTTTTGCTCAGGTGCAGTGGTGGGTCAGACTCAGTTGTCATCCTTGACACTTTCCAATGTGGGGCTCCCTTGGTGGCTCTGGTTTGTCTCTAAACCCTGCATCTCCAGAGGACAGGGCTGAGTATTTTTCTGCTTTGTCTCCTCAGCACCCAGTGTACCACCCTCCTGCAGTCGATTCCATCAGGATACATGAATGAATGAATGAATGAATGAGACGCTCAGAGACGGGAGCTATTGTTGTTCAGACAGCTGGGAGGATTTTCTTATGATGCTCTGTAGTCATTTACCTTCAGTCCCACAAAGTCTTTTTTTAAATGATCCTTCTCAAGATAGTCGCCAAGTTAAAGATGTAATCACCTAATTCCTGTGCGGCCGGGCTTTAATTTTCATCCCACACGGATGCAGCACCCGTGCTTGTAGCGTAAACTTGGAGTGATGTCAACCATGCTTAGAGGATTTCAGGACAAAGTCGATTCTTAGCAGCTTCGTCAACCAATAAACATTTGTCAAAGTATTTTCGTCGATTATCTGTGGTGTGCCAAGGGTTGCCATCTCTAGATTGCTCATCCAGATAGAGGGTGAATTTCCCAAAATCTAAAGAGCCAGGATTCTCAAAAAGAAGCTGGCTGTTTTTCCTGGGAGCGCAAAATAAATGGCCTATCAATTTATTATTTAGCTACTTTCACATTTTAATGAATAGTTATAGTAATAATTACCAAATTTCTACATTAAAGAAAAACAAGTCAGCACATTACACAGTAAATACTGAATTTGCCATTATCAACACAAGTGTCTGTTTTCTGTAAATATAGAAATTTGATATTTGTCGCTGAAACTATTCACTGCCATTGAGAGGAGACAGATAATGGATGGTAGGACCACTTATTCATTAAAATTCTACGAAAGCAAAACATACACCAGTTATTCCTTTCATGCATGCAGCCACTGAAGGTTCATACATAATTGTGCTCCACACTTACTTCTAATTAGCTGTGAACTTGACCCAGCCACCCAAAGGCCAGAACAAAGGCCTCTCCTGATCTCTGTGTCTGGCTCTGGGTGGAAGAGGCTGGAGCCCAGGAAACAGCGGTCCCCTGGATTGGGGCTGGGTCCATAAGCGCTTGGCTCCACACAGGGCTGCGCAGGGTGCAGGCCTACCTGCTCATCTCTCGCTGGGAGAGGTACAGCTCCCGGCCTCTGCCACCCGCACTGCACCTCTCACCCCCCAGGTTCCAACTTGTGCATTTGGGCAAGCGTTGGTGTTTGCTTCAAAGGTGGGCTAGTATAGACCCCCTGCCAAGACCCCCTTTGGCCTGAAGACAGTTCCCATTCGGCCCCTAGCTTCCCACCTGAGGGTCTTCTCTGGCCTAGGAAGCATGCTCAGGGAGGGAGGACCAGAAAGCTGGGAGTGTAGGGTCCCAGGAGCCACCCTTGACCAATGAATGACAGGCATTGGTGGATACACAACCCAGCTGCTCACCTCTCAATGGAACCATCTCGAGGGGGACTCTGCAAGGTGTCCGAGGAGCCCCAATGTCACTCAGCCTCAGCTGCCCACAGCACTACCCTCCTCATGGACAAGGTCTTCTTGGCTTTCCTTCCTTCTCTGTCTTGCTTCTCTTCACCCTCGCTGTGCTTCCTGGGGACCCCCCCCCCCAGAGTGTGGGCCACTCTTGTGTGACTCCAAAGAGTTATTTCTCAGGGAAAGGAGAGAGATGGCCCGAGTATGGCTGGGTCCCTGAGGACAGGTGAGACCTTGTAGGACTTCTGGGCGCTGTTTCTGAGAAGACAGGCAAGACTCTCCTCGGGGTGAGGCAGAGCCCCGTTAGGAAAAGCTCCCCAGTTCCTCATGCAGGCCCTGCCTCCTCCTTCTCTTGCCCCTCCCCCTCTTCCATCTTTCTTAATAAGGTCCCGGCCCCAGCGGTAGCAAATCCTGGGCAGATTTACTGTGCGGATGAGTGTGAGCCTGGTGGGAGATGCAGAGAGAAAGGGGAACTTCACTTCAAATTCGCTGAACATCTTAAACCACTTCAGGGGGTTGAGGAAACCCGGGCTGTATTTTGCCAAGCACGTTTCCCCTTAATTTTCATCCCCAAGTGTATTCTAAAGGAAATGAAATCCACATGTTTCTGATCATTTGTACTTAAATCATCAAAATATTGGCTTTTAGGGGCTTTGTGTGTCAGGAAACCCTTTGAACCTTTTTCACAGCAGTGCTCGCTGCCTCGTGGAAAGATAAACAGGAAGTGGCGATCTGTAGCGGACAGCGGTACTGACCCTGGGACGGGGCCTGGGAGCCCAGGTCCAGACCTCCTGAGTGGCCTGGCTGGGCCTTGGGGTGAGGGGTGGGGAGGCTCACACCGCCCAGCATCTGGACGCCATCCCTGGCCTGCGCCATTGACTCGCTTTGGAACACTGGGCACAACCAGTTAACCCCCTAGGGCGTCAGTCTCCTCCGAAGTCAATGGAAACTGTTAGAGGACGATTCGGTTCAAGTTATTTCTAGGAGAGGAGACAGACAGATTAAAAGAAACTGGAGAGGCGTGTCCACCAAACTCAAAGTGTGGACCTTATTTAGACCCTGATTCAAATAAACTACAGTTTGGCTGATCTTGAGTGGATTACACGCAGTGTGTGTGCGCATGTGTGTACTGAATCTTTGATGATATTAAGAAACTGTTGCTTAATTTTTAAAAAATATTTTGGTTATATATTTTTTAAAAGATTCCATACCTTTTAGACACACGTGCTGAACTAGTTTCCACTATCGTGGTACCGGGGAGTCGCTTTACAATAGTCATGATGGGTGAAGGAGGAAGTGGGTGGGGTGGGCGTGAAATAAGACTGGACATGAATTGATAACTCTTGAAGCTGAGAGAGGAGCGTCTGGGTGTTCAGTGTGTTCTCTTTACTTCTGTGTACGGCTTTAACTTTTTAAGATGTCTGACAGAAAAAAGTAAACGTAGAACCTATGCTCTCTGATTTAGTAAATCCCGATGTATAACATTGCGGTTTTTGTAGGTTAAAAAATGGTTAGTTGTTGGCAAATTCAAGTGGTTTAACCTCAATAGCTCAGTTCAACTAGCCTTACTGAGCTCCACAGCTCGTGGGGCCCTGTGTTAAATGACGGGAGCACAGCGCCAGGCTCCGGGGAACTTTGGGGCCAGTGGGTGAGGAGACAGTGAACCAAGATTCTCTCCCTAAGCGGGTGGAGCTGGTGCCAGAAGAGCTCAAGCTGAGGTTGTAACAATGGAAAGTCATTTTCTGTCCAAAGAAGGTGCCCTGGAAGATGAGCCTAGAAAGATGCTTCGAGTTTCAGTGGGGACGAGATGGAGCTGCTGCTGAGTGGATGACCTTTGGAGTGAAGGCACAAAAGAAGCCTGGTCTAAGGGACATTTGGTGCTCAAAAATGGTCAGTGAATTAATTATTTAATACATACATGGATCTTAGAATCTCTACTTGGAGTTTCAGACCCTATTAGCTGGGTGATCTTGAATGTGTCACTTACCTTCTCTAAGTCTCAGTTTCCTCACCCAGAAAGTGGGGAAAAATGAACCTGCCTTGTAAGATTCTGATAAGGATCAAACGAGGTGAAGTGAACAGAGTGCCTGGTGCATGGTAGGTGCAGAAATGTCCAGCTCAGACGCAGAGCCAGTGGTGACATTTGATCTGGACCTGGGCTAGTCCAGACACAGGGCTGAAATGACATTGTGCAACCAAGCTGTGTAGAAATCAGATCAGGGTGTGGGGTAACTTTTTTTTTTGACTGTTTGACATTTAAACCAGCTTTTTTAAACGTGCGTGGGTTTCTCTTTGGAAATGACCTCTACTCTCGTGCCTGTAGTCTGATGGGCTGTACACGAAGGTATCTGATTTCCACGAGCCAAGCAGCAGGCATGGGGCCCAAGCTAGGCCACCTAGACTCTGACCCAAAGTGGCTGTACAACTTTAGGAAAGCTGTTCAACCTCTCTGGGTGTCAGTCTTCTGTCTTCTATTTTGGAGATAATCACTCCTACCTGCATCTTTTGCAGAGTGTCCAGCAGACCTACTGAGAAAGAATATAGACATACCTTTATCCTGTAAAAGCACACCCCAGTGATGTGAAAGATGATTTTCCATCACTGTGGGTGATGGAAATCATTAATAATGGCTTCCAGGAACATGGTGTTGAGCAGGATCCCGAGGCTGAATCCGGGTTCATTGAGAAAGAAGGTTTCTGGTAGACTAGTGAGGGCTGCCCTGGGCATAGAGGAATAGAGAAGTGGCTTGCCTATCGTATACTTGATATCTGTTCTGTGTCTCTCATTTCTTTGTGTGAAATATAGCTGCTTTATTTCCCTGTGGGAGGACAAATTCCTTCAGGGAAAGACGTTTTGCTGCCAGAGATCAGGCACTGGGGCATGAGGTTGGTGAGCCGTTTTAAATGGGGCATCTCCTAAATGGCACGTTTCCTTGAAAACGGAAAACTCATTTCTGTTCAGTAGCAAAGATTCTCCTTATATGTAAAATAGCTTATCTGGTTCTGAGGGTTGTTGTGAGGATTAAATGAGTTAATCAGTACGAAGCGCTTAAAACAGGGCCCCACCCCTGGCGAGCGAGAACTAAACAGATGCCAGCTGCCACAGGCCTCGTTGTGTTTGGGCTGCGGCTCTTGCGGCTGCCTGGGGGTCTCCTCCAGGACCCTGTAGACCCTAAAGCATGAGGCTCCAGACCAGCGTCTTCTCGGTTTTACCCAGGGGAGTTCACGCCCATTTCCTGAAGCCCCAAGAAGCAGAGCCGCTCTACAGTTCGGGCAGAGAATCTCGACTTTTGCCTCTGAGACATACCCAGAAATCTGCAGAAATTCCTGCCTGCGTGAACTTTTTCTCCCAGCAAAACTAGACGCACAGCGAGGGAAAAGTGTAACCCAGAGGAGAAGAATCTTTCCAAACATCTGAGGGTGTTTCTCTCCTGTACCCCTGGAGCACCGCCCAGACCCAAGTGGATTTTATTGGCACATGTGTCTTTGCGGGTTAAATGAGATAATTACGGGAAGAGGGGCTTCTGGACAGCACAGTGGGTAGGCTGGTTCTGAGAACTTTCAGGCGAAGTGTCAGCTCGCTTACCTGACTGTGCGGCCAGCCGGACAGCAGGAGGCTGCCCGGGGCCAGGACTAAGCTGAGGACTGAGTCCCTCCAGGAAGGAGGAGCCTGGGTGCCCTGTGGAGATGACAGTCGACACATGGGTGCACGGATGGTCCTGGCACAGAGGGTGAGACCAGGCGGAGGGCTGGGACTGCCTCACAACCCGACTCTCTCTGACCCCACCTCGTCCTTGGCAATGTCCTCGTGCGCACTAGACTCAGGGAGAGACCATCCCTGCCCAGCCTGGGTCCCCAGCCTTCAGCAGAGACACTCAGCCCAGGTGTAGTGGGACCCCCAACGGAGGGAAGGGCTCAGCCAGGCCACACGGGACTGAGTGGCAGAGAGAAGGAGAGTGGAGAGCAGGCCTCGACTCAGAGTTGGCTGCGGTCAGCGGTAATCAGTGACACTTACGGAGCGCCCACTGTGGGCCAGGCCCTTGCACAGAAACCTATTCAGCATGGCGGGCGGCCTTACAGAAGGGCCCTCTCCTTTCTTCCAGCAGATGCTAGTGTCCCCAGACCAGCAGGCTAAAGTGTGTGGGCATTTCTCATTTATTAATGCAAACAGCTCTCAGTCTTCTCACCTTCTCAAACGCCCCTGGCTAGGTACACATTTAGCATACATACCATTCCCCTGCTGGCCCAGCCTCCTTCTTTGCCCAACCAGAGCCTACTCAAAGCCCACTTCCCATCCCAAGTAACACCCTTACTTCAAATGGGCCTCTGGGCGAACATGGGCAAAGGGCCAAAAGTACAGTCCTGCTGATGGCTGTGCCCACCGAGAGGCCACCCCTTCCTCTGGTCCCACACCTTAAGGGTGGGCGTCATCTGGTCTGACTCATCGGGCCTGGTGGGGGGGTGCTTAGGAGGATCGGGGTGCAACCCATTTCAGACTCCAGCTGGAGGAGATGACCCAGACACCTTCATTCTCATAGGACACAACTAGGGGCTGGTCGTTTCTTCCACAGAAAATCTGCCGACTGATAGCTGTGCAAGCCTGCTTGGCCCCCAGTCCACAGCAGGGCCTGCCAGATGTAGACCGTGGGGGTGTTGAGCAGGGTGTCACAGGACACTGCTGGAGCCAGACACTGTGGTGGGGCTTCGAGTCATCAGACCTTTTCGTTTTTATAACAATCTACTAGGTAAAGTTTACTATACCCGTTTATGGATAGGTAAACTGAGTCTTGGAGATGTTAAGACACTTGACCGAAGTCTTGTCATGGGCAAATGGCAGAGCTTTGACTCTGCGGGCTCCCCGGCCTGGGCTCTTTCACCTTTCCCACTGCAGAGGTGAGACGGGAGCCGACCTCAAGCTCGGCAGGTGCAGGGGAGAGGGAGAGAGAAGCAGCAGTGGAGGCAGGAAGGTGGAGACTTCCAGAGCGTTCTTTATGAATGTCGTACGTAGTCTTTGACTCAGATACCATTTTAACCACTAAGGGAAGCCAAACTCCTTCTCCTTTCCTCATCCAAAATAATACACTTTTTGGTTGAGTGTGTACTTCGAAAAAGAGAGAGTAAGAGCGAGAGAGAAGAAAAGAGAGCAAGAGACAGACCAAGGAGGGCAATCTGGGCTTATTTTAAGACATTAGGTTGTATAATTTAAGGCAGACCCAACGAGTCTGCTCGCTAGACAATGTCTGTCTCATGGCTTCAGTTCAACAATTTTAACATAAACCATAGAGTGCTTTAATCTATTTCTTCTTTTCTGTTGTTTTTATTCAGGATGGCAAAGCCCAACCCCAGCCAACACCCTGGCTTCAACTGCAACTGGCCCCTCTTTGGTTCTTGCTCAGGACTCCCAGGATATGGTGGCTCCCAAGGGCTCAGCCAAGGTGGTGAGGGTCGGAGCACAGGCAGCCCGAACGTCCTGTGCTCGGGCCTGGTGGCCAGGAAGAGAGGGGTCTTTGGGGATATTTCTCCCTTTCTACCAGAGACACACCTTTGAGGACAAGGCTTCCCTTTGGGAGCCAACAGCATTCAAAAAGTTCAGCTTATAAGGACTTTAAGGAACTTAGATGCAAGAAGCGAAGGGCTTGCAAGGGCGACAAGAGTTATAGAACCATAGGTCAAATCTCCCTCACCACTCACAGCCCCCCAATATTAAAAACAAAAAGATAATCAGAGGAGAAATGAGAGTTTTCTGTCAGATCTGCATGGTACCACCCTGGATAACTCCCAATTTCCCTAGCTGTCCCCGCTGAGTGTATACCGCTGATGAAGTGGACATACGCAGAGAATTCCGTTCATTGGGACAGGAAATTTCCTTGCACTTCTTCTTGGTCCCTCACTCCTCCCACCTTGTGTTAGGGTCGGTGGTGAGTATGTGTGCGTGGCTCCCTTGGGCCGGCACCCTCTCTCTTCTCTGTGGTGACTTCCACGTCACAGACGCTCTGCTAGTGTCTGCTGCTTACGTAAATGGATGAGTGAATAAAGAACAGGCCTATCAACGACCAACCCAGTTTTTAATTCTATTTTGCATCAAAAGCCTGAGTGACTTTATGGAATGATCTGATTGTTCTGGAATATTTTTTATAAATGATTATACAGCTTTTGACTATTGCATCGTATAAAACTGTATAAAAGACCATGCCTTCATTTATCTGCTTTCAACCTGAAGGACCCTGGGAAAGAGGACTTGGGGTTGGCTGTTTTCTTCACTCTGTCCATCAGGGTTGTGGAAATGCTCCCCACCTGAGTGTGGTCCTGAGGACAACTTAAGGACCTCTGAGCCCCGCGCCTTTGCTAACTGAGTGCCGGCGAGTGCGAATGGTGGCAATATTTTTATCAGTCATACTTCTGATGTGGCTGTGGTCTGTGTGGTGGGAATTCTTTCAAGGAGAAGCAGTAGCAGGATGAAGCTTCCCCCAGAGGACGGCACCCACACAGTGTGGAGCAGGGGCTTCCAGGGCAAAGGGGGGCAAGGAATGAGCCCTGGACAGGGGCCCAGCTGGGCCTTCCCAAAGGTTAGGCACTGGGTCCCAGATCTCAGCTGTATCTGGGGAAAGCCTGTCTCATGGGGTAGGGCTTATGACTGAAACTTTCGGCATTGCGGAGTCTTCCTCCAATTGTTGAGAACTGTAGCCCAAGAGAAAATGCTGAAGCGTATCATCTCGGCGTCTCCCAGGGGTCTGTTCTCGGGGGAGTGTGAGCTCTGGTAGCATTAAAAGAAAGAGAAAATTACAAATTTTAAATAACAACAACAAAACCATAATCGTCTTCAGAGTCTGTTGTTCAACCATAGATTTCAGAATATCTATTTTAAGTCGTTATTATTTTCAACACATCCAATGAGAGAAGCTCCCAAAATCAAACAGAAAGCCGTGGATGTGAATTGGTGAGCTTGTATGAAAAGCTGGCACTGCTATCTCTTGCTGTTTCATAACCACGGATCCAACAGCCTGGTTTCTTACAAACTCTGCCCGTTGTGCCATCCTGAGAGATGCCCAGGGATCATAAGAATTTTTGTGTGTGCAGATATTCACACCCTGACAACCATACAGGACCAGCAGAACCAGTTGCCCAGACTGCCATTGCAAGCGAGCTTTGATTGTGGAGCCATGGGCCAGGGATCTGACAATCAGATCAGGGGTCATGACTGGAGGTCTTAGGTAGTTTCCAAACCTGTACAGGGGGGTGACTTGAAAGGGCCACTCCAAGAGGAACTTTCCTATGAGGTCTCCCCGTTCTCTTCGTCTGTAGGGCAGGTTTTTCCTGATCAAGAAGAAAGTTCAAACCAAGACTTCTGATCAGGCTCAACATAGTCACGATTCGGTGCTAGGACGGACTGAAATTTGAAACCGACATTATTAGATTTTAGTCAAATTGTTTGAGGACTGTATGTTGTAGGATCTTTCCTACAGTAGATTAAAACTTACAGAGAACTTATAGACATGCTTTCCCCTTTCATTGCCTTGGTTTTCCATCTGTAGAAGTTGAATAATGGTCCCTGCCTAACTACTGGGATTCTGGTGAGAGCTAATAGAATTGCCCACTGTCATACAGGCAACAGGTGCCAAGCTGGGAGTGGGAGCTACAAGACCTTTTTAGGTCCACCACATTTCCAAAAAGCCAATGTTCCCTAAATAACCCAAGATTCAGGGAGCAGTGATTCAGAGGAACAGGCCCTCACCCTTCTCAAAGGGAGCAGTTACAAGGAAAGATGCAAGAAGAGTGAGACCAAAAGCTCCAGTCATTCTATTGCCCTGGCAGACCAGGTGCCCAGTGACAGCCACCCACTGTGGCCCCAAATCTGCCCATAGCTCAGATGGTTGGTGGGGGGAGGGGAGGAGGAGAGAAATGCAGACCTTGCAGAGTGCCCTGGCTCAGGTAGCAGTGTCACGGCTGGAGGACTGACAGGGGACAGCACCTTGCTCTGGGTTCAGGGCACTGGATCCACCACAAAGCACCCAGTCTCAGTCCCCAGGTTGCTGTGTCATTAGCTTGTTCCTTTGGCATCTTCTAAACCATTCCAAATTTTCAATTTTGAAACAGAGATAAACTTTTGATTACTAGTTGAGTGAGAGAGACCAGCTTTCCCATCATTTTTAGAACCTGAATTAAAAACAACAACAACGAATTATCTTGAGGATAAACTCCCCCATCCTCCCCAACCCCCAACACATATGTGGGAATTCTAGAGTCTTGAGATTATCATCAAATTGGAGGTTTTCAAATTTTAGCATTCATCTAAAAGAGAATTTAGAATTCATATAAAAGAGAAAATCTTATGTCAAATCCTGATATGTGAGACAATTAAAAGTTGCACTCCTCCGGTGAAAGCAGAAACAGAGGCTGGGATGTCCAGCCCCTCACCTCTGCCTCTTTCCCCCCAAGAAATGTCCTCTGGGACTCTGAGATCCTCTGGCTTCATTACTTCTTAGATTTCTCTCTCTTTCCCCCATCCCCACGGCTCAATGTGAAAGGCTCCAAGATGGTAAAGACACAATATGGAAGGAGCCTGAATCCCTGAGTCACTGCTTGGAGGAGCCCCCGCGAGAGCCATCTAACACTGGATTTTGAGCAGGAAGTGAACTTTGCTTACTGCCTGTCTCCCAGTTAGGCAGCAAGTTCTCTGAAGGCACGAGCCTTGTCTATGTTGTCTACTGTTTTCATTAGTCATGGTAATTCGTGCTGGCTTCTGTAACAAACAGCCCGCAAGTCAACAGCTAAACACAGTAAGAGAATCGCCCCATTGCAACCTCCGGATCACATGGCACTATTGTTTCTTACATGGGTCACTGCCATGGCCTCGACACTGCCACCATGTGATCCCCTGAAGCCTGCAGTGAGACATGGTGTTTCTCCGTCAGAACCCCCCATGGCTCCCATCTCACTCAGAGCAGAATGAGACGTGCTCCCCAAATTCCCTGGCTTGCAGACACCTCTCACTCCCTCAGCTTCTGTCCTACTGGCCTCTTTGCTCCTTCTGAAACATGCCCCAAAAGCCCCATCTCAAGGCTTTTGCACTTTCCCTTCCTTCTGCCTACAATGCTCCTCCCCGAGATACCCTTGCGGTACACAGCCCCGTGCATTCAGGTCTCTTCCTCAGCCCCCCGCCCTCCCCGTGCTCTGGGTGCTGCCCGTCTCCACTCTCTCCTCCATCACAAGCCCCAGGAGGGCAGTGGCTTTATCTTGAAGTTCATTGTTCTTTGGGGCAACTCAAGTAACAGGCCCTCGATAAATAAACGTGTCTTGAATGAAAGGAGGATCAAATGAGGAATGTATAACCGTAAAGACGAGAGAGCTCTCAAAGCGAGGATTGCCGTGTAAGCTGGCGCTAACCAAAACAAAACCAGTCCTGGAGTGGGGCAGAGAAAGCTTCCCTGGGGTGTCTGAGCTTGTGGTCTCCATTTTGACTTTGACAAATGGCTTCAAAGAGCCCTAAGACGTCAGGGTGTGCTGTAAGCTCAGGAGAGGTGAACCGCCTGGACCCTGAAGCAGAGTGGGACTCTGGACCCGCTTTGCCTCCCTGTGGCTGAGTGAGACGCTACTTCTTTCCAATCCCTTATTTAAAAAGTGTTACTTTTCCTCCCATGACAAAGGTAAATGGCCAGACAAAGGCTTGCAGCAGGGCCAGAGAGAGGCCCCTGCATACTCGTGTGAGCCTCTTTGGGCCCCTCGCCTGCTGAATGCCCCTTCCCAGGGATGCGCCTATCTTGTTGCACGGGACTCCGCCCCCTCCCCCATCCTGGCTGAGGGACCAGCAGTGGGCCTCTGAATAGATGAGTTGGGCCAATCTGATGCTCCACCTTGGGAATATGAAGTCAAAAACATGAAAATTGCTGAGCGTATAGAATTGTTCAGAGGGAGAATTTTGAGGTGGAATAGATTATAAAGCAGTTTTCGCTGCTAATTATAATTGAAATCAGTGCCTTCAAGGGAATATGTGTGGTCCCAAAAGACTACAGTGAGACAGAGGGGGAGCAGATGAGGAAGGGGAGGTTGCCCCATGCGTGTTCTCCTGCCACCAGAGCAGTGAGGGAGAGTCAAGGGCATCCTTGCGGGTGACCAGACAGCACAGGGCTTGAGCCAAGGCTGCCTCGTGTGTGACACACAGCCCGGGGGCTGCTTCTGCCCCACACTGAGGAGCCACTGTGTGCCAATGAGTAGAGCTGCACAGCTCTTGGTTCACCTGTGGGGGAGGGCTGAGGAAGCGTACCCGGGGCTTGGCAGACACTCCGGGCATGAGGTCATCGAGAAGAATTTGAGGATAAATGCAGGTGCTAAATGTAACCTTTACACCTAAGAGAGGCCCTCTGGCCTCCTCCTCAACTTCCTGATTCCTCCTCTGCTGGAAGGAGCTGTGTCTGGGGAGACTGCAGCTTTCTTGGTTCAGGTTGCTGGTGAGTTGGCCTGGAAGAAAGTTCCTAGGCCCTTCCCGTCCCTGGGGGCGGTGAGCCCTGCAAGGAGGCAGGAGGTGGAGCAAGAAGTAAAGAAAGAAGACCCCTGGCGGTGTGGACCTGAGGGTCAGAGTGCTGCGAGAGTGAGCTGGATCCCAGAAGGTGCCGGTCAGCTGCCCTGGGAAGGAAGGAGTAAAGACAGAGCAGATGGAGGGAAACTGTTTGACGATGACAATGACATTAGTAATATGAAATAATTAATAGATTTTGTTTTGATTCCTGATTGCACGGCTCCAAATTTTGTTCTCTTGTCTCTGTACCGTATCACCTCTCAGTACAGAGAAAGGAAACGGAAGAAAATACACAGAGCATAATAACAATCACACTCTTTATAGCTAATGTTTGTTGAGGACTCCCCACACAGCAGGTCAGCACCATCTGCGTTCAGCCTCTCAAGAGCCCTCGTGGTGGGGGCTGTTAGGGTCAACCCTCATTTGGCAGACAAGGACCCTGGGGCAAAGAAAAAGGACAGGAAGAGAGAAAGAAGGAGGGGATGGAGCGCAGAAGAAGGAAGGAAGGAAGAGAGGAAGGGAGGGAGCGAGGGAGGAAGGAAGGAAAGACAGTAAATACTTCATCTGGTAACAAAGGGGTCAAAAGTCTAAGGCAGGCACCTGAATCCTGAAGCCCCATCCTGCACAGCATGGAACTGTCAGCGTCTGGCTGTTTTGGACCCATGACAACAGCCCTTCTCTATGGTTCAAGCCAGTGCTGTGCACCTGAGTTCCCCTGACCACAGAGCCAAACCCCACAGACTCCTGCTGAGGCCGGGGTCGGGGCCTGGATCCACCGTCCAGCTCCAGGCTCTTGCGGCTCCTGATCTTGTGTTTTTCTGGACTTTCCTCTGATACTCACAACTGCCTGTGCAGATGTGAATTTGCAGCTCCAGGCTCAATGGTACCAGACGTATCTCCTTTCTCAACATTCTAATCAAAGACGTGAGGCCCTTAATTTATGATCACTTCATTCCATAGAAAGACACCATTTCAGGCATTTTATGCACCTATGTGCTACTTAACCCTCCTCCTTGTGGTCAGACGAAGCCTCTGAGATGCTAAGCAAAATGTGCCAGGAAGGGGCCTCCTTTCTTCTCTCCGTGATGGTTACCCCTAAGCTGGCTGTGGTCCACCCTTACACAGCTCCTTGATGTCTGGAAGTTCTGCAGCTCCCCAGGCCATTGCCAAGGCTGGGGACCACAGGACTTGGGCGTGTCCACACCATGTGCGCCGTGAAGCCATGCCTTCAAAGCCTTACCAGCTCTAAGCACAGTCGGCCAGCAAGGGGGCAGCGCTGGCCACCCTGAGGACCATGACCTTCCTCTTTCCTGGCTGGGGGACACTCTTTCTCCCTCCACACTGCTTTCCAAGGTCTCTGCCTCCCCTCAGGAGGCCCGGGCACAAGCCTGTGACCGGGCTTTTGTAAAACAAAGGAAAGGGGATTACTTCCAGCCTTTGCTTTCAGTCACACAAGCACTCGACAAAAGTAGGATTGCCTGTTCACTTCTTGCAGTGAGGTGCAGTGGGGAGAGACAAGGGCGGAGAACAGAATTCAGTTCCCATGCCGAAAGGAAGCCACGAAGGCTCCTTTCCTGGGGCATGTTTGGGTGAAGTTCTGTTCATTACTATCAAAGCAACAAACGAAAGCAGCTCTATCGTCAGTGCAGTGTGGTTTCAGGGACTCTTCCCTTTCTTCTCTGGAACCTTCCCCCCAGCCTCCTCCTTCTGGATCTCTAAGACACCCCGTGGCTTGATGTTGCCCCTGCCGTTTAGCTGACATATGCATTCATCTGTCTCCTCTCATGGGCACGATTGCACATCGCAGAAGACAGCACACATGGCATGTCTATGATACATACATCATGATAGAACATTATCATATTTTCATTATATATATCTTGCGATGGTTTGTCTGGCCTGGGGTACCTGGAAGAAAGAGAAGATTGGGCGACAGATTCCCCTTTTTGCTTCTGCAGATTATATCAGAGCATTTTTTCTGCCCTTTTAGGGGAAAAAAATCCCTACAGAATTTCCTTTTCTTTACCCAAACCAGTGAAAAAGCAGATGACACCCTCTGGCTCCAGTGTGACTCAAGATCTGCTCGGCATCTCCTGCAGGAGGAGGTGTCATGACCTTGCTGGGCTCGTGGCTCCTGGCACCCTCCCAACCCTGGACGCAGTGCACAACCCTAAATAACCCACTTCTACACCGTCTGACACAGGGAGCGTTTCTCTGATGCATTAGCCACGCACAGATAATCAAATAAATCTTTGTCTTACTACCTGCATTCGGGAGGCCCTGCAAAGTGTCCCAGGTCACAGCACAGATCACACTGGGGCCCAGAGTCACGGCTGGGCTGGGCAGCTCCAGCCCGGCTCCCTGAGGCCACACTGAAACACACAGCCGGTTCTCCCGGCCAAACCCCGGCTTTGGGAGCATCGATCAACGAGTCCAGTACTCAGGTGAGCGCCACGGCAGTGGCAAAGCGTCAAGGTGGAGGAGAGAGGAGAAATGAGACAATAAATCAGCTTTGTCCGGTAAAATTAAAGGTATTGCTTACCCCCAATCCCACTCTCTCCGAAAAGGGCAGAATTGGGGGTTGCCCCGTGTCTGCCCCCACAGGAAAGCAGTGGGTGCCTCTCCCCCTTGCCCGGCAGAGAGTGCCACCACGAATAGGGCACCAGATGGTTGCTTTATATTTCTTTTTTCTTTCTTCTTCTTCCTTTTTTTTTTTTTTACTGCAATACTAAAGCCACTATAAAAAAGCAAAGTTGAACAGACAGAGCTAATAATATAATCATTCAAAACACCTGCAAACAGTGCAGATGGGCAATTTCTGTCTGCAGAATCATCGGTGAAAGACCGCCTCCCCATATGGGCAGTTCCAGAAGCTCAGCATTGCCCAGGCTCCGTCCCTTACCTTAGGAAAACCTGCACAGAGCATATGCACGCTTTTTATAGTCGCGCTGAAGACTTGGTGGCTGATTATTTATGTCCTTCTGGTATGTCTTAGAGTCGAGCAACCTGCAGAGGGTCTGTCCACTCCGGTTCCCCAGGTGCAGAGGGACCCAGGGGATGCCAGGGACCTGGCTCCACCCCATTTGCAGTCTGGGCGCAAACAATGGCTATTGTCTGAGAATGGAGCATCACCGTTGCCATCATCTACCTGCTTCCTTGAAATAAACAATCCTCAAAAGCCAACAGCCCTGCTTTCCATTTCTCACTGAAAGCACAAAATGTGAATTTGTAGAGAAAGAAAAATTTTACTATGCAAAGCTTCGTTTTTGTTCTCTCTCCGAGTAGGTTCCTCACTCTGCTCCTCCCAGTTTCCTGCAGTGGAACTCAATTCCCAGAAAGATGGGCAGTCATGGGGAGCCCTGGGGGAAGCCAGGCCACATCTCAACCACAGAGTCAACCCTTAGAAATCAGCCACTCCCCCGCCTCCTCCTGTTTACAAAGGAGAAACTGAGGCCCAGAAAGGAAAGGCAGTTTTCCCAGGTGGCAGAGGCGGGGCAGTCTCTGCATTTGGAACCGTGCTCTGAGAGCTGGGGCCTCTCTCTCTGCCCCTCCCTGCACTGAGTGGGTTCCATGCCTCACAGTGTCAGGTGCCCCGTGGGCGAGCACAGATGGACGGGTGGGTGGACGAGAACCAAAGGTAAAGCTCGCCTGCCAACCAGAGAGAAGCAGCCACAGAACGTGTTCTCTGTCAGGCCGGCTAGGCAGTTCAGCTCTCCACACAAGGCTGGGCGGCCCCTGTGCGGCAGGCACGGCCCCGGGCCCTCAGACAAGACTGGGTCTCAGTCCTCAGAGAGCCCACAGGTCACTGGAGGGACGTGTCTTAATGAGATAAGGGAGAACGAGTGCCCAACGGGAAGGCCACGCAGCCATCACTGGAGGGCTTAGAGGACAGAGATTGAGAAAGTCAGCGAAGGCTTTCTGGAGGAGGCAGCATAGGAGATTTTCCTTCCTAAATGTATGTTACTCCGTTCACTTCTCTCTATCATCACCTCCGCCGTCAGGGTCCGTGACGTCAGCATCTTTCATCTCTCCCGTGGGCTATTTCCATTGGCTCCTGTTCCTTCCTCCTTCCTTGTCTCCCAATCCACTCTCCAGGCAGACAGAGCGATCACTTTAGACCATAACCTCAGCATGTCAACTCCATCCCTTACTTAAAATTTACCAAGAGCTTCTCATTGTTTAAATCAAATAAATACTCAAATCCTTATTATGAGTAATTATTTAAGATACAGCTAGTGAGAGAGTAACAGAATCACCTCAAAATGACTCAAGCAACAAGAGGAGTTAGGATCTTACCTGAAAGGTCAGAGGTCAGACATGCTCAGATTGGGTTAAGGTGGTGGCTCAGTAGCATCGCCAAGGACGTATGTAGCTTCCTTCCGGCTTTCTTGGCATCCTCCGTGATGGCTTTTCCCTCTGGGCTGGTCAGGGGCGAAGATGTCTACAGGAACTCCAAGGACTGAATCGTAGTCACGCACAGCAATGCCCAAAGCCAGAAGACAGCATGTCCCTTGTCTTCATCCCTTTATAAAGTCTAGGAAAGATTTCTGAAGTCCTCTCTAGCCACCCCCGCTCCTCCACTAGTGGATTCCATTCACGTCCTATTGGCCAGAATCGTGTCACTTGCCGTCCCTACAACGAATCAAAGAAAGTGGAATGGTGTTTCCTTGGTTAGACTAACGAAGATTCATCTCCTGGGATTGAGTTAGGGCCCGGCCATCCCTGAATCTCAGGATTGTCTCCTACCTGAGCAAAATTAGGGCTTCACTAGCAAGAAAGAAGGGGCATGAAGGGACTGTGACTCTTCAGTGGTCAACCCTCAGTGTCCGCCACCTGTGCTGCCAGGACGTGTCAGTTACGGCCCCAGCAGCGCTCCCGTGCCTTGCGGCTCCACCCTCCCACTCCCTTGCGAAGGTCCATGAGCTCCCCCTGTACAGACAGCCCACACACTGGGGTGCAGACGACCCCCGGTATTGGCATGGAAGAAAGTCTCCCCATCTTGTGGAATCAGCAAGACTGAGGACAACTATCCCTTGAATGGTGATAGAACTCTGTGAAACCATTTAGGCCTGCTTGTTTGCTAGTTGTATGTACACGAATATGCAGATATTTACCCACTGATTCATTTTCCTTCTCTTTCATTCAGCTGGTTTTTAGGATATTTTTATTGAGGTATGATTTATATATTGTGAAATGCATGGTCCTGGTTCTTAAGTACATCATTTGAGGAGTTTTGACAAATGCGTACACCCACATAACACACATCCCCATGAAGATAGAGAATATTTCCATCACTCTGGAAAAGTCTTCCATGTACCTCTTCAGACAATGCCCCTCACTCCCTCCCCAGGCAACCACTGTTATGATTTTTTTCATCATAAAGTATTTTTGCCTCTTCTAGAATATCATTTAAATGGAATCATACAGTATGCATTATTCTGTGTCTGGCTTCTCTCACTCAAAATAATTTTTATGGAGATTTACCCATGTTACTGGTATAGCGGTAATTTATTCTTTTTATTGCTAGGTAGCATGGAACTGTATGAATACACACAATTTGTTTCTCCATTCCCCTATTAATGGGCATTTAGGTTGTTTCAGTTTGAGCTACTATAAACATTGGTGCACAGCTCTTTGGGTAAAGACCTCAGGAATTGCTTAGTCTTATGATATGCACATGATTAGCTTGGTAAGAAACTGCCCAGGAGCTTTCTAAAGTGGTTTGTCATTTCACATTGCCCCAGCAATGTAAGGGAGCTCTGGGTGCTCCACGTCCTCACCAGGATCTCCGGTTTGGGGAATTTTAACTTTAGTCATTCTGCTGTGTATGAAACGGAATTTTGTTGTTCTATTGGTTTGCATTTTATCAAAGATTACCAATATTGAGCACTTTTTCACGTGATTATTGGCAACTCTGTCTCCCTGTGTGAAGTGTCTGTTCAAATCTTTTGCCTTTTTTTTTATTAGGTTGTTTTCTTAAATAAGAAACTTTATTTCTTAAATAAGAAACTTAAATAAGCAACTTTGACTATTACTAAATACTAGTAGTTGTAAGAGTTACTTGTGCATTCTTTACACAAGTCCTTTGACAAATACCTATCTATGTATCACCCATCTCGATATCTGTATCTATCCAGATATATCTATGGCTAGAAAGATAGATGCAGATGTGGATATAGCTATATAGTGAAGATTTTCTTCCATCTTGAGTCAGTTTTCAGAAGGCATTTTTTTCTAGAAAACATTTTCTTTTATCTAAGTTTTCAAATTTGGAGCCATAAAATTTCCGGGTATTCTCTATTTTTTACATCCCTACAGTATCTGCAGTTATATCTTCCTTTTCAGCCCTAAAATTATTTGCACCTGACCTTTCTTTGCCCTGCTCAGTCTTGCCAGAGGTTTGTCTATTTTTATAGTCTTTTCAAAAAAACAGGTAAGATTTGATTCTCTTTATTGTTTCTTTGTTTTCTTTTTCATTAATCATTTCTCTCATCTTTATTGTTTCTTCTTTCTATAGTCTTTGATTTACTCTACTGTTCAGGTTTTAACTTTTTCAGTAGGGTGCTTATCTCATAATTCTCAGGCTTCTTTTCCTCACAGAATTATTTAAGAGCATACGTTTTGCTCTGTCTTGATATGCAGCATTTTCATTTTTGTTCAATTTTAAATATTTTCAACTTTCCATTTTTACTTATTTTGACTCACGAGTTATTTAGAAACATAGATTTTTCCCCTAGGACTGTGGGAGCTTTTAAATCTTCGTTTTGTGATTGATTGTTAAACTGATTGCCTTATAGTTGGAGAATGTTGTGTCTATGATTTCAACACTTTGGCATCTTCTGAGATAACCTTCCAGGACCGAAATACCGTCATTTGGGTAAGTATTTAACGTATGCTTGAAGATAATGTGTTTTCTATCATTGCAGGTTGCAGGGTTCTCTGTACATATCTGACCACAAACTTCTCAGCTGTGTTTAAATACCCTATGTCTTTAATATATTTTGTTGCTTTCTTTGCATTTATTGGAAGTTGTATTAAATAACTTACTATGTTTGTATATTTATCAACCTCTTGTAAATAGTCTTCACATATTTACTTTGCATTGCTTAGAGCAATTTCATGGAAGAGCTTGGCGTCTTTGGCCCCCGGGCAGTTGACTCTGAGTGCAGCTCCTCTTGCTGGAGGTACGTTAGCCTGGTACCAGCTGGGTCACTAAGAGGCAACCAGGAAAGAACTTTGGTGATCAGTCACGAGACCAACTTTCTGGTCTCTACACATTGTTTGTATGTAAATATACACTTCACAATGTGATTATTTGATTGATTGTTCTCTAGCTAGCTTAACACCTGGCACATAACAGGTGTATATATATATATATATATATATATATATATATATATATATATATACACACACACACATATGGAGAGGGCGAGAGAGGGAGAGAATGGAGTAGGAATAATATGGGTCTTAAAGGCAGGAGAGAGTGTCCATAGGCAGAGACAACACTGGCTTGATTGTAACATAGACCTCGGTCATTTCGGCTTGCTTGGTGTCACCGTGCATCCCATGGCAGCGTTCCAACTTCCTCTGGAGAGGTCTCTTCTGGTATTCTCAGTCCTTATGTTTTGAATGCAGCTGACCTCAGCTCTTCCCTCTAGGAATGGACATAGAACCTAGGGCCGTGCAATCAGACCGTGGTCCCTCTCCTACAGTGGCTGATGCAGGAAGGGTGCACGACCTGAGCCAGACCAAGCGACTTAACACTTGCCTTTTGTTGGAATTCATGAGAAAGAGATTCTTCCAGTTGGGGTTAATAGACTTGTAGGATATAATTCTAGACTTCCCAGAGGATACCACAGGTGGAAACCCCGCCTGAGAACGAAGAAGCAGAACGGAGAGAGGAGGAGAGCCTGGGTCCTGGTGGCCCAGAGTTTATGACTCTGCCAGAAGGCATTCCCTGGAACTTTCCAATGGAATGAACCAATAGATTCTTTTTTTTTTAGGTAAGTTTGGGTTATGGTTCTGTTTATAAAAGAGCCTTGCTGAACACCAACAGCAGCCCCAGTGGGGCTAGAGCACCCGCGTCTCCTGTCTAAGAGGCTGGAGAAGACTGTGCTCCCGCCTGTCTCCATCTCCACCCCAGTTTAGAGACACGGTGCTGGACTCGTTTCAGATCAAACCTTTCCCGTTATTCCTGAACGTGGCCCCAGACCCACATCTGCCAACTGCAGAGGCGTGACCTGGACACCTTTGTATTTCCTTTGTCGGTTGTACAAAATTGCATGGCGCCCCCATTCTATTCCTGGCCCCAGGCAAAACGCAGAAGGGCGGGGAGGGGAGCTAGGTAAGAAAAGGTTTCTCTCCCTGGTGGCTCAAAGCTTCTTGTAAGGTGTGTTCATCTGAACTACATTATGTTTTAAATTCATTAAAAAGCCAGCTGGTTGGGGCTGGCCCCGTGGCCGAGTGGTTAAGTTTGCACGCTCCGCTGCAGGCGGCCCAGTGTTTCGTTGGTTCGAATCCTGGGCGCGGACATGGCGCTGTTCATCAAGCCATGCTGAGGCAGCGTCCCACGTGCCACAGCTAGAAGGACCCACAACGAAGAATATACAACTATGTACCAGAGGGGCTTTGGGGAGAAAAAGGAAAAAAATGAAATCTTTTAAAAAAAAAAAAAAAAAGCCAGCTGGTTAAGTGGACCCAGAGAGGACTATGAACAAAAACGATTATCCCCTTAGCAGATGGCCTATCCCCTCAGTGCTTCCGGTCCCCAAACATGAATAGGGCTTTCTACTGTCAGCCCTGTGACTGCATGAGGGCTTTTGCTGACTACAGGAGCACAGTGAGACCCACAGGAGACAGGCCTGATGTACCGGGCAAGGTGTGTCTAAACTGTCTCAACAAAAGACAAGTGGCAGTTGAGGATCAACACCCCAGCATCCCTGCCCTCGGACAGGACAACACTGCCGTGTGTTTCCAGTCTCTTGGAGTCCCCAGTTGCCCACGTCATATTGTGCACATTGACACACTCTGCATTGGCTTCCTTTCCTTCCCTGTGTCACTGCCTCTTTCCCCTGCTGCTGCTTCCTGGAATCAACTCCCAAGTAAATGACTTGCGCTTAAATCCTTGTCTCAAGATCTGCTTTGGGGGAAGCCCAACCTACGATGTTACCCAATTCCTTTGTTATGACCATCCATTTCTTAGCAGTGTATTTCCTTACCCTGGGACTGCCTCTCCCTTGGTTCCTTAGAAAGTGCGGCCTGGCTCGCAAACTCTTGAATGGCTCCTACCTCTCTCTCCCCTTCTACCTCGTTGTTGGCTGGCTGCCTTGGATCCATAGGAAAACTGATCATGAAAGCACAGAGCACGTGATCCTCTACAACAAAAGCGGGTAGTCAGGCTCCTTTTCCATATCCGCCCCACCCCAACCCCCATTAATATTAGCCTCTAGGATCTTGGGCATTTATTCCTTTTCCTTACTAACTTTTATATTGCAACTGTGATTTGTTCATTATAGAAGAACTAACATATACACATAAGCAAAGGAAGAAAAAATTTAGAAAATCAGCAATATCAAAATTAATGGTGAAAGGTAGAATGTTTCTCCTCTAAGATCAAGAATAAGAAAAATAAATAAGACAAACATGTACTCTTTTCCTCCTTCTACACAACATGCTGCACCCAGGACAATTAGGTTAAAAAAAAAAAAGGAAATAAAAAGCACCCAGGTTGGAAAGGAAAACATATAATTGCTTCTATGTGCAGATGACATCAGCTTGCATACATAGAAACTCTTAATGAATACACACACATACACAACTATTGAGACTAACAAATGAGTTCATCAAGGTTATAGGATATAGGACCAATATCCAAAAACCTATTTAATTTCTGTACATCAGCAATAAATAATCTAAAAATGAACTTAAGAAAATAATTTCATTTACAATAACATCAGAAAGAATAAAATACTTAGAAATAAATTTAACAAAAAAAGTGAAAACTTGTATAGTAAAAAACTACAAAACTGTTGAAAAATTAAGGAAGATCTAAATAAATGAAGAGATAGCCTATGGTCATGGATAGGAAGACATCATATTGTTAAGATGGCAATCCTGTCCCTACTGGCCTTAAGATTCAATATAATCCCTGTCAAAATCCAGCTGTCTATTTGTAGAAATTGCAGAAATTTATGATCAGAAATAACCCCAAAATTCATATGGAAATGCAAGGTTCAAGAATAGCCAAAATAATCTTAGAAAAGAACTCAAATTTCTCATAACTTACTGCATAGTTATATATTTTATAACTTACTCAAAGCTATGGGAATCTAGACAGTGTGGTACTGACATAGGAATAGAATTGAGAACCCAGTAAACATATCCTTGCATATACATGCAAGGGTCAACTGAGTTTTGACAAGGGTACCAAGACCTTTCAACGGAGAAGGAACAGTCTTTCCAGCAAATGACACCGGGACAACTGGATATCCACATGGCGGAGAATGGAGTTGAAGCCATACCTCACACTAGAAAAAAAAATTAACTCAACATGAGTGATAAATGTGAATGTAAGAGCTAAAACTATAAAATTCTCAGAAGAAAACATAAGAGTAAATCTTTGTGATTTGTGTTAGGAAATGGTCTCTTAGATACAACAAAAGCATAACAGACAAAAAAAATAGATAAATTGGATTTCATCAAAATTAAAAATTGCTGTGCTACAAATTATATAGTCAAGAAAGTGAAAAGACAATCCATAGAATGAGAGAAAATATTTGAAGAGGACATATCTCATAAGGGACTTATATCAAGAATATACAAGGAACTAATACAACTTAATAATAAAAACCTGAATAACCCAATTAAAAATTGGATACAAGATCCGAATAGACAGTTCTCTGAAAAAAAGATATACAAATGGCCAATAAGCACATGACAAGATGTTCAACATCATTACTCTTTAAGGAAACATAAACCAAAACTCTAAGATACCACTTCATATACACTATGAAGGCTACATTAAAAAAGACAGACAATAGCAAGTGTTGATGAGAATGTGAAGAAATTGAAACCCTCATACATTTCTGATGGGAATGTAAAATGGTGCAGCCACTTTATGAAATAGTTAAACATGGAATTATCATATGAACCCACAATTTCACCCCTAGGTGTACGCCCAAGAATTGAAAATATATGGCTCCATACAAACTTGTATAAGAACAAATGTTCATAGAGCGTTATTCATAATAGCCACCAAATGGAAACAATCCACATGTCTATCAAATGATGAATGAAGAACTAAAATGTGGTATATCCATACCACGTAGCACCATAATTCAGCAATAAAAAAGGAACGAAGGACTTGATATATGCTACAACACAGATGGAACTTAGAAACATTATAGTAAGTGAAAGAAGCCTGTCACAAAAGGCCACATCTTGTGTGATTGCATTTATATGAAATGTACAGAATAGGCAAAACTATAGTGACGGAACATAGGTTAGCCAATGCTGGGAGCAGGAGACAGGATGCTCTGGGGGTGACCGCATTACGGCTTCTTTCTGGGGTGAAGAAAGTGTTCTAAAATTAGGTTGTGATGATAAGCACACAATTCTGTAAATATACAAGGAACTGAATTGTACAACTTAAATGAGGAATTGTACGGTGTGTGAAGTATATCTCGATACAGCTGTTTTAAAAAAATTCTCACTTCTCAGAGATAACCACTATTCATATAGTTAGTAAAAATAACTTTCTAGATTCAAATATATATAAACAAAAATAAATCATACTGTACATAACTTTAAAGTTATTTCTTTGTAGTATTACATAACCATCTGTTATATTAAATATTCTGTTACAATATTATTTTTTAAAGCTGTGTATTAATTTTGTATGTATATTCTATAATTTGTCTAAACCATCTTGGCCAGATATTTATGTTGCTCTAATTTGTTGTTATTATAAACAGTACTGTGCTGAGAAGCTTTTGGCTAACTGGGTCAATGAGTGTGCATATTTTGACAACATGAGGTAAAAATTCCCTGATACCCTTGAAGGATGCATCAGTTCATTCTCGCTACAGCAGTTCAATAGAGTGTTCATTTTCTCTCACCCTCATCACAGCAGATGGATGCTAACCATTTAAAAAGTTTTGCCAATTTTATTTGGGTTATTCTTTCTGATGATGAATAATTATCCACACACCTCAAGTTGAGTCCGTATAACACCAAGGAAGCAGAAGAAAAGTAAAGTACTGATAGATGATGAAGAGAACTTGTTTCACTCTATTTTTCAGTAATTCATTTGACTAACTCACACAATACACTTACTGGTCCTGGTCAGAGCATCCTAAGGAAAAAAGTCTGCATACCCACCACATCCTGAGAGTGTCAGCACATGAGGCTTAACTGGCCAGGCCGACTGACCTGCCCCAAACCTTGAGCATATGTTTGGAAGATCCAAGGACAAGGATGCATGAACTTTCTTGCACATATGGTTTTGTCTCCCAGACTCACGAGCTTCTAGAAAGTGGGAGCTGCAAATTACTCTCTGATTTATAAACCTGCCCAACTGAACCTGCCATAGAAATTTACACACAAACGCAAATATTTCCTGAATGCAATGCAGTATCCTGGATTGGAAACAAAGAGAAAAAGACATTAGTGGAGAAACCGGTGAAATCCAAAGAAAGGTCAGATTAGTTAACAGTAATGCACCAATGTTTTCACAATCGTCCCATAGTTATGTAAGAGACAAACATCAAGGGAAGCTTAATGAAAGGGATTTGGGACACTCTTTGCGGCTTTTCTGTAAATCTAAAATTATTCCAAAATTTTTGAAAAAAACTTCAAAAGTAAAAAATGCAAACAGTAAATAAATAAATGTTTTATGCATAAATGTCAGCTATTTATCCATTCATCTATTCACCCATTAAGTAGGGTCACCTAATTCTCAAATTAAGGAATTAAAGAGTTGGCAGGATAATTAGATAGCCCAGTACACTGGTTTTCAACCTTTCTCCACGTCACCCTGCCAGAAGGATGCACCACTGTGCCAGCAGTAACAGGGGTGCATTTGGACACATGTGAGTTAAAAGCACCCCACCCTGACCCTGTAACTCTGCCACACACCTTCGAGGGCAGAGAAGAGGGGTCTACGCCTTTATTTAGAACTCCTGAGAGAGTCCAACATGCTCATTTTATAGATGGGAAAATGGAAGCTCACAGAAGGAGTGAAATTATCTTCCTTCTTTTTCCAGTCAGTTTTTAAATGACATTGAAGTAGTATTTACTCATCACGTGCCTGCCAGTGTCTTTCTTCCAACCTGGGTGTTGGCACACTAGAGGTCAAAGGACACCAGGGGGCTTTCGATGTGGCTTTGGCCCTTTCCTCCTGGGTACATCCAGGAGGAGTGGTCCCACCACCTCTTATTTGTCTAACGAGGCCACTGAGCAACTCTCAGAGAGGTAGTTTCCTAATTGGAGATTACAGCTTATAACAACGTTTGCTAAAAGAGAAAGAAGACAGTCTAGGAGGCTCTGCAGTGGCTTCCTGCCACGCAGTTGTGCTCTTGCTAAGAATCCTCCTGCCCTCTCAAAGTCTTCTGGATTTTTCTAAAAGGCAACAATAATTTGAATAATTACAAAACTGAAAATACTTTCTTTTCTGTGTATTCTGTTTTCCTCCAAGCAAGAGCTGTGCTTTCATCTGATACATAAAAGAGCAATAGTCCTCTGATGAACCAAGACACATGGAATATCTAATTAACATTAAAATATTGTCTCTCATCATTAGCTTCATTCACACTGGATGTGTCAGTTCTCGAGAAAGTAGTGCAGAGGCAATGACCCAATCTCACTTTTTTAAAAAAGACAGGCAAATTAAAGTAAAAGAAGGACAGTATGTTCCACTGGCAGGACAGTGGCTCGCTGAGCCCAGTGCCTGGGGATGGCTCCCAAGCCTCAAGGCCCTGAGCTCTCTCTGACGCCCAGCCCCATCCTGAATGTGCCTGCCACCCTTCCTGTGCGTTTCTACCATCTCTGGGCCTCTGCGGAAGGACCCGTCAACCCCAGGGTGTCTGTGGCCATTACGTGAAGCTGTGGAACTCAAGCCAGTGGCACAGAAACTGAGGAACTGATTAGGACAAAAGCATTTTGGCTGCAGTGTTCAGCTTCGTGAGGCTCCAGATAATCCCCAGTGAGCTGCAAGTGGTCACAGAAGACTAAATAAATGGGGTCTAACAGCCTTCAAAAAATGGATTATAATGTCTCAGTGAATATTTTGTAACTAAGAGAGACCCAGAAGCATCTGGAATAGATTCCCAGAATGAGTAAGAAGATCTTTAAGATTTTGGGGATCCCTCGGGCCAGGAGAGACTGCATTCTCTATGATCATGTGATTCCATGGATGCAAACCTGCTGAGTGGCATCCATGTTCTTCCTGTATGCCCTCCAGTAAAGGGACCCGCTGTGGCCCTCAAAAGCCAATGATGTTCTCTTTACATCATCTCTGGTCCACCTTTCATCTGACCACAGACACATTAGGAGATCCAGGTAAGATCCACCAAGCAAAACCACCCAGCTGACTCCTAAACTTACTGGGAATTATAAATGATTGCTGTTTTAAGCCACTTAATTTTAAAGTGATTATGCCTCAAAAACAAATGGATATAGACATTGGTACCTAAAAGTAGGGTACTGCTGTAACTAAAACCCAAAACACTCAGCATCAGCTTTGGGACTGGATAAAGAGTTCAGCTGGAAAAGCAGCAATGAAACCCTTAAAGAGGCAGGAAAATGGCAAGGAAATGACCAGAGGAGGTAGAAAAATGGCAACATGTGTAATGAAATGGGCAAATAATTGTTAAAAATGGATTCCTGTTGTAACACAAAAGGTAAAAACTGACTTGTTGACGTTGGAAAGATGATTTCCAGTGAAATGTTTGAATGCGTTAGCTGATTACACCTAACTGTATGTGATAAAACCATGAAAGAAAAAACATGAGGTTAAAGTAAACACTGGCCAACCTGCAATCAGAATCTAGATGGAACATAGACAGCCAAGAACTTTCTGGATTAGAGAACAAAATTGTTTTTCCTCTCCAGACCCTTTAGCTGGGAAACGTTTCTCCAAGTAAAATGAGGCGGTTCTCGTTCTGGGTAAGATGAAGTAAGCACACCCAGTTCCGCCTCTTCCATGGACTGAAAGTGTGAAATTAATTCAAAATGCACGAAGCAGCTCTTTCATGACTCTGAAAGTAAACATTATTAGGCATATTGAGAAATAAGACTAGAGTTCAAAGTACCACCAAAGTGGTGATGAGAGGGACCATAACAAAAGGTCCGACTTTTGTGTCACTGGAGTCCCAGAAGGAGAGGAGAAAGATGGAAGTGCTATAAAAAGTATCAAGACAAATAATGGCTGAAAAATTCCCAGATTTGACAACAAATATAGACCTACAGATTCAAAAAACTAAGCAAATCCAAAACAGGATAAACCTGAAGAAATTCATGCTAAGACACATTATGATTAACTATCTTAAAAACTAAGGACAGCAAAAATCTTGAAACCACTGACAGAAACAACGCATTACCTATACACGAAAAAAATTCAAATGATAGCAGATTTCTTATCTGAAACTATGAAGACCTGAAGGAAGTAGCAAAATATTTTTTAAGTGCTGAAATAAAATAATTTTTAACCCAGAATTCTATATCCAGCAAAAATACACTTTAGGAATTAAGAGGAAATAAAACTTTCTCAAATGAAGGAAAACTAAAAGAATTTGTTGCCAGCAGATTGACCCTAAAAGAATGGCTAAAGGAAATTCTTTAAACAGAAAGGATGAAATCTTGGAACATCAGGAAGAAAGAAGATGGAAAAATGTAGGTCAACACTACAGAATTCACTTCTCCTGAGTTTCCTAAATAATGTTTTATAATTGAAGCAAAAAAAGTTACAGAGTTTAATGTGATTGTCAATGTATATAGAAGGAACGTTTAAAATAATTACAAATGGAGAGGGTAAAAGGAGGTAAAATTTCTATGCTTTATTTGAAATGGTAAATGTAGACACTTGGATAAGTATGTAACCAAGCACAGCTACTAAAAAGGCTAATCAAAGACACACTCAACAACACCATAGATCAAAATAGAATTCTAAAAAATGTTAAACTCCCCACAGGAAGGCTGGAAATATGTAGGTAACAAACAAAAGAGCTGCAAAATGTGTGAAGCAAAAATTGATAGAACTAGGTAATGTCAGCAAAAATGGCAGAGTAAGAACCTCTGAAAATTATGCCCTATTCAAAATCCAATGAAAAAACTGGGAAAAAGTTGTCAGAATTAAATTTTTCAGAACTTTAGAAATTGACCAGGGACTTGCAACAATCCCGGGCACGTTTATTCAAGAAAAGTGGCTGAATCGAAGAAAGAACAGCAAATTTGGTGTTGTTTTAATTTACTATAGTTTTATCCCCTCACTACTCAGATCAGCAATTTCCTTGAAAAGTAGGAGCCCACATTTCTGGTAACAGAGGGAGCAAATGATCAAAGAATTGTCATTTTACCTGCTTGGTGGTTCCCCATAAGCGCCAACATGAAAGTCTTGTCTTTATTTGACCAGACTTGGGGTTCATCATTATTAAAAATCTCTTCCCAGAGGAGGTAGTCAAAAAACATTTACAGGCAAGTGTTTTAACATCGTGGCTTCCTGAGGCAAAGGATAATATTTGAAGAAAATGATAGACTAGTTTTAAAAAAAAAGTATAAAGGAAAAGTTGGGGAATTAGGTATTCTTAGGGGCTTTGAAAAGATGCAACACATTCCAGGGAATCTAGGAAGGCAAGCACATGCATAGGGCTGTGTACATGCTCAGAAAAGACTGAAAAAGGCCCTAAGCTCTCCGTTCTGTCTGGCTTTGAGGCTCTGCACAAGCAAGAAGTGAAAGCTAAGGCAGAACTGTCAACCACCTGGCTGAGTGTTGAAGGCATGCCTTAAAACTCATGCAGAGCCCCTCAGCAATTTGGGGAGGCTTATTCATTCAGGATGTTGAGGAAATCTCTGTCCAATTATTAGGTGACCACTAAGCTAATCAGACAGAAACTTTAGGGGCCACACACACTAAGAATATAGACTTACATAATTTGTTTAGAAAAATCACTAAACAACAATAAACAACAAGTATAACAAGAAGAAAGCAGTAAACCCTGGGAAGGAGAGGAGAAGCTGATTTCCAGAATTGCCACATTATAAGAGTCAAAATACTGTTTTCAACAAAAATTATGAGATGTGAAGAAGCAAGAAAGTATGGGATACACACATGAAAAAAGCAATCAATAAAAATCCCTCCAAGAAACTTAATAGTATTGGACATAACAGCAAAGACTTTAAATCAGTTATTTTAAATGTGTCCAATTAGATAAAGGAAACAAGTCTAAAGAACCACAGTCAAATACGAAAAGATGTTTCAACAAATATAAAATATCAATAAAGACACAGAAATTATTTTTAAAAAATAGCCAAATAGAATTGACAGAGTTGAAAATTTTAATAACTGAAAAAAAAATTATTGGAGAGAGTCAACAGCATATTTGAACAGCCAGAAGAAAGACTTATGAAACTTAAAGATAAGTCAATTGAGATTATCCAGTCTTAGGAATAGAAGGAAAAAAGAATGAAGAAAAGTGAACAAAGCATCAGAGACCTGTAGGACATCAACACACAGACATATGCAAAGCAGGAGTTCAGAATGAGAGAAGAAGAGGAGAGAGGGAAAGGAGAATAATGAGTATTCAAAGAAATAGTGGCAAAAAAACTTCCCAAATTTGACTAAAAACATTCATCTATGCATCTAATAAGTTCAACACACTTCAAATGAAATAAACCTAGATATCCACTCCTAACACGTCATAAACCATTAAAAGTCAAAGGCAAAAAGAATCTTGGAAGCAGCAGAGACAAACAACTCATTATGTACAAGGGAGCCTCAACAAGATTAACAGCAGATTTTTTGTCAAAAACCATGAAGGTCAGAGGCATTGGGATGGCATATTTGAAGTGCTGAGAGAAAAAACTTAACCAAGAATTCTATACACAAAAAAAATGAAAATAAGACCAAAAAACTATCCTTCAAAAATAAAGAAGAAATTAAGATATCATCAAGTAAATAAAAGGTAAAAAAGTTCATTGCCAGCATATCTACCCAACAAGAAACACTAAAGGGACTCCTTCAGGCTGAAGTGAAAGGACACTAGACAATAAATTGAATATGTGTGAAGAATTAAACTGCACTGCTAAAGGTAACTATGTACAGAAATACAAAATATAAGATGAATAGTTTTGTTTGCTTGTAACTCCTTTTTTCCTCTATTTGATTGAAAAGAACCACATAAGGCAATAATTATAAATTTACATTGATGTGCACACAATGTATAAAGATGTAATCTGTGAGAATAACAGCATAAACTAGATGAGGGGAATGGAGTTAGATTGAAGCAATATTTTGCATACTAGTGAAATTAAGTTGATATTAATCCAAAGAAAACTTTTATAAGTTAAGATGTTAAAGGCAATCCCCAAGGAAATTGTTAAGAAAATAACTGAAAAATACGTAATCAAAGAAATGACAAGGTCATTAAAATGGTATACAAAAAAATATCTATTTAACACAAAATAAGACAATGACAGAGTAATTATGGAACAAAAAAGACAAGACACATAGAAAACAGACAGCAAACTAACAAATGTAAATCCTATGGTACCAGTAATTACATTAAATGTAAATGGATTAAACTTTCGAATTAAAAGGCAGAGATTGACAGAATGAATTTTTAAAAACATGACCAAACTATATGCTTCTATAGGTGACTCTGTTTAGATTCAAAGACACAAATAGTCTTAATGAAAAAAAGATATGCCATGAAAAACAGTAACCTAAAGAGAACTGGAAATGGCTATACTAAATTGGAAAAATAGACTTCAAGAAAAAAATTCTTCCTAGAGATATGAAAGGACATTTTATAATGATAAAAGGGTCAACTCACCAAGAATTAATAGCAGTTATAAACATATATGCACAAAACAAAAGAGTCTCCAAACAATCAATATATGACATGTAACAATAATTATATATCTTGCCCAAGTGCAATTTATCCGGGGATGCCAGATTGGTTCAATATTTGAAAATCAATCAATCACCACATTAACATGCTAAAGAATAAAAATCACATGATCATATCAACTGATGCAAAAATAATTTCATAAAATTCAACGCTCATTCATGATGAAACTCTAAGAATAGTGGAGAACTTCCTCAAATAAATAAAGAGCATCTATTTTAAAAACCTATAGCTAAGACCATACTTCACAGTAAAAGACAATGTTATCCCTCTAAGACTGGGAACAAAGCAAAGATCCCACTCTCACCGTCAGTACTCAACATAGAACTGGAAAATCTAGACACAGCAGTAAGGCAAGAAATGGAAAGGAAGAAATAAAACTGTGCCTATTGTAGACGACATGACTGTCTACATGAAAAATAACAAAGAATCTGGGGATGTTAGCCATCCCTTATGCCCACATGGTAAGCACTTTGAGGTTATTATTAACTCCAGACCATCAAGGCTATGAGGTGATTATTTTTTCTCTTAAAAGCTGACTGTCTAAATTTTTTGTCATTTGTGCAATTATACTTAGTTACTTTAATAACTGAAATAAATGAGTTGGTATATTTTCAGACACTAAATCCTTTTGGTCTAGAAAAAAGAAAATAAAGTATTCACAAAAATTATCTTAGAAATTATTAATCAGTTCAGCAAATTCACAGGATACACAACCAATACACAAAAATCAATTGTATTTTGGGACAAGTGAAAATAAATAAGAAACACAATATCACTTATAATCACTCAAAAAAAGAAATACTTAGGTGTTAATCAAACAAAATACATATGCCAAAAATGACAAACTACTAATGAAAGAAATCAAAGATGTAAATTAATGAAGAGATACTCCATTTTCATGGATTGGAAGACAACACAGTAAAGAGATCAATTCACCCCAAATTAACATGCAGGTTTAACACAATTCCTATCAAATCCCAGCAAAATTTTTTTCTTAATGTATGCAAGATTATTCTAAAATTTGTATGGAAAGGCAGAAGAGCTAGAATAGCCAGAATAATTCTGATAAAGGAGAATAAAGCAGGAGAAATTGCTTTACCCTCTTTGCAGACTTCTTATGGAGCTGCAGTAATCAAGACTGTGTGGTGTTGGTGACAGATCAGTGGAACGGAATGGAGAACACAGAAACAGCCGCTCACAACTTTAGCCAAACTGATTTGACCAAAGTGCAAAAGCGATTAAATGGATAAAGGATAGCCCTTTGAACAAACAGTGCTGGAGTGATTAGATATCCATATGCAAAAAAAAGAAAGAAACCTTGATCTAAACCACATGCCTTATACAAAAATTGACTCAAGATAAATCATAGATTTAAATGTAAAATTATTTTAAAAATTAAAAGAAAACAAGGAAATCTTCAGGACCAAGGGTATGAGGAACGGTTCTTAAACATGGCATCTAAAGCCTGATCCATCAAAGAAAAAAAATCAATAAATTTGATTTCATCGTTCACTTTCTGAAAAATTCTAAGATGGGGAAAGAAGCTACATCCTGGGAAAAATATTTGTAAACCACATATCTGACAAAGGATTCATATGTAATATATTCATTGAACTCTCAAAATTCAACGTTAAAAAACAAACATCCAATTAGAAAATGGTTAAAAGACAGACATTTCACTGAAGAAGATATACACATGGCAAATAAGCCAATGGAAATTTGTTCATCACCAGCCATTAGTGAGATGCAAGTCAAAGCTAAGATGAATACCACTGCACATCTATTAGATTGGCAAAAATAATAATAATAATATCAAGTTTTGCTGAGGATAAAGAGCACTGGAACGTTCATACGTTGCTGGTAGAAAATGCTGAACGATATAAGCGTGTGTAAAACAGTGTGCAGTTTCTTTGAAAGGTAAACATACACTTAGCCTATGGCCCAGCAATCCCACTCATAACTATTTACCCTAAAAAAATTTTTTGAAAACAAGCTTATGTCCGCCCTGCTGCACAGATGTTTAGTAACATTCTATTCACAATTGCCCCAAACTGGAAACAATCCAAGTGTGTTTCAGCAGGTGAATGGTTAAACCATGGTGCATTCACACACTGGAATCCTACTTAGCAGTAAACATGAGTGCATTGTTGATGCAAGCAGTAATTCAAGGGTGTGATGCTGATTAAGTCTATTGTCAAAAACTTACATACTGCATGGTTCCATTTATGTGGCATTCTTAAAAAGACAGAATATAGTGATGGAAAACAGATCAGTGGTTGCCAGAAGTCAGGGGTGGGGGGAGATGTGACTATAAAGGGATAGCACAAAGGAGCTTTGTGGTTTTTTTGTTTCTTTGTTTTGGTGAGGAAGATTGGCCCTGAGCTAACATCTGTGCCAATCTTCTTCTAATTTGTATGTGGGACACCAGCACAGCATGGCTTGATGAGCAGTGTGTAGGTCTGTGCCCAGGATCTGAACCCATGAACCCCAGGTCCAAAGCAGAGTGTACGAACTTAACCACTATGCCACCGGACCGGCCCTGTCAAAGGAGTTTTGTAAGGTGATAGAAAGGTTCTCTAAACCGATGGTAATGATAGTTATGCAAATCCATCCACGTTACAATTCATTGAACTGCACATATAATAAAAGTCAATTTTATTGCATATTAACTTAAATAAATAAAATGAGCCCTAAGTACAGGGATCAAATCCATAACGTGAGTTTAAGACTCGTTGTTAAGTTTATGCAGATCTTCTCAGCTGGACTAAAGGGAAGCTTATGAGCATAGAAGCTTGACTCCAGACTAGAAGCGACTTCACAGAGAGGAGTGTATCTCAGAAGCTGATGAGTTGTGGCTTTTGAAGCATGGAATAAATAACAATTATATATGTAGAAAGCCCACTAAGTTTTAAAGGGAGTTGAATTGGGAAATGCTGCTAGTGTGTAACAAAAGGATTGAGATTTTTCAAATTATAAAAAGACTCCCAGCGCCAACTTCTTAAGATCAAGAGGCCGGCTGAGAAAGCAACTCACTGCCAAGACAGGCCACGGATGCAGAAGTAGCCAAAGGGCATGACAGAAAAGGAGAAACATCTCTAACAGTGGAGCCAAGACTTGAGAAAACCAATGGATGGGGCATCCACTTCCGGGCAGTAGGACTTGGCCCGATCAGAGACCCTCCCTTCCATTTATCCAGGGGGATTTCAGAAGTCCTGCAGACCAGAAACCGCTACATGCCTCCCATTCCTCCCAGTTGTGAATGAGAGTGTTTATTGTGGTTTAATGTCTATTTCAACATCGTGTGTTGGGTGTGTAAGCATGACAACTTAGCTTTTAATTCATGGGTCTCAGGGTCAGGAGGAGCTGGAGCTGACGTAGATCCCAAGATCTTGGTCTTGAAGTATGATGCCATGATTGGATAAGACTCGGGGTGGGGCTCTCAGGAGGGGTGCAATGTATTTTGTATGAGAAAATCATGTGAATAATTGCGGACAAATGTTTTACTGTGGTAGGTTAATTACAAAATGGCCCACATTCTTCACTCTCCTGTCTCCATGACCTTTGCAGTGTGACTTTGCAGCTCCTCCCAAGAATAAATAGTCTGTTGCGCCTCCTGTCTGAGCTGCCCTGGCGACTCACTTTGGCTAAGAGACTGCCGAAGAAGTGATGCTGTGCCAGTGCTGACTCTAGCCCCAAAAGGCCTCGTGCACCTCTCCAGTCCCTTTTGGAACTCTGTAACCATGAACAAGCCCCAGCTAGCCTGCTGGAGGATGAGCGACCACATGGAGCAGAGACAAGTTGTGCTAGCTGGGGCTAACGAGACCAGCTAACCCAGCTGCTCCACCAGCTGACCACAGAGGCATGAGTTCCCCTGGCTGAAAGTAGCTGGTCTCGGCCCGGATTGGTGGAACGGCCCAGCTGACCTATGGACTCAAAAGCAACAAAATTTTTAGGTTGTTTTTTTTCAGCCATTAATGGGCTTAAAATGGATGATTTGTTATGCAGTAATAGCTGATACAGAAAACTGTTGCTCATTGTATTACTCAGTAAATCTTAAAACCCAGGACCTAGAAATGCATCTCCCCATGCACCACTAGGATGTTGCTCTGAGTCCTCGCATGTCTCTGTTGCTTCCACTTCCTGGTTCCCCAGTAGAGTAGGATGGAGGTTTGTGCTCAAATGCCTTAGCTTCCTCCTGTCGGGGGTGCATGTAGGAAATTTCCCTTTTTTCCCTTCTCCAACCTTCTTTTCCCATCTCTTGTACTTCTCGATGCGTTTTCAGTGTGTGTTAGGGGGTGCTTTATGGTGTCTGTGTTTGTTTAGCCAGAGCCTAAAATGGTATCCACACAAGGAGGAGTGAGGATCATTCAAGGGATCCGTGTCCTGCTTCACACTTTAGTGATTAATGGTGTCAATGATGCAGATCTGGTGGGGCAGCACTACCACTGAAAATGAAACAGATAGGGGCCCCTCTACCTCCAAGGCACAGCCAAGATTCGGGAATAAAACATAAAAACAACCCCAGTTCTTTGGGGAAACACAGGACCGTGGAGCTGTCGAATGCAAGCAGACACGCTGGATGACTCCCCTGTGTTTGCCAGGACCAAGTTCCAGGACTCTACCCCCTGGGCTGGGCGCACGGCGAGAGAAGTTACCACCTCTAAAGGGAAGGTGAGTATCTGGACCTCTTCTATCCTTTCCCACCCCTCTCAGACCCCTCCCAAAACAAAACAAAACTAACTCACATTAGCCAACAGTATTAGTCGCATACCCTAAGACAGGCCCCAGACAGGCCCCTGAGGGATACCGTGGTCAACAAGATGAGATCTTGCCCTCAAACACCTTAAAGATTCACAAGCTCTGAAGGTAGGGACAAGTGTGAGACAACAGAGAATGCCAGGAAGAAGGGTCCTTGGCGCTCAGACTATCCACTCAGAAATACGTGCATAGAGTGAGGCCCAGAGCAGGAAGCAACCTGCCCAAATTAAACAGCTCCGGGCTGGTCAGTCCAGCATCCTGGCCCTCCAATCCCAGGTCTTCTTCTGCCACGTCAGGGGGCATCCAGATGGTTGCAAGGATCTTAAATGATGATGACGAGGATGTCCGCAATGATGATGATGACGACAATGATGATGATGTTGATGACGATGACGACAACAATGGTGTGATGATTTATTTGGGTCGTGGTCTAACTGAGAACATCCCCATGGCTGCTTGGTATCGCTTAGCAACTTCCAGTTGCTCCAGAACTCACATATTCTACAAGTCTCCTTTGGGTAAAAGGGTTTATAATTCATTTTGCCCGAAGAGGAGAAAGAACGAGATCTGGAGCACCTCCTCAGGGCTTTGAGGTACTAGACACCGCGCTAAGTTTTCTGTGGAGCAACAGTAGGTCCCGAAAGACTCGGCTTTTATGATCTTTCACTCCGTTCATCTCGAGGAAACAGAAGCCAAAGCGGACCACGCAGAGGCTCCCTCCTTTCCTGTGCCACTGCCGCTGACACATCCAACCTTCCTGTTTGGGAGCTGGATCCTCAGTGGAAAAATTGATTTGTGTAATTAGGCAAGTGATTTTGTAGGAAGATTTTGCATGAATTTGCAATATAATTTTCTTTTTCTGTAACTGTTAATTGCAATCATTTATCAGGTTTTTAAGCTGGAAAAAAGTTAACTTTAAAAAAAAAGGTGTGAACTGCTCATTTTTTATGCAATCTCGACATTGTCTTTGATGCTCTCATTAATTCCTTATTCACAGCCAGGGCTGCTGGCTGCCTCAGTTTGGGTAAGAAGTGGCCTGCCTTAACCCTTAGTGGGGGCGCTTTCAGCCCCAACCACTGGTAATAATTGTCTTTCCTCTTCTCTCTCCTCACATCATCACCCTAGGAAATCTGGGGCTAAAATTACAATAAAAACGATCAAATAGGAATCTGGTCGACAACACAAGTGTTTAATAAGTGTAACTTTATTTTTTGTAACTCAATTAACATCCACTCTGAGCAGTCATTTTACCAGGACTGTAGGAATTCAACTTCAGGAAAGGTGGGAGTTGTTCCAATCTTCCCCACAGGTTGCTTCTTGGTTCTAAGGCTCATGCAGAGCCCAGGTTCCTAGCGCTCTGACCCTTAATGTCTTCCGTCTACACTGACATTCACTAGAATGCCCATGTCTAGTCTGGGTCATTGGTCCATTCCACCAGCTATGAGATGTCCCACATCCCCAGCCCAAAGACCCCCTCATCCACCAGCTTCCACACTGCACTCGAGCACATGCAGATTGAGGTGTTCGCTTCTCCTGCTTTGTGCTGCTGTCTGGAAATCCCACCAGATTGCCCAAAGCCTTTTCTACTTTCACTGAGCTTCTTACTTACCCACTCTCTTCCCAGAGATCTGCTTTAGGCTTCCTGCAAACATTTCTGGGTTGTTTTCCCACTACTGGGGTTCAGCCAAGGGCACAGGCCACAGGACCTCTGCGGAGACCTCTCCACCTCCCTCCCTTTCTCCAGCCTGAAACCCTTTGCTAGACTTGGGAGGAGACTCTTAGTCATAATGTTTTGTTTTGTTTTTTTCTGAGGAAAATTCGCCCTGAGCTAACCTCTGCTACCAGTGTTCCTCTATTTTTCATAGATAAGTCGCCATACAGCCTGGCTGATGAGTGGTGTAGCTCTGCACCTGGGAACCAAACTCGCAAACCTGGGCCGCTGAAGCAGAGCCCACCAACCTTAACCACTGCACCACTGGGTCAGCCCCTCATAATGTTTCCTTTTAGAATGCTGTCCGGCCCTAGAGTGCCGCAATTCCGTGGTTGAAATTCCTCCAAGACTGTTGAAATTCTGAAGAAAGAGATGTCTTTTCCCCCTCTCTTTTTGGGCTCTCCTCCCTTTCCTGAAGCCAGGAGAAGAACAAAAAGCCTACTTCTCTCAGTGAGGAGACTAGCTCAATCTCCCATCTCTCCGGCAACAATCCCAGAATCACTAAGTCAGAGTAAAGGCCGTCTCTCCGCCATCGCATCCCATGTTGTGAGAGCTGAACTCTGCAAGTATTGAGGAAACCCTGCTCTCAGGACGCCCTGCACAGGCCCAGGAATCCGCATGTTGTGTCTACTGCAAGTGGTTGGCATTCTTCCCTTTCCTTGCAGCCTGACTCCCTCCACCAACAGCGGCAAACACTCTCAGAAGTACAAGAGGAAGTGGACGTGGTTGGTTCTCCCCATGACATGCTCACAGAGTGCCTGGAATTATCCCTGGTGACCTTGCCTCAGCTGGGATTAATTACTGGACCAGCAGGAGGTGGAGAACAGGGGCGGGATGAAGCTCCACAGGCATTTGCAATGACTCCACAGCTTTCATTACACGGACTTACCAGAATTTTATCCTGCTGTTGAACATTTATGTTGTTTCCAAATGTTTACGATTATAAACAACACCGAGTTAAAGAAAAGGAAAATTATATAGGTCAGGAACTTGGCTCCACATAAAGAAAGGAAAAGCCCTGGAGAAGGAATAAATGAAGGGAAACAAAAAAATTTTGTTTTTCTTGTTCTTAATTGATCTAATAGATAACTACTTGTTCAAGATAATAATAGCAACAATGTACTAGGTGATTACACCTTATAGATAAGGAAAAGAATGACAGCGATGTTGTAGGGGAGAGGAAGGAGGAACCAGGAATATTCTGTTACATAGTATGTGCACGTACCATGAGGCTGTGCAGTGTTATTTGAGAGTAGACCAAGATTAATTGCAAATCTAATCTTATCGCAATATATTTCAAACTCTAGTGCAACTATTAAAAAAAAAAGACAAAGATGTATAATTGATTTGCTAAGAGAGGAGAGAAAATAGAATCATACAAAATGTTCAATTAAAACCAGAGAACAGGGGCCGGCACAGGGGTTAAGCTCGCACGTTCCACTTTGGTAGCCCGGGGTTCACCAGTTCAGATTGCGGGTGCAGACACGGCACCGCTTGGCAAGCCGTGCTGTGGTAGGCATTCCACATATAAAGTAGAGGAAGATGGGCACGGATGTTGGCTCAGGGCCAGTCTTCCTCAGCAAAAAGAGGAGAATTGGAGGTAGATGTTAGCTCAGGGCTAATCTTCCTAAAAAAAAAAACCAAAAACCAGAGAATAGCGGGGAAAGAGTGGAAGAAAAAGAAACAAAGAACAACGACAATGAATAAAAAACAGTTACAAATACAGTAGTTATTACTCCAACACCATAAATAATCACTTTAAATGTGAATGGTTTAAATACACCAATTAAAACATAGATAATGTTTGAGTGAATACAAATGCAACACTCAGCTATATGTTGTCTGCCAGAAACCCATTTTTAATATAAAGACACACAAATAGGTTAAAAGTAAAGGGATGGGCAAAGATCTACCATGCTAATGCTAATCAAAATTAATTCCAAACAAAACAGACTTCAGAGCAAGAAAAATTATCAGACACGAAGAGGGGCATTGCATGATAATAAAGGGATAAACTCTCCAGGAAGATATCACAATACTTAACACACATGTGTCTGACACCAGAGAGTCAAAATATGTGAGGCAAAAACTGACAGGCAAACCCGCTATTATAGCTGGAGACTTCAACACCCCTCTGTCAGTCACTGACAGATCCAGTAGGCAGAAAATCAGCAAGGATATAGTCAAACTGAACAGATCCATCAGTCATCTGGGCCTAATTGACATTTATAGAATACTTCATCCAGCAACAGCAGAATACACAGGCTTTTCAAATTCTTATGGGACATTGCCAAGATATACCACATTCTGGAATATGTAATAAACCTTAACAAATTTAAAGGAATAGAAATCCTACAATGTCTGCTCTCAGACCACAATGAAATTAAACTAGAAATCAATAACAGAAAGAGAGCTGGAAAATGCCAAAATATCTAGACATTAAACAATGCATTTCTAAGCAATGCGTGGGTCAAAGAGGGTTAAGAGAAATTAAAAAATAGTTTGAACTAAGTAAAAATGAAAATACAACTTATCAACATTTGTGGAATGCAGTAAAAGCAGTATTTAGAGGGAAGTTTATAGCACTGAATGAGTATATCAGAAAAGAAGAAAGCTTAAAAGTCAATAATCTAAGCTTCCACCTTAGGGATATAGAAGAAAAAAGAGAAAATTAAATCCAGAGTAAGTAGAATAAACAAAACAATAAAAGGTCAGAAATAAAAGAAATTCAGAACAGGAAATCAATAGAGAAAATCAACAACTCAGCTTTTGAAAAGATGAATAAAATTGATAAACTTCTAGCCAGGCCAACCAAGAAAAAGAGAGCGATCACCCAAATTACTGATATCACAAATGAAAAAGGGGCCCTCACTACTGATTCCATGCATGTTACAAGGATAATAAAGGAAGATTATGGACAACTCTACACTCCAAAATTTGATGACCTGGATGAAATGGACCAATTCCTTGAAAGACAAAATCTGCGAAAACCCACACAAGGAGAAATAGACAACGTGAATAGGTGTATATCCATTAAAGAAGTTGACTCAAGAGGGCCAGCCCCGATGGCCAAGTGCTTAAGTTCCACACACTCCACGTCAGTGCTCCGGGTTCCATTCCTGGGCGCAGACCTACACCACTTGTCAGTAGCCATGCTGTGGCGGCAACCCACATACAAAACAGAGGAAGACTGGCAACAGTTAGCTCAGGGCAAATCTTCCTCAAGCAAAAAGAGGAAGGAAACTTCCTCAGAAAAAAGAAAGAGAAAGTTGAATCAGTGATTAATAGCCTTTCCAAAAAGAAAGCATCTGTTCAATGAGAATTCTATCATACATTTAAGAAATTAGACCAATTCTTTAAACAAGATTAGGAGGATTGTCCTTGTGGCTGAGTATTTGTCCACACACAATGATTTCCATCAGATACATTCCTGGAGATGCATTGCTGGATTAAAAGTACACACATTGTTAATATTTTAGTAGATATTGCCAAATTGCTCTATGAAGTTTGATACCAATTTATAATGTGTTTGTTTTTCTGCAAACTTGCTAACTTTGAGAATTGATATTTTTCTTTGCCATTTTTATAGGTAAAAAATATGATTTCATTAATACTTAAATTGCATTTCTTTAACTAAAATAAATGTAAAATAGATTTTAGTAATTTTAGCGTGTTTTTTGGCCATGCATATTTTTTCAATTCTAAATAACCTTTTCTTGGCCATTAGTATTATTTTAATAATAGTATTATGTAATGCTTAAATTTGCCAACTACTGTCCTAAGTACTTTACATGTGCTAATTAATTTAATTTTCAGGACACTGCAATAAATTAGATAATGTTATTATTTCCATTTTGCAAATAAGGAAATTGGAGTATAAAAAGATTAAATTGCCTAAAGTCATGTGTTGCTGGAATTTAAGTGTGCCACAAAGGCACACTCTGTGCTCTTAAATGTGATGCTAGCCTGATTTTCATGGGATGTTTGTTGTTACAATGTAAACACACATAAATACACACACACGCATGCTCACATATGATTTTCCAAGTAAGACACCAAAGGCAGACACCATAAGTGAGTGAATGTGTAGATTTGATAAAATAAATAATTTTTAAATTACATTAGCAACAAAAATTTGCTATGATTAAAACAGAAATAACAAACTGGGTAAAATATTATATACCATATTTCAGAATATATACTCTTCTCCATCCTCATCCATCTGCCAGTGATATTTACACCCATATTTGCTTCTAGTACTTCTGTTATTTCATTATTTGCATTTAAATATTTTATTCACATGGAGCTTGCTTTGATTATCGGTATGAATTATTGATTAAACTTCCTTTTGAAAATTGCTGGTCATTGTCTCAACATGTTGAATGAGCCATCTCTCCTTTATCCACAGATTTTAATTCTATATTGCATAAACCTAGGCATGCTTCTGAATTTTCTCTTCTGGTCCATTGGTTTGCCACAGAAAGCCAAGCTACAGTACACTGGCTTCATTATTGTAGTTCTGTAATGTGTTTAGGGGAAGAAGTCCTGAATTACCAGATGCAAAATTTTTCTTGGATATTTTATTTATTGTTTCTTCCATATACTTTAAAGTCATTTTGTTGGGTTCTAAAAAGAATTCTTTAATTTGTTCCAATTACATTTCGGATTAGTTTTAATCATTCCCCAGTCGTCTAGAACTTTCAGAAAAAATGCTTTAAAATATTGTGTATATAGACATACACAGACATACCCACAATATGTGCATGCACACAGTATAGTCTCCTCCTTTTCTTTTTCTAATTCACTTAAATTCTGGTATTGTGAGTTCTACCTTTTCTGTGAATTTTTTTTATTGTTATATTTTTAAGTCCTTGAGTTAACACTCAGCTCACTAAAATTTTGGTTAAAAATGAAAATATGTGATGTTTAGGATTTTTCTCTGAGAGAAACTGACCATTTTTGAGATTTGATATATAGCTTTTCTCTCGTCATTTTTATATAACTATAATATAAATATATAATTAAAATTTTGAATTTTTATTTGACAAACAGGTATTTAAGAGAGTATGGTTTAATTTCCTAGGGGCCATTGTTGTTTTATAAATATTTGTCATTCATTATTACTTCAATTATACTTTGACTAAGGATGAGATATAAATTTCTGATTTTTTAAAAAAATTTATTGGTAATTTTTGTTGACTAATATAAGATCAACTTTTAATAAATATTATGTGGGTGCTAGGAAATAAGGCATATTCACTGTAAGGTAAATATATTATTCAGATTTTTTCTTTTTTTTTCTATTTGATCTATCAAAGACAAATAAAATCAAGTTGAAGGATGTTATTACAATTGTGTTTTACCCATATCTCTTTGTATTTCTAAAGACATTGTCACTTGGGTTAATTCCTTCCACCTGCTGGAGTTCATGTCTGTTGGCTTTTGTTTGGGGTGATGGTGTGAGTTTCCTTTTCTGCCCATGTCATCATTGGTACTTAGATGAAGTGTGTGTGTGTGTGTGTGTGTGTGTGTGTGTGTGTGAGTGATGGGGTGGGGGTGGAGCTAACTCAAGGTCTTCTAGTCAGATGCCACTTTGAACAGGAAGCTTGCCAAGTGGTCTTCCTTAGGCCCGCTTACACTCTATCCTTCACTTCTCCTTGAGCCAAACATGGCGGAGACTTCAATGAGGTGAGTGAGGGAAAAATGAGGGCTGGCCTGGGAGGTGGAGCACAAGCGTAAACACAGGATGTGTTCTTATCTTAGCTCGTGATTGCTGGCGATGACGTCAGCAGCCTAGGCTTTACTTTTGGTTCCCTCTTAACTAGTTGGCCTGTATTCCTCTGGCTCTGTGATTGCAATGGATGTGGTGATCACATTGCATTCAAAATGGCCTTACCTCGAGGAGTGATTTTCATATACTTAAATACACTTTAAGAGTAGTTTTAGAAAATTACCCAAAGAGGTGCACCTCCGTGGTGGCCACTATGTGTCCTCTGCCACTTGGGAAAGAGGTCATGAAATTCAGCGTCAGACCCAGAGGAAGCCAGCTGTCTGGTAGGCAGGACACCCAGCATGACGTCTCCTCTTCTAAGAATTCGATAACGCTTCACAGAGAATGTAAGCCTACTTTATTATGTCTTTCCATTGGCTGAGGTGCTGCGACCAACAGACTAACAAAAAGGAAATGCAAAAGCAGTCAAAACCTTGGCTCAGTATTACTCTTATGGCACCCTCTTCAATAAGATTCCATTATGGACCACTTACGGGGCTCCCTCCTGCCCTCTGAAGCAGATCCCTGTGTTTATCTTCTCCTGGTATTTTATGATCAGAGGCTCTTAGGGTTGATAAGGACCCTAAGGAATCACTAGATTCTAGTCAAGTCCCTATCCAGCATTTGAATTGCCTTTGTGTCGCCCAAAAGGTCCTCCCTCTTTCTTTCCTCCGTGGATGCATGCGTATACCCTGTCAGCGCCTACCTCCAAGCTGTTTCTCATGCTGTTCCCCATCGCCAACTAGACAGCATGCATTCTGTTCCTTTGTCTGGTTGAATCCACTCCACCCTTGAAGCCTTAATTCAAGTTGCGCTTTGTCAATGATTTTTTTTTTTGACGAACAATTAATCCCGCTGTTTTTTGACACCCTTAGTTGAGCTATGCCTAATACTACTCAGTTACAAGTTGTATTTTCAAAAATTATTTGCACTGGTCTTTAGAGTGTCAAATAAACTAGTAAGCTCCTCGGGGCATGTGGCATCTTCCTCCTGTTCCCCCTTGACCTGGTCTAAAGCAGTTTTTCAGTAAAGTCTTAGGGGACTGAATTGCTTTTCTCTACCCAAACAAGGAACTGGCATGGCTTTAGTTTCGTTCTGAAAAGAGAAAGGCAATCCTCCTATTTGAGTAAAGCTCAGACCAAAAGATGGTTCACGTGTGAGCGGCTTCTGATTCGCATTTCCGTTTGTCCGCCTTGGTGAGAGGCTCCTCCCCTCCCACGTTCAGTGATGGGGTGTTTGTTGGGACTTTTTGGCCCATGTGCCATTTTCAGAGGCCGGAGGCTCTTTCAGGCACATGCACTCGCAACGTGGAGCGATGTCTCCCTTCTCCGCCTCACTAAGGCATGGTTTGCTCTGCTTTCGTATCCAAATTCTAGCTATTTTAACGTACAGTAATTACACCATATCAACCATATCAAGTTTCTGCTGGCAGCACCACACATCTTACTTTCTACTGTCTAGCACCTCCTGTCATCTGCAAAGGAGGCTGGGAAGGGAGTGAGCTGTGCGCAAAAGAACAAACTCATCAAGCCCCCAACGCCCCTCCCCCCAACATGGCCAGTCATGCCACCCCTACCCACTGCCAGAGCCGTGCGATGTTAAGAACTGGGAGGACAACACAACCACCACCACTTTGCGATCCAGTAACACAGCCTCAAATCTGGATAGTGAGGAGGTTTGTCTACCATCAGTTCAGAGAAATATTTTAGATACAACTCTAGCCTTGGCCAAACAGAGTTACGCTGAATCACCATGTCTCCATATTTGCGGCTGGGGTGAGTTAAGGGGGCTGAAGATGGGTAAAAAGGTGTAGTCTTTTGGTTATATAAATTCTGCAGAATCAGATATCGTTTTTGGACTTCTTAAAATGTGTGTTGTAAATCTCACACTCTGCCGGTTGGTACAAATGCTCTCTTGCTAGGAGGATTAAGAGCAAGAAGGGAGAGGCGTTTGGCAAGGCCTGGCAGAGCAGCGGATGGCCCATCAGCTCCCTGAGGACAGACGCTAATTCATGCCCACCTTGAAGAATCCAGTGACCTTCAGAGCCTTCAGCTAGCGCCACTCTGAGCTTCCCAGACAAGGCGGAACTAAACTGTCAAATGAAAGGACGCAGCTGGAGTTGGATTCTCCAGGTCTGTGGGCCAAATGGCTTAGCGTCATCCAGAATCCACTAAGCAGTGTTGGACACAGAGTTACTTTAGTACAAGGGTTAAATCCAGAAACTCCTCAATAGTGGTCCACTTCAGAGCCCTAGACACATCTGCTTCCCCCTGCACCCGATGCCACACCTCGCCCCTTCTCTTGTCCACCAGATCAACAGCTCACCCTGTGTGGGCAGCGTTAGCGGAGAAACCTCCCATCTGTAAAGACGAACTTGTCATTTGGAGGAAGCTGAGTAGCTTCCTCGGCTCCTGCAACATGGGCTGCTGAGCACTGAGCTCGAAGGACCATTTGCGGTCATTGACAAAACAGAAATCTGAGGCCTCAAACAGTCAAGGGTTCTCTGACAAGAACTAACAGAAACCAACTGGTCTAATTAAACACAAAAGAGGAGGATATCAAGGAGCTTCCAGAACCTCTGGGGTAAGGAACCTGGAGTACGAGGCTGGGCAGCAAGACTGGAGCCAGAAAAGGTGCCCGTAAACACCAGGGTCCACTTCTGCTAGAAGGAACGTCAACTAAATCTGTTTATCCAGTGTTACTCCGCCCAAGCCGCAAGTGCGGGAAGAAAGAATATGATTGGCTGAGCTTTAGTCACATGCTTGACCATTGGCGCGAGAAGGACAAGGAAAGGAAGACCCCGGGGGAGGTGGGCTCGTCTTCCGCTGCTTCTGTACGAGGAGAGGAAGGGATCTGGATTCCATGTCCCCCGAAACGGCACGTGATCAGAGAGCGGACATTCCTCCGAGGCCACTGTCGCAGGCACGATCCTAACATTTGCGGGCCCCTCCTCCACATGAGTGCAAATATTTTTAAATGTTACAAATCAAGTTACAAACTGTTAAATAAAACATGTTCCATCCTCCTACCTGGATAAATATAGCTTCACAACAGCCTGCAAAGTCAGGTTTGAGTTCAGAATCGCCACTCATCTCAGAATTCTGGCTACAGGGGAGGAACACACCCAGATCCCCCCGCCACCGCACACCCCTGCCCCTGCCTACAGACCCCACCCTCCCCGCCGCCGCTCTCTCCTGCGCGCTGAGGGGGCCGCCTTTCACACAAGTAAACGCCCACCTTGTGTGTCCGACCTCTGTCCACACTGCTTGCAAACAGTAGACCCTTAGCCATGACTTCAATCCTGGGCGTGTGGTCTGTACTTGGGAGGTTGAAGCCAAGAAAGATATCAGTGCAGGCCTGGAAGTGGATTCAGGACCATTTGCGCAGGGGGCCGCCTAGCTGGTGTGGTTCAGAGAAGGAAGCACGAGCGTCAGTCGCATCTCCTTGGCTTGTAGGGAGGGCAACAGCTGTAGGAGTCCCAGAGTGGGGACCTCTAGAACCTGAGGTACAAGGTTGAGACGCTTCCTGCTCGTGTCTAGGGGCAGAATGGCAATATTATTATTAGTTAGGGGGAAATGGATGCTGGAAAGAAAACAAAAGACACGCATCCTCTTCAGGCCCAGACAGGGAAGGCACTTGCTCGAGATCACACAGCAACTAGCGGCAGAAGTAGGCCCTGAATCGCAGATCACAGCCCTTCAACTCCGAAGCCGGGAGAGAGGTCAGGCAGGCCTGGGATGCCCAAACATTGCCTTTGGAGAGCTCCTTCCCCAGGACAGCCTCAGGGCCCCAAACCTAGAATATGTCCCCCTTGGTTGAGTTTGTCCCCGTCAGGCTTTCAGGGCACCGGTTTCCCGAGAACCTTGGAAACGTTTTCGACGTTCTGTGCTCACTCCTCTTTTCCCTTCAGCTGCTCCAGCTGGGCTTACGTCTCTGCCGCTCCCCCACACAGCTGTCAGGATCCCCGCTGCCGCGCTGCCGGCCCTTTCTCCCCACCTCCCTGGACTTCTCCTCCGCGTCCGCACCGTCCACGCCCCTCACTCTTGAGATGCTTCCGTCTCTTGCGTGCCAGGACCCTCCCTTGTTTGGGCTTTTCCCTTATTTCACTCTCTACCCCTTATCTACCCCTTAGTCTTAGCCAGAGCCTGCCCACTGCCAGACCTTCCAGATGTTTCAATGTTGAGATGAAAACCTTTTTTATAGAGATTTTGGATCCAGGTCCTTGGTTTAAAATATAAACATATGCTGATGACTCCCCAGTCTATAATTCTCCTGGAGCCTCTCCCACCGACACAAAGATCTTCTCTAAGTCTTGGATTTTTCTTTTCTTTCCTGTGAGGAAGATTGGCCCTGAGGTAATATCTATTGCCAATCCTCCTCTTTTTGCTTGAGGAAGATGGTCTCTGAGCTAACATCTGTGCCCATCTTCCTCTATTTGTGTGTGGGATGCCTCCATAGCATGGCTTGATGAGCAGTGTGTGGGTCTGCGCCCTGGATCCTAGCCCATGAACCCTGGGCCGCTGAAGCTAAGCATGCCAACTTAACCACTGCACCACCAGGCTGGCCCCTCTAAGTCTTGGACTTTAAGAAATGTTTTATTTTGAATGAATTATAGATTCACAGGAAACTGAAAAAAAACTCCACCACAACCACCGTACAGGGAGATCCCATATACTTTTCACTCAGTTTCCCCAAAGGGTAATATCTCGTGTAAATACAACACAAAATCAAAATCAGGACATTGCCGTTGGTACAATCCACAGAGTTTATTCAAATTTCACCAGTTTCCCACGCCCTCGTGTGTGTGTATGTGTGTGTGCGTGCTTCTATGCGATTTTATCACACGTATAGATTCTTGTAAACACCACCATGTCTAGATACAGAACTGTGCCATCACCATGGGCTCCCTTGCACTATTTTTTTTGGAGCTCTAACCTCTCCTTCCCGCATCCTTGACTTCTGTCTCTTCTCCGTCTTTACACATCTTGTGATTCAAGAGGGTCATATAGCTGGAAGCATACAGCCTACATCCTTTTGAGACTGACTTTTTTATTCATTATAATTCCCTTAGGATCCATCCATGTTGTTGTGTGTGTCATCTCCCTCCTTTGTTACTGTTGTGTAGTAACTCACAAACTCTGTTCAAACACTCACCACTGAAGGACATTTGAGTTTTTTCCAGTTTTACGTATTAGGAATAAAGCTGCTTAAACATCTGTGTTCCCCTTTTTGTATAAATGCAGGTTTTCATTTTTCTTGAACAAATGCCCAAGAGTGCAATTGCTAGGCTGTATAATTAGTGCATGCTTAGTTTTATAAGAAACTGCCAAACTATTTTCCAAAGAGGTTATACCATTTATATTCCCATCGGCAATGAATGAATGAGCTTGTTTCTCTGCATCCTCACCAGCATATGTTGATATGATTATTTTTTATTTTAGCCATTCCGGTAGGGGTGTAGTCAGATCTCACTGTGGTTTTAACCATCCTGATGGCTAACGATGTCGAATGTTCTTTCTTGCGCTGCTCTTTTTTTGCCATCTGTATATCCTCTTTGGTGAAATGACCGTTCATAGTTTTTGCCCATTTTCAAATTTAATTGTTTGGGCTTTTTCTTGTTGACTTTTGGTGTCAAGTGTAAAAGCTTTCCGCCTAGCCCTACGTCCTGAAGCTTTTTCTCCTATTTTTTTCTAAACAGCTTCTAGTTTTGCATTAGAGTCTGCGACCCATTTGATCTATGTTTTGTACGGGTGTGAGCCTTAGGTTGAGCTTCATTGTCTTGCCTGTGGACATCGGTTGCTCCCTCACCATTTGTGGAAAATGCTATCTGTCCTCCACTGAGTTGCTTTACACCTTTGTTGACAATAATTTGAGCATGGTTTCTGGGTCTGTTTTGGGTCCTCTGTCCTGTCGCATTGATCTGTGTGTCTCTCCCTGCACCTAAACCAGACTATTTCTATTACTATAGCCACGTTAGTAAGGTAATTATCCCTCCCACCTTATGCTTCTTTTCAAAGTTTTAGTTATTCTAGATCCTTTGTCCTTCTGTGTAAATTTTGGGATAAGGTTGCCTTTGTCTGCCAAAAACATTTCTGACATTTTGATAGGAATTGCGTTAAATCTATAGATCAATTTGGGGAGAATTGACATTTTTACCATATTGAGTTCTCCAATATCTCTTCATTCCGTTGGATATTTTTAATCTCTTTAATCAGCATTCTATAATTTTCTGCACACAGATCCTGTTTGTCACACTTTGTTAGATTTATACCTTCAGTATTTCATTTTCTTTGCAGCAATTGTAAGTGATCTTGTTTTGAAAATTCTGGTTTCCAATTGTACATTGCTACTATATAGAAATTCAGCTTATTTTTGTGTATTGACCTTATGTCTTGAAAATGCGGTAAACCTTTTAGGTCTAGAAGTTTTTTGGGAGGAAAGGGGCCTTGGGACTTTCTATGCAGTCACATGCCCCATAATGACGTTTCCGTCAACAGCGGACTGCATTTATGACGATCCCAGCAGATCAGTACCACACAGCCTGGGTGTGCAGTAGGCTGTACCAGCTAGGTTTGTGTAAGGGCATCTGTGATGTTCACACAACAAGGATATCACCGAAGGACACATTTCTCAGAACATCTCTCTGCTGTTAAATAACACGTGACCGTAGAGACAATTATGTTGTGTGTGAATATGAACAATTTTATTTTGTCCTTTCCAATCTGTAGGTCTTTTACTCCTTTTCCTTGCCCATCTCATTAGCTGGGTCTTCTAGTACGGTGTTGAATAGGAGCTATGTAAGTGGGTGTTCTTGCCTGATTCCCTTTCTTATAAGGAAACCATTCAGGCTTTCACCCCTAAGCATGATTTGGCTGTAGGTTTTTTTGTACGTGTTTTTTTAGCACGTTGAGGAAGTTTTTCTCTATGACTAGTTTCCTGAAAGTTTTTGTAATGAATCAGAGTAAGCGTTTGTCAGGTGCTTTTCCTGCATCAGTCGATGCGATCGTATGGTTTTTCTTCTTTAGCCTGTCGATATGGTGGATTGTGTTAACTGACTTTCGTAGATCAAACCAAATTTGCATACCTGGAAGAGATCCTACTTGGTCCTTGTTATGGGCTGGATTGCGTCCCCTCAAAATTCTCGTGTTGAAGCCCTAAGCCCCCGTACCTCAGATGTGACAGTGTCTGGACACAGGGCGTTTAAAGAGGTGATTAAGTTAAAATGGGGCCGTTAAGGTGGGCCCTAATCCAGTATGATCAGCATCCTTATAAGAAGTGACCACTAGGACACAGGTAACACAGACCAAGAGAGGACCACGTGGGACACAGTGAGAAGGCGGCCGTCTGCAAGCTGAGGAGGGGCCTCAGGAGGAACCAGCTCTGCGGATGCCAGGAGCTTGGACTTCCAGCCTCTAGAACTGGGAGAGAACGAATTTCTGGTGTGTAGGCCATCCATTCGTGGCATTTTGTTTTGGTGGCCCTAGAAAACGAATGCGGTCCAGGCACAGAATTACAGTTACACATTGCTGGGCTTGATTTCTAAGATCTTGTTCAAAATTTCTGAGTGTAAGTTTACAAGAATCGCTGGTCCGTAGTCTTCTTCTCCTCCTCCTTGTCCGTCCTCTCTTTTTGCTTCTCCTCCTCCTATTCTTCCTCTTCTTCCTCCTCCTTCTTCTCCCTCTTTGTACTTTCCCGTCTGGTTTTGGTATCAGAACAATATTGGCCTCAAGATAAGTTATGAAGTGTTCCTTCCTCTAATTTTCTGGAAGAAATTGTGTGTAATTGGTGCCAATTTTTCTTTAAAGTTCCATAGGATCCTCCAATGAAATCATTTGGGCATGGAGATTCTTTTCTCAGGAGCTTTTGAATTACAAATTTAATCTCTTTAATGGTTATGGGGCTGTTCAGAATATCTATTTCATCTTACTGGAGTTTTGTTAGATTGTATTTTTTTAATTGTCAAATTTAAGGATGTACAGTTGTTCATAATATATCCTTGCTATCCTCTTATAGGATGCAATGACAGCCTCTGTTTTATTTTTATTAGTGATTTGTGTCTTCTCTCTCTTTAACTTAGTCAGTCTTACTAGAGGTTTCAGTTTTATAGATTTTTTTTTAAAAAAAAAGCTTTTTGTTGCATTGATTTTCTCTATTGTTTTCTTATTTTCAATTTCATTGATTTCCACTAATCTTTATTATGATTTTTTCTTCTTGCTTTGGGTTTATTTTCTCTCCTTTTTCTAGTTTATAGAGGTAGAAACTTTAACTATTGATTGAAGACATTTACTCGTTTCTAATATTGGTACTCAGTACCCTAAATTTCTCCCTTAGTGCTGCTTTAGCTGCATTTCACAAAATTTGGTATGTTGTACTTTCATTTTCATTCACTTCAGTGTATTTTTAAAAAATTTCTCTGGAGACTCCCTCTTGAACTCATGGATTATTTAGAAGTGTGCTGTTTAATATCCAAGTGCTTGCAGATTTTCCTGTTGTGTTTGTCTTATTGATTTCTACTTTGAGTCTATTATGGTCAGAGAACATACTCTGTATGATTTCAATTATTTTACATTGGTTGAGGTTTGTGTTATGGCCCAGGATGTGGTCTATTTTGGTATATGTTCATGGGCAGTTGAAAATAATGTGTATTCAGTTGTTGCTGAGTGAAGTGTTTTCTTCCTAGTCTCTTTCAAAAGTTTTCTTTGTCTTTAGTTTTCAGGAATGTGATTATGATCTTGGCATGGGTTTCTTTGGATTTATCCTATTTAGGATTCATTCAGCTTTTTTTTTTCTTTGGTAAGGAAGATTGGCCCTGAGCTAACATCTGTGTCCATCTTCCTCTATTTTGTATGTGGGATGGTGCCACAGCATGGCTTGATGAATGGTGTGTAGGTCCACACCTGGATCCAAACCAGCGAACCTCAGGCTGCTGAAGCAGAGCATGTGAACTTAACCACTACGCCACCAGACCTGCTCCTCATTCAGCTTATTGAATATGTTTGTTTATCCCTCTGGGTTGTCCCTCAAGGCCTGAGGTCCCTAGGTGTCTGCCTTCTGCTTTCCACCTTTCACAGGTTTCCTGTGTTTGTTACGTTAGGTCCTAGGTTTTTAGTTGTAAGAGGGAGGACCTGGAAGTAATGGTGCTATTTCATCTTATATCTCCTCTTGAGTTTTAAGAAAGCACCTAAACTTTACAAGTCCAAACCAGAAGTTTTGGAATTCTGCCGTGTCCCAAACCTACCCCTCTCCCAGTCTTCAACATCTCAGTTATTGGTGCCACCATCCATTCAGTTGACAAGGCTAGACCTACAAGTCTTCATTGGTTCTGTCCTTTCTTTCACTTTCACTACCTCACCCCGCCTCCCTGTCAGCTCTAATCCGGCCCCTGTCCTCCTCTCTAACTGCAATTCCACTCCTCTTCCCATTTGTAATTGTGCTCTCCTTCACCCCATTCTTAGCTTCAGGCCTTTGCATAAGCTGAGCACATGCCCAGGTCTCAGCTCAAATGCCCCCATTCTCACCTCCCAAGAGTCCTGCCCTGAGTACTCTGCCTTCCTCTCGGCCAGGCACTCTCTATCCTAATGCCCTCGTCTGACTTCTTCTTTTTAAATTTTTCTTTATGTATTTACTATTGCCTATTCCCCCCACACTGGTATGGCAGCCCTTTGGGCAACAGTTTTGTCTGTCTTGCTCAGTGGGGTACCTCCAGCCTCTGTCACAGTTCCTGGCAGCACAGAGTAGGAGGCATCAATGAATATTTGTTGAATAAACTTTGCTTTGGATTGACCTTCCTTTCACCAGTAGAAGCAGCTGAACATCAGGCCAGCAGTGCACTGACTCCCTCAAGGCCTCTCTGGAGTCACCCACCTGTGCATTCCCATTCCACGGCCTCCAGCAGACATTCCCTCTCTCTGTTGTCATGGAAGCCCAATGGTACCTGCAACCCTCTCCCCCAATACACAAACACACACACATGCATGCTCAGTGTTGTGCATTTGGGAGCCTGAGCGTGGAAAGGAATCCTCACAGTGATTGTGCTTTGCATAACGGAATCCTTTCTTCTACCAGTTCTCCATTTGATCCCAGTCACTGTTCCTGAGTGCCACAGTCCTGGTACATGTAAATTGAGTGCAAAGTCACCACTGGCTTGGATGGCTCACTGAAGCTCTCATTCTCTCTGTCCGAAACTGTGGGATCTCTGCCTTGGTCTGGGTTCCACCAGGCAAGATTCCTGGTCAGAGCTCGGAGCTGGCCAGTCTGTCTCCAGGGAGTTCTGTCTGTGGACACAGGTCCATGCCCACTTTTTCCTGACCACCCTAATCTGTTGATGCCCCTCATCCATCCCGTTCACTGGCTTTCCTTTCTTTAACTCTCCCAAAACTCAATCATGTGTTTCAGCTCTGATTTGGCACCCACATCCTCCATTCCTCCACTTGGCATCCCCTTCATCTGAGGGCCTAGTTCCACACCCCCACCGGCCTCCTCCATCTCTCTGCTTCCACGGGTTCTTTCATTACAGCCTCCCTTGCCCACCACCCCTCCCCCCCAACCCCCATAGCATCTCAGCCCGAGCCCTCCCTCCCAGGTTGGACCCTGTTTCTCTCCTGCTTTCCTATGTCTGCCTACCTCTCCCCAGCCCCTTCTCTCATCTCAGACCCTTTTCTCTGGGACCCTGGAGGACCTTCCAGCTCTTCCTGGTCCCTTTGCTCTAAGTCTGTGGCTGAGGCCATGTGTCTATTTTACCCTTTCTCCCTGCCTTTATGTTATCTTATCTACTAGTTTCTTTTTTGTTTTCTTCTTCTTCTTCTCCCCAAAGCCCCCCCAGTACGTAGTTGTAAATTCTAGTTGTGAGTGCCTCTGGTTGTGCTATGTGGGACGCCACCTCAGCATGGCCTGATGAGCCGTGCCATGTCCACGCCCAGGATCCGAACCGGCGAAACCCTGGGCTGCCCAAACGGAGTGTGCAAACTTAACTATTTGGCTATAGGGCCGGCCCCTCTTATCTACTAGTTTCTTCTTTCAAAAAATTAAATAAAAATGTGGGTCAGTTTAGAGAAAAACATCAAGTAAATAAAAGTACAGGAAGTACAGAGACATGGCATAAATTGTGTGATGAATTTTGCCTGAGGTTTGTTGTAAATCAGTGATTACAAATAGGGCGGCACAGGCTTCCCCAGGCAGTACGGCCTGTGGGCACTAGATCACCTGGAAGGTGACAAATAACCTGTCCCCGAGGCCCTGGTCCCCTCACATCAAGCATGTGTGTGGGTCCAGAAGTCAATAGTCCCTGAGTTATTACTGGAAGCCCCAGCCCAGGAGAATCAAGGAGGGTTTTCTTCACATTTGTCCCCTCTAGCCCGGAAGTCCCTGGAAGGTGGGACTCCCCACTGCCACGGGTGCCCCAGCCACCAGGAGAACATGCGTGCTGGTGCCCAGGCTGCATGGGCATGGCTGCTAAGCCACCTACCCTAGTTTGTGCTTATGATCTGGTCACCGGGCTGTGTTCCCTGGGCCCGGTGCCTCAAAGGCCTCAGGATGGCAGCATCTATAGCGCCTCTGCCCGTAGGACTGAGCTATGAGTCCACAGGAAGGGGCTGGCCAGGCTGGCCCATCTCTGAGATTGCATCGTGCTTCTTTCCTGACTCCCTGGCAAACAGTCTCATTTCCAGTTGAAACTCACATTGCGAGTCAATGCACAGACATACCCAGATACACCCTTTCACTTCGTCACATCTGTAACTTGGGTGCACACATCTGACTCCCCTATGGACGTCCTTAGGCCAGGGTTCTTGTTTCATCCGTTCTGGTGTATCCAGAATATAACATTGGGCTTGGCATTCAGTAAGCACTCAGTAAACCTATGAAAGGATGTCTTGACCTCCCAGGGAGCCATCTGAATATAAAGTAGCCACCACGTTGCATCTTGTAGGGCTGGGCAGGAGATTGGTGTGAGGGATGGAGACGAGCCGAAGGGTAGGAGGAGCCACAGGAGTCTGGCAGCTCAGCAGCTGTGGCCTGGCTGTTAGGTGGATGGAATGTCGGGTGACGTCAGTTCTGGTTTTGTCATTTGTTTTGTGACTATAAAGAGGCCATTAAATTTCTCTGGCTGCCTACATCCTCCCCAGTCATTTGGAAATAACAATAGCTGGAGATAGGAGAGTGCAGATACGTACATGAGAAAGCACAGTAAGTCAGAGATTCTGAAAGAGGGAAATCTCTAGAAGGTGGATGTGCCCCAGGAAAGCCCTGAGGACACACATAGCAGAGACCTGCACTGCGCGCAGGAAAGGCAGGCCTCAGCACCGAAAATCGGTCAATGTTCCCAAAATAAATTCATGAATTCAAGCTAGAATTTATCAAAAGACCAACAGGGGACTTCATGGAAATTGACAAGCTGATTCTAATATTTACATACAAGAGTCCATGTGCAAGAAGAGCCAAGAAAATGTAAACATTTAAAAACAAACGAGGAGGAGGAGGTTTCGTCCAAAATATGTTTCAATCTCTCTCTGATGAAAAGTGAGGAGTACCAGCACTCGACTAGACACACAGAGCAGCAGAGCTGAAAAGCGAGCTGGTGACAGACCTGTGCCCACACGAGGCCTCAGTAAAGAGGGGGCAGGAAGATCGCCCCCACACCTATGGACATCCCCATCTGCATTGGCCGCAGCAGAATGCCACAGACTCGGGGGCTTGAGCAACAGACGTTTATCTTCTCAAGGTCCTGGAGGCTAGAGGTCCAACACCAGAACGCATGGTGGGGTTCTGGTGAGAGCTGTCTGCCTGGTTTGCAGATGGCTGCCTTTGCCCTGTGGCCCTCCCCTCTCTTCCCTCCGACCCCCTGGCTTCCCCTCCCAAGCCTCCCTTTTCTCCTCCAGGCCTGGCCCAAGGCTCTGTTTGCTCTCCCTGCTGGACTCATCGTACCTCACCTACAACAGTGCCGGTCCTTCTTTAAAACACACCCCCACAAACTCCAACCTTACGAACAGAAGGAAGGACGCTCCACTGCAAAGCAAGTGGGTCACCGTGGGGAGTCTGGCACTTCTTTAGATCAATGCTCCCAGAATTCGAATTGTGATGACTTCTGAGGCATCTTGGCCGAGTATCAGGCAAAGCAGATGTGCGTCTTAAAGTCCCTCGTGCTTGCAACCTCAGCGAGCGGCCTCTTCAATCTTCCCAGTGGACTCCATGTAGCCAGTTAGCCGACGTTCCCTGGGCCTCTTCCCCCACTGGCCTGGCTGGGTCTGAGCTGGGCCCAGGTAGGACTTCTCATCCAGCATCTGAACCTCACCTGCCGGGACCTCTGCCCACAGGACGAGGCTGCCGGGGCCTCGGTGGGGTAGGGCTGAGGTTGAACATAGGATCCTGTGTCCCTCAGGGCTGGTCCTCATCTCAGTACTCCCCTAAGAATCCTGCAACCACCCCTGTTAGGAGATGTGTTTACAACTCCGTGCCGCCGCCCAGACAGGCTGTGCCCCGGCTGCACCACATGGACTCAGACTGGGATCCAAAGCTGTCAAGAAAGCATCCAGGAAAAGCCACTCATCATCGGTGCTTGGCCCAAACCCGACAACTTTCCCTCGCTCCACATTTATTCATCCTGCTTGACAACATGCCTGATACTCCGCCATTAGTTCCTCTGATTAGTTAAAGCATTGAAAATGCCAAAAAGTCGGGCTACCATCTCCTCGTGCCCCCCGCAGCCCCAAGTGGTGAAGTCTATTGACCTTGAGCTGCATGTCTATGGGGCACAGCCGCAGCTCACCGCTCCCTTAGGTTCACTGAGGATGCAAGCTCAGATGCCTCCTTCTCAAGAATCAATTTCCATATCCCACAGAATTGGAGCATAAATGGTTAAACTCTACAAGTGGATAGCGTCTGTGTCCTCTGCCTCGGAGGTGATTAGCAGCTCTTACCCTGTAAGGTCCACTGGTCAGTAGACCCGTAGGGACCTTCCTCTGGAAAGCCCAGTCAGGGGGGACTTCATATACAATGTATCACATGGAGTGAATTCCTTGTATTTTAAGGAGAAAAAAACTGTTGGATCACAGAACCAGGAAGCCCAAGGGTATGGGGTTTCAGGCAAAGCTGGATTCAGGGGCTCAAAAGAAGTCTCGAGGACAAACCTGCTGTGTGAAAGCTGGGCTCTCATTAAACGACCCATTAGCCCTTTTCTCTGGCTAGTAGTTATGAGGACAATGGAGACTGGCCCATCTTTGCTGGCCCCCTGAAAATGAGGAGGACTGTGGAGCTGTGGACAGTGAACCAAAGTCCAGAGTTACAAAGCTCAGGGCTGCCGGAGCTGGTGAAGGCCGAGCCCCTGCCGCCATCGGGGAACACTTCCCCACCCAGCCCCACCCCGCTCTTCCTGGGACCCCTTCCCAGCTCCTGCGAGGGCACTGGAAAGGGACAGAGGAGAGAGTCAGGATGCTCTCCCCGGGCTCTCACGTGCGTCCTCTCCGGGGAAGTACTGGCGCTTTCTTAAGGGGAGGAGGGCTAGGCAGAGAGGCAAAGTTTAGACTGCAGAACCAGACAGCCTGGGTTCAAATCCCAGCTCTGCCACTTGGGCGTGTTGCTTACCCTGCCCTCTGCCTCAGTTTCCCTGTCTGTGAAAATGGGATAATTATGGCACCTACCACATTTAGGGTTATTATGACAATGACATGAGATAATATCTATAAAGTGCTTCGAACAATTCCTAGAAGGTAGTGAGTACTGTCTATCTAAGTGTTGGCTAAAGCAAAAAAAAAAAAACAATACCTGGAAAGCAAGGAGGCAAAGTGAGTCACAGAGCTCTCTGAGCTCATGGCCTTTCTCCTCAGGGTGAGAGGAGTCTGGGCAGAGGAGAGCTCACCCGCCCTCCCTCCCTGGCCCGCCCCCGGCCCATCCTACCACATCCTCTCCTGTGTCTGAACCTCCCACAGCCCCTGGCCATGCTGTGAGGGGCTGTTCTCCAGACCCCTGGCAGGGCAGCTGGGCCGCTGGAGGGGCAGGGCCCAGAGGCAGAGGGGGGAGCTAGAACCTGGAGTTCTACTCTTGGGGGCAAAGTCCTCAGGAGGGAGGCCCCTCCCTGCCTTCACTGGCTGCTGCTGTGTCACACTTCCACCCTCACTCAGTCCAGCTCCGAAATCCTCAGTGGCTCCCTTTATTGAACCCCAGGGGAGCCAGTTCAAATTTGATTTCAAGCCCTGCCCGCATGCCAAGATGGGCTCCCAACCAGACTCCTCACTTGCCTTATCTGCAGGCCCTGCCCTCCAGTGCACCCACCCTCTGCCCCAACCAAGTGGAGACAGTTACCCGCCGCCTCAGGCTCTTCCCCCCAACTCAGGCCCAGGGCCCAGTCACGCTCCATTTCCTCCAGGAATGTGCCCTCTGCCTCCTCTGTCCTCCTCCCCTACACTCACTGTCCTCCTGGCTCCTTGGAGCTGATACTGATGGCCTCAGTGGCCTCCTCACAGTTCCCATGTCCAAGCCGGGCCCCCATCCCGGACAGGGACCCCCCTCGGTCAGTCCCAGGACCTAGCACAGAGGATTGCAAGAGCTGGCCCGGCCTGCTCACTCCTGAGGGCCCTGCAGGGATGAACAAGCCAGCCTCCTGCCCCCACCCCATATTCGGCCCCCTTATTGCCCCAGTGCCCTACCCGGAGCATCAGCATTACTTCTGAAGCCCCTCCCACGTGGAACTTTCTTATTTATAGGACCTACTCCCCAGGTCCTACAGTTTATCATTAGTTCAAATTGCTTGTCTTGATCCACCTAACTCTCCCCCGGCCACAGTGCGGTCCATCCCAGCGGCCTTCCGAGCAGCTTCGGCGGGTTTCCTCATCTCGCTTCTGTCATGTGGAATCTTGGGCGGCGGACTTTACCTTCTCTGTCTGAACTCCTGTGAGGGTAGGAAGTTTCCCCGAGCTGGGAAAGTCACCCAGGCACGGGCCACTGTGGCGTCAGAGCGAGGGCAACGTCCCGCCTGTGTCTTTGATCATTTTAGAGCTCTTCCCGTCCTCTCTTTCTCCACCCCCTTTTCATTGTCTCTTGTTTCCTGCTTCCCAGTGTCTCTCTCTCTTCCTTTCATCTTCCTCTTTGCTTAGAAGAACTTACTACAAACCCGCTTTGTTGGACAACTTTTGTAAACGGTGCCCAACATTTATCACATTTGTGTTCAATATTTTTCTTACATATAAAGAGCTGACAGCCTGCTCTTCTGTGATAGATGTACTTATTTCTTCTAAACTATCACTAACCAAGCATATCATTTTTATACAGTAAGTGTATATTCAATTTTCTACAGTTTTGACTACTAAACAGGCTTACCAGTGAGACAAATGACAAATATATTGCAATATTAGCAAGGGCTGGCTTAAACCCACCTAAGACTGTGCAGTCAATGTATCGTTCCCATTTTGCATAGCTGAGAAGATGAGGAGGACCAAGGGTGGGCCTGGTGGGTAGGTCCCCTCCCCGTGTATACAGCCCAGCAGCTTGGCCAGGCGGCCTCCCCTCTTCCCCACATGTCTTCCGGCTTCCAGGTCCTGAGGCTGAAGTCTCGGGCAGAGCATTTTCCCACACTAGGGTTTTATTTTGCAGAAGTGTTCTAAAGCCTTTGCTATTTTATGTCCTACTAACAACTTTTACTCCTCCAAAGACCCTACCTAAGTAGTCCTTGATGTGGCCACCCGGTCGTGAGAGCTGTGAGCGCCCTGGGGCCGTGCACAGGAAGCATTTATGGTGGACTGCATTGAGAGGTGGGTACGCTCTCCATCCCTTCCTCCTTCCCGCCTTCTCTCCTCCTCTCACACAGAAGTCCAGCTCCTATCGGGTACCATGCTCAGTACTGCACTGGACTGCCCCACCACTCAGGAATCGTCAAGTCTAAAAGCAAGTTCAGGGCGGACAATTCAAGAGGGTGAGCTGAAGGGGGATGTCCATGGGGAGAGAGCTAACACAGTTCTGGAAAAGGAGGATCAGGAAGGAGGCAGACCCTTGACGTGGACTTGGCATCAGTTCTGGGGCACTTCTGGGGTTGAGGCGTTGGTAATGGATCTGTTGCAATTCAGCCGCAGAGATGATGTACGAGGCTTTTCCACTGACATTGAATCAGGTCACTGGGCCCATTGGATGCGATACAATGTCAATGAAACTGTTATGTGTTATTGATGTCAGTCACGGCATAGATAAAAACATTATAAAAATAGCTTTTGTCGCCATTTACATTTTTTTTATAAGTGGTGAAAGGCATCAGTCCCCACCTGCCAAGAGAGTGAGGCAGCAGAGGATTGGTTTTCATACCAGTGAGTGTGACATCTCAGGAGGTCAGAAAGGGGGCACCCCCCCCATGAAAAGTGGCTGCAGAACAAAGGCCGTGGGTTCGCACAACTCCCCACCATCAAAGGAGGGGAGGAGGAGGTGGGCAGCTGACTCTTTCACCCAACAAACACCCATTGAGACCCTACTGTGTGCTAGAAATGGGTTTTGGAAATAACCCTCCCTGTTCTGATGGAGCTCGTACCTCATATCCTCTCAGGATCTCATCTGGAAATCAGGCATCACGTCTGCCCCACAGAGCTGTTGGGGGAGGGGAACAGGATGTACAGCTGGCACTCACCCCACATCCTTGCTCCCTTGATGTGTTTTTACTCTTTGAGGCATCACATCAGGACAATGCGTGGGAGTACACGTCTGCATCAGGATCATCCTGGAAGCTGAGAGAAGTGTTGTCTTAGGGTCCCCTGGTTGGGCACCCTTGGGTGCAGGACTGGCATTATCAGTTCCATTTTACATAGGAAGACACTGAAGTGATTCAGCTGAAGTCACGGGGTGAGTAACGGGCACAGTCTGATGGGGTCCGAGTCTGTTGGACTCTGAATTATGTGCCCTTTTGCTGCACTTCGCTGCTTCCTCACATGGCAAGACAGGAGATGCTCCTTGTGCTCCAGAAGCTCGGTATTTGGGGAGTTCCGGAGGTAGTTCGGGGCAAGCCAAGACTTCGATCTCCTGACCCCCAGACCAGTGCTTCTCCTGGACTTCCTGCTTCCCTCCTGAGTCAGCACTTGGACAGTACGTATCCACACCTCTCCCGCACAAGGGTATGCTTAGAGTGAGGCGAAGGTCTCAGACAAGCCAGGCTCAGAATGTCTAGCACACTCAGCCTAGATTCCCCAGCACTGCCCCACCTGGTGTCAGTGTGCCTGGCAGAGTGAGAGGCCTGAGAGCTTGGACAAGAATGGATCTACGTTTTCTGTGAATTCCTGTCTTCTAGACCCGACAGAGGCGGAGACACCAGAGCCATCAACCAGGTTGAAGCTCCCCAAACTTCTCCATGACAAAGCCGAGGAGGTCAGGTGGCCCAAAGTGGAGTGACATCCTCTGAGAGATCTGGCCACTGATTCCATCTGTTGGCTCTGGACAAAGACGCCACCTTCAGGTCCCCATGCCCATTAGACTGCTGGCCCCGCTGAGCTCAGTCCTGGCGCTCAGGCAGGAGTTCTCAGCTTAGGACAGGAGCCTCCACAGCCCACCCACAGGGCACACATGCCCTTACTTGGGAGCTGAGCCGGGCCCCTTGATCCCAGAATCACCACCAATGAAATTAAAAACTTCGTCACAATTACCAACTGAAAGGAACTCAAGGTCGTAGGCAAGCTCACTTCGAAAATACACAAAGAAAGAAAACTGAAATGAGTAAATAATAAAAGAGCGTCCTTTATAACGGTAAAAACTGCCCAGCATCCTGAGATTCTTTACAAATAAAACCCGTGAATCTCTTCTGACATATTTATCTACATACAGAAGAATTGCTATATAAGAGATTCTGAGTGAAAGCATTAATTTTTATTGAACAGTGTATTTAAAATCTGTAGAAAAAGGCAGCTTCAAAGAGACATACAACAGCAGTGACTAAGCAGAAATTTGGGCTCAACTTCCCAGGGTGGAGCCGCTGTCACTCCACACCGTCCCGGCCTGGCCTCGACTGCTGGCCATTTTAACGTTGCGCTCACGCTGGGGTGCAGTCTGCTCCGGCTGCACTTCCACCATCACAGCTTACCCCTCCCCCTTGGGGCTTTTCCCCGACCTTTGACTCTTCTTGAGCTCAGGCTCTTGGGTCTCACTTGAGCCAGGACTTGGCCTCTGCCGGACCCCCTATTCACATCCTATATTTTATTTCTAGGTCAGTTACACACATTCTGCTCACCGCAAGGGCACCAACACAAAAGAGAACTAGCTAATATAGTTAACTACTGGTTAAAAGTGTGATCTCTGGGATCAGGCTGTCTGAATGAGTCTTGCACTTAACTGAAGAGCTGAGCCATTTTAGGAAAGATACATAACCTCTCTGTGCCTTGGTTCCTTCATCTGTAAAGTGTCAATAATAATACACTTCATCTCATAGTATTGTTATGAGACTAAATGTATTACTAAATGTGAAGCTCTAGAATAGTGATGAGCACACTGGGTTATCTATTTTTTCAAGAGCCTACATCGAGAGGGTTTGGAATGTGTGGCAATAAAGAAAGCCCTGGGGTCTGTTATGCTGGCTGTTCCTGGCTGCCTTCTGTCTGGGAGGAAGGTGACAGGCATTCACCAGTGCTCCACTCTAAATCTCCGAGAAACCGCCCTAAAGTGATCATAACACCGCTGCTCCTCCTGTTTCACACTCATCGCGAAGGGAGACAGCTGTTCAGCCCCAGGTCCTAGAGCAGAAACAGCGCCCTGGCAGCGTGCTGCCTCAGATTCAGGGCAAAGGGAACTTGAGAAAGGACGTTGCACTGGAGGTGGCCACTAAGTCCGTCCTTGTCAATGGTCTGGTTTGGTTTTGTCTCTGTCGGTTGGGACAATAAATAGGGTCTCATCAGCTCAGTCTCTCCTAAGCAGCCACGGGGTAAAGCCCAGGCATTAGCTCTGAAGGCAGATAGATCTGGGTCCGGATTCCAGAAGATCTCCTTTTATCTGTGTTGCTTTGAGAAGTTACTCACTGTCTTTGAGCATCAGTTTTCTCATCTGCAAGATGGAGGTGACAATACAGCTGACGTGAGTATCAAATGTGCTCATGAGTACCGCTCAGTATGGTGCATAGCATGGAAAAGAAAAGAGACTGTTTGTGTTTTATTTCCTGAAAAAACAATATGAAAGGAAACTAGCAGAAATAAGACAGTAGAAACAGATCCACAGAGGCTCCAAGTAAAGAAAACACAAGACACAGCCTATAAAATAATTGTGCTAAATAATTACACTTTCTCTATTCAACAAAAGAAGGGCAAGATTTAAAGGTTTTATGGAGAGTAAAAATTTCTAAAAAATGACAGAATAAACAGGGGCATTCTAGAACATAAATACAGCTGAAATTAAGAACTTAGTGGATAAGTTTTATAGCAAGTTGCATTCAGTTAAAGAGAAAATTAGTAAAATGGAGGACATATCAAAAGAAATACACAGAAATATATCCTAAGGAATTTTACTATAGGACATCAAAAGATAGTAAAGAAAAAAATCCAAGGGAAATGAGAGACATAGATGATATAGTGAAACGTCTAATATACATTTAATTGGAGTCACAAAAGGAGGAGAGAGAAAGGGGCAGAGGCATTTGAAGAGAGAATTTCTGAGAATTTTCTAGAACAGATGAAAGACATCAGGTACAGATTCCAGAAGCCCAAAGAGGATATGCCAAAGAGGATAAAAGAAAAGAAAAGAGAAGAAACTCATATTATGCATATAATAGTAAAGCTGAAGAAAAAACTGAAAAAAAAAAATCCTTTAACACCGGGTAAAATAGGAGATTATCTCCAGAGGAGCAGCAAGGAGACTGACAATGGATTCCGAATAAGAAAAGCAGGAGGCAGGAAACAGTGAAATGACATTTGTTTCTGTGCTGAAGGAAAATGGCTGCCAAACAGGAATTCTATACCCATCAAAATATCCTTCAAGAAGGAAAGTAAAATGCATCAGAAATAACGTGGTTTGTTTTCCAAGAGAATTCGGCTTCTGGTAATGGTGGAGTAGCTCCTACTGCACCAATTTCCTCGTCAATGAGGATACTTTCTGAGAAGTGGCTCATTAGGCGAGTTCGTCATTGTGCGAACATCATAGATTATACTCACAGAAACCTAGACGGTATAGCCTACTACACACCTGGGCTCTATGGCGTGGCCTATTTCTCTTAGGCTATAAATCTGTACAGCACGTTATTACACCCAATACTGTAGGAAATTGTAACACAAGGCTAAGTATTTGCGTATTTAAACATATCTAAACATAGAAAAAGTACAGTTAACATAGGATATAAAAGATAAGAAATAGTCCACCTGTATAGGACGCTTACTGTGAATGGAGCTTACAGGAGTAGGAGCTGCTCCGGGCGAGTCAGTGAGCGAGCGTGAAGGCCTGGGACGTCACTGGATACTACTTCAGATTTTATAAACACTGCTCACTTAGGTCACACTACATTTATAAAAGATTTTCTTTCTTCAATAATGAATTACCTTTAGCTTACTGTACTTTTTTACTCTATAAACTTTTTAAATTTTTTAACTTTTTGACTCTTTTATAATAACACTTAGCTTAAAACACAAAACATTGTATAGCTGTATAAAAATATTTTTTCTTTATATCCTTATTCTATAAGCTTATTTCTATTTTCAAAATTTTTTAATTTTTTTTTTAATTTTTAAACTTTTTTGTTAAAAATGAAAACACAAACACACACATTAGCCTCGCCGACACGGGTTCAGGATCAGCAATATCAGTGTCTTCCAACCTGACCTCTGGTCCCACCGGAAGGTCTTCAGGGGCAATAACATGCATGGAGCTGTCATCTCCTATGATAACGATGCCTTCTTCTGGAACACCTCCTGAGGGACCTTCCTGAGGCTCTTCTTGAGAAGGAGTCACTCTTTTCAGAATGTGTCCATGGTGCTCTGCTTCTTTTTTCCATCATAGATTTATTTGTAGGCAGATAATGCACCATGAACATTCCTCTCTCTTAATGAAAGCCTTTTGGTGCTGGAGTCCATGTTTTCAAAATGTTTAAGGAGCTTGTTGAGGTCTGCAAAAGCTTCTGCTGAACACTTTACTGTGAATTTTCTTGGGGATTCTTCTTTTTCTTTGCTTGTAGTTTCCTTTCCTGTTGCTTATTCTTCAGTTATGTGCTCCTATTCCAGTACCAACAATTCCTCATCAGTCGATTCCTCAGGAACCACCTCTAGGAGCTCCTTGATGTCATCCTCATGCACACCCAGGGTAAAGCTGTTTGCCATCTCAGCCACAGCCTTGTTGATTTTCGCAGCCTCCTTGTCCTTGGCAAATCCTTTGAAGTCATGGACCAACCTCTTGTCTTCTTCCAGATGCCGTTCATACAATCCTTGGTGACATCACCCCAAGCAAGGTTCTTGATGCAGCCATAGATGCTGTGATACTTCCAGAATTGCATCAGTGTCTTCTCAGCTCCTTCCTCAGTTCCAGCAGTAGCCTGGGCAAAGATCCCCCTCAGGTAGTAGGGCTTAAAAGGTGCTTTGACTCCTTTATCCTTTGGTTGGACCAAATCGTGTTTGGAGAGAGAAATATCGCTTTGATATTGGGATGAAGATCACCAATAAAAGGAGGATGTCTGGGAGCTTTATCAACAATAAGCAAAATCTTGACAGGTACGTTATTCTCCAAACACCACTTGTCCTTTTTGCTGGCATAGAAATTCAGGGGGGCTTCTTAGAAGAGGAGCTGGGTCATCTGTGACTTCTTGTCACTCCTGTGGACACAGGCAGTGTGTGCTTACTGATATGCTTGAAGGCCCTGGGGTTCTCACTGTGCCAGAGCACAAAGAGTTTCAATTTGTGGTCTGCAACATTGTCCCCAAGCAAGACTGTTATCCTATCCTTAATGCCTTGAAACCTGGCGTTGACTTGACCTCCTGATGGATGAAAGTCCTTTCGGGCATGTTTCCAGAACAGAGAGATTTCATCCGTATTGAATATTTGCTCTGCCAAGTAATTTTCCTCCACAATCAGTATTACCAAAACTCTCCAGCTGCCTTCACATGAGCACCCACAGACTCACCCCTCACTTCCACACCATGTAGTGAATAATGATTCTTGAATCATTTAAACCACCCAGAGCTGGCAGTAAATTCAACATCCTAGTTGGGTCCAGCCTTTTCTTCCAACAACACAAACCAATTTTTCACTTTGGCCATGATGGTCACGGAGCTGAAAGGGACACGCTTCTGTGTCTGGTCTTCAGTCCAGGTCATCAGAAGCTTCTCCACGTCTGATGGAGGCGCTTCTCAAATTTGTGTTTGTCTCGTTGTCTTGTTCACAGCAGCCAATTCCTTAACAGCTTTGTCACTTTGTTCTTCTTCTTCTTCAAGATCGCAGCAATGGTGGATGGGACACGCCTGACTGGCGAGCGATAACCATCGCTAATTCTCCACCTTCCTAGTCCTTAATCACTTTTAATTTCGTTTCCAGGTCAATCAGTTGACGTAGCCTCTTACTAGGAACATTAACAGTGGGTTTGGGATGCTTAGGGGCCATGACGAACAAAATAACACGAGGTTAAATCAAGCACCAGAGAAAATGATGCAATCAAGAGATGCGGCAGACACGAGATGTATGAGGCTGCTGCTGGCGTAACATGGCATGCTGTTTTACAGCGAACTTTTTTTTAATAAGTAGAAAGAGTACACTCTAAAACAATGATAAAAAGTATAGTATCGGAGCTGGCCAAGTGGCATAGCAGTTAAGTTTGTGTGCTCGCTTTGGCAGCCCTGTTCACCAGTTCAGATCCCAGGCACGGAACTACGCACTGCTTATCAAGCCATGCTGTGGCAGGCAACCCACATATAAAGTAGAGGAAGATGGGCACAGACGTCAGCTCAGGGCCAATCTTCCTCAGCAAAAAGAGGAGGATTGGCAGCAGATGTTTGCTTGGGGCTAATCGTCCTCAAAAAAAAAGAGTATAGTATAGTAAATACATAAGCCAGTAACATCATCATTTATTATCATCACCAGTATTATGTGCTGTACATAATTGTATGTGTTATACTTTCCTATGACTGGCAGTGCAGTAAACTGCTTTACACCAGCATCACCACACACATGTGAGTAATGAGCTGCCCTATGACGTGACAACAGCTACAATGTCACTAGGCGACAGGAATTGTTCAGCTTCGTTTCAATCTTATAGAACCACTGTCATGGATGCAGTCCATCATTGATCAAAACATCATTATGGGGGCCGGCCCCGTAGCCGACTGGTTAAGTTTGTGTGTTCCGCTTCGGCGGCCCAGGGTTTCACTGGTTCGGATCCTGGGCACAGACCTAGCACTGCTCATCAAGCCATGCTGAGGCAGCGTCCCACACAGCACAACTAGAAGGACCCACAACTAGAATATACAACTATGTACTGGGGGGCTTTGGGGAGAAGAAAGAAAAAAGAGGAAGATTGGCAACAGATGTTAGCTCAGGGCCAATCTTAAAAAGAAAAAAGATCGTTATGCAGCACCTGAATATACAGAATTTTGTCCAATGAAAGCACTCTTCAAACACAAAGGTGAGAGAAAGAAATTTCCAGATAAATTAAAACTAAAAGAATTTGTTGCTAGTAGACAAATAGCACAGAGAATGCTAGCAGAAATTCTCCAGGTCAAAAGTAAATAATACCAGATGGAAACTTAGATTTTTAGAAAGGAATGAAAGAATGCATGTTCCATAAATGGCAAACACATAGGAAATGTAAAGGACTTTCTTCTTCTAATTTGAAAGAAAAAACATAAGGCTATTTGAATCAAAATATATAACATTTTGTTGTGGGATTTATAAACTGTGTAACTGTAATATATATACATACATATACTATATAATATATATGTATATATATAAAACATCTATAGTGTAAAGACAGTGGGGAACAGAGGGAGATAAATGAATCCAACCCCACGTTACTGTGAAAAACTGAAGATGTGTATAGTCGGCCCCCATATCTGTGAGTTCTGCATCCTTGGGTTCAACCAACCACAGATCGCTATGATGGTTGCATCTTTACTGAATATGTACAGACTGTTTTTTTCTTGTCATTATTTCCTAAACAATACAGTATAACAACTATTTATATAGCATTTACATTGTATTAAGTGTTATAAGTAACCTAGAGATTATTTAAAGTACATGAGAGGGTCGCGTAGATCACACGCAAATACTGCACCATTTTACATCAGGCACTTGAGCGTCCATGGATTTGGCACGTGTGGCAGGTCCCAGAACCATTTCCCCGTGGATACTGAGGGATGGCTCTATTTCAAACACTAGAGCAAATAATTAAAAAATCAAAGAGATATAACTAAAAATACAATAAAAATAATATATGCAACCATAAAAATATATTTAACTAAACCAAAAGAAGACCAGAAAAGACCAAAAGAATAAAAAACAGAAGGGAAAAAACAAATAGTAAATTGGAAGATCTAAATTTTACAACACGTGAAAAAATTTAAATAATTACAGTGAGTATAAAGGACTAAATAACGAACAGAAAGAGACTGTCAGAAAGGATTTAAGAAGGCGACATCAAACAAGCTGTTGTCTGTAACAGATGTAAACAATCAAAAAGGATGAAAGTGCTCAAAGGAGGATGAGGATGCGTCAGAACAAGAAAACAAGCTTACAGGGGGCTCGCATTCTCCAAAACGGAGCAAATTTAACATCAAAAATGATGGTGGAGATGGATTATAATACAAGGAATCAAAAAGAAAGAAAATTTCGTAGCAATATTCTTCTATAAAGAAGAATGCCAACTATTACACATTGAACAAATGATAGAATTCAAAAAGCACAATCAAAGAAAAGACAGCCATGAAATCATTGAAGGCTAGAACCATGCGTGAAAGTGTTTGTGGGAACAGGATATTTACACAAGGCTGTATGTTGAATGTTTGTGTCTCCCCAAAATTCGTAGGTTGAGATCTTAAATCCCAAGGTGATGGTATCAGGAGGCGAGGCCTTCGGGAGGTGCTTAGGTCAAGAAGGTGGAGCCCTCACGATCGATCGGGATCAGTGCCCTTCAAAGAGACTCCAGAGCTCATTTGCCCTTTCTGACGTGTGAGGCTACAGCAACAAGACAGCCATCAATGAGGAAACGAGCCCTCACCATTCCCCAAACCTTCCAGCACCGTGATCTTGAACCTTGCCTCCAGAACTGTAAGAAATGAATGTCTGTTGTTTAAAAGCCACTCGTTTACGGTATTTTTGTTATAGCAGCCCAAACTGACTAGGACAACAGTCTAAAGTAATTCAACCACAAGTCATTCCAAAAAAGCGTTTAATAATTACAAAAGCAAAAATAGGAGCTTTACAGGGGAGAAACCTGGTGAACAGAGTTAACATAAAAAATTAAGGATACATATCTTAATCCCTGGAGCAAGAGTAAAACAATTAAAAGAAGTATAGCTAAAAATCCAATAAAATACTACAACAAGTTGACACCGCGTGCCTACTGAAGTGATGCGCTGGAAAGACCATACAGCCACTGCTGTAGTAATCCAGCCTGAAGCACTGACCTAAACCTGATCATTAGGAAACAGCCCCCACACTGCCAGGCAGTTTACAAGCAATGTTCCTGTAACTCTTCAAAAATGTCAATCAAAAAGACAATAAAAGAATAGGAAACATTCCAGATTAAAGGAAACTGAAGAGACATCCCAACGAAAGTCTAGGTGCCGGTCCTGGACTGGATCAGAGACTAAAGAAGAATTCCTATAGAGAACATTAGGGGATACCTGGTGAAATGAAATTTAGACTATAATTAAATTATATTAATGTTAAATTTCCTGATTTTTTTTATTGTATAGCACTTATGTAATAAAATGACCTTTTTTCAAGGAAATGTACACTTGCTAACGTGGCAAACTGTTAACAATTGATGAGTCTGTGCAAAGAAATTCCATTGCACTGTTCTTAAAAACATCCCAAAAGTTTGAAATTGTTATAAACGGCAATTCAAAAAAGAAAAAGTAGGGGCCAGGCCGGTGGCGCAGCGGTTAAGTTCGCACGTTCCCCTTTGGTGGCCCGGAGTTCGATGGTTCGGATCCCGGGTGCGGACATGGCACCGTTCATCAAGCCATGCTGTGGTAAGGCATCCCACATATAAAGTAGAGGAAGACGGGCACGGATGTTAGCTCAGGGCCAGCCTTCCTCAGCAAAAAGAGGAGGATTGGCAGCAGATGTTAGCTCAATAAAAAAGAAAAAGTAATACAATATACCAAATGAGACTTATTTCAATAATTCAAAGAAGAGTTAATATCAGAAAACCCATTAATATAACTCATCGCATTCGTAGACCATATGATTATCTCCATAGATGCTGAAGAGGCCTTCAACAAAAGTCCACACTTATTCCTAATGAAAATACTCAATAGAATCAGAATTTATGAATACTTTCTTAATGATAAAACATCTATTCTTCAGCTCAAAAGGTAGCATTTTATCTCATGGATAAACATCAGAAGTATTTCTAAGGTCCAGAGAAAAGCAGCGATTCCATCGTCTCTATTCCTACTACTCTTACGTGCTTTCCTCTCTTTTCGGATTTGATTGGCTAATATTTTCAGAACTCTAAGAGGCAGAAGAACTGGAAAACGAGTAAAACTTCCTCTATTTGTATATGATGTGACGGTCATCCTGGAAAACCCACTAGATCAATGTTAACAGCAACATACGCGCAGAGATACACGAATACACAGAATTCACTAAGGTAGAAGGATCTAAAATTAGAATAAAATCAATCACCTTTACATTTAAAATAATAATCAGTTAGATGTTGTAACGGAAGAGAGAAGTCCCCTTAACAACAAAAAAGATGAATTCTTATAAACAAATGTTATAATAAATGTGTAAAACCTACAGGAAGGAAAGTTAGAAACACTCAAAGAATCAAAGTACACCTGAGCAAACGGAAAAGCAGCCTTTGTTCTTGGACAGAAAAACCTATCGTCATAGAGACAGCATCTGGCTAATTTTAATTTAATTTAATATATAATTTAATTTAATTTCTAAATCTATACTGATTATAATAAAAATACCAATACATTTTTTCCTGGATTTGGACAAGGCTTTTATCACTTGTATGAAAAAACAAACAGGAAAAAGTAGGAAAATAGAAAATGTCCACAAAATCTTAAAGAAGAGAGGACAATGCGACCCCGCTATTAGGAATTTATCCTGAGTGACAGAAAGGAACTGCTTGCCCGTAGACGACTATTTGAGCAAACTTCAGTATGTCCATGCAACAGAGTGACAGTCAGCTCTGACAAAGAATGAGGACTCTCTCTAGAAACTACTGTTGCAGGATTTCCTGAATGTTTTATCAACTGTGAAGAGCAAGGTACATACGAAGTATGTTATCTTTTATAAAAGAAAGATTGTGAAATAGCATACATATGTTATAATATATAAATACATCTAATATCTGCATATTTATATACGCACATATATACCTTATACATACTTACATGTTCACTTATTTTTGCAGAAAGAAACACAGAATGTTATACCAGAAACATATAAAACTTTTTTCCTCTGAAAATGGGCAGGAGCGAGAAGGGGTGATATTTGTGTCAGTAAGACTTTCTTGAGAATATCTTTTACATAGTTTTGAATTTTGAACCATAGTTTCGAATTTGGGAAATTTTGAATTTTATAAATGTTTTATGTATGGAAAATAAAATGATATCAAAGGATAAAAATCAAATGTGAAAATATATATAGACAGAAGCAAATTAATCAAATTGTACTTCCAATTGATAACATAACTACGAAGAGAAAAATGTTAACTTAACTATTGAACACAGTACTCTAATCACGCATTCCTTCAGGAACATAGCTTAAAATTATAATTACGTATTTTTAAAAACTTGAAAAGGAATATTGACCTTTACTTAGGAGGTTCGTAGATGGTGGTGGTATTTCTGTACAATTCTGAAGGTATTTTGCACTTCGTAGAGTAGGAAAAATGTGTAATGTTGCTGAAAACTTGAGTTCTCTTTGTGAGAGAAGGGAAATGTAAATATGAAATCAATTTCCTATTGAACTGGAGGATATCAATATGAAATTAGAAGTTTGAGAAAAAAAGTATTTCCTGATGATTTTCCCTAAAAGAAGTTGGAAGCAATAACAACCAGTTAGCGAGGAGAACACTTTAGCCCTGATCTTGGCATCTAAGTACCATTTCCTACTAAAGAAAATCAGGGGTCCTGAATACAGATCTGGGACAGAGAAATTACAAAGCGAGCTTGGCATTTCTCTGTTTTCCAAAAAGTAAGATAGCACTCAAACCTCTTCTTTTCAGGAGAATGACAACTAATCAATATAGAAGGGATTATAAAATTACATAGCCATTTTGCAATCCCCAGGGCGATAACTGATACAGGCAAGAATCTTCAATGGATGCTAAATACCTGAGGCAAAAGTTGCTACAGATGATGCTATCTCATGGTCTCAAAGTGGAAGATATTTTACTGATTACAAAGGGAAATACGTGTTTGCTTTTATACACTTCCAATCACCAAAGAAGTATCTTTACACTAAAGACCCCTGGCAGTCACCACCCTAATCAGGTGACCATCACTAGTAGGACAGCCTGACGCTATGTGCCTCCTGATACGTGGCAATAAGTAGTACATACATCCCCCATGTAACATTCTTGCCAAAATAGTGAACCTAAATCAGATCATGAAGAAATAATCAGAAAAATCCAGCACGTGAGATGTTCTACCAGACGTCTGGCCTAATTCTTCAAAAATGACATTGTCATGAAAGACCAAAAGTAATAACAACAATTTAGAAAATAAAAGGACAGACAGTATTATTTTAGACCAAAAAAGCCTAAAGAGACATAACAACCAGGTGGATGCTTATAAAAGGATCCAGGCACCTTGGGGGCAACTATGGAAATTTGAATGTTAACTCTGCCGTAGATTTCATCAAATCAATGTGAATTCTCTTACGTGTGATAATGGTACTGTGGTTGTGTAGATGAATGCTTGCTGTTATTCCTGGGGAGCAGTGTTTTTTACATGTGGTATCAGAAAAAGAACAACAAAATGCAGTAGAGATGTTTTCAGACAAACAGAAACTGAGAGAACTCACTAGCAGAGCCTCGTTATAAGAAATAGTTCTCCAGGTAAAAAGAAAAGGACTCCAGATGGAAGGTCAGAGAGGCAGGAAGGAATGACGAGCTCTGAGCGAATTGAAATGAAGAACTGAGTGTATCAAACAATAACAGTGATGTTTTGTGGCACTTAAAATGTATGGAGAATGCCCGACCTCAATAGCATTTGAGTTGAAATTGGTCAAAGGAGTTAATAGCATTCGACTGCATTTTCTGGAAAGCATGTAAAGTTACCAAACTGACATTAGATTTTCATAAGTCAAGGATGGAAGTTGTCATCTCTAAGGCAGGGTTTCTCAGCCTCGGCATATTCACATTTGGGGCCTTATGTTGTTTTATCGTGGGGGACTTTTCTGTGTCCTGTAAGATGTTTAGCGGCATCTGGCCTCTACTAACTAGTTACCACTAGCAACCCGTGATAGTTACTTTTGTGTGTCAGCTTGACTGGATCATGGGATTCTCAGGTATCTGGTTAAACATCATCTCTGGGTGTGTCTGTGAGGGTGTTTCCAGAAGAGATTAGCATTTGAGTCAGTAGACTGAGTGAAGTGGCTTGCGTCCTCAGCGTGGGTGGGCACCATGCAGTCTGTTGAGGGCCTGAACAGAGCAAGAGGGGGAGGGAGGGTTCCCTCGCTGTCTGCCGCCTGCCTGACCTGGGACCCCCGTCTTCTCCTGCCCTTGGCACTCCTGGTTCTCAGACCTTTACACCCACAGTGGAGTCCACACGGTTGGCCCTTTGGCTCTCAGACCTTCAAATGACACCACCAGCATTCCCAGGTCTCTAGCTTGCAGATGGCAGATAGTGGGACTTCTTAGCCTCCATATTTGTGTGAGTCAATATCTTATAGTAAATTATATATATATAAAAATGTCTCTAGATATTGTCAAACATCCCATGGGGTGGGGGGACTCTCCCCAGTTGAAAATCACTGCACTGTGGTAACGAAAAAAGGATAGTAAATGAGTACCTTCCAAAATAATAGAGGAAACACTGGAAAGATTCATAAAATATTCAACCCAAACTCAGAAAAGGAGCAAAGAGTGGGTACGACTAACCAAAAGCACTTAGGAAGATGGTAAATTTAAACCCAAATATAATTACAGTAAGATGTAAATGGATGAAACACTCCAATTAAAAGACAAAGACTGCCAGACCGAAAGACTGAAAGACCGAGGAGGGCCCTGTGACTTCCATAACACCCTTGGGCTCACAGCTGCCCCTGCCCAGGGCACAAGCGCTGTAACTGGAGTTAGGACGCCAGAAGTCTCTGTCACAGTCAGCTGCGGGACCATTGGACAGGATGCTCACATGCTTTAAGTTGAATTACTTCACTAGGAAACGATGGCTTTGAGTTAGACCGCGATTTTCCTCAGGCATCAGAATCCACGTGCATCACAATCCACAGGTGAGCTTTTTTTAAAAAAAAAAAAAAGTCATGTCCTGTGCCCCTTCTCAGAACCAGCGAATGGAATTTTGAGGTTCCAGTGTTTGAGGGTCACAGGCATTCATGTTTTGAAAACTAAAGAATAAAGATAGGAGGAATGAGCACGAGGAGGAGGAGGAGGGTGAGAAGGAGAAGTGGGAGATGGAACAGTCTTCCCAGCATCCTTTGTTAATGTGTCCATGGATGGTTTAGGGTGCGGTTCGGAACGGGAAACGCAGGAAGATAAGAGTCAATGCTGTCTTTCATTTCCAGCTCTGTCTCATTTGCTAAGTCAGCACGCCTGCCCTGAGGTTGTGGATCATGCATGTGGCCCATTAGTGTTTGGGGCCTTAGAAGGCAAAATTGCTTTTTCCAGTTCTCTTAGGTAGGGCTGGTTACAAGCAACAGAAACAGACTCATGCTAAGACTAAGGATACAGGCTCAAAAGGGTGCATTAGTTTCCTATTGCTGCTGTAACAAATAATAACAAATTCAGTGGCTTAAACAAAACAAATTATGATCCCACAGTTCTACAATCTGACACAGATCTCATGGGGCTAAACTCACAGTATCTGCAGCTACATTTCTTTCTGGAAGCCTAGAGGACAGATAGCCACGCTTTGTTGCCTTTTCCAGCTTCTAGTGCCACCCACACTCCCTGGCTCCGGGTCCCTTCCTCCAGCTTTATGAACGGTCAGGAATGCTGGCTGAGTCCTTCTCCTGTCCCATCTCTGACCCTTCTTTTATTGTCATCTCTTTCTCTGACCCAGCTGGGGAAGGTGTTCCTCTTTTAAGGACTCGTGTGATCAGCTTAGGCACCCTGGACGATCTAGGCTAATCTCCTCGCCTCACCCTTAATTACGTCTGTACCCTTACTTACAACAGCAAAGTCCCTCTGCCTCGTAAAGGAACATATTCATATGTCTGGAGATTAGAGCATGGACGCCTTTGGGGGAGCCAATATTCTGCTTCCCACAAAGGGTGGCTGAGGGAGTCTGAGGTCCCCGAGCAGACCTCAGCGACAGCCTGTCTCTGACCTTGCACTGCTCTGCTTACCGAGTCCACGTCCCAGGACAGGGAGGTCCCTGGGCTGAGCCCTGAGACACGCCCAGCTTGGGCACCTTAGCTGAGCCCCATCAAGACTGCAGCCATGCGGGAGAAGCAATTCCTAACCCGCAAAATCAGGGTGCTGTTTTGTAAAGAAGGGGATAGGATGGTGGGCAGCTAAAAAAATAAAACACAAGTGTCACTACACCTGGCTGCATCCCTGTTCCTGGGATGGAGATTCGCTTGGCCAGCAGGAGGAAACACGCAATAATCAGACCCAAGTCACCAGACTAAAACCCATCACGTGAACCTGAATGCAGGATTGGGCTCACACGTTTAGTTCTTTCCGGAAAGACAGGAAAGCACCTTAATCCATTACCTGTAAAGGTATACTGAATTTTTAACCTTCAATGTATATTACTATGGTAAAGTATAACAAATTGCCTATGGTACACAAAAGCTTATAGGATACTATTATCCTTAATTAATGGGTAAATGCATGGCTTTTATCCAATGAAACTGATTTATTATCTTCATTTTCAGATGTTCTGCTTCACATTTCCACTGAAACCATCATGCGCCCATAGTAACCAGCAGACATCGTGCACGTGAGCGCTCCTTTATGACCTGAGCCTAATTAGTTTTTTATTGTCATCTTCCAACTCACGCTTAAACTGTACAAACAGGGGCAGCCTGACTCCCAATACCGATTAATAAGCCTCCAGCCCGGGTCCTGCAATAAATAGGAGTATTTACAGCGTGAGATCAGCATCTGGTGCCTGTTCTCCTCATCTGGTGCAGGTTCTCTTGGGCGGCGGCGGAGCACGGGACTCAGAGGGGGCAGGGGCATCGGGGATGAGCATCTGCTAGCCCCCCGCCTCCCTTGTCGTGACTGCGTCTCACCTGCCTGTCCTTCACCGCCTCTATTAGGCTTGGCTGGTTAAGTGAAAGGGAGAGAAACGAGCTGAAAGCTGGTGGGTGTTGGAGCTTCGAAGTCCATAGTTCCCGGCTAATTGCTGGTCCTAACAGGCACAATTAGCTGCTACAAGCCCTTTGAGATGGCCCAGGGCCTTTCTCAGGTAGCAGCCATCACCAGATAAAGGCTGAAATGCGCTCCACTTAGAGAGACATTTGCAGACAGGAGTGTCACAGCCTGCCAATTACACTCTCCCTGTACACAGTTACTTCCCAGAGAGATGAAGAACCCAGAGGAAGGCCCAGCATTAAAGGGATGTGGCGCAGGCTGCTTGCGGTCCCGGGAAGCCGAGCTGCACTATGGTGTGCTGGGGGTTGGCGGGGGGGCTGCTTCACAAATTAAACCTTTATCCTTGAGTCCATTAGAAGCTCCAGTTCACGGATATTCTCCCCCATCTGCAAACTTCCTGGCAAAACCACCATCCTGCGCCACCCCCTTTTTTGTCTTGGGGAGGGACAAACAGACAAAAATTGGACATTTCACTACAAGATAAAGGCAGCTTGGTGCTGGGAAAAAGTGTTTAATTAGGAGTCAGGATCCCCCACCCTCCCCCCAAATTAAACAGCTCCCCATAGAGTCACAGCCTTCGCAGAGGGTTAGGTTCTAAGATATCGGGTGAGATGAAAACCACATTTCAAGGGTTGTTTTGTCTGCATATATTACAAACCATAGAGCACAGTATACACGGATTGCTGTGGATAACACTTCAGCAATGTCTATGTGTAAAAGCCAACGTGATTGTAAAGTATATAATAAAGACTACAAATAAAAATAGAAGTTTATTTTGTCTCATCAAACAAAAGGAAAGAATGAATGGTGTATAGAGTTGAATTTCTGTACACTAAACCACAAGCCATGCAACTTTGCTGTAGGATGTTAAAAATACGCCGGGTCCTCTCTAGGACTCAATTTCCCCATCTGCAAAGGAGGGAATTAGATGAGATGGTCTGTGATGTCACTGCCAGGGCTGACGTCCCATATCCTCTGCTCCAGGACAATGCACTCCCCTCGTGTGTGCTGCCGTCATCACAAGTGGCTCCAAGCCCAGGCTTCCACTTGCTCTTCCAACCGCGAGGCCCCTGGAGCTATGTGGTGGGGACAATGTCCACTTCCACTGCGGCTGTGATATGTCAGTACCTGCACTGGTTGTGTCTGCAACCGATGGTGGCCGTGCACCAGCCACACAGAAAGGAACAGAAGTCCAGGGCTGGTGGAAGTCTGCACAATGAGCAATACCCCAAGGCCTGATATATGTGACAATGTGGGAGCAATTAGCAGGCAACTGAGCAGTTTCAGATGACCACTGTGGAAAGGGGTCGGTGCCATTAACTAAAGCCTCCCGGCTCTTTGCCTTCCACAGCCAGGTCTGCGTTCAACTCAGCTTGAGAACACCCCTCCTCCAGATGGTTTCGTAAAGTTCCAACAAATAGTGAGCCTCTGGTATTCAGCAAAATCACTAGGAGGGAGGCTGTGGGGAGGAAGAGGAGCATCAGACACCAGTAGGCAATTGGGAAACCTAGGGTTTGGTCCTATCTCTGCCATTTTCTTGCTGTGTGACATCCAGCAAGTCACTTAACCTTTCTGGGCCTCTCTTCCATGATTTCACAAATGAGAGGTTTGTGTTTCATTATATTATTGGTTCCTTCTAGCTTTCATATTTGAAGATTCTAAGATCTCTCACATGGTCTCCTGCAAATTATTGCACCTTTTAACCAGGACAACGAGGGCCCCTCAGAAGGAAGAAAGGAGAGGGAAGAGAAGGAGGGAGGGAGGTGAGCATTTATAAGATGTAAAACGATGACATCACGCCACGGAAAGCAGCACTCTCAGCAAAGGCATTCATGGCCATTTGTGACCTGAAGCCCAAATCAGAGACACTCTGCCTCCACTCAGAAGGAGAGTCTCATTTCTCTCTGCAGGTGCCTGTTTAACTCGGAAAAGCTAGGCTTTTATGACTGCTTCAACCAACGACCAGCTGAGGTTTACCCACCTCAGCAAAGGGGTCAGGGGAGTTCACTGGGGAAAAGGACAGTCTTTCCAGAATGGCACTGGAATGACGGGATATCTACTGGGGAACAAAATGAACCCTGACCCCTTTCCTCATACAATAAGCAAATGGCAATTCAAAATGGATCATAGACCTGAATGTAAGAGCTAAAACCATAAAACTTCTAGAAAATAAAATAGGAAAGAAAATTTTGTGACCTTGGGCTAGACAAAGATTTCTTAGATAGGACACAAAAGACATATACCATTAAAAAAAAAGTGGTAAATTGGACTTCATCAAAATTAAAAACTTTTTCTCATTGAAAAATACCATTAAGAAAATAAAAAGGCAAGAATATATAAATAGACCTTACAACTCAATAATAAGAGGATATGAATGATGGCCAAAAGGTTCAACAGACACTTCAACCAAGAAAATTTAAGAAAGTCAAATAAGCATATGAAAAGAAGTTCATATTCATTGGTCATTCAGGAAGTGCAAATTCACACCACAGGGAGGTACCACCATACATCCATTAAAATGGTTAACTTTACGAAGACTGACAATATTAAGTGTTAGTAAAGAGTTGGAAAAAATGTAAGTCTCACATATTGAGGGTGGGAAAGCAAAATGGTTCAACCACTTGGAAAACAATTTGGCAGTCTATTATAAAATGAAACATACATCTACCTTACAATCCAGCAGCCCCACTCTTAGGTATTTACTTACCCAAGAGAAATGAAAACATATGTTCACGCAGAGTGTACACAAATGTTCTTAGTAGCTTTATTCATGCTAGAGGAACATTGAAAATGACACAGATATCCACCAGCCGTGAGTAGATACACAAATTGTGGTATATCCACACAGTGGAATAATACTGAGCAATAAAAGAGAAAGAAAGAAGTTCTGACACATGCCACGATGTGGATGAACCCAAAAGCATCATGCTAAGTGAGAGAAGTCAGACAGAAAACACTGATGAGGATCCAGGCTGCCCCGGGGAGAGAAGTCCAAGGCGTCCTGCCCTGCATACCGATCTACATGATCCTCCGGGAAGCACAGGACGTCCTGACCTGACCCAATCTGATTCCTATCCAAAGTTATAGGACCACCCAATAGCCAGACCCCACCCGCACTGATACCATTCTAATGACTTTTTTTACATGATCTTTCCTTTGTCTCTCACATACCTATGCCTTAAATTTAGCCTAACCCTCAACCCATGTTGGCAGCTCTTAAAGCCCATGGGTCCTGTCCCCATGCCTGCAGCCCTTCACTGCCCATGGGTCCTGTCCCCATGCTATTCTCTGAATAAAAGAGCACTACTGCCAGACCTTGAGAGTCCAAGAAACCTTTCTTTCGACTCTTCAACTCACCGAGCCCTCATCAACACCACATACTCTCCGATTTCATTTACATGAAATCCTACAGATCGGCAGTTGTGCAGGGCTGGGGGAAGGGCGGTATTAACTGTAAGGGTAAAATCCCAAGGGAATTTTGAGGGTGAAAGTAGTTTTAAAAGTCTTTGTTGTGGTGGTTCCATGACTGTATATCTGTACAAAAACTCAGGAAACCTTACATTTAAAATGGGTAAATTTTACAGTATGTTATATCTCAATCAAAGTGCCAAAAAAAAGTGCATCTGAGCATGACGAAAATATCTATCTACAGAGTGCCAGGGGCTGGGTTTGTCATGGTGGGGTGCTGGCCTTCTTACTGGGGTCAACTTGCAGCAGCCGTGAGGGGCAGGGCTCCTGAACTCCGGGTATGACAGCATCATAGCCAGGGATGCTGGGATGAAAACAGGCTGATGGCTGTTTCTCCCACCTGATGGATTCCTGCCCAAAATGCCACTGCCATTGGATTCAAAGTTCTTCCATAAAACTTAATGTGGAAGGTGAAACTCTGGGGAGTGGGGTGTTGGGAGACAAGACGGACTGGGAGATAGCTCAGCCACCACCCTCAACGTGACCAGATGCCTGGGAGTGGGAGGAGAGCGACAGCCAGCGGAGGGAGACGGTGCTGGTGGTGTCTTCAGACAAGTGGCCACATCTCTTTTAGGGAGAAGGATGTTAATACCGGATGTTTTGTCCTTTGTCTTGCCACGAGGTACATTCATATTAACTCTCCAAAATAATTTCAGGAAAGCCAGTGTGCAGAAGGTCCTAAGTGAGTACTTGGTTGTGGAAATTAAGGGTATGCACTGGGCACCTGGGTCAGAGGGATGCTGAGCTGTCAGAGGGGCTGCCACATGAAGCTGAAAAAGCCCAGAAGAAGCGGCCAGCTGGAGTCACCACCCCTGGGCCCCCAGGCTTGTGCCTTGCACAGGCGGCCGAGAGGGTGATCCACGATGAGCATCATTCTGTGGAAGGAGACCCTTAGAAGCAGAAGGGACCACGCGGGCAAAAGCACTCTCTCTGCCTCTCTAGGGCTGACAGGTCCTGTTTCAGCTTCCATCTGTCCCTGCCACTAATGGTTTTTGTCTCCTTCGAAATCCATGTGGTGGAAGAGGGTCAAGCCACAGTCTAGATGGTCTCAGAGCTCCAGAGCCACCACCTGTCAACCAGAAGCTCAGGTCCAGATTTTAAACTCTCAGGAGAAAGACGGTGGCAAGCCCACTAGGGTTAGCACATGCCCTTGGTCCAATCCACAGCGCCCTGGCTGGGAAGCCAGGTCTCAGTCCTCCAGCAGAGCCCTCGGGGCATGGACAGTTTGGGGGTGGGGAGTTCCCAAGGGGTCTAGGCTAGCCCATGCCTCCACCTCCCCAGGCTGCAGCCTGCCCACCTGGGCAATGACTGTTTCCTCCAGCATCCTTTTAAAGCTCCACAACAATGGAATTCTGTGACTCTGTGTATCTCCTCTGGTCCCCAGAAGTGGCTAGTTTTGTCTGTTAATGATCTAAGGACCTCAGAGAGTGTGCTTGCCAGGAAGGAGCTGCCACAAGGGGGAAGAGTTGGCAAACCCAGCTGTCCAGACCTGAAGATATTTTAAGACTCTGTTTCTCCTTCCATAGTCTGTGAGGGGCATGTTCCAGGGGTGATTGCTGGCAGGAAGCTGCTCCTTCCAGTCTTTCCTAGCAGCCCCCCACCCCGCCCCTCCACCTTGCAGCATGCAGATTTCTACTTAAAATCACAGGGAGAGTTCTCCTACAGGAGGCTGTTCCAGCACAGCGCTCCACCTGAGAATGGCATTGCACTGACAACCATGACAGACCGTGGGTGGGATTTCCATTCCCTTCCCTCAAGCTTCAGTCAAGAGAAGCCCTAGGAGATGCAAACAAGGGCTTGCTTCCAGATCCTCGGTGTCCTCCTCCACAGAACGTGTGTGCCTGCCTTGTCTGCCGCCCGAGAGCAAAGAGAGGACCCATGTGAAAACCCATGCTGAACAGCGGTCGAAATCCAGAACGTGTTCCTTGATGTGAATCTCAGTGGCCAGGCTGAACTACGCTTCCAGGAGGCGTGGCCTGGGGCCAATAGCTGACTCATCCTCATCTTTCTCCAAAAGATCAGAACAGAGCTTCTTGAACCTCTCAGATTAGCTGAGGACACAGAAAAAGCTGCATCTTCTCCTGGCCAAGGTATGAATTTAACTTTGGGGTGTGTGTGTGGCGGGAGGAGGCGGTGTTCTTCCCATGCAACTTTGGAGCAAATGCAGCAAAATGGCATTTCCTTTGACAAGAAAGGTCGAGGTGGGGGTTGTGGAGGTCCTCAGGGGTCCTTGTTAGCTTGTCCCCAGAGCCAGAGGAGGCCCACCATTCTGGCAGCTGAGGAGCAGGAAGAGGAACAGGATACCATCGGTGTCAGTAGGCCATGCGCATTTATAGTCCAATCTAGGACCAGTTACACTATTGGCAGGGCCCAGTGCAAAATGAGAATGCAGAACTCTTTGTTCAAAGATTATGAAGAATTTCAAGATGGTGACAACAGGAGAATAAACCAAGAGTGGGGTCCTAGTGAGACTGCAGAGGTGACACACCCATGAAGCTGGCCCTGATTAGATCTCATTGATTTACACCCAATTCATGCACGAATTTCCTCGTCAGCCCTTGCCTCAGCACCCTTGCCATGGTCATCCCTGCCTTACCCTGTCTCCTGGCCATATCACTGTTGCCTCCCTCTTGATGTCTAGCTCTGTGTCATGCACTCAGGAAGGACATTATAACTGCTGGCTGAGTGGGCCTGAGATATTTAACATTTGCTTAAATACTAGAATGGTTCATCTAATGAAATCTCCACGTTTGCTTTCATGCCATGGTTCCTCAGCAAACGCTGGTCAAGAGCTGCGGCCTGATAGGTATTTGCTTCCATCCCATAGTAGACATTCCTTCACACTGACTCATGGGGCATGGCACAGTTGAGGGGTTCACATCAGAGAACCCTGCAAAAGTTCCACCCCGAGGTCTTCCTGAGCTTCCCTGTGACAAGCTGCCCTCCACAATGGCCCCAGAGGACCTGCTGCCTGAACTTCTGCTCCCAGAAGATTAGTGAGCCAAACCCACCCCAGGCCAGGACCTGCACAACAGAAGTCACGAGAGCGAGGACTAGTGTCAGGTGGCAAGAGTGTCCAGGAGCAGAGCCATGTGACATCAGATTAGGACACTCTCTCCAACAGCCAGGCTGTCCATAGGAGGAGAGGAGAGGGTGACACCCTTAGGGACAGCAAGGAAGGCACTTCTGGGCTGGGAGAGCAGTGGCATTGGATCAGTGGTTTGCCAGTTTAGCCTTTCTCCTCACCCCGCACTTCCTCGTGGTCGACATATATTGCTAGGCCCTGCTCTAAAAACACTATATGGGTGATGACAACAACCCCAGGAGATATATACTACTTTTCCTCCTTTTGTAGGAAAAGTAACAGAGGCTCAGAGCACTGGTGGAGCCCAGATGTGAAACTGGTGTTGTAAGAGCAAGCTTGCTTTATTACACTACTCCCCACCCACGTCCAATCCAGGCAAAAGTTTTAAAAACAAAAATGCCCAGGCTGCTTGTCCAGAGATTCTGACAAATTTGGTCTAGTAGCCTATGCACACTGCAAACCTGCCCCAGGCTCGAGGGTTAGTGTTGGGAGTGGCAAGGCTGGAGAGCCTCAGAGGTCCCCCCCAGTCCCGAGATTCCCTGATGCTCCGAGTCCACCTTTTGTACAAAGGATGCTTCATTCGTGCTTTGCAGTGCGGCTCAAATTCCACTTCCCTCTTCCACTCTCAGAGCCAGATCTAATCACAGGGCCATTTCCCCCTGTCTTTTGTGGCTCACAAAGAATAAAATTAGCCAAATGGATAAAAGCTTGTTGTAGGCATATGTAGAGCATTTCAAAGTCTATTTATCAAAAGACTGACCACTGCGTTTATAGCATGGAAGCTCCAAGTGCACAATGACTCCGTCATTTAATTTTGAGGAGAAAAAACATTCAACAGAGAGATGCAAAGTCATAGCCAGCAACTGGAGAGTTTTTGCACTGGACATGTTTCTCTTTGCAAAGACAGCCAAGTTCAATGTCGTCCACCCTGCGGGATGCTCTCCTCCCACCCTCAAGTGCCTGATCCTGAAAGGGAAGAACAGTTTGGCTGTGTTAGATGTTGCCTTGTCTCTCAGCACCCCAGCTCCTCGGTCTCACCAGGTTGGGTCACGTGACCTGAGTCCAGGAAATACCCCTCCCCACCAGATGCCATTCCTCACTGGTCACCTCTCTGCTGTCATCACTCCCCATACCCAGAGTGTGGTCAAAGGCAAATGGCGCCAGCAGCAGTGGACACAGAGCTGCTGGGAGGCAGCAAGCTGGTGCTCACCTTTCAGAACACATGTTCATTCGATCCATCAGTCAAAAAATGTTGGTTGAGCCCCTACTTTTCCAAAAGTTGCCCTATTCTCTGTGGGTTCTACCCACTGAATTCCGTTTCATGCTAGTGTTTCCAACGGAGCAGCAGCACATTAGGCTCCATAATCCCAATGTGACGTTTCCATTTGCACCCACTGAGGCATCTCTGTGGCAATATTCCCTTTCTGTGCATTATTTCTGGGTACCCAGAGCTGCCACGCAACTCCTGCCTCCGTCGGAGCGCAACCATGCTGACCTCTGGCTGCCTCTTTCACACGCAGCCAGCGGAGTTCCTGTACCTTAGGGTGGGCGCTTCCGGGACGGCCCTCTGCAGGACATCACATCTGTTGACTCTGCTTTCCCAACGCCTCAGTACTTGGCCAGACACCTCCAAACCAGCTAGACGCTGGGAACACATTCAATAATGGACTTCTGACGGGTGACACTGAGACAAGCTCCCTTTCTCCTATCAATCTTCACATCTTCCAGATACGGGAATCTACACACACACACGCACACAAATACACTAGGTGAGGGTGTCACCACACAGTACCTTTCCTTCCCCAAAGCCGATTCAACAAGTCTTCCTGTTAAATCTGGAAGTAGGGCTGAGTGCTGGCTGCATGCCAAGAAGTGAAGCACATACGAGGAACGTGTGAGACACGATTTCTGCCTCGTGGCAGCCCATAAGCTGCGCCACCAGACTTGAGAGACTGCCGGCCATGGCAGCCAGCAGCCCCGCCCCCACCAGTTCCAGGAAATGGCCTGGCTCAGGAATCCCTCCGCCCCGACACTGAATGATCCTGTCCCTCTTGAAAAGTGTCCCAACTGCAGCCAACCGAGTATTGCCAAACGTCCTGAAGACCAATTAGCAAGTCTCCGCGCTCCCAAAGCCCCACCTTAACGGAGCCACTGCCAATCCGAGACGCTCTGTATTTCCTTTTTCCTCTGAAATGTACTCTCCTTTCTAACGCCCTTGAACCCTTGCCCACAAAAGTGACGCAGATGGGTTCCCTTGCTGTACAGTTATGAATAAACAGATGGTTAATTTTGTCTCAGACTTAGTTCTGCCTTTGTCGGACTTAACTCCTAAATGACACGACCATAGAGCAGAAGGAGTCAAGATAGAAAGGGGTCCTATAGGTGTTAGAGAAAGGCAGGAGAGGATGGGCGGGGACAGCGTCCAGGGGTTTCTCAGAGGAAGTCAGAGTGAAGGAGGCCTTGCAGTCGGAGTTGGGTAGACCAGCAGGGGACAATGAAAAAGGATGGATGGGGAGGAAGGCAGAGGGTGTTTTTGCGAAGAAGAGCCAGGGCAGAGGTGAATGAGGGCAGTACTGCATTCCTTCCCCCGGGGAATATGCTTCTGAAATGTAAACCCCAAGTCAGGAGAATTCACAAACAACTGAGTAAGATATCGTCGGGAAAGGGCATTAGAAGACCAAGCGCTTAAATGAGATCGTGGAGGCCCTCGTGTTAAGTATTTCTGGCGGTACCTAAATAAAGTCAGGGCAGTTATACTTTTCCCATCTTCAGTCAGTGATGGTGGGTGCTGGACAATCCCATGCCGTTTACAAGCTTTACTCTCTGGAATATTTTCTGAATCTCTCATCTTTAAATTATCAAGAGGTGCTTGCGTGTGTTTTATGTTGCTTTCCTTTCAGTCAAATGCTTTCATTCAATCGATTGATCGATCAGTCAACAAATGCATACTGAGTACTCACCATGTGCTAAGCACTGCTCTAGGCCTGGGCTTGTAGCAGTGTTAAAAAAAGGATGCTGTGCTCATGAAATTGACGTTCTAGTGGGGAGACTGATACCTTCTCCTCTTTGTTCCTTTTCTGCTTTCTCACTCCTAGCATTCCTACTAGGTCCTTCTTCCAGTGCCTCTGGCAGGATGTTTCATGCTAGCTGGTTCTCGGTCAAGTCCCTCTGTGGCATCATATGCACAAGTACCACAAAATGGCATATCACAAATCTGCTTCTGCCAGAAAAGAATCCAGGCATGTGGGTGTGGTCATAGTGTGGACTTCTACAAAAAGAGTGGGGAAAGAGGTCTAGGAAGTAGGGCTTAGAGGTGTGCTGGGCAAGCGATTCACACTGGAGTGTCAGGAGCTTAGGATTTCCCAGGACTTGTGAATTTAAAGGAGGATTCAGAGGACACAACTCCAGGCACTAGAATGAGGCTGTGATGCATCCACTCCTTTAGCCAACATTTAGTTAGAGCTGCTAAGTGGCAGGTGCTGTGCTGGGTACTGGGCCTGGGAAAGCAAGAGTAAGCAAGACAGAGGAGGTGCTTGAACATTTTGCATCCAGCGGTGGAGACAAGTTAGCAAGCAATCACATGTAAGGGTGATGAGTGCCATGACACACAAAAACTAGAGACTCTAGAAAATTCCACAGGGGCATCTGCCCTGGTCTAGGTGAGGCGGTTTGAGTGAGGCTCCAACAAAGAAGAGATCTTTAAATCCAGCTCTGAAGCACATACAAAGGGCACTCAACATGCCTTGTATGTTTGCAAGAAATTCCATGTAACGTCAGAGTTCTTGAGGATAAACACTAGATGCTGACTCTGGGTAACTTCAGAGGAAAAGGAGTTTATTAGAAGCACATTAGATAGCTTATCGAAGGACAAAAGGCTGAGGAATCAGGTGGGAGCCAAAGGAAGCTGGACTGCCAAGAGCCCAGTCAAGCTTACACCATAGGAAAGGCTCATTAGGACATTGGCACCAATGCCGCCATCACTGGGCACCCGATTGGTCCATCTGAGTCACGTGATCTTAAGTAAGGGGCCAGCGAGCAAGGAAAGAGAACATCTATGTCCCTTGGGCTGTAGATTCACTCTGGGGGATTCCCCCATATCAAAGTGAACTATTCAGATGATATGCAACCAGCACATGACAATGCCGCTACATTCTGTGTAGCTGGAGCACAGCGTGTAAGAGGAAGGTGGCAAACCCCCATTGGTAATTAGACACCAGTAAGTCAAGGCCTTTCAAAAACAGGTTAAGGAGTTTGGGCCTTATCGGTGAGGGATAGTAGTGGCCTGAGGTAGAACAGTGGTGGTGGAGCTGGAGAGATGCCCAGGGATCTGACAGGTCCTTAGGAAAGAGGATCAGTGTGAGGGAGAGGAAAGGCTTCAGAATGACCCTTGGGCCACTGGTTGGACTACAGGGTGCTTGTGATACACTCCATGGGTATAGGGACTCCTGGAGAGCAACAGTTTGGGGGACAATGGGGAGGGGCAGAGCCGAATGTCTGTGGGGCATCTGAGGGTCCTTGCCCAGTGGGGCTCAGGAGAGACAACTGAGCTAGAGAGGGCAAGCAGGGGTCAGCTGCCAGGGAACGGGGAGGTCAAGGTCCTAAAGGACATCATATTTACATATTCGGCAGAGGAAGAGGCACTAAGGGGGACTTGCCCTGGGGGTGGGCTGTGAAAGCAGATGGATTGGTATTGGAAGAGGGCAAACAGGTCTCCAGGGCCAAGGGTGTGTAGAGGTGAGTTGACATCAGTGACAGTTGGGTTTAGTGACAGGAAATGCATGGTACAAGCAGCTTCAGAAAAGAGAAGCAGGGAGAGTCGGACCACTGTGGATTTAGAGGGGAGAAACAGCACGTGTGCACATAGCTCTCCCACCCAAGAAATCTGGCAGCAAGGGTGAACTTGTAGAGAGCAACAGCTGGAGGTGGCTGTGAGGTTGAGAAAGAATTCCTTCTTAAATACGAGAGACTGGAGCACATTGAAGTGCTGGCAGAAAGGAAGCGGGGTAACCTACGTTTATTTTATGCTTGTGACGTGCTGGCCGTTACTGCGCGTCTCTTTATATGTATCATCTCTTTTACTCTTGAAAACAAGGGCATTAGGTGGAAACTATTATTATCTCCATTTCACAGATGGGGACACAGGCACAGGGAGGCTGGAGGCCACCCCAAGTTTACAGGCGGTCTGGCTCTGAGACAGAGCATCTAAACATCATGCTGAAGACGACCCACAAGGAAGAGAGCAGTCTAAGATGGAGCAGAGGGTGGAGATTCTGAGGGCCCCGGAGGAGGCAAAGGGCGGGGACCCCACACCCAGCTGGAGGGATTAGCTTGGACGGAGGAGCCCCTCTCCTCCTTGACACGCAAGGGAAGACAAAAGGATGGGTTTTGGCAAAGTAGAGTGGCAGGTGAGGTGACAGGGCTTCAGGTGTGGTCCAGCCTGGTGGCTTTGGTTTTGTCCTTAAAGTAAGAGGCTAGATCATCTGCTGAGAAGGAAGGGCAAGACGAGGAGGTGGTTCATGGATTTGGAGAGGATGGAATCCAGGAATGATTGTCAACCAGCAAAATCTAGGAAGACTGTGGGCAATTTGGAGGCTGTGGTCTGGCTGGCTGAATCCCCTTTGGGGGTGACATTTCAGATGTCCCTTCTCCTTGCCTGTCGCTTCCATCCACAGAGTGCCTCATCTTTGGTCCTTCAGCAGGTTTGCCGGGGGCACCAGGGAAGAGGTTTGGTTCAGAAGAGCCATCCTGGGAGGCAGCTCAGAGACCAGGGTTTTGCAGATTTGTGGCTGGAGGAGTGTGGGAAGGAGAAAAGAGTTCACCCGGGAAGGGACCGGGTGGGAATTGTGCCCGATAAACTGTTCTTCCCTAGGGTGAGGTCACACCTGTTGGATGGCAGAAGATGAATTTCCCTTTGGTTTGTTTTAAATTTTCTATTTTATGAGATTCTTGATCAGTGGATGAGCCTAAGGTCCCTGTCACAGACACGTCCATGGCCTCTTCTCCACTCCCTTCAGGGTGCCTCTTCCATCCCAGAACCCGCATCAGTTCACACCACCAGCGGGGCTGGTGGCACAGCAGCACCCATCACCAGTGTCTTCTCAGGACCCTGTCCTGGTCCTTCCTGCTGGACCGACACATAACTCGGGCTGCCCTGATTTCTTCCACACGTCCTTCGGCTCGTCTTGCTGTTTTTGAAAACTAGAGAAGGAGACCAGGATTGTTGGGGAATCTGTGTGGAGTTGGGCAAACCCAGCCATATTTTGGATTTTTTGCCTGCTTAAAAAATATTTTTCATTGTTTTGAGTTTGATGAGAATGTGTTTTCCCATTAATTTTTAAAACAGAATGGATCCATATGTTTTCTGATTCCTGTCTGCTTCACTCATCTTCCTGCTCTGACAGAGCATTTGATGTCCAAGGCACCTGTCTAGATGCCCGTCCCCCGGGCTGGCGGCAGAAGGTGAGGAGCTGAGGAAACGCTCGTGGCCATGAAATCTCGGGGTCCATTTGGACTTGTAACCGGTCATCTTTGGTTTTCTCAGAAAACAACTCTTCCCAGGGCAGAGGGTTTCTGGGCCCTTTTTTGGTTTGGGGAGACTGTTACATGTCCTTGCACCCTGAGCATCCCTAAAGTCAGAAGTCAGACTGTGGGGTTCGAAGGTAGCCGCTGCGTTCTGAGCGAGCCGGAGGGGAGGGAACAAGACGTCTGTTTCCTGGCAAGGCTCAGGTCCACCCAGTGGCCGCGGCAGAGGGGATCTCCCCCGTGTCTTTGAGCAGTTGTAGGAGAGACTGGACATCAGCCTGCATTTCCCCCCAGACCTCGGTAATACTGGAGTGAGTCTGCCATTCTGCATCCTGAAAGGGGACCCAGGACACCCCTGAACACCGGACAGCAGAGCCTCCACCCCCTGGAATGCCCCCAGCCCCAGGGATGCCCTGGCCAGTCAGCTCATGAAGACGAGGTGCCACCTCCACAGTCAGGCCAGCCAGACCCCTGCCAAACGACCCCACAGACTGCAGGAGCCTCCGCCATTTCTTCCCTAATTACACTCCCGTCGCAGCTTTGTAGCCGGTAAAGGAACGTGCTTCAAAATTTACAAACCACGGAGTGGACTTCAGAAGTTGTTCTGAGTCTCCTGGAGCAGCTGTTTTCATTTTGTTTTGTTTGTAGTCTTAATCTTCTAGAATTCGATTTCTTTATTTGTGGAGTTTGAATAATAATCCTTAGCTCAGTGTTGTTGATGTCATTTTGATCAACACTCGTCTTGAGCTGTGAGATGCTGCGGGCAGCTTTGTAATAATCATCTCATGCCTCCTCACCGGCTCTAGAGAAGCCACGACTGGAGAAGTGGCCTCGTGCCCAGCCCACCGCCCACAGACGCTTGCACTGCAAAGAGAATCTGAGCTTTCCAGGATCCCGAATGACAGCAAGGTTCCAGCAGGAGGAGTCAGTTCCAGGATTTCCCTCAGCACCCTCTCTTCCCCTCTCCATGGGCGTCAGTCTCTCCATTTGGTTGTTTGAATTTGGTAGCTGTCCAAACAGAGACGTTTAATTCTCAAGACTGTCTGCAACTTCCCCACTAGTGTGATGTCTAAGTGCCTTGTTGATATTCACTGTATAGCCTCGAGGATGGAAGAATTTGGTTCAAAAGGGCAAAGGACCTGATGCTTTTGCGAACCGACACAGGTTTCCAACTGTCAGCAGCCACAAAACCAGACCAGAGATTCAAGGTGTAGAAAAGTCCTTGAGAAGAAGCGAACCAGCCTCACATATGGTTGGTCTCTCTTTCTCTCTCTCTCTGTCTTTGCCAGGAAGAAGTGTAGGACCAATTTATGCACAAATTGGTCACATTTTCACACATAGCTCCAATTATCTAAAAGGGGTTTAACATTATATTTATATTGATAAGCTTAACAATGTTGAACTGCGACTCTCAGCTGATCTGTTACAATTCACATCCAAAGAGACCAGAAGGAATAATTGGAAACCCTCCAGCATCTTAAGAAATAGAGTCAGCCTTGAAAAAGATGAAAACTGCTGTACAAGGTCTCGGTTTTGCTGAAATTACCACATAAATTCCAAATGAAGGATGGCCAAGAATATTCCAACAATTACAAATTCTCTCCTAAAGACGTAGAGAAGCTTCCAGGTTAAAGCGGCGGTGAGGACGTGGCCATCACCAACGTCTCCAAAGGAGGAAAATTAATATATTGCAACAATGATAGACTTAGCACCCAGGGAGACAACTGATAGAAAAATTTTTGAGTTTGCTGCAATTTCTTAGCAGAATAATAGAGTTTTGGGTTGGGAATTTAACAGCAAACAGTTGTGATAACTTGTGCTTCCGATCACCTGTCACTGAGAGAATCTTACCCCTGACAATAGGGTTAATTGCATTCCTCTATTTTGCCTCTCACGAATCATCCTTGGTGATCTGTGGTGGCTCTTGTCCTCTCACCATCAGCCGCAGACCTCAGCTGGATGCTGGCTGGGAGAGCAGGTTGGGGACAGAGCTGAACACCGGGATCTATGCCTCTGACTCTGGCTGCGTCTCCTTGTGAGAAGCAGCTAAAGAGGGTCGGCAAGTTCCTGATCATGCGCACTGGTAATGCAGATTAACATGATTCAATATATAGGATCAATTTGGTCAACTGTGTATAATTTGCTAGGGTGCTTCCCACTCCAGATTACATTGTTTGCTCCCACAGAGGGGACCTAGGGACAGGACATGTGTGAGCATGCCTTCTGCAGCATTGCAACCTCCAGCAAAGGTCGGCTGAGTGTCTATCATGGACATAAGCTTCCAGCGACCGCCTTCATTAGCACATGGACCAGACCCGGATGGCTGAGTCGCCACTCTTCAGGTCATCAGTGGCTCTCGGGGAATAAAAGAGGTAAATGTGTGGGTGGGCCTTCCCAAAAAAGCTGGGTCCACAGACTCATAAAAGGGAAGACTGTCAACACGGCTCACCCAGTCCTTTTGAAAAAACGAATACTCATTCGTTTTGTACATTTATTATACAGACATTTAATAAAAAGGGAAGGCTTGGGTTTTGCCCATGTTTAGTTTTCCGACTTGAATTTCCCAGACGATTGGAATGGGAAGGCCCCGTCTGAGTGGGTACAATCAACTCCACCTTGGGCAATAGGCCATCCACTTTCCTTCACACCCCCATCCGCCACAATCAAGGAGGTAATCACTCAACTGTCGAGTGAGAGAAGATGGCACCTCAGGTGGTGACACGGCTGTCTGAGTAGGGCTCCAGGGATCCTTGACCTTGGAGATGAGGGTGGTGGGTGAGGGAGCAACAGGAAATCCCTTCCTCCCCATGCCAGTTCCCAGGAAGAGAGAGGCTGAGGTCCTCAGGGAGGCCAAAGGGCATGGTGGCCCTCTGAGTGTGCCTGCTCTCCGGGGCCTCCCGTTGGTCGGTGGTCAACAGCACCAGGCAGGCATGCTAGACGTGGATGGGGCCTTGGCAACCACGCAGCCTTCCTCTGCAGAACTACTGACGATGTTGCTCTCTCACGTGAGCCTTCAATTACCCATCACAACTCTCATTACATAATTGTGTGATTTTCAGGGGCCAGCTGGTGGAGTAGCAGTTAAGTTCGTGTGCTCCACTTCAGTGGCCTGGGGTTCATGGGTTTGGATCCTGGGCAAAGACCTACACACCGCTCGCCAAGCCATGCTGTGGCAGTGTCCCACATACAAAATGGAGGAAGATTGGCACAGCTGTTAGCTCAGTGACAATTTTCCTCACCAAAAAATAAATAAATAAATGTCTGTCTTCTACAAACTGCACTCTCCATAAAGGCAGGGGCTGTGCCTGTCTTCTTCTTTGCTGGACCTTGAACCCAGCACAATTCCGGGGCATAAAAGGCAAGGATAGAAAATTTAGTACACCCGGCCAACCCCTTCATTTACGAACAAGCTTGTATTTCCAGGAAAGTAAATGACATATCCAGAGGGCAGAGAAAGTCACGGGCAGCTGGGCAGCCACTCGTTCATCCACAGATGCAGGACATGAGCGTGAGTGAGGAGACCAGGGCCCTGTGCACGGGGCTGTCACGACGTGGAACAGACAAACGAGCAGAACGTGAAGGAATGAGTGAACGAATGAATGATCTGGGCACTTTCTGAGAGTAGTTAAGTTCTCTAAACCAAGGTAAAGTGTGGAGTAACTGGGGGTTGGGAGCCGTATCACAAAAGGCCTCTCTGAGAAGGTGAGATGCGTGCTGAGAACTGAATAACAAGAAAGGAGCCTGCACAAGGCAGACTGATGATTTGTGAATACCGAGGCTTTTACAGTTTGGGGGACCCTTTTCAAGAAAAATATTCATAAAAAAGGCAATTTGTACTGGAAAAGTGACTATGATTGGGAATGATAAAAGAAGTCACAATAAATGACTGGGGCTTGGTGGTTTGGGCTCTTCTGAGAGCTTTTGAGTGGTCACTGGAAGTGCTCCCTGACTGCCAGCCAGCCTCCCCTGCCCACCTGGGCCTCTGCCTTCCCACCACACACAGGGCCCTGTAGGTGGAGGGCCCTGCAGCTTAGATGGGTGGCACAAACTTCCCAGTAAATTCTCCTCTGGACAACCATGTGACAGTCTGCAGGAGGATCATTCTGGGCGGTGGGACCCGCCTGTTCAGAGGGCCCGCCACGTGGCCAGAACACCTGAGCAAGGTGACAGGCAGGAAGTGAGATGGGGAAGTGATCAGGGCCCAGACAGCAATCGCCAGGGGGCAGGTGGGGCTCACGGTGCCTCAACCACAAGGCACCATGACATCAAAGGTGCTGATGCCAGCAGCCCCGCCTGGGAGCACAGGTACATCCAGGAGCCCGTGTCCCCACCTGGCTCAGGACTCAGGCAGGACGAGAGCCGGAAGTGAGGGAGGCAGTCCAGCGTGCGGTTCCTCTCAGGAGACGCGAGGCCGCTCACACACAGGCCCTTAATTCTATCACTCCTCCTACTTTCCTTTCGATGTATGTTTTGTGTGGCGTTACCCGTCACCCGGGCACTGTCAATGAGATGTGTCATTCCTCTGTGTGTGCGTTCTGATAAAATGGCCTTAATGCATACGCAAATCTGTCTTCTCAAGAAGGAAGTGTGTGGAAACACTCACACTTGGCTGCAAGTCTTATACTGTGAAAATACTGAAGAAGCATATGCGTTAATTTTACCTTAAATTGCAGACAGGAGCCACCCACCCTGTCCTCGTCACACAGAACAGATAGTGCAGGTTTGAGGCACCATATTTCCCATGAGATCAGCTTCCAGCTAAGAGAGAGAAAGTGAGCTGGTCCAGGGAGTCAGACAGGGCCCTCAACTTTCTCTTCCTTCCTTCCTTCCTTCCTCCTTCCTTCCTTCCTTTTTCTTTCTTTCTTTTTCCTTCTCTCTCTCTTCCTTCTTTCCCTCCTTCCTTTTCTTTCTTCTCCTCCCCCTCCTTCTTTGTCATCCTCTTCTAGGTAACTTTTCTTAGTTAAGAGTCACATAGTAAAGAACCACACTCCTTGTCTCTGCTTCATATTTTCTTCCAGACAAAAAGATCACTAGAGCAGCGCCAGAGCAGTCCTCAAGGCGACTCCACCGTCACATAGCAGGTCATCTGAACGAACACAGTTGAGGGCGGATCAGTAACTTCAAAGGCCGGGTCTGGAAACTACAAGTGCCCATCTGCCTTTTGGTGTCTCTGCCTTTTTAAGGTCCCACTCGGATCACTTCTTGGGAGACCAAGTAGTGACTAATGCGGAGGTGCAGCATGTGGACACGGAGAGACTGCAGTGCGACTGGGAATGTGCTTCTGGGAGAGGGCTGGAACCTGGACCTTCAAGGGTCTTCAGACGGAAGAGAGAAGAGGCCTCTCCCATCTCAGGATACTAATACTGACATCTTTACCAGGAGTCACCCTTTCTTAAGAGACATCCTACAAGAAAAAAGTTACCAAAGGGCCGTAGCATTTTTTATATTTTAACTAATTAATCCTCATTACAACCCTGTGAAATAGAGACTCCATATTATCGATGGGGAAACTAATGCTCAGAGAAGTTAAGTGACTTGTCCAAGGTCACTCAGCTTCTCAGTGATGGGCAGAGATTTGAACCGAGGCTCTAGCTCTGGAGTCCTGGCCTGTAACTACTCAGTGCGCTCAAAGGCTGAAGCAGAGGGAGATGTGGCATTTTCTAGCAGCAGCTAAAGGTTCCATCCAGCCGGAGCATGAAGAGAAAGGGTGAGCGAGTAGAAGGAAGCCTGGAGAGACAGTCGGGGCTGGAGAAAGGAGCCGTGCCAAGCAGCTCGAACTGGAGCCTGGGGCAACGAGGAAGCGAGGGTTCCACTCAAGGCGGATGTGGCTGGTTCTAGGACGAGGATGCCTCTGGCTGTGAGCTGAGGAGCAGGGGGAGGTAAGCTGGAGGCCTGGGGGGTCTCATCTCAGGCAGAGGCCGCAGCTGGAGAGGAGGGGGACGCGGGCGCTGGGCAGCATGTGCACTGGGGCCATGTTTGTGCTGATACGCTGTTGTTATCAATACCTCACTTTCCGCGCGGTTTACTTTCCAAGCCCCCGAGAGGCGGTTTGCTTCCTTTGAGTCTCCTGGTAAGACTAGACGGCTCTGCCCTGATTCCAGCGTCACAGGCCACAGGTGCGAAGCAGCCGGCACCAGAACTCAGGCCCCTGCCCCAAGACTCAGGCTGAACGGAAACCTGGCAGGGTCCTCCAGAGGGTGCCACAGGAGCCCGAGGGACTGACCTCTGCCGTGGAGGGTCTGACCTGACCGTGGGTCCCACCACCCCTGGACAGCAGTGCCTCAGCCCAACAGGCTCACCCCCTGCGAGATGCTGTTTGGGAACCTTAACAAGACCGAGCCTTCCAAACCTCTAGATCACACATCAGAACAAGTTGATGCTTTAAATGCATTGACACATTTAATCCTCAAAATAACCCTACAACGTAAGTCTATTTTCTTCCTCATTTTACAGAGAAGGAGAAGTGGCTCAGAGAGGTTAGGAAACTTACCTGAGCTCTCACAGCTAGTGAGTGGCTCAGGCAGAACTCTGTTGTGCCGCACCCCCCAAAATAAAGGAGTCTAGGCAGCGGCGGCCTCCATGAAAGAGCTGCTGGGGAGGACCCCAGCAGGCCAGGCTTTTAAGGAACTCTTTACAGAGCAATTATTTCTTCCAAATATTGGAAGACAGAGGGATCAGTGCGTGCTAGGACATCACACTGATTTGCTCGTGATAGATACCCTAGGTATCAAGTGCAGTTTATCCTGAGCGTAATTAGCGGATGCTTTTCAAATGTGATGATAATTGCAGCCCATTGTTTCTACAGCAATTTTCGGAAATCAGGAGCTCTACTGCTGCTCATCTCCTGGACGGGAAGGAGAAAGAGCTTGTGCAAGAATCAGCTGATGTCCGCGGCCGAACCATGCACAGCCACTCGCCACTGGTGCTGACAGCCCCTCACATCTGCAAAAATGACCACCTGCACTGAATCTCAGAACAAAATAAAAGATGTTTTTGTCTTCTTGTTGGGGCACACACCCAACGGGAAGAAGACTTGCAAATCTGCTGTCCTTTTGGCGACACGATGTTTGTCATTTTAAAATCTCTGTGGTTCACCACCTCTGCTCTCTCTGCTAGAACTGGGCAGGGCTTTCCTCTGAGGTGTGGACGTGGCGATGTCCACAGGACAGTTTGACCCCACTGGCCAAGCATCCTCTGGGCTTCAGAGGCACAGGCAGCCCCAGCCCCTCCTCTGGTGGGTGACACGTCCTGCTGGAGACCTTGGGTTCACAAGGAACAAAGTCCTCTTCCGGGGGATCGCAGCTTCCCGGTGTCCAGTGTCGCTCGTCTGTTCCTACACTACAGACATCAGCCGAGGTGAAATCCTTGGCCTGCTCAGGAGCCCAGTGATGCAGTCTTGGGAGGAACGTTTCCCTTCTCAGTCTCAAACCAGTGGGTGGACGGAGAGAGGTTTTGCCCCGTGGTGATTTTTGTTTATTTAAAACATCACGCTATTTACCTCCCATCATCCCCTTGAGTAATTACATTTCTTAAGGCAGAGCTGTTTTCTGACATCTATCAAAACAAAGACGGAAGAGGAGAGGCTGCTAACAGAAATCCTTCTGTCAAAGCCAGCCTCTAAGAGGACCAGGAGACTTCCGTGTATGACTCTGCTGTGGGAGACGGGAGGGTCTCGGCTGTCAGGGACATTCCGTCAACAGCCAAGCCCAGCTCAGCAACCTGTAAGGCAAGGTGAGATTTATGTTAGAATGAAAAGTTTGGGGCTTACGAAGTCCAGTCTAGATGAGGCCATTTGGAAATGTCTCACCCTTCAGGAACGTCACAGAGTTCTAGCTGTTCCAGTCTGAAATATCCCTACGGGCAGAGACACCTGGGACACCAGCCGAGGCTGGCCCCCGGGCCTCCGCCAGGACTCGTCCGCTGTGCTCTGAAGCAGCTTTTGAGGTCAGGCTGGCTGCTCCTTCCCTTCCTTATCCTGGAAAGGGAGCCTCCACAAATTCACACGTATGCACAGACTGGTTCCCCACTCCCACCCCGGCAACACTGGGCACATTTCAAAAGACACTAAATTTGATAACTAACACTTATTACTCATTGCCCGCTCCACAATATTCTTGGCAAGGGTTAGAAACTGACATTTGCAGCAGAAAATAATGCATTGTCAAATAGGAAAACTGCAGGCTATAATTTTTAACACTTGTGTCTGTTATTTTAAACATGAAACATTGCATCAGTTTGACATTAATTTATATAATGGGGACCGAAAAGGGTAATGCAATCTTAGTGACCACCTCCATTTAATTAACTGACACTGAGAACCACTAACCAAAAATACGGAATCACCACACACAAAAACAAAGGCTGTTTGTACACCTTCCATCATGCATTATTGAAACGCACCATGTCATTAGGGAGAATAATCAGGATGCTGGTGCAAAACCAGCCACTGATAAATGCAGACACAAAACTTTTATGAAAGTTTGTAAATACAGTATTGTATGGAAATTCTGATGCATATTGGCTTTCCTGAGCACTGTAAAGTGTTTTATTATGAAAAAAGTGGATAAGATACTTATCTTTTAAATTGGAGTTTAATATTTTATTAGTGCCAGGCACATAATTCTCATCAAATGGCAGGAAACTCTTTTTTGTATGGATATAAATGTCTAGAGTTTAATATTTCAAAGATAAGTACCTACCACTGCATCTATCACACAGCAGTTTAATGGAATTTACTTTTTCTTAAATATTTATACTGTATATGTGTTTGCTAGTCAAGTGATTATAGAACTCTAAGGTGGAGGGCACGGCTGGTCATGTTCTTAAGAAGACACGCCACCCAAGCATTTTCCTTTTTCAGTCCACGTGCCGTTAACCTGGATGGGGAGAGGAATCGTTCAGTAATTCAGAACCAGGGGCTTCAGAAGGGGCAAGAAGAAAGGTCTGCTTCTGGAAAACAAACAGCAGAAACTTTCTCTGATTTAACCTGAGTTTACAGATAACTTCGCAGAAGAAATTGAGTTTAACAAATTAGAACAAAATGAGAGGGCGAGAAAGGCATTTGGCTTTAAAAGGGAAATGGCTTTGTCTTGGAAATCTCCGCCCGCCGCCGGCCCCACAGACTGGGGCGGGCTCTTTCCCACGAGGAGCCTGAGCAGCCTTCCGCCCCTCAGCCCTGCAAACTCTTCCATGGGCCTGAGAAAGGCTTTCTGATCCATGCTGATACAATTACCTAGCCTTTATTGGCAATTTAGACCTGCTTTTAGGGACATTTCAGAGCAAATGATGTTTTCTTGATATTTTAAAAAAAGTGGAGCTATTCCCTATACCTTTGGGATAAGGTGAAACCGCGTTAGAGGCTCGTTAGCGGGCTGATTGGTATGATGCTGGGGTTTTGTTGTTGATGTTCTTGGGAACCCAGCTGCCAAAACTGAAGGTATGGGCCAGGTGGTTCTCCTCTCTCAGTCAAAAGGTATTTTTATTTTGTATATTTGGGTGAAATACCAACCAGGATTTACTACCGCTGTACTTAGAAAGGTCTTAAAATCCTCCCATTAGTCGAAGGCTAATAAAATGGGCTCCATAAATTTTTGAATATGCACGTATGCCAAGGAGAGCAGGAGGCGTCTTCGTCCTCTGCGGTGGACGTCCAGTTCAGGGGACGCCGGCCTTCCCGACGGTGTTTAGGCCAGTATTAACCAGGAGCGGTTATATTGACAGTAAATAAAACTGGCTGTCCTTAAGGGCTTCCTGACGGATTGAAACGGAGTGACACTGAAAGCCGCACAATGGAATTAGTGAGAGTGCAAGAGCCCGCAGCTTCCTGTGCAGCCCCAGCGAGCCCGCGGGGCCAGAGGCACCCAGGCAGGATTTAACCGGCAAGATTGAATTCAGACTCTGCTTTGGCAAACCACATCCGAAAAGGTGACCCTCTCCCGCCCAGTTGTCTGCAGCGAGCAAAGGGGAGGGGTGCAGACCGTGTGTGGCCGTCTGCCTGGGAAGTCCGGGTTCAGGCCGGGTCTCTTCCTGAGACCTGAGGTCACGCCTGCAGGGGACAACTGGGCCTTGGCATGGTCCAGCTCGTGGTTTCTCCTCTGCCTTGCTCGCTCTGGCTGGGGTGGAGAACAGGGAGGGGCCCCTGCTAGGGAGACTGCCTCGTGATAAATAAAAGCTGATAACTTAAAACTCTCTTAAACAGGGCTGTGTGAGCAAGAGAGAACTTGGCTGCGGTAAATAAAACCTGTTAATTAAAAACTTATTCTTTCGAGAAAACAATGCTCCCCAGATTCCTGTTGGCACAGGCCTGGCCAGATGTGTGCTTTCCACCTTGTGATGGAGTTCACTTCAGCCAAGGGCAGGCCATGACAACTTAGCGCCCCCAGGGCCTCTCCTCACACTCCAAATTAAATCCGGACTCCTCCCCCACCGTGGTCAGGTTCTGGCCCCACCTACCTCTCAGACCAGCCTCAGAGCCTCTTCCCCAGGCCTCTGTGGCCAGACTGCTGGCCACACCCAGGCCACCTCCGGGCATCTGCCCTTGCTGTTTCCTCTGCCTGAACCGCCCTCCCACATGTCCCATCACTTTGTTGCCACTTTTTAAGTGTCACTTCCTCAGAGAGGCTCTTTCTGACTATAACATCTAATGCTGACACCTATACCCCCACAACCTGTCCCCATCACCTGTTTTATTTCTTTTATGGCCCTCCTCACTCTCTAAAATTATCTTTATTTGCATATTTCTGGATAGGTCTGTCACCCTCACTGAGCTCTATGATTCAAGGGAGCAGGGACCTTGTCTTGTCTGCTGTACCCCCAGCTCTTGGCCTCACAAAGGTACACAGCCAGTTCTCAATTCATCCTTGTTGAGAGACTGCACAGACTCCACAGGGAGGCAGATCCAGTGCCCGGTGAGACTTTCTCCCTGGAGAGGGGCAGCTTGTGCTCTGATGGGGAACCCGCAGGCCTGCTAAATGGGGTCCATGTACTCAAAGCCACGTGAAGTGTGCAAACAGGCCAGCAGGGGGCACTGAGGGGGCGGGCGTGAGAGGGAACTAGCCAGACTGAGGCACAGGCTGGAGCTGGCCATGTACCCAAATGGAGCAAATCACTAGCCAGCCTCCTGTCTCTCCACCATGTGACCATCTCGGGGCCGCAGTGTTCCAGGTTCTAGGCCAGAACTCCAGTGAAGTCTACCACGTAATCAGTAGGTTTCAGAAATGGGCCTGGACCATCTGGGGAAGTCTTGGCCCACAGGCCAGGGCAGGTCCAGAGTCATGGTGTGACCAAGAATCAAGAAGGCAAAGCTCATTCAGATCAGCTGTGTCATACCAGAGTGGCCCACGGAGCCCCTAACCCAGACCTCAGGCCTGAGAACGACTCTCTAGGCGCTGGACCCGCAGACCAGCGGGGTAGTAAGGGATGCAGAAGCAGACCACCGTGTGGGATACGCAGGAGCAGGGCTAAGGTCCGAAGGGCTCACTCAGGCTTCAAGAGCATCCTGTTGTGAGGGGCCCAGATCCTCACAGGTCCTGCAGGGCGCTCAGGCAGGGCCCTCAGGCATGGCGGGCACTGCAAGGAGTCCCGGCAGCTGAGGGTGCAGCGGGGCATGTGCAAGGCCTAGATGCCCAGGGTGAGGTGGGGCAAGCACAGGGCCTGCACTGCCTGGGGCTGGACCTTGGCAACTCTGTCCCCCTGCCCTCTGTCATGCATATTCATGAGGCTGTGTTGGGTGGTGACACCCATCCAGGGAGAACCCTTGTCTAGAGAGAGCAAGTCAAGCCACGACGGTCTTGCGAGAGTGCAGAGCAGCCCTCTGGGGCCAGTGCAGGACAGGAGCGTCTTTAGGTGTCCCTGCGAGGGCCCAGAGACGCACCCTCACAGCAAATGCACTGAGTGCTGGTTCGCAGAACACGCTAATCTTTCTTCGGGCCCCTTCTCTGCACAGATGCCCACCCACAAGTGCCACTGCTGCCAGCCCCTTCCACAGGTCACAGCCACGCTGGGGTGCAGCTGCCTAGGGCTGGGCTGGGAGAGCTGCCCAAAGGCGGGGGCACCGGGGGTGATTTTCCTGTTGTCCCCTCCGCGTCTCTGCATCATCCATGTCCCCTTACTCTGCAGTCAGATGAGAGGGCGCTTCAGAGTCCCGAAGCCTTGGTGGAATGGGGTCCCGGACTCTTCCCTGTGCCCCTTAGTCCACTCACACCTGGCGTGCGCCAGGGAGCACAGTCTGTTAATGTCTCACAGAAAGGTTCCTGCCCGCGTACGAAGATGGGGCGCCAACCTCGCACCCCGAAAGGGAACTCGGTGCAGAGATCCCTCCGCGGGCTTCACAGTCCCAGGCGCACGAAGAGGAGATGCTGTAAACAAGGTTTGTTTCCCAAGTAGCTGTGATGATGAAGAGAGAGGATTGTGTCCAGCACAGAGCAGAATCGAGGCTCATTAGGAAAGAGCAGGAAAGGGGGAGACAAGCCCCTCACCAGGGGAAATACGGTTGCTTTTCAAGAGGTCTTCATACATCCTGTTCCATGAAAGCACATCCTTCTTCCTCCTCTTTTTTCGTTTCTAGGCCACATTTGGAAAAAAAAAAAAAAAATGATCATTTGTGTATGTGTGGGATGGAGGGTGTGAAGGATACAGATTCCTTTGTGTCTAAATTCGCATAGTCCTTGCACAGCTTTCCCCACTTGAGAACTCTCTCTCATCAATGCAGCTCCCTGCATTTCCACAAAAACATAAATAAATAAAATAAAAAAGTATAAAGATAGTGCAATGAGACCTCTGGGTCAGGCAAAGCCTGCGAAGTTCGAGCTGGTTACTGAACGAATACCAGGGAGCGATTACTGCCAGGCCCTGCCGCATCCCCCTTAGCATGAGGGAGCCATTTGGGGAGAGAGGTTCAATTTCATAAAAATGATTTTCAAGAGCTGTTTTGTGCGTAGTAGAATGTTGGGCAGCTCTTTTTTTCCCTTTCACTAAAATGAATAAAAACTTTATGTTCAGTGCGGTACTTAGGTATTGGTTTTGTTAATTTCTTAGAACAAATTGGCTCCCCAGTAAATCCCAAACTTGGACAGCCACATTAAGCTAGCAGTGGGGAGGCAATCTGAGCATGATTATCCTGCAAGAGAATTCCCAGAATTTCATCCAAACTGTGATTTGTTCTGTTATAAAAGGCCAATAAAACCCAGTATAGAAATTCCTGCAGGAAACTCGAGTGTTTAAATATCTGCAATTACCCTCTCATGATTAAAGAAAGATATGAAGGACAGGACATTAACACACAACAGAAAGAGCGAGGTGTGGCGTCAGCAATAAATCACAGGGGCGGTGACACGGGTGGACCTTGAGGCTCGTTCACAAATCAGCTCCGAGCCGCTCTCCGCGGGCTGGGTGGGGGTGAGGCCTGGGGAGGCACGCTGCCCGCCCGCCCTCCAGCTGGTGCCATATCACCGATGGGGAGTCCTAGGAGAGGAGGCCCCAGATGCCCAGAGCCCCACGACAGCGGGCTGGGCACACTGAGTGGGCGCGTTGCTCCTGCAGCAGCAGTGGTTCGTGACTGCCTGGCACGTATACTGTCACACCTCAGGACCACGTCATCCGCTCACACCCACACCTCGCGTCCCACACTCAGGCGCTTGCTTCCAGAGTCTCCAAGAGCCAACTGCTGGGTAGGCCCTAGCGGCCCTTATGGGACCCCTCTGAGCAGACGTGGGCAATTTCTTTTTCCTAAAGCTCCGTCTTTTAAGTGGTGATCTTTTAAACCTGTTCCCTATGATGACATCCAAGGGTAACACCTTGAAGCTCCCCCCAGCTATCCCGCATCACAGGTGAAGAAACTGAGGCCCGGTCTGACACGGAGACCCAGCCCTGGAAGGAAAGCCCACTCTCCTGATTCCAAGCCTCCGTTGTACTCGGGAAGCCACCCATCATCTTAAGAGTCCCCAGCCAGGCGGCGGAGGACATTCTCCCTAGTGGGACACTCCTCCCTCCTGGCACACGCAGCGTCCTGCTGTCCTAAGACTCTCAGTCTGCCCCTTGGCAGGCAGGGGCTTCAGAGAGCAAGCCTGAGTGACCGTCTGCAGGGGTTCCTAAGAGCCGGGTTTGTGGAGGGGTGCCAGATCTGCCGAGGGCTGCGTCACCTCCATGGTTCCACAACCCCCAGCAGCCCCTCCTCCATGGTCCCAGGTTGTGGGAGCAGCCACAGCCCCAAACAGTCACCTCTGCTCATCACCCCTCCAGCCGTTAGGATAAGAGTGGCCTCCTTCAAATGGCAATATGTGAGTTCCCACTCCATGTCCAGTTCACTCCTCCAGCAGCCTGGTATCTCACCTCCCGTATTAAACTGGAGCACGGGTCGATACCAGGTGTGACTGTATCGAGTCAGGAGCTGTCAGGTCCCCTGTCCGTCTCCTCCCAGTATAGTGCCCAGCACACAGTGGGCACCTGTGGGATGTATTTTGAGCAGATGAATGAATGGCCCTCGAGGACATTCTGTTGAGTTTGCGCTTTACCCTGAAGACCGTATGTTGAATATCTTGGTTAATTCACTCCCCTTCCTTCTTACCGATCTTCAGAGATGGAAAATAACGCTGCTCTTGATGGCTGTTTTCCCTCTGGGAGCAACCGCTTGCTTAACCTGGGAGCCAATGCAGAGTACCAGTTACCTGGCTGCCCACAGAGGGGCTAGGATGACGTTGGCATCTGGCATCCAGTACCAGCCAGCTGGAGCCAGCACTTTTGGACTTTCTCTCTCTCTCCCAGTCTCTCTCTGCATTCTGCTAACTCTCTCCCTCCCTTCCTCTCTCTCCACTACCCAGCCTCTCAGAACTTGAAACAGTATTTTGAGGGGTCAAAGTGGAAGATAAGGGAGACCATGGAGACACATGGAGCACAGGTTTGTGGAAGCCCCCAGAAAGCCTGTGTAGGTCAGAGATGACAAATGGCAGAGCCCTGAAGGTGTGCAGTTGATTTATTGATTTCTAGCCGTCCCTCCCTCTTGCTCCGTGGGCCTCAAGGGAGAGACAGTCACAGGTTCTTAGAGCTGAAATTGTGCAGGAAGGACATGGGTTTCCTATTGGCCAGACTTCTGAAGCTGCTTGGCCAAAATATGGAGCCCATTACAGGGCAATGTGGTTCATGTTTTCATTGGAGACAAATAAGCTCATTGGGGCTGATGGCCTGGGTCTCTGTGTCGCTGGAACAGGCCAACAACAGCAGGCATCCCTTCTCCCTGGCCACCTGGTGCACAGAGTGAGGGTCAGGGAATGAAAAAAATAAGGAGAATAATGCTATTTAACAAGGATTGAGGACTTGCTGTATGTTGGGGACATTTTTTCAACTCATATTTACTAACTTATTGAATCCTCATGGCGCCTGTGCAAATGGAGTTTCTGCTTCTAGTCACAGATTTATCATTAACTCGCCGTGCGGCCTTCAACAGGTCGCTTAGCTTCTCTAAGCCTCAACTTTCTCACAGGGATAATGTCATATGCTGCCCTTTGGCCTAAGCAAAGAAATAACCTCTTTACAAGTGCATAACTTCTTGAGCCATTCATTCTTTCCAGAAAGATCTCCACTAAAGACATGGAAAAATTAGTCAAGGGAACAAAGAGGGAAGAGAATGAAAGTTTGAGATTCTAAATTGGTGGGGTGGAAAATTCTTTTCATAAAGGGCCAGGTAGTAAATACTTTAGGCTTTGTGGGTTTCTGTTGCAACTCCTCAACTCTGCAGACAGAAAGCAGCCAGAGACAATACAGGAAAGGCATGGAGGTGGCTGTGTCCCAATGATGCTTTATCGTAGAAAGCAGTCTAGCTGGCCTGGGGCTGGGTTGGCTTACAGGGCGTCGTTTGCTCTCCTTGCTCAAACCAACAGGCACAGCCCCATCCCGTTCAAGGCATCTCTACCATAAAATCGAGGCATTATTAGAAAGCGGTGCTGAGACCTTGAAATCAAATATTGTCATCTTCCGTCCTCCTGCTTTTTATTTTAGGGATGTATAAACAAAGTAAGGTGACACTAATCAAAGGGTTTGAACTCCGAATAATGGAAGATCTCTAATTCACATGAGTGGATGAGCCTGGGGTTTGAATCTTAAACATAGAGAGTTCATGAATGTAAGTCTCTGGCACGGTTTACTGAATTATAATTGACAAAAGAAACAGTAAAAATAGATTAATGCTAACACGAGTGATCAATTTCCCCCTGAAGTACCATGCAGGATTCATCTGCACCTTGACTTGATTTCGAAGGCTTCCTCTGACAGTCTCCAATCCTCTCTAGTAGGCGTTGGAATTCCTTGTGCTACATTGGGGTGACGGTACCATGTTTCAAAGTTACTCAGAACCTGATTGGCCGTGTTCCTGCAATACATTTTCCTAACCTCAAGATAAAGATCCATGCATCTCTTTACCCTTTAAACAAAAAAAGCTATTGTAATCGCATGTAGTCTGGGGCATGGTCTGAATACCAAGCCCGTGCGTGCACTGCTAAACTGTTTAAGTATGGAAGAAGTAGTGTCTAATAGCATCAGGAAATTGAAATTTAAAAATTTTTCTCACTCACTTATTTGATGAGAACTGGGTATGCTGACAGGTGAAGCAGAAAGCCATTTTTCAAGTTAAATGCCAAGTGGTTATATAGCATAATATTCAGTCAAGATTAACCAGCTCGCTGCTGCGCTGACACCCAGCGTATTTAATGCCAACTGTTCCTGCCAAGAAAACGGCAGACCTCTGGGAGCACCTGCAGAAGGGGAAAGAAACTGTTACTAATACTTCAATTATTCAGTGGGCGCCCCAACTCTCTGAGTGGGAAAAATGGACTGGCAGCCACACCGACTCCTGCAGATGCCACGTGGAGCTGAAATCGCTCTGCCTTCCAGGCCCCTCCAGATCTTCTAAGCCAAACCCCAGAAATTTCTGGATTTACATGGGCCTCAGGCAGACTCCCTTCTGCACGTGGACACCTGCCTGCAGGCAAAGGTGCCAGGGACATCAGGGAGGCTGTTTCTCCGAGCTAGTTTCCCAGTGACTGTAGGGCAAGATTTCCCAGCCTCTGGAGAGCAAACTGTGCTTGTGCCAAAGGGCAGGAGGAGACGGCTCCTGAGCAGCAGGCAGAAGGGAGTCGGCGTTGGCAGGACTTAGGGTCCGGTCAGTAGTTTGGGGGTAGTTCATCTGGGGGTAGGTCAAAGGGCAAGGACAGCCCGTTGTTGGAAATTCTAGCCACTGTCTTCCTGGGCTGATTCCTGCAGTGGGCATGCTCTAATGACCCAGCTAACGGCCCAGGAAGGGTATCCCTCAAATTCCACCCACAAATAGAAACGGCGGGGGGGAGGGACTCAAAGCTTCAAGTCCTCGGGGACCGAGTAAGCAGAGGGGCCTCCCCTTCCCTCCTCCAAAGGTGGGGACGTTCGTCTGTGCAGTGCAATGGCCCATGGTGGCTCTTGGGTGTCCCAGGACCAGCTGAGAACAAGCGGACAGCCAGTTTAGTTGCAGGTCCATTAGATGTTCATCAAATTCTTCCTTCCGGAAGGATGATATCAAAATGCTTCATTTATCCAGCTTTTCGTTTCCCCGTCGGTGTTTCATGGGCCTCTCAGAACCGCTCTGAAAGACAGAAGGGAGAGGTCGTTGGTGTCCCCGGTACCCCAGAAGCAGGTGCAGAAGGCATACAGGAGCCTGAAGTCATGGCACCCACTGGTGGGGCGAGGCCCAGTATCTCCATCTCTTGGCTCCTAGTCTCATCTGCATTCTTTAAAAAATAACTGCCGTGAAAAATAATTGTTAAAAAATGTAAACAAACTAAGGAAAAACACTTTTTCTGTTTATGTTTATTTTTGAGAACTTGGATAAAACAGAAAAATTAAAGTAAATTAAAAAAAGACACTGCTGGGGCCGGCCCCATGGCCGAATGGTTGAGTTTGCACGCTCCTCTTCGGAGGCCCAGAGTTTCACTCATTTGGATCCTGGGCGCGGGCATGGCACCGCTCATCAGGCCACGCTGAGGCGGCATCCCACACACCACAACTAGAAGGACCCACAACTAAAAATATACAACTATGCACCAGGGGGCCTTGGGGAGAAAAAGCAAAAAAAAAAAAAAGGGAATATTGGTAACAGTTGTTAGCTCAGGTGCCAATCTGTAAAAAAAGATACTGCTTCTAATCCCGCCATCTACCAACTGGCATTAACCCACAGGTCTATTTCTCTCGTCTTTTTTCTGTGTGTGTGTGTGATTGTGCGTGTGACTGTGTGTGTGAGAGAGAGAAGGAGAGTGTTCGGGGAAGGGCACTCTTTTTCACTGAATTTAAAATGTGTATATTGTATAGGTCATTAAAGTCACTTGAGATGTCTTCAAAATCCATCATGTCATAATTCATTTAGCCAGTCTATCAGTTCAACTATTTAGATTTTTAATTTTGTTGTTGTTGCTGTTGTTATTACAGCTTTGAGTGTCTCTGTGCATAATATGATAACAGCCACTCTGACCACTTCCTTGGGAGCAAATTTCTAGATGTGAAATGACTAGGTCCCAGGGAATGCCTGGTGCTCATTTCACTGCCTGGACTGCCTCCCGAGGCCAAAACTAGGGTCCCACTGCCCTTATTCAGGGTGAATCAGACCTGACTCAGAACCCTTTTGAGACAGACCAGAGGTTCCCGACCTCAAGCTTGGACCCGCTTGAGATTTGGGACCAGAGAATTCTTTGTTGTGGGAGCTGTCCTGGCCACTGCGAGGTGTTTAGCAGCATCCCTGGCCTCTACCCGCTAGCTGCCAGTAGCACCCTCTCAATGATGACAGCTGAAAATGGCTCTGGAAATTGCCCAGGGCCTCTGGCGGGCAGGATCACTCCGGGTGAGAGCTGCTGAGCCAGACCACGGTCTGGCAACACAACCAGGTGGGTGAGTTACCGAGTGTGGAAGAAACTTCCATCCCCAGAAAAAGCCAGCTGACTCTTCCCAAACTAAGCCTCGTGTGTTAGATGTACCTACCTCTGTCCCGAAGAACCAGGCCCCAACAAGACAGCCCCTCCCCCTCGTGCCGCAGCCTTGCACACATGCACACTTGTATGTGCAAACGTACACATCAGCAGTGGTCATGGGAAAAGCAAGGGAGGCCAACTACAAACGCATGTTGTTTGTGACTACACTGTGATCTCCAAAGATAAAATGTCTCTATCTAAGCACTAAAATTTCCTAAATTTGCGTAGAAGAACTTTGGGGAGTCAGGAGCAACGTATTTTCCAGCGAGTAGGACCCTTACTCTTAAATAAGGGCACTTAGAATTGTCAAGGAGAGGGATACTTTATTGCTTTAAGAGACAATTTACTGCATCATTAATGCATGTCATTTAATGCGAAGTCCTGTTATTTTTGGAGGAAGAAATGCATATTCCATACGAAATATAATGACAACATAAACCTTTAATAAATAATTGTAACAGTTTATAAATATTTAAATAGTAAATCTAAAAGTCCTGAGGGACTGGAGAAGGCAAGGAGGAAGACATGACTTGTAAAGCACTAAAAATAGGTCCTGACACATCCACTTTTAGACCTTTTTTGCAGGCAGGAGGATATACATTGAGGCCTTTTTGTGAAGATAATGGTTAGAGCAAAGTGACCGTCCTAGGGTTATTAAGCAAAGGAACCGTCGAGGGTGAAGTTGATCAAAGGGCTCAACGAGAGAGAGAAAAGCCCCAAATCTTCCGTTTGTGACCCACTTTGGCTACAGACAGCTTGAAGATTCGCACTCAACACTGTACAAGCAGAGACAATCACACCAGAACAGGCAGACGCTGCCGACCTGTGGGACGTGCCGGGAAATGCTGCTGTGCTCCAGGGCTGGCGTCGAGCATTTCAGGAGGCTCTCTCTGCTGATATCCACAAGCTTCCAGGAGTCGAGAACCATTATTATCCTTTTGATTACAGAAGACAAAAGGAGCCCCGGAGAGGCTGAGAAACTGAGAAACGCTGCCCCAAGCCACCTGCTGCTGAGTGGTGGAGTTGCAATCTGAGCCCAGGTTGCCTGAACAGAAACACTCCACGTCAGGAAGCGTGCTCTTTTCCCAGACCAGTCCCCATGTGAGAGAATCTCTGCCTCAGTGGCTTGGGCGAGTACAGAGTTCATTCTTTTATCCAGCTGGGTGCAATAGTGGTCATGACGTTGCCTTCCCAACATCCATCCCAGCCTCCGCCTTTTTATTTTAAGCAACCATACATCTCCTAATTCTGGAGTGAAACATGAATGAAAGTCTGTCAGTGAGAGTGGCACTTTGGGGAAAATGTCCTCTCTCCTGAGAGAGAACCACAAGAGATAGTTTCTTCTTGTTCCTCTGGATTGTCATGTCTGGAGTCACAACAGCCACCTCAAATACGTGGGGTAGCAGCCTCAGGGGGAAGGAGATGCCGAGGACAGAAGAGAAGAGAGATGGGAGCAACCTGGGCCATTGGTGACTATTGAGGCCATCTCTCGGGGACACCTTACCTCTGGATGTGAGATAATGTATTCCCTTATTATGTAAGACAGTTGGAGTCAGGATTTCCTTTCCTTGCAACCAGAAGCATCCTAACCGATCTAGGGACGTACACGAGGGACCAGTTATGGTGGTGCATGTGCAAGTGGTACTTCTGAAGTGGAGGTTGATTGGATGGTATTCCCCATGGGGTCAAACTCCTGGCAATGGACAGCTCCCTGACTGGCTCCCTAACATCCGGTTCAACTTCCTTTTACTGAATATCCTCTCCATTTCCCCTGCAGAATTGCCTTCCCCTCCTTCCGTATGAGATGTACAGCAGGGAACTGACCAACGCCCCAGCTCCTGGCAGGAAAGCCCAGCCCCCAGCTATGGTGATTGGCTCAAGAATGGTCTTGGGTCCCACTTTAGGCCAACGAGATACGAAAAGAGGTTTTCTTAGAGCTCCTGTAAAAGGAACTCTCTCACTCTTCTAGGACAGAAGCCCTCCTCCTCTCTCTTCTTCCCTGGGTTTGGGCAAGAAAACATGTTACTCTAGAATTTGCTGGCAGCCCTCTTTCTCTCAAAGGGAGGAGGCAGCTTAGGATGAAGCTGAAGCCACGAGCAGCAGAATGGAGAAGCAGAAAGGAAAGCATTACGCTGACCCTGCAGTCCGTCCTACTTTTGGATTTCCCAGTTACAGGAGCCAATAAATCCCTTTTAGTGTTCTTACCAGTTTGAGTTAGGGTTCCTGTTCCTTGGAAACAAAGGCATTGTAATCAGTACACACACGGCCATCAGCCCAGCATTCTAATAGAACCCCCAAGACGGGCGTTTTGGAGACGTGGGCAGGTGTCTCCAGTCATCACAGGTGCATAGACCAGCAACTCGGTAACAGACATTCATGAGGGTCTTTGGCAGCCTCAGTGCAGAGCTGGAGAAGAGAACCCTGGTGACAGATGTTGAGGTTTGCGTGCCTAGCCTGGCCCACAGTGAAGAAAGGAGAATCAGAGTGAGGTGTCTGAGAAGGCCCTCCCTGACTCAGAAGGTCCTTGCTCAATCCACAGACCTGCAGACAGTCTCTGCAGAGTGGCCTTTCCGGGCTCTGCGGATGTGGCTGTCCGAACTCATAAGTGACTGAGGCAGGAGAAGGGAGCAGATATCTAACAGAGCTCTGAGGTCCTCTGATTCTTAGACACTTGCATGTAACAGCATCCCTACCAAGACAAGAAGTCAAAAAACCCGGTCTTCTAATCATTGTTCAAAAAGTTACGTCAACCACTGCTTACACTCACTGTCTTCCACCTCAGGAGAATGAAAGGAAAGCTTCCCCAGCAGTGCCCAGCGCCTCCTGTGGTCTTTCCTGGGACAGAGGCTGTATCTCCCTCCCTTATATAGCATCTCGCTCCTCTTTCTATGCCCCACAGCATCAAGCATCAGACTCTATTACTGTTCATTATCACTGAAGTTTAGAGTTACGCACGACCGTGAGTCATCCCTACTGGAACCTGAGGCGGGGTTGATGTCTGGAAGGGCAGACGGAGCTTACTTGTGTTCAGGTGGAGTTTGCGTGACCCCTTCTCATTCCCCCTAATCTTCGGCTCTGGGGATATTCTTGCCTCCGATTCTGAGCCTCAAGGCGCTGGGTTTCCTTCTTCCAGAGCACGCTCCTGTGTGAGTGTGGGCTGGCGCTGCGTGCTGTGTCCTAGTGTGCTCTTGGTTGGGAAGTGCAGAGACTGAGCAAACCCACAGGCTGGGAAGTAGGGCGAACGCTCATCCAGCTTCCATGGCTGAGGCCACGTGGGAAGCTCAGGGATGGTGCCCGCTCCATCATCAAGCTCCAATCACGTCCCAAGGTTCGTTTACTAAAATACCACTTTCCTTAAGAAATTTCAATGCCTCTGTGCTGCATGAATGAGCCTGGAGCCTGATCACATGGCATTTAAAGGCTTTTACTGTCTGCTGCAGCCCCTGGTTCCCGTGCTTTCCAAGTCTGCCTGCCTGCTACACACACCACAATAGAGACTCACCAGCTCCCCCAAATAGGCCTCATGCAGCTCTGCTCACTGCCTTTTTTGGAGCATCTTCATCTCTATCCAATTAGCTGAAGTCTCGTACCCTTCAGGCCTTGCTTGAGTCCCCTCTCCCGTATGGGAGCTCTGTGATCACCTAGTCCTCCATGAGGCTCCCTCTAGGATCTCCCTAAGCACCTGCCAACGGCTAACACCCACTGCTGCCTGTGGTCACTTGTGTCCACGTGTGGGCCTGGCCTCTTTCCTCATCTAGATCTCACACTCCCAGGACGGAGGGATCAGGTTTCCTCCTCCCTCCTGTGACACTCACCACACAGATCTGCACAGAGGGCAGAGTCCCAAGAGACACTGACAGGTGCTGCCATCGTCCTCTGGTGGGCCAGGCACATTCAGGCAGCGATCCCACCCAAGTGGCCTCAGGGATCATGACTCACTTCATTTGGCCTGGAGACATTCCAGGGCAGAGCTGTGACTGCCAAAGTGAGCTGCGATAGGTGACGGGGGAGCAGACAGCCCACCGCCAGGTGAGTCTTAGCGAGTCAGAAAAATCATTGTCTGTCACACCCAGAGGAGCCTAGGGGATTATCTAACTTCAGCCCCTTATTTTATAGGTGAGTAAACGAAATTCCAGAGGGATATGATGTCACCTAGCTAATTAATGGAGAATCTAGACCAGAATCCAGGCCTCCTGACCCCAGGCAGACGGTTCGTTCTATTGCCATGCCTTCTTTGATTGGTAATCAGTTTCAGTCTGGTTCTGCCCAATTAGGAGTTTTTCCAAATGGATTCTTCAAGTTTTTCGTAGGCATGACATGAAAACAGAGTTCCGTGTTCAGATAAATTTAGAAAATGGTGAACCAAAAGTTGAATTGATTTATTGATTGAGAATGTCCTGGAGCTCTTTGTGTGTTAATCCAGGTGGGCAGCATTTCCCAAATTTACTTGATCACGGAATTCTTTCTTGTCCATCGTCCAACAAAATGTCCTGAGACATGCGTGTACTGGGCACACAACCGGGAAACGGGAGCGAGCTGGCATTTGCAGTGAACGAAGGCTCATCATTTGCCTTTTGAAAGCCCACAGCCCCATGGCTGTAAGCCCTTGCGTGTCAGGACGCACATCCCTGCCACCGCCAGGAAGCATCCGGGTTTGCCTGCTTGAGAGTTCTAGGTTTCGCTCCTCCAGGGTGTCGAAAGAGTGGGGGTAGGGAGTAGCGGTGGGGGGCGGCGGGTGGAGTTGTTTTCTATTTTGTGAAATTTTAAATGAAAATTTAATTTTTAAATGTTAACATTTAAATCTTAAAAAGCATCTATTTCTTATTACCTCTAATGCGCAGCAGCCAAAGAGCTGTTGAACACACGGGTGTACGCCTCAGCAGTTCAGAGACGGGCCCTTCAAAGACTCCTGACAGGTCCCTCCAGAGCCATTGGAGACAGAATGACACAAAGGGGACCTCAGTTGTGCGACAAACCCATCAGATAAACTCTCTGGTTGGCTATGGCTCAAGTTATCTTAAGAAAAGGCATTATCGTTACTGCATCTCACCACATAGTTCCAATTGAGTTATCACAAAGGTATTGCAAAAAACTAAAAAATCATAGGAGTTGGCAGGAACTCAGTAAATAAAATCACCACTTTAATTGCTCCAGTGTAACAGGTCGATCATTATCAAGAAAGGTTTTGATATATTTTTTAATTAAATGGTGACTCTGTTGATCAATTTCACTGGTAGTCAAGCAATCCCCTCCATTTTCTCCATCCTCCAAAGCGGTTTGTTTCATGAATAGGACCCTTCCTAGGTGGCGGAAATGCGGGGACCTAACCAACCAGCTGTGTAGTCTTAGGCATGACTTTCCTTCTCTGCACCTCAGTTCCCCAATCTGTGAGGGCTGGGGAAGGAACAAGTGTTTTCCAGAGCCCTTCCCACTCTGGAATGCTGCTATGTGAACACACAATATTGTTTTCCAGGACAATATTTTTAAAGCAATAGAAACGTGCACTTCCATGGTTCATCTCCAAGAGAGCTCCAAGTGTCAGTGCTCAGCAGAGGCCAGCATCTCCTCCTTGAAAGGTCCCCGGCATCTGCCCTGCCCACCAGCACTAGTTGGGGGACACTCCCTTCGCTAAGCCCGACTCCTGGTTTACGAAGTGGGGTGGTGGTTTCTGGTCTCCTGGTGAAAGCATTCACACATACTCACGAATGTGGATCCCAGGGGCCCAGCCGGGGGCAGTCAAAGCCTCGCTGCCTCTCTCAACCTTGCCCCGTGATCCCTTTGAGGCAGCTCCGTGGCTGAGCTGCAGCAGCCTGCCCCAGCGGGAACCTGTCTCCACCACTTACTAGTTAGGTGCCTTAGACGGGCTGCTGGCCCCATAGGTGAGGAAGTTAAGGTACCAAGAGGTCAACAGAGGTGTCTACCTTGTAGAGTACAGTGAGAATAAATGGCCACAATGTGCATAACGTGCTAAAGCAGGGCTCCTCCCTTCAAACCAACAAAGTCATGAACTCACAACCTTAGTGACATTCGGGAGGCCCTGTGACCACTCCGCTCTTGCTCTCTCCCTGGTGGGCTCCTACCTTCCACAACCTGCACCCCAGGTGCACAGCCCCCTGGGTGGGGTGCCTGGGAGAGGAGGTCCCCACCCACCCCCACCGCCTGCCCACCCCAGCCTCCCTGTCCCCTCCAGGGTGAACAAATGTTCCCCTCCCTCTTGTTACTTCTGCTTCTCAAGGATGCTGTGATGACAAAGCAAATTTCTCAGTCAAAAGTGAAAGTGTGAGCTGATGTTTTTCCCTAGATGCTTACTCATTATTTGGGGAGGTGACCCTGGCAGGGTCGATTGGTAGCATCCATCCACGTTTCTAACTCGCAAGTGTGTTTGTCGGAGGCTGTGATCAATGGTGCGTGCTTTGCCCAGATCTGGTTTCAGGCACCCAGCTGCCAGCTCATAGCTCCCCTCTCACCGGATGGGCTCCCTCCACAGGTTATGCCCCTTCCCAGGAGAGGGCCCACAGCAGCGACCAGTCAGTGTGGCATACACAGGTCTGGCCTCCTTGCCTTGACTTGAACAGCTCTGAAGGTCCCTTCCAGCCCAGAGGGTAACTGGGAGACCAGCTGGGGTGCCTTTGTGAGGCATTGTGGTGGGTTTCTCCCTCTGCCCACTCCTGCCCCTCACTTCCTCACAGGGGGCTCCCCAGTAACCTTCTGCCTGCCACCCTCCACCAGAGCCTGTCCCAGCCTGAGACAGAGGCTCAGCTGCAGACTTTCCTCACCCTGCTCTTCCAGGATGCTAGCCGAAGACTAAGGGCCTCTCATCCCAGCACATCAGGACGTGGGAACCCCAGGGACTGCAGAGGGGGTAACTGGTGCAAAGGGACCAGGAGGCAGAAGGCCAGAGCCCAGGGCCTGGCACACACTGCCCATGGGGTGGGCTGAATTGTGCCCTGCCTGCTGGGGGAAGCGTCCATTCCCTAACACCTCCAGGGACCTGGGACTCAGAGGAGCAAGACCTTCCCTCTGCCTCTCTGGGCCTTTGGGTCTCGAGCCAGATCTCGGGGGTCTGCCAAACACAGGAGCCCCCGAGCCCGTGCCCGTACCCTGCTCCAGCCGCGTCCCTGCTCCGTTCACTACTAGGAGGCAATCGGCTCGCTCTCCACATCACGGGATGTAGAGAGTGCTTTGATCTTTCCCCAGGTCACTGGGGAGAGGGCTAAATTTAGATATAGCAGGGGAGGAAATGGAAGGGGAGGAAAAAAATGAGGCTGTCCTAATGCGTGTGTTGTAGGACACGGGGAGTGGAGTCATTTCCCAGCTGTGGGAGGCCTTCATGGAGGGAGCCCCCACTTAAACTCATCCATTTTGTTAGTAGCCTTTTGGACACTCGAGGAGCTTTCTAGAAAACTGAAGAGTGAAGTAATCATAATTCTAAGGGGGCAGTGGAACTGCAGAAAAATGATCTCAGAGAAGTGCTGGGGCGGCCAGGGCACAGCCAAGCGGTTTGCAGGTCAGACGCCCTCAGCTGGCGCGCAGCGGCTCATGAGGCACCTGCGGGAGAAGGCGGGCCTGCCTGGGCGTCACCTCTCCGCTCTGCTCTCTGCTTCCTCCAAGTAGGCAGGCGAAGAAAAAGCGAGGAAAAGGGGCAGAGCCCCCTAGATTAGGGGTTTTTGGCTTTGGCACTTTTTATATTTGGGATGTTTAGCGGCATTTCTGACCTCTACCCACTAGATGCCAGTAGCAACTCCCCTCCAGCTGTGACAAGGACAGAAACTGGTTCCAGACATCGCCAAGTGTCCCCTGGGGGCAAAGTCCCAGCCTCTCCCCCACTGAAGAGAGCTGCTCCGTGTGCCCATCAGTGTCCTCACTGCCTGGGGCTGAGGGGAGGGCCCCTTGTTTTGACCTAACAGTTTGCAGTTTATGAAGCAGGGCCCGTATCTTTGCTCACCTTTTCCGCAGGACTATTAATTGTGGCTCATTCGTATGCACTCCAAATTTACACACTGAAGACTTAACCCTCAGTAACTCAGAATCTGACTGTGTTAGGGTCTTTAAAGAGGTAATTAAGTTAAAATGAGGACTTTTGGTCGGACCCGAGTCCAGTATGAGTGGTGTCCTTGTAAGAGGAAGAAATTGGGACGCAGACACACACGGAGGGAAGACCATGTGAAGACGCAGAGAGAAGGAGGCCCTGCAAGCCCCGGAGAGAGGCCTCAGGAGAAACAGCCCTGCTGCCACGTTGGTCCCCGACATCCAACCTCCAGGCCTGTGAGACAAGAAACATCTGTCGTTTACGCCCCCAGTCTGTGGAATGTTGTTACAGCAGCCCGAGCACACTAACGCACTGTTCCATGAGTCGGGCAAGACAGAGCTCCCATTTCAGAGGGGGGAATGGACCCAGCCGTTCATGGCGTGGGGGCCAGACAGAAAACATGGGTGTCCCAGGCGTCCTCCACGCAGCCCTTTACTATTTGTCAAGCACACTGAGTGGGCCCAGACAGAAAGAGATCCTCTCCTGAAAGAAATTGTAGGCTTCTCTTTGTCATCAGTATAAAGGAAGTACTACCTGCTTTGAACATAGCTTTTTCATTTTTCTGGAACTGTCTCTTATTTCGTTGTTTTTTGTCACAAATCTGGATACTATTAACCACTCCCCCACACTTACTAAAGATAGAAGAAACTTACATGGATGAAATTAGAACACTTGGCTAAAAATATTTAATCATTTCTTTCTGGCTTTTAGTTTAACAACAAAACTTATCTGTCCGTTTCCTCTGTCGTCTACTTTGTCTTCAGGTTTTGTTTGCTTGTTTCAATTTCCACAGGCAGCCGCCCTGCGGGACTCATGTGCATGTGTTGCAAAACTAGGAGCAAGAACGCCTCATCCCTGAGAAGGACTAGTGAGAAATTCTGTTGAAAGGAGTCCCCTCCTTTGAGAAGAGCGGGACAAATCTTTATTTGGCCACTTGGGTAAAGAGTGGTGGCCTGAGCTAACTAGCTTTCTTCCAGAAGGATCCCCACGGGGCTAGCAACACTAACAGCAGGAGGCCGTGGTGGCTGCGTGGCTGCCCTCTCCCTTAATCTCGCTTTGCTTGTGTGACCGAGTGAAGTCAGGTACTGCAGATTTCATCTACCAGCTCCCCTAGACAGGACACGCCTCTCTGCCATGGAGAAGTCCTGAGCTCAGGCGTGGACACAGATGTCCTCACACCGCCCCTCCTCTCATCCATCTTTCAACACGGCCTTTGTGAAAGGACTTCCGAAAAATCCTAAGGAATCAAAAACCACTAAATTTCACCCAAGTCAGATTTTCTGGCAACTTGATTTTTTTTTTTTTTTTTTTGCAGGGAAAGATTTGCCCTGAGCTAACATCTGTTGCCAATCTTCCTCTGTTTTTTTCCTCCCCAAAGTCAAAGCCCCAGGGCATGGTTGTACATCCTAGTTGTTAGTCCTTCTAGTTCTTCTATGTGAGCCATCGCCACAGCATGGCTACTGACAGAGGAGTGGTGTGGTTCCGTGACTGGGAACTGAACCCGGGCCACCGAAGCAGTGAGAGTGCCAACTGTTAACCACTAAGGCCATCAGGGCTGGCTCATGGTATTTTTGTATGTGAAATGTATTTCAGGTTTTATTGCTTGGACTTAAAAAAAAAATAACAGTAATAGGCATATGAACTATCTTGGGCATTTATGGTGCATGGGAAAAACAGAAGGCACTGTAGATTTGTATAATTTTTTTTCTAGAAAAGATGTATTGTGTGGGAACTAGCAGTAAGATGAAGAGAAACTATGAAATTCTTCGTGGTGCTATGTGAAAATTGTGAAACTGCTGGGATATCGTCATTGCCCATGAGTGAGCCTCAAACACAGTATATTTATACTCAAATTTTTCAGTTTCTCTGGACAGTAGCTTTAGCCTTGTGCAGTTGTAAAGTCAGACAAAGAGTATTTACTTTATCTTGTCAGAAAATGTAGTCATAAAAGCATCATAAATGCCCTGTGTTTATCAGGTTTTCTCTGCGTACTGGTTGTCACTGGAGGTATAGCTTCCTTTTTTTTCTCCCCCTCTCTCTCCCTCTAGAGAAAATAGAATGTCTTACTGCTCTCTTCAACAAAAATATCAAGGATCCTAAGATATCAGAGAGAGCCTGTCTTCCCATTAGTACTACGTTAGTGATAAACAATGTTTTATGCCCCATAATTAAGGTACAGGTAATGAGCAATTATGTAGATTGTGAATTAATTATATTTAAAACAGAGGCCATTATAATCAATATTCGCCACATTTCAAATGCATTCTGGAATTAATAAATCTAATTAAAACTTTCAATTGGCAGCGATCTGTTTATACCACCTTTCTGAAGAATCACGGTTAACAGCTGTCTGTGAATAACTGCATCTTACGTGTGTACACAGCACCGCGGATTTGGGGTGTGGGCTGTCGTTCTTGCTCAGGTGGGCTGATTCAGACAAGCTCGTATTGGAGTGATGGCTTGCTCTCAGGAGCTGACCACCCTGGAGGACAGTTCGGACATCTTTATAGCGGGTGCTGGAACCTGGCCCTCCTGCTGTTGAGTCTCAGAGCAGTTGTTTCAAAGTGAGGTTGGCAATTTGTCGGTGTTGTGTCCCCCATCAAGCATCTATTTTTTTGAAGGACTACCCTTTCCCCACTCTCAGTTCCTTTCATCAGAGTGGGACTGGCACTCCTCCCCACAAGGATGGGCTCATGGCTCAGTCCTGACCAATGAAATCAGCAGGCTTTTCTGGCCACAGCAACTGTCTCAGGGTTGGGCCTAGACTTTATCAGAGCTGAAGTGCCACAGTTACTTTGCTGTGACTTTTTAGAATGGAGTCTCTTGGTTTCCAATGGACTTGAACACAGTAAGAAGAAGATCTGGACCTGTGGCAACCACCTTCCCATCACGCGGGGCAGGGCTGAGCCGGGACAGAGACCAGCACCTGTCATAGCCCTTGTGCCCCTAAATCCAGCTGTGCCTGAAGCCAACTAAGTCTGGAGTCTTCACTTACGTAATCGAGTAAGGATGTTCTCTTTTTCACGTAAGCCTCTCTGTCAAGGGTCTTTGGTCACTGGCACAGAATCTGATAAATCGGTGCCGGCACTTTGCTGAATCATTACCTAGGTGGAGTTATTTTACGAAGTCACCCTTAACAAGGAAGACTCCCGGCCAGAAGGAGGGGCTTGGGAGACAGAGGGCTGGTGATAAGGCAGGGAAGAAGACTGATGTCACTTTAAAATGAAACATCTATGGATTAATATCTGCTTATTATTAAGTATTAATACATTTTCAGTTCATGGCGGGTACATCTCTGAAAATACTGACATTATCTAAAACCAGGGCTTTGCTGCGAAGGTTCCCTTTCCCATTCTTCATATACTGCTGATGACAAAGGACAACATGAGTCCGGGATAGTCTTCAGACTCTCTTGAAAATAAGCGCTTCTTTCTAATTGATTTGGTGGGTGAGAAGGATGTCCGCCGAGAACAGTAGTAATTACTTCCAGTCAATGGCGTAGGGAGCATCTTAAGGAAACGGAACTCTGTTGTTAGACCTATTTTTGGTACAGCAACTTTCTCTTCACCAAATGCTATTATATCCATTATATGCATCACCTTGTTTTATCCTCACAGCAAGAGCCGTGACACTCATCCATTCAGCCAGTCATGAGTTCCTCGGTGGATGTTTGCTGGTGGCCTACTGGGTAGCAGGCCTGAGGCCTGGCCGAGACATGGTGTTGTGCTGAGAGGGAGGAGACATGGTTCCCCTCTTCCATTATTTAGAACTCTGTGCTTCCCGAGACTGGGCTAAGATCAATGGCTGTTAGATTCTAATCCCCAACTCTTAACTCCATTTGAGAAAATAAAAGATATACCCATTACAATCCATCCAACAAGTGTACGCATCTCTCTCCAAATCTCTAATATCCAGAAATATCTGTGGACAGAGGTGACTTTACCTTGAAGCTGATGCTGCTTGATCTTCGGGGCCCCTTACCAGCACAGGCTCCTTCCAAAGCCGCGAGGTAGGCCTCAGGAACGTGGTCCCATGTTCTTGAAGATTTTAAAGGTTTAACCACATTGGTTGAGAACGCTGTCTCTTACAATTTAACTTCCCTTCCACCGTACAGGTTACTGGCCGTGGGCATATTTGGGATTTGGCTCAGAGGAAGTTGGGTGTGGATACACTCATTTTGGGTTTGGAGGGATGCATTTATGTACATATAGTCCCTTCTGTGTGTAGTCGTGTGCTTGCCACACCGACGGCTTGCAGGAATGGCTTGAGGAATCCCCGCCTTGCCCTCTATACCTGTCTACCCCATGCAGGGCCAGAGTTCCTACTGAGATTTTGCATGTGTGCAATGGCACCTACATAAGAAGTATGTGGATTGCGGAGGATTGGCAAGGTTTGAAGTGCGTGGAGCCAGAAGCTTGTCTGTGAAAATTCTTCCAATCACCAGACATGTAAAATTGCTAATAAAGGATCAGTGATTATTGATGCCTAGTCAAAATGGAATTCCTCTCCTATCAGTAACATATTTAATGTAAAACATGCCATTATAAACACACATACTTCTTTTTCCTTTTTGACGAGGAATGAGAAAAACGGAATGCGTGAGAACTCATATGTTTGTAAGGCACAAATTTGTAGCATTACGTCACTCAGCAAATTCATCTGAGTGTGATGTGCATGTTTTATGCATGCCGGAGGAAGGGTTCTTCTATTCCCACTTTAGAAGATGACATTATAAAACTGTTGATCAAAGAGAATGCAGACCAAAAAATGGTAGGAACAAATGTATCATAGAATTGTGTTAGAAAGTTAATAAAAAATTAATTGATTAAAAAATATACTATTTTCTGAGATATTTGTCAGCTTTTTCAAATGTGTTTCTTGGCAATTTTTTTTTCCTTCTAAGTGAACATTTATTTCTAATTCTAATATTGTATGCATAATGTATTCTTTTTTATTTTGGTGGGGAAGGTTGGCCCTGAGCTAACCTCTGTTGCCAATCTTCCTCTTTTTGCCTAAGGAAGATGGTCACTGAGCTAATATCTGTGCCAATATTCGTCTATTTTGTATATGGGATGCCACCACAGTATGGTTTGATGAAGTCCCCACCTGGGACCTGACCCTGTGAATTCAGGGCCGCTGAGGGGAGCGTGCAAAATTAACCACTACGCCACTAGGCCGGCCCCTGCATAACGTATTCTTAAAGAGGGCCTCCAAAATTGTCTAAGCTTGTATAAAATCTGAATCCATGCCCAACTGGAACCCCACTCCCCACAATAGAGTCTAGAGTGAGCCTCCAGAACTGTATCTGATGCCATGCAGATGTAATAGACAAAGGGGGCGGGTGAAAGAAGACAATGGTCCTTGCACCTGATAAAGTTTTATATGATGGAGGAGACAAGACTTACAGCAAAAAAATCAGGGGAAGATAGAGTCAAGAAGTGCCAGGTAGAAAAGTTTAGCTAGATGGTACAAGAGGAGTTAAGAGAAATATCTATCTCTATGTCTATGTCTTTCTCTATCTATGTAACAAATTGAATACCTTAGCAGTATATTGAAAGATCAGTATGAGTGGTAGATGGTCCATATATTGGCTGGCCTGCCCTTCCTCGTTCCCTGTTCTGGAAGCTCCTTGTCCTCTCATTCTGTGTGGCCACATTGAGAAGACGAATCACCTAATCCTCTTCTCTCCCACCACATGGCTGAATGGTCCACGAATAGGAACTTAACCCAATCTGAGCCAATTAGTTCCTTTCCTGGAAATTCGGAATTGGGACTAAGAGATCCCGGTCTCATTCTGATTGGTCTCTTGTGCAAAGAAAATGTAACTTCAGGAGCTGTGGGAGGTCGTTTTCTTACATGTGGATTGGGGAGCAAAGCAAGCAAGCAAGCTGTCCAGCAAGAGAGAAGGAGACAGGGAAGGGCAAAGAGGAGGGGCTCCTATGAGCGTCTTGGCCCTGGGTCCCATCAGTCTCTTTTTTTTGAGGTATAATTCACATACCACAAAATATACTCTTTTAAAGCATACAGTTCAGTGGTTTCTAGTGTATTCAGAGTTGTTTAACAATCACGGCTTATTTCAGAACATTTCCATCACCCCAAAAAGAAAACTCACACCCATTAACCGCCACTCTCTGGTCCCCTCTTCCTCCAGCCCCCGGCAAGCACCAATCTACTTTGTGTCTCTGTGGACTTGCCTACTCTGGACATTTTACATAAATGGAATCATTTAATGTGCAGCCTTTTGTGGCTGGTTTCTTTCACTGAACAGACTGCTTTCAAGGTCCCGCCATGTTGTAGCATGTGTCAGTCCTTCATTCCTTGTGTGGCGTGGCTATAACATACCTGTTTACCCATTCGTTCTATCACATTTTGAGGCCTGGAAACATCCTTCTCTTTTATTTCCTGGCAACACCTATACATCCTTCTCATCCTATATAAGCTCCCCTTTTTGCTCATGTCCACTGGAATCAACCTTGGTTTCTTCCATTAACCCCAACTAATTCAGGAGGAATGACCTGGTATCGATTCCTGGGGGAGGTGGAGCCTTAAGCAGGGCCAGGAGAGAGGACAAAGCTTTGACAGTAGGAAAGGATGGGGTAGATGGTGAAGAGGAAAGCCATCTAAGGCAGCAGGGACAGACTAGCAAAGATATAGGCCATGGCTGCAAGCACCGGAGGAAAGCAGCTTGGCTAGAGTCGGGAAGCTTGAGAAGGGAGCAATAAATGTGGAGAGACAGGATGGGGCATGGATAAGGAATTAGTAGATAGGCTGAGGTTTAAAAAGTCGCCTTCTTTGTATCCCTGTCTGTCTAGAGGTGACACTTCTGTGACACTACAAAATATGTTAGCATTGGGAATAGCGGCCTTCTGTGTTCTCCTCCCCTTCAGCAGGCTGGACCATGAAATCTTGACCTAATTCAGCCAATTGCTTCCCAAAGCCCCAAAGGTTGGGAAAACCAGGGACAGAGTACGGCCGTCCCCACTACTAGTCAAGGGACTCGGGTTCACTGTGGCTTCAGGTGCGGACAGGAAGGGCAGCCTCACAATTCACGTTACATTTACATGTCCTCACAGCGCAGTGGGTAAAGAAATCCGAACAGTGGAGAGGAGCCCTCTCTGCTAATTAATAGCTGAATGGCCTTTAACAATTGCTTCATCTCCGGGCCTCATCCTGTTTTTTTGTTTGGCCGGCACGTATCTCATTGGGCGGTGGTGGGATCAAACGAGATGTGAGTTGCCTGTGAAATGACTTTGTGATTCCCGTGTACAATTTCATTCATCTATTGACCACAAATATTCATTGAATACTTATGAGCAAGACATGGGATTGTGATTCCCTGACAGAAAACAAAATTCAGCTCTGCACTTATTGACCAAATGGCAAACTGTTCCTACAGATCTATCCATGTAATGGCTGTATTCTAAACGGGAACAACTGTGTATGGCAAACGCATACCAGGCCCTCCCCGTCCCGTCCTTCCAGCTTTACAGCCCAGGGACCCCCTTGTGGATTCACACATGCGTCCATCTCCACTCCTTGGTTGGTCAGGCCTGGCTGGTGTGCGCGATCTTGGTCTCTAGAAGGGGTCTTGGAGAGGAGGCAGCCGGATGTTCTCCGCCCACCCGGCACTGTGATGTTACCCTTCGCCTTGTGTTTAAATGAAAGCGAGCAGGTCAGGAACTAACCCAAAGCAACTGAGCGGCTTTGCACCACGAGGTGCGGGGTGCCCGCAGCTCTGCCTTGCAATCACCCCATTCATATTTGAGGCTCTGGCACCAGAGTTTGCAGTCTTTTACCGTTCTCTGTTCCGTGGCAGCAGCTCACTGTACAGCTTAGTATCAGTCCTATTTAAATCTGCAGGAAAATAGCTGCAGGTGACATAACCTTTCGTGTCGTACCATTGTGTACATACACAAATAATTGGGGCTCTTGACCCTGTCTGGGCCTATACAACAGTAAGTACAAACTTGACATTTTGATACTGCTGCTAGCCTTTCTCGTTGTTATTTTCTGTTTCAATAATCCATTGCAGGTAGAAAAATGAAAGAAGGAAGCATGAATGATTAATGCTGTCAAGCTAAAATAATGTATTTAGAAAAATCTATAAATCTGTTATTTGTGGCATTTTAAAAGTGAACACGACGCTCCTCGGTGCCGCCGCCTGCTCTCGGGCAGATGAATGTGAGCCCTGCGCAGGATGGGGCGGCCTGCCGGCGCTGGGGTCCGGGCGCAGCTGGGCTGCGGGCGTCCCGGGACAGGCACGGAGGGAAACTGGCGCTCTTCCCGTTACCAAGGTCAGGGGCAGAGACCCACAGAAGCCTTTCCACGTGCTGCCACTTGCACAGTTCACACCAGTGAGGGATGAACCGCGCTCTGCCTCTCCGGATTCCTGGTGTGCCACATCCAGAGCTGCAGCCTGCGGGGCCCAGGCGGCCAGCTGTCTCTTGCTCCAGCTCAATCTCTATTGGATTTAGTTCCAGCTCAGGCTGAAAGTTGATCAAGTTAAGCTCCTGGGAGGCTCAGCACAGCTCCAGGCAGTCTGCAGAATACTGATCCCAGCACACGCCTCCACTGTCCCCATGGGCCCAAGTTGGACTGTCCCCACAGCAGGGCAGACCACATTCCCAGTCCTCTCACCCTAAAGTCCCCAGGTCTCAGAGGCAAACAGCGTCCGCCCCTACCCACGGCACAAGGTCTCAACCTGGCCTCTCCACCCTGACCGGAGAGACCCTGGGTGAGAGAGGACCGGCCTGCAGAAGACGTGAAAATGGCCTGAAGTCAAACTGCCAGGGACTCTCTGACAGCCCTGAGTGATCTCATCAGGATAGCTAGATTGGCTTGGAGAGCAGCTCAAACTTCTTTAGACTACAACATTAGCCGTTAATATCAATGGTGTGATTATTTGAGAATTCAGAACTGATTAGTGCCTGGTCAGAGTGGTCACACATGCTGCCATAAATGACACTGGGGACACTGTGGGCAGGCAGCTAGGGGCGTTGCTGCCCTGGCAGTGGTGGGGAGGGGATGCCTGGGGAAGACCTGGGAAAGGAGAAGTGTCCCCAGGAGCAGAGTCACACCACAGAAGGTTGGCACCACACGCAGAGAGGCGCTGCTCCGGACCCCGCCGGGCGCAGCGCAGGCTCTGTATCCTGGGAGGCAGCGTCCTGTTCCAGGGGCCGCTTCTGCTGCCACTTTCTACCCAGAACTTGAAAGTCTGCTGAGAAAGCCGCCGGGGAAGGGCCTATGGACCCGGGACGGTGGGGGCTGAAGATGCCATGGATCATCTGGGCCCCAGGCAAGTGGCCCCGTCAGAGGGCTGTGGCCACGCACACCATAGGAAAGCCTCACAGGTCCCGGGAGCCTCTCTCTGAAGTGGACAGACAACTGCCCAAGGGTCTGCCCACAGCAGGTGGGGGAGCAGCCCAGAGGGGCAGAGGACGCAGGCATGAGCCCTGGCTCCTTCCTCTGGTGGACTGTCGCACGACCTTCCTCTGCCTTCCGTGTCTCTGCCCCTCAGGACTCCCTGAGGCATGGCCACCATGTCAGGCACCCCAACTGTGAAGAATAGGCACCAGGTGTGACCAGCCCGGGGCACAGTGGTTAAGCACACGCACTCTGCTTCGGTGGCCCAGGTTCGCGGGTTCCGATCCCAAGCACAGAACTACACCAGTCATCAGCCATGCTGTGGTGGCCTCCCACATATAAAGTGGAGGAAGACTGGCTCAGGTGTTAGTCAGGGCCAATCTTCCTCAGCAAAAAAAGAGGAAGATTGGCAACAGATGTTAGCTCAGGGCTAATCTTCCTCAGCAAAAAAAAAAAAAGAAGAAGAAGAAGAAGAAGAACAGGGACCAGGTAACATGAGGCCTCCCATTCCTTACCTGGGTTGTGCAGGTAAGCCTTCTGGTTACCTAAGGGACAGAGCCTAGGCCCCTTTCTGTGGAAATCCCTTTCTGGCAAAATTAATGGCAGCCCCGGGTCTCTCTGGGCGCCCATCGTGTGTATGCATCTGGCCGGCAGAGGAGGGATGGGTTTTTACCCAGCCTGTGATGCCGTATTAGCAGAGCCCACGGATGCCAGTCTGTTTGAAGGTGCGTGCTTCCAATAGGTGCAGGGCCCCAATAACTTAAAATTAACTCAACTCTCCCATCATAAAAAGTAATGGCTCTGTCAGAACCCAGTGCCGAATGCCTAATTGGGAGCTTTACACGCTAATTCTGAGTAAATGGAGGTGTCATGGGAAGGAAGGTTCTCGTTTCAGTGCATAAAGGCACACCGTGCCCTAGTAGAGACCCCTGAAGTCACAGCTTCTGTGTCTGGGTTCCGAACGCCTGCCCCCTGAGGCCCCGGGCGGCTGCAGAGCCCTGCTGAAGACACGGCACGCCTCCCTCCCGGAGGCCTCTGGCTTTGGCCCAGGCCGCCCTCCTGAGCCGTGTGGGAAGCCCAGGAGCCCCTGCCCCGTGTGTTCTTATGGTCAAGTTTCAGAGAGCCCTGAGGCTCCCGAGACATGAGGCTGTGGGCACCACGAGTGTGGAAGGATCCGGCTCTGCCTTTCTTGCTGGGCTGTCCCCTGAGCGTCTGCTTCTCCAGAACGCAGGGCATGCTCGGGACGCAGGGGCAATCCCTGACCCTGGAGGGCGTCTTCTGTGAGTGTCCCAGGAGCCCCACGGTGACTTGGTGAGACCACCTCAGGCAACGCCCCTGCCATGTGTCCCATTGGCCCTACACCTGCCGGGGTCCTGAGTCTGGGACTGTCCCCAGCCCACGGGATCCCTGAAAAAGCTCAGGACAGAGGGGTGCTTTCTCAGCTCCCTCACTCAGCTATACCGTCTGGCTGGGCTGTTGGGACAGGAAGATCTGGAAATGAAGGTCTCAGGCACTCTGACTTCTCAGTGGGAATCTAGAGGCCCGTGGTCTTGCTCTGAAGTTGGCTACTCTGTGCACTCAGACTGCAATCCACAGCTCTTTCGCCTTCTGGCTGAAGCCCCAGGGGGGCCAGTCCAGAGCAGGTGCTGGCAGTGGTCAGCCTGGGTCTGACGGCCAGCTTCAGCCCAGGCCCAGCCTGTTCTCCCACAGCTCCCATGGAGGCCTCAGTCAGGGCCCTTCCTGCATCACATGTTCTGACGAAACCAAGGGAGGGCCCGGGAAGTGACGGGCTCTCTTCCTGGGGTTTCAACACCCAGCCAATGAGAGACATGAATTTATTTCCCTGCCCTTGTAAACCTGATTGTGCGTCCACGTGTTCCCCACCGAGGACTCAAGTCCACAGCCTCCACCACACTCGTGGACCGCTCGTTTTCCACAGCTAGGTAGGTGGGGCTTGTGCAGTGCCCAGGACCCGCTGTGGCCAGGCCCCGTTTCTCCCCACTGGCCCGGACACCTCACGGTCCTGTCCTGGCACAGGGCAAGGCCGGCAGTTCTAGCGTCTGGGGAGAGCCCTATCCCGGCTGCTTGAGCCTCCTGCAGCTGCTGGGTCATCATTCAGTGGGTCTTGAGACCATGGTGGGCATGGAGGGGGCAGAGTGTGGAGGCCCAAGTGCCCTTGAGGGGCTGTGTCCCCTCCCCTGGAACATGGGACCATGCACAAATCACGGGGCGGTGGAGGTTCGGATGGCCCGCCTGTATCCCTACTGCTGCTGGAGGGTCTAATCGGAGGAAGGCCGTGGAGTAGCTCTGTCACCCTTGTGTCTGAGGCGCTGTTCTCACTTCTGGTGGTAAATATAGAAAGTGAAGGAGTCCAGGGTTCCCCGGGTTCTGACCATTTCTGTGTATTTGCTTTAAAATGAAAAGGTGGAGTCAGTGTTCAGAGTCCTTCCCACCTAGACTCGGAGAGACTTGCTGGCTCTAACTTCTGGGATGGGAACAGGCCAGCTTGTGGGCCATCTCTTTTCCAAACTAAGGCAGAGAGCAGCAGGCAAGAGTCGGGACAGACAGAGGCCTCTGGAAGCTACTCCCCATCAGCAGCTCCTCCACCTCCTCTCCTCCCTGTCACTCCCTGGGACCTCCGTCCTGGCATTTGTCTCGGCTGCTCTCCGCGGGGCTCCTGGAGGACCACCTGAGCTCCCTCAGCTTGCACGCTGCCCATGGGCTGGGACCCCTGCCCGGCCCTTCTGGGCAGCCAAGGTCCTGCCCGGCAGGGTACCCGGCTCCCTGTGGTTGCTGGACACCTTACGCTAATTGCATCCCTGACTAGATGGATCCAGTGTCACACGGCTCCTGGGATGGGACCTGTATGATTTGTTTTAACTTTGACTTTGGTAGGGAGAACGAACATTGGAACAACCGTTCTCTCAATGTTTCCAGAAGTATGCTGTCTCAAAGGAGGTGGAAACTTGAAAACACCTTTGGAGAATGCTGTCTGTCTTTCTGGTAAACCCACCTTACTGGCCCTGCAGGCTGTGAATGTGAAGCCCTTTCTCTCCACCTCCCTACCCACCCCCCATGCATGCTTGCCCCGAAAGCAGGAGCTCGGGGTTGGGTCAGGGGAAGTGCGCTGCTGTTGGAGACATGCCGATGCAGCCCAGGTTCGCGAACAGTGCGGCTGCTCTGGGGCGAGGAGCTTTCATATTTTTGGGTTTAGACAGGAGATTACCTATGAATGGCGAGAGTTAAGGACGGGCAGTCGCTGTGGGTCACAGTGGAGTACCCTCCAACTTTGGGGAGGAGAAGGCCAAAAAGGCTCCGCCTGGACCCCTCCACCTGGGGAGAGGACTAGCCTGCCCCGTGCTGTCGATCGCTCAGTGTGGGGAAGGTCAGTGCAAACAGTGCAGCCTCTGGAGTGGACTTGGAGCCTCCTGCAGTTGATCTCTTGTGGCCACGATCCGAGGAGGGTGGAGGTGCAACCGTGTCCTCCGAAAGAACCGGACTCACTGACTGTCAACCGTCGGAGCAGACGGAGGCAGGGAACAGAAACTAACAAGACTGGCCTTAGGCCAGGGACAGTTTCCTGCTGCAGGCGGCTGTGCCAGCCGGATCTGGACTCCAGGGCAATGGAGGCACGTGTGTGGATACTGCCGTGGCTGGAATGAGCCTATCCCTGGCACACAGAGGCTCACTGGCAGGGAGTGGCAGGCCGCCCTGGGCTCTGGGCACACCTTGCAGGGATGGGCCTGGGCCCATGGGCTATGGGGGCAGCCACTTCCATTTCCATCGTTGGGCTTCATTTCCTGGTTCTCTCTCAAGCCTTCAGTGAAGTCTTGCCAGATTTACAGCCTGGTCTTGGCTGCGTTGGAGGTAATTAATGAAAGAGCCCACTCCCCACTCCTACCTGGCGGCCGGCACAGTGTTAGCTGTGGGCGGTAGGTGGTCTCTGAGCTTCCAGTGGCGTCAGTCGGCAGAGCAGACATCATCCCTGTCAGGCAACAAGAGCAGTAAGGACTGGTGGGGGCAGCCACCACGAGAGATGCCAGCACCCTGGGAACTCACAGACACGACCCAGGGAGGTGTCAGGTGGGAACTGGAATCCCGGCACGAGCTGATGCGAGTTTGGAACAAGGGAGATTAAATTATGAATGCAGACATGGCCTCCTTGGGACGGCCGGGTTGACCACCTCAGGCATAAGGACTGCTCGAATTAAGCCCCCAGTGGCCACTCCCGCAAGGCCAGAGCTTTTGTCCAGCACTGATGTCGGCTTTAACAGATTCAGGGTGTGTGGCCCAACCCGAAGACGGGTTGTCTAAGGCCGCACATTCTCGGGAGCCTACTGAAAAGCGAACTGCATCACACATGTCACTGCCCATGGGACCCACCACAAGCGATCCCGCCAGCATGCTGTTCTTTCGCACAACACCCCCCCTACACCCCCACCAGCCCAAGGCCTGGAACCCCCACGAAGCCCCAGGCAATCGCTAAACTCACAGCTCCCTCCTCCCGAGGGGAGCCCACCGCGCGCGCGGACGCACCCCGCATCCAGCCCCTGGTCATGTATGCCGGCTTGTGCCGGGAGAACGAAGTTATGTATGTTACTTTCTGGGATCAATGCGGCAAGTTCCCAGTGATGTATGCAGTAAAAATCTCTGCCCTGTGCACAGAGAATACAAACCATTATGTGCTGAGAGAGCTGCACTCGGCCGCCTATTTGCTGTTTGTTGACTGCTGTCAAATATAATAAAATGAAATAAATCTCTGGGAACAGAAAAATTAAGGCACCTAAATGTGCTATTGTTTTTGATTTTGTCCTGGACTCATAAAATGGTACTTTTCTTCCCTTCCCGAGTGGTCAGATAAATAAATTAACTATAAAGTCTGAAAGAAAAACACATCCATGGAAAAGTGCTCTGCAGGGGCACAGACTCAGGTCTCCCCCTCCCCACCCCTCCCACACCAGCTGGCTTCCTCCTTTCGCTGCAGGTCCCTGGGCGTAGGACTGTGGGAGGAGGCTGGTGCGCTCCCAGGAGAGGCAGCCTGCACCCTCTGGCTCCAGGACCTCTCTCTGCCCCCAGGTCCTCCCCTCCCCAGTTTCAGCCTCATTTCCACAAAGGCATGACGTCATTGCTCTGCCAGGTCACCGTGGATCCCATTTTGTGGTCATCTATGTGTGCCTGACTTGGACATGCCAGTCCCAAGAGCTCACCTGGGGAGGGCTGCCCGGGCGGGGCTGGACCCTGCTTTGTCCCCTCTGAGTGTGAAGTGCCTGGGAATTTCCTCACCTCCCCAGACAGGGCGTGGTGGGGTCATCCTTAACCCAAGACTGACAGGTGGGAAAGCCACAGCCCCTGTGCCTGGGATTGAGTCAACACTCCTGACTGCCCTGTGGGATGAGACGAGGAGCCACCCTCGCTGACCCTTTGCCTGGCGTTTCATCAGTGCCCGGCCTCCCCTCCTCGTTGTCCTGCCTCTCCCAGGTCCCCCGGAAGCACGGCCGTATCAAATCCAGGACATGGACCCTGGGCCTGGGATCAACTTCTGGAGCGCCTTGCTAAGCGATTCTTTGCGCTGCGCAAGGCGGAGAGGCTGGGCCCGGATGTCCTCCCTCACGGCCTCTGCCCTCGTCTGCCCAGCTCCGGCCTTGGCAGTTCTGCTGGAATCCATCTCGCGCTGTGGGATTGCCGTGGAATCCTTTCTGAAGGTTTCCACTGATTAAAATAATTCTTCAAAACCACTGACCAAGCACAATCCAGTCATTTTCAGAGGGCGAAACAGATCCCACTACCTTCACTCTGAGCGTGGATGTCAGGGTCGCCTGTGGGGTAGAAAGGACATGTGGGAGGAGGGGGCGAGGCCAGCTCAGCCTCTCGGGACCAGGCTCCTGACATGGTGGTGTCCTTTGGGGAGCAGCAGTCAACCTCGTCTGAGAACAGGGGAGCAGTAATGTGGAGTCCTCCCCAGAGACCTGGTCACGGAAGGCCTCCCTCCCTCCCTCCTGGCAGGGGAGGCCAGCGGCGCAGTCACCCTGGTCAGAAGCACAACGTGAGGCAGGTGGAATCAACACCTCTGGGAACCCACCAGCCATTCATTCAACCCAAACCATCCTGACATGGGAGCGGGAGCGGTCCCTGCATCTCCAGGGCCATTTCACAGAATGGGAAAGCCCCAAGAGGGAGATGCTGGGCTCCCTGTGCATGTGGGAACTCAAGAAATTCGCTAGAAAGGAAGATGTGATGAAACCTTCCTCCCCAAGCTGACAGAGCTGGTCACACAGTAATACTCACATATCCCTAAGCGTTTGCCAGACTCTGTTCCAAACATTCTACTCACACTCATTCATTTAATTCTTATAGTAACATAATAAAGTAAGCACTGTTGTTACCCCCTTTTTACAGAGGAGAAAATATAGGCATAGAGATGTTAAATAACTTGCCAAGGTCACACAGCTAATAATTAGCAGGGCCAGGGGTCAAACGCCAGTAAGCCTGAGCCAGAGTCTGTGCTCCCACAGCCTGTATACTCCTCTCCCTACCACGACAAAGGGATCTCTGCCCCCCGCAGCTGGGCCACGTCTCAGACTCTCACAGGTGTGGTGTGCAGGGGACAGGGTCACGCATGCAGCCCAGCTGGAGCCGATTTATCTGGAAAGCAAGCCCCAGCCCCAGGCCTCCCATGGCTCTGCTGGGGGGCACTCTGGGAGACCCCAGGCCCAGTATACTCAGCACGGGGAGAAGGTCCAGCGGGGCCTGGAGAGATGAGCTGGCTTTCCACAGGCACCAGCGAGGGAGAGCAGAGCGGGCTCTGGACACAGGGCTGGGTGTGGGCAAGAGCAGCGTGGCGTGGAGGCCCGGGCTGTCCCAGGTTTCGGAGGTTGTGGACGGCCTCGAGCTCTAAGTAAACAAGTGTGAGCTTGGTCCTGGGAGGGAAGGTACCACAGTGAAGGCATGAAGACCTTTTACTGCTGGCTCTTTGCCGCTTGCACGCTCTGAGCAGCAGCTGTACTCCGGGTCAAGGCCCAGCTTCCTCTCCCATAGTCTGTGAAAGAGAAGCTCTGGACCCACCGTGCCTCATCACCCAATCCAGGTGTCTCTCAGCGTCACCTGCTCTTCCCTACACTTACCACAAGCAGACGGAGGAGGAGGCAGAGGAGGGGGAGGGGGGCGGCATCTGTCACTGGAGGCAGCTGTAAAAAGCTCCCCAGCGCTGGGAGCAGAGGGTGCTGGTTGGTTTGTTCTGTTGTTTTGATTTGGGTCTTCCAGTTGTCCAATGGGTTGAATCAGACACGCATACCCACACAGACACACACACACACACACACAACTAACCGAAACCAACATCCATTCTCGAGATGGTGCAGTCTAAACCAGAAGGAAGAAAACTTGGCCCAACAGCTCCATGATTTGCACACAGGCTCTCTTACAGTGGAATCGGCGACTCACGCTTCCTTGAGTGGCACTGTTGGTTCCTTCCTTGACCTTTCTGCTCTGAGATGTTGGCCCCCTCTGATCTTCCTGCCAGTAATAGCAAGAAAAAGACACATTGCTGAGCCGCACCTCCCACGGCAGGCATTGTTGGTTGGCAGACCCCAGGCCTTCCCAAACCCTGCTCCCTTTCCATCTTTCTCTCTTTATTTCCAGGCTCCCCTGCATGTACGGGTGCCCAGGAGGCCCAGTTCTGACTGGTCATATACCAGGGCGATCTGCCGGTAGACTTCTGAGCAGGATATTTTGAATCCTGCTAAAAAGGAGAGTGTGCCAGCAGGGCACCCTCCTCATTCTTCCTGCTTTGAACACAGATTTGATGCCTGGAGCTGCAATGGCTGCCTTGCCATCATGAGGCAAAAAACACATATGAAAATGCAACAAGCTGAAGGTTAGAGAATGGAAAGATGGAAAAATCCTGAAACCTTGATTACATTGCTGAGCTGACTGCCAACCTTGAAACTTCTTAACAATAAACGTCCTTGCCGTTCAAGCACAGTTAATCCAGTTCTCTGTTACTTAGAGTGAAAAGCTTTCTCTACTGATAGACACCTCTTAATGGCCTCTCTCTTAGCCATGCAAAGGCCCAGCAGAAGCTGTGAAATGACTCCCCATAAATACTCCTTTAAACTAGCCAAGGGCACCCCTACCTCTGTCTGGAGTGAGGGAAAGACAAAGGCAGCCCCTCGTATGCATATCTCGTCTCCTTAACGGAGCTCTTTAACAGGAAGAATACATTTTTATGGTTTTTTTTCCTTAATAGCACCCAAACCATATCTATGCACAGAGAAGATGTTTAGAAAATTCCTGGTGAATTGTGCTGAGCCAAGCATTTGTTAGCTATTCTTCTAAACAATTGCAGGTGGCTTCCCTTTAGTTGTTTTTTTCTGTGAACATGTCTCATTTCCCTATTATCTGAAACCCTCTTAGGGCAGAGCCTGGGCCCATTCATTTTATCCTCCCCAGAATGCCTTTTCTGCACCAGGGCTGGAGAATGCACGCAGTGCATGGCCAGATAAGGGAAGATTGACCTGGGGAGCAGATCGGACACAATGGCTGACTCCCCACTGCCAAGCGGACCTCTGGATGACAAGTGTAAGCCAACCCTGGCCGTTTCATACCCCTCGCCAGTGACGGGTTCAGGAGGAAGCATCAGACCCAAAACTGACCAACGGAGATGTGCGTGGAAATCTGCTGTGCCCCCTGGGAAGGGTGTTCTCATTCCTAAGAGGGAGATGGCTCCACCCTTCCTCCTCTGCCTGTTGACTGCAGATGTGATAGCTGAGTAGCTACAGCCATGTGTGACCCAAGGGGGCCCAGGCTTGTGAGGAAGGTGGTTCTGAGGGTGGTAGAGTGGGGAGACGGAAAGAACCGGTGTCCTTGATGAGATTGCTACACTGTGTAAGAAGGGTCCCACCCCATCTCCTGCACTTCTGCACCTGGTTCCATGAAATAATGAGTTTCCACATTTTAAAGCCAGTGTAAGTCAACTTTTCCTGATATTTGCAACACAATGCATTTTAAGATCTGAATTAGATGGTGAGAGGAGCAAGCTCTTCATACTAGCCGGCATTCAGAAACCCCCTGGCCCTGGCCCTCCCTCTGATCCCCAAGGAGATATGCAGTTTTATGGACAAAGAGAAGAGTTTAGTGTGTTCGGGATACTTAGGGTGTGAGATGAGTTCAGGTCCTTAGCTGGACAGGCCTCTCACTGCTGGAGCTCAGATTTTCTCTGGGTCTGCTTGTCATTTCCAAAGAGAACCATAACTGCTTGATTTGCATCTTGAAAACCTCTAATGACTTAGAACTGTGACTGATCAATCAAGGGAACGTGCCGGGGCTTCTCCCCAGTCCCCACGACTCTACTTCTTGATGCCTCCAGCCCACGTGAGCCCCAGGTCAGGGGGAAATATAGGATCAGCCAAATGAATGGGATCCCGGTAAGGGGCCATGTCAAGGAATGACCTCTCCTGGCCCATGACCCTGTCTCCCATGGAACTGGGCAGTTGCAAGTGCAGTGATTTTGCCAAAGGACACCTCCACAGATCAAAGGGAAGGTCCCAGGTGGAAAGGACAGAGCCCTGGACTCACCATCTGATGACGTAAGTTCTCTCCTGGCTTGGTCTCTTTGTCTAACTTGGGCCAAAGGCACGCAAGCCTCGGCTTCCTCGTTGGTAAAATCAACATCTTCTGGGTCTGTCTTGGGGTATTTCTGAGTCAATCAGGAACCTTCTAGTTGTGTGTGTGGCAGCTTGGCAAAGCCTGGCCAATGGGAGGTGGGTCTGCTCCCCCACAGGAACACTTTAAGAGAAATGTCACCAACGCCATTCTTCAGGGCTCCTTCAGTCCAACAGGCCTGAGGGATGGAGATGCAGGGTAAGCGCAGACCTCACTCTTGCACTGATTTCCAGTCAACACCGCCTCCCAACAGGGGCTGAGGTTCCAAGGCGCCTGGCTGGTTGACGAAAGCTCTCTCTCACACAGAGTGGTCTCGGACCGCGGGGGAGGTGGGGGGTGGGGTTACATTTTCGGTAGAAGAGGTAAATTCTCAGCTATGGAGGACTTTTAAATTGACTCATATCTTGAAAGCTATGTTATTTTCTATCCATGCTGAAAGGGTAATATCAAACTTATGAAATATTTACTAACTTGACTGCATAAACAACAAATCACCTCTTTTCCATTAAATATTTTTGTGAAAGATATTTTAGTAAAATACTGCAGCTTGCAATTTAATTACAATGAGTAATTAAAACTTAGAGCATAATCATTTTTGGCAAAAAGTCAGTTTTTGTTAAAATTTTAAGATAGAAAAAAGATGCATATTACGACCATAATACTGTTAGTAATTAAGATAAATGCATCAATTATTAAAGATGCAAACATGTCAAGCAAGCATAACTAATTATTTGAGCATGTTAACAGTTGTTTAATGTTAACAAGCAGTGAATTATTAAAGACCCCATGTGTCACATTCTGGACTGCATAAAATATAATGTTCTGGAACGTTTTATGATTTTCAGGTTTTCCTTAGATCTCCTCCGTCAGATTAGCCATAAAGTTAAGATAACTTGCCTTTAAAATGTATTTCTAAAATAATTAGCTGTAATCAGGCTAGAAGAGACCACATTTCTGAGTCTGTGCAGCACAGAAACATGCTGCAGATCCAAAGAGAAACTGCAGAGCCGGCACCATGTCCACAGGGAAGGCGCACGGAACCGGGGGAGATATTTCCCACTAAAGATCCAGAAATCGGGAAATGTGGCGTCGATGCGAAAAAGCAGGGCGAAGGCACAGATCATGGATCACTTCCCAGCTGTACAGCTCTTCTTTTTTCTATTTAGAGATACACCTTCTTGAAAACAGCACTTCACGCAATCACATAATCAAGATGCCAATTAAGACACTTTATAAATCACATGCAAAGCAACGCTCAGATTATTTTTGACTGTCAAACCACAAATCAACGCCGGCGACATTCTCACTGGAATTCAACCAGTCCCGGGCATTTCCTTCCCCCACATACGGAGCGGGGCCCTCAGGGAACCCATCTGTCTGTGGGCCTGGAGAATCAGTTAGGAGACATCTTATTGGGGTCCCAGAACCCCGACATTCTGAGCTTATTTGGCCTCTCAGCCTGGACTCCTGATGCTTCTAAACGGGAAAAAGGGAGCTTCCTGAGACTGGCTGAGCCTCTGGGGTCTGAATAAGGCTGTCAGGGCAGCTGGGTCTGGTTGGAGGAGGAGAAGAGCAGAAATGGGTTGTGGGGGAGGCTCCTGCCTGGTGCCCACCAAGATGCCAGGGCACGTCCACAGTCTTCTAATGGCAATCAGAGCTACCTCCCATAAGCCCACCTTTTCCTTGTGCACAGAGTCTGCCACCTTTGCAATGCTGGAGAAGTGTCTACAGCAGCCTGCTCAGTTCCTTCCTCATTCTCAGCCCTCTCATAGGCACTCAGGGGTTAACAACGATGACTCAGACACACACCCTGCTCTCTGGGTGCTCACACTGTATCTGAGTGAAAGGCTCACTGAAAGGAAAAGCCAAACACAGGAGGAAATGTAAGGCAGTGTCTGAGCCTTCCTCTAAATAAGAATCCTCTAAGGATTTCCACCTGGTCATCCTTCCACACATCCGACCGACCAGCCTTCCCCCTGACATTTATTGCACATGAGCTGTTCCTCACACCATTCCAGGGACAGGGAGTGGGAGAGCTTCCTGGGAAGACAATGCTATGTTTCCTCTTGAGAACCCATGTTCTGATAGAAACCATGAGCTCAGCTGGAACCTCTTACAAATCGCACTGAAAGAGGGCCAGTGGCTCAGGGGTGCCCAGGCTAGGGGACGTCAGTCTGAGAAGGCAGGGAGGAGATGCAGAAGGAACACCAGGTGCCCTCCCCTTTCCTTCAACCGGGGCTGAGGGCCAAGGAGGCTTTGAAGCCGTGCAGCATCTCTGCCCTCCACGGAGCAGGAGGGGCCTCTCTCCCAGAAGGGCCTCCTTTCCTTCCATCAGACGCTCCCAAAAAGGCCTTCCGCCCCAGCGCCTTGCCCCATTCTGTCAGCAGCCGCACTAACTGGCCAGTGTACACCACACAGACGTGCAGCCTGTCCTTCCCCAGCGGCCTCAGGGGGACTCTAGTGGAGGGCAAGCCTTGGGACCCCCCCCCACCCCACGCAGGCACAAGTCGGGGAGGAGCTCTAGCAATTTCGTATTCATCATTTTGTATTCTTTTTCTTAGAGGGCTCCCCAAATTGTTTAAGCTTCAGGTCCCCTAAACCTGGATTTTCTTCCCGAACAGCCTCTGGCCAGGCCAAGCCGGTGTTCCCATGTCCCCAAGGACCTCCCCCGAGGTTCTCAGTGCCCCCGGTCACAGCACAGTCAGGGTTCAGGAGGCATCACAGGGTGATGTCAGAGTGGTCCAGCCTGCCCTTTCCTTGCCCAAATCCTCACGCAGGCACCCTAGGACCAGGCCCTGCAGAGGCTGGAATCGCCTCCTTTGTGGACCCAGGAACGTTAACGGCAGGAGGTCAGCCCTGCTTATCAGAAGGCCCTGTTCTGAGTGGAAATGTCATCTGCTCCTTGCAGGAGGCCTGGATTTGGGAAACAAAGAGCATTTGCCACTGCTGGGAAGGAGAAGTCTTAAAGGGACGCGAGTATTTGAGGCTGAGCCTAAAGTGACATCGGCTTGCAAAGCTTGAGTCTGCCCTCAGCCCCCACAGGGCTCTTTGATTATCTGAGTGAGTTCCAGGCAGGTCAAGAGCCAGGAGGAGGAAGTTCCACACCCGAGTGCCTGTGGTCAGAGCTGAGGGAGAGCAAATGCTGAAGCTCCCATCAGGTCTTCCCCAGCCCCGCCAGGGCACCGGGGCTGAGCCCTGCAGAGGTGGGCATTCTTCTTGTCTGTGGTCCAAATTCAGGTGGCTCTGGCTGAAGGGAGACTGCCACCACCGGGCACCTCTGGGCTTGGCAGATCTGCAAGGATCGCAATTCTCATCAGGGCATCAAGATCAGAGGATGCTGCATTTCTTGGAAGAGAAGAGAGAGCAGCAATTGCAGACAGGCCTGATTATGGGGAATACACACAAGACACACCTGGGGACACCTGAGGATCTTAGATCAGTGTGCCACCCCACAGCTGACCACCACAATCCCTTTTTCCACATCCTGGGCACATGTTCTTTTGGCCAACTGAGTATGAGAGGAAGGAAAATGTGTGTCCTCTGGAACAGCCTTGGGGATAGCTGTGGGCCTCCTTTGCGGATGCAGGCGGTGACAAGACCCTGTTGGACAGTGGAGCCACAGGCTGGATAGAGCCTGGGTCCCCACATGGATACACAGACAGCCTCCCAACACCTGGACAATCTAGACTGCTCTATGTAGGAAAAATTAACGTCTATTGTGTCTGCGTTGTTACATTTGGGGATCTGTTTGTAATGGAATTTTCATCCGCCCTAACTAATGTAGCAAGTCAGATAACATGTGTATTAATGTCACTGGGATATGATCACAGAAATTGTGGCAGGCTTTACTTTGGAAAATATGATACCCAAGAGAGGTTCCTTTGAGTGCATTGTGTCGCCGGGACAGAAGGGCCACACGTGGCCTGTACCCAGTGTCTCTCCACTCTCGTCTGAGATCATTCTCACTGATGTCTCTTTGTGGTGAAGATTATCCCTTCTTTCAGCAGCCACTGGTGGCAGCTCTAGGTAAAAAGCAAATCCTAACTTAGTTAAAGGAAGCTCCAGCAAAACTGGCAATTCTCCACTATTGTTTTTATGAACCACTTAGAAAAGCCAGAATGGGCTCTCTGCTGGAGTTTGCAGTCACCTGAAACGTTGAGAATGCTGTCCTCCTTGGGCGGGACGGAAAGACCCTAGGAACCTTCCGCAGAGTTCTAAATCCTGGAGCTCCTGGCGTTCCAGATCCTGAAATTGTGGGTCTCCCATCTCAAGCTTAGCACTCGCGGCTGAATTAGAGTGTACCGCTGGCGCCACGCCAAATGCATTCCTTCATGTGTCAGCCCTGAATCTCTTCATATGTTAGGGTGAGCCGCGTGTACACTGGTTTCTTCACTTCCAAGGCAGTTTCACCATCTGTTTCTATTATGGGAGTTTATGGCACAGAATACCTCAGACACCAGAGCTGCCTCCATTTTTTTCCTGGCGTGCAGTTAAAGCACTTTATGAACAGAATGATTAAAAGGTAGGGGCCTCCTTAATTTTTCCCCATTTTTCTTGGCACATTATGGAATTCAGAAGGATTTTTACAGTTCATTTTATGAAGATGAAAGGTGATTTGAAAGAAAATTAAGAAATTATCGGGGAATGTAAATGTGGCTGCGATTCAGCTTTTAAAAATCCTTTAATCTCATCATGATTAACTGGATTTCTCAGATTGTTTCCTAAGTGCATATCCTTATAAAGGCAAAATTCAAGCATATTCTAAAATTTGCAAATAATTCTAGAATTTGATATCACAGAGACTCCTGTGTCTCTGTATTTTAAAGCCAAATTAAGACAGCTATACCAGGAAGCTTTTAGTCGAAGGGTTTTTAGGTGCATTCTGCATTACATACACAGATGATCAAACTATAGAGCTTTTAAGGCAAGACATGAAAGTGTTGAAATCCCACATAAAAATCTCACATCTCCTGGTCTTCCTTGAACATGAAATACGTCCCCTGTGCTCACACACACACACACACACGTATGCAAGCACACATTTTTCTGTGTTCTAAATAACCTGTGTGTTCTACACAGCAGCTTTAGAGACAACGTTCATTCCAGCACATTTTTGCATTTGGCCTATTCATGCACACAGTTGCACGTCCTTAATGGTTAATGATGACCTGCGACATCTTTGACCATGGTAGTAAGAAAAAGCCAGAGGACTTCTGTGACTTGCATGTGGATGTAACAAAGCTATCTTATAAAATTCCCAAGAAATCTCCTCTTTGTCTGTGGAAAGGCGTTTGCATGGGGAGCACATGGCACTTGAATAAGAGACTCTTCCCGAGTGGTCAAGAAAGGGCCCCCATGGTAACGTTGTCCATCAATTCCTGCTTGCTTTAACTAGTCTGAGAGAACGATGGTAAAGAAGACAAAGACTAGAGAGCCCAGCCCCTCCCAGGCTCCCTGGTTCCTACTGCTTCCTCAGTGATTTTCCTTATTAAATGTCAATTACGTAAAATCGAACCCCACCCTACGATACCACAGTCGAGGCTGGCATTCCTGTCTAAGTGTTCATGATGTCATGGTACTAGCACGGGGGAGAATGGAAACTGGCCGTGTAGTTGGAGGACCCAGAGCTGCATACAACTGCCCTAGATGAACCCATTCTTCCCTCACCACTTCTGGATGGTTCTTGGAAGAAAGCCAACCTCTATTTTCTGCCCTGCATTCCCCTTCTCTGAAGATCCTCTTCCCTGGCCTGCTCCACAATCCCAAACTGTGCTGGGTGGAGGCCAGTTCAGCATCCGGCATCTCCAGGCATGGGACTGTGCCACGGGCAGAAACGGATCTCCCACTGTTGCAGTCTCCACGCGCCTGCTTTCTGCACCTAGCCCTCGGTGGGTGTGGGGTGAGCCCCAAAGATGGCCAGCCCACCAGGGGCCCTTTCATTGCTGGAGTCCAGGCTCTAGTCAAAAGAAGCCTTGTAGAGACAACAGAATCTAAGTCTATCCTCAGCGAGCAAAGAACATGATGGGCTTCTGTTTACAGGGTGTTTTCCTTGTCGCTTCCCTGCAGGGACCCCTCTAACAGCAGGTGCGGTTTAAAGAAAAAGAATGTCCTTGAGAACCAAAGAGCAGACACGAGCACATGGCTCTTTATTGATTGCTCACTAACTCTGTAGCCACGAGCCCTCGTAAGAAGAAATGTGAAAAATGGCCACCTTATACTTCCTGAGCCTGAACCACAAAGCGATGTCCTTGGCAAAGCCGACTAGTTGGAGCCCAACAGATGTTGCATGGGGTAGTGCTGGACGCCTTGCTGCCCACAAAATAGCCACATCACCATTTCCAAGCACCTGCTGTGAATCTCATGGTCCTCTTCACAATGCGGAGCCGAGGGCTGTGTCATCACTTGCTTCCCCCCAGTTGCCTGTCATTTCACCACATATGGATTCGTCTTCTTCATTCAGGTTATAAAGTGCAGGTTTCTCCTGGGAATTGGGACTGGGCAGGGAGGGAAGCAAGCCTCTGCCAGCACTGCCTGAGCAGCCGCAGCCTGAGGCTAGAGGTGCGCATTAGCACAGAGAACGAAAAGTGCCCTAAAAGGATTACAGTGAAGGGTGGCAGAATATGCCACCTAAAATATCCCTCTTTGGCGTGAGCATTATTCCCCTATTTGCCTAAAAGCAGGATGTAAATTTACGAAGGTGTTCCTCCTCCTCTCTCTACCAGGAAAGAGCAAGGTTTATCCCTGGAGACTTGGACCCTTATCAACGGAGGGTCAACCTTTGCTCTTCCTGGTCACCTCCCCATAACTGGCCTCCCCCACACCTTTCTTTCTTTTGTCTCCAGCTGAAGATGGTGTGTCAGCCTGAGTTCTAAGCCACACCTGAGAGTTACTCATTTTCCCAGGGTATCTCCCAATTATCCACGAGGTATCCGTGTTAATAAACTTCTGTTTCTTTTTCTCTTGTTAATCTGTCTTTTGTTACAGGGTGAGGGGGGTCCCTTCTGATAACCTAGAAGGGCACAGGGAACATTGTTTTTCCTCCCCCGTGACAGTGTCCCCTGGGGCACGTGATACCCTGCCCAGTTCCCTGATGCCGGATTCTTCACCTTCTGCTTCAGGACACACGGGCATTACCGTGAACACCCACGAACGGGTTAAATTACATCTGCAGTCTTTGCTCTCCCCTTGGCACCCCTGTAGCATCAGCTAGCGTTGGTCTCCCGAGACTGCGTAAAGGACTCTGCTCAGGGTTGCGGCGTGTTCCAGTGAGTACACAGCCTTGGTTTACTCTCAGCCTGTTACCAGGTCTCCTCACTCTCCACGGTTTGGTGGCCCAGCCACGAAGTAACGGTTCTAAGTGTACCAGGAGGCAAAGGTGCACTGGGTATAAACTGACTCGAAAATACACATTTCCACTGGCCAGGAAGGAGGACACTTGGTGAGGTAGGCTGTTACACTAGCGGGTGCTTCCGCCTCAAAGGGAGAACTCCAGCTCCCTTCATTCTGTGACCCTGCTGAGTGATCAGGGGGCAAAGGACTCCAGAGAAGAGGCTTCAGTTGTGTCAGATCACTCTGCGAGGCACCTCTCCAGGGGAGCAGAGCAGCAGTGCCCTCCTCCACACTCACAGCGTGCCCCATGCCTCCCTCCACCTGAGGCTCGTCTCCCCATCTGAACAAACTCTAGAGGGCAGGTCCACATCAGCACAATCTTGTCATCCCCTGGCTGAGCACAGTACCAGACAAGATCTCTGTACTTCATAAATGTATGAGAAACAGGGCTTAGCACATTAACACACTTGTTTCTTTTTAACTTCTATTATGGAAAATTCAACACACTCAATAAAGATAATAATATAATAGATCCAATTTATAGAGCACCAGCTCTGACAATTATCATCACGACCGGTTTCATCTGTTGCCCTCTTATTTACACGCCCCCGCCCCCACCACCAGTGTGAACCACAGCAACACACACAAGTCTCGGGTATCACATCCTTTAATCATAAATCTTTCATTTTGTATTTCTAAAAAACAACATTCTCACACCCAAAGAATGAGAATAATTTTTTGATATCATCAAATATCCAGTCAATTTTAAACCATTTAACAGACAATGGGGGAAATTTTATTTACTTATTTGTTTAGAATTGGTTTATTCCACTTTTAATCTCTGAATTCCTTTCATCCCTATATTTTAATCTGTTGAAGAAACCGTGTCGTTTGTACCAGAGACTTCTTTTTATGATGAGTCTTGTTGATTGCATCTCCATTGCATCCTTTAGTGTGTTTCTCTCTTCCCTGTACTTCCCATCAACTGGCACTTAGATCCAGAAGCTGGCTGTGAGTCAGGCTTTTTGTATGTTTGTCTGTTTTCAGCAAGACCATTTTACAGGAGGCCCTTCAACCAGGAAGCACGTGATGTCCAGCTGTCTCTTTTCTTGTGGTGTGAGGGTCATTAAAAATCATTGCCTGAATCTTTTTTTTTTTTTCAAGGATTGAAAATTCTATTCTTCTTCTTTTATTAGTTGCAATACTTTAACAAAGGATAATTTTCCCTTATCAACTATTTGGTTACTCTGACTTACAATTATCACAGAAAAGGCAAGTTAAATGCTGGATTTTTTCTCTTTATTTACCAGTTTTCAGAATAATGAGTGGATTGTCTGACCTCCGAAGGTGGTCAATTTGATCTTTTAAGTATCACTGTGAACTAATGGATTTTAACAGGTTTGATGTGTTTCAACCTACCACAGTTAGTGTTGATATCGACACTCTCTGGTCATCGGAATTTATCACACCTCTGGCCAGTAGAAGCCTCGGATTGGCTCCTATGTTCCTTTGATGTGACCCTGGTCATCCTTGGCAGCTCTCTTATCTGACTAGATGCTCTAGGCCCATCTTGGAGAGTCCTTGCCCCGTGCAGTCAGTCTTCAACCAGCCGCTTTGGTGGGAAGTGGGATTCAGAGTCCACGGGCTGGCGGTAGGGAGTCTGGGGACCACTGAGTTGATCACTGAGGTCAGACCTTCTCAGTGAGCGGAGAGGAGATAACTCCCCTTCCCACGACAAAGTGCACCACAAATTCAAACTGACATTTTCCACTCAAATTTAGATTTTAATTTTGATTTTATATTTATATCCCTTTTCTTATGCTAATAATATTCTAATGAAATTAACGTAATTACTTCATTGCTTTTTCCTAATACAGACATGCCTGTAAGAGAGAGAAGGAGTTTCGGAATAGCAATGTCAGTATTATTACTAATAATATGATCCTGAAAACCATGCTTGCAGTTCTCTTTTGCCCTTAGGATACAACCCAGTAAGGACTCTATTTTAAATCCAACTAAAGTAAATTTTCTCTGTAGATTACACAACCAACTCAACCCACATTTAGTGTCATCTGTTTCATTTTCCTCTTGGGTTTTAGAAACTGCTTTTATTTTTGAATAATAGTATTTGATAATAATGTAAAATATTTATTTGATTCCAAAATCCATTTTTCAAACGAGGCATATTCAGACAAGTTCAGTTTCTCTATCTCTCCCTTCTACTCTTTCTTCCCTCCCCTTATAACCGTATCTATGGCTTATAACTGCACTTATTTAATATACAATATATATTGATATCCTCCTGTTCTTAAATAAATAATGGCATGCCACAGGCATTTTTCTCTATCTTGCTTCGTTTCACAGACTAGACATCCTGGAGTTTGTATACTCCGTCACAGTCTATGGAGATACGCGTCACTCTTTTTCACAGCTGCAGAGTACTCCCTCTTGGCATCCCCCGTATTCTTAAATACCAAGAGAACCTTCTAGAATGAAAAGTTACAAATCATGAAGTATAGCATTCAAGGCCTAGCCTCCTTGGTTACTTACATAAGGCATCAGTGAATTTAGATGAGGATAGTTGAAGTAAATCCGAGACTTGAACTGAAATAATGATTGTAGGAGAAGCACTGATAGAAGTAGTTGCAATGGTGATAGAAATAATAAAGCAATTATTTTTGCTGCGATGTATCAGTCACCTACTCCATGCCCCGAACTGGGGTAAGCACATGCATCCATTGCCTCATTTAATTTGATTTCCTGTAATATTTCACAGTTTATAAGTGATCCATGAGAAACCCACCTTCTTCCACATGGATGTAGCTCCTCTGAGGACGACATCGGAGTTCCAAGTTCAAGTGTTCTTTTCTACAGTGATGCTAAACGCAGCCAAACTTTCCCAGGCATTTCTGTACATCTATCTACTGAATTCTAAGGCAGGATTTCATTGGAATTTAGAACCCCTCCTGAAATTTTCTGTGAAGGCTTGGAAAAATCCAGGAACTATGAAAATTCCCCGACTGAAGGCACTTAACTCAAAATGGCCCTTGGTGAGTGATGAGTACAAGTTCGAGTATTCCCGACAACAGGTGCTGATAAGCCTTTGGGCAAGGTCAAGTTTCGCCGAGATCTCCTTCAGCATGCTCAGCCAGGAGTCGATGGCTTACAGCTGCTGATTCCAAGCTGTGCTGGCGTGCGGTATCAACCTCCCATGTCCCCTCTCTGTTAAATATTTTTCCCTGTTAGTGTGGCCCACTGTGCAGACTTTCTTCCTCTTCAATGTAGTTATGTTTCCAGCCAGGAAGTCATGGTTCCAATGCACATAGGAGTTCTATAGCCAATTTTCAGCTCTGGGTACACCTATGGTGTAAGTGTTTGGATGCTGTGCCCCGGCATGGAGGGCAGTCAACCTCTTTCCCCACGGGCTTCCCACAGCCAGCGCGTGAGGGTGAATGGAGATGGCTCCCTGCAGGGGCCCCACTGCACATTCCCAGTCAGGCAACTGCTGCCATCTTGACAAATGCACCAGGACCCTGCACTTTGCAAAAGCATTTTAGAGACAATATTCTTGGAGGTACCACCATTCTTGATTACTAGAGTCAGCTCCAGCTCACATTCTCAACCTCTGGTGGGCACCATGACTGGTCCTGCCAACCCCTGAGATATCCACCTAAACCCCGCGTGGGAAAGCCTCCTAGTGTGTGAATCCTGGGAAGAAGGTCACAGACATTGATTCCTGCAGAACGCCCTTGGGCAACCTCCCTAAACTGAGGGGCTGCTCACACTGCAGAGGTGGGCAGACCATTCAGTCCTCAAGATGGACCCAGAGGTGGCTTTGCAGAGACTACTGTGTTTCACCTCTCTTTGGACTCCTGTCCTGGTCACCAAGGGGTTGTATACAAGCGGGAGCCTGTGGCTTTCAGCAGTAATCCTTGGGCCGCCTCTATTGAGAACTGTGAAGTAGATTAACACAGACTCGCAACAACAGTGAGGAGTGTGGCACCGCATGGCCTGCTGGCTTATGTGCAATGTGGTGCTGACTCAGGCCAAGACCCCGATGGGAGAAGGGTGTTGTCACACCCAAAGCCACCTAACCTGGACCTCGCGGCAGACTTGCAAGGAGGGGCCGGGGGGCAATGTGCTCAGAGGGGGAGCTGGAATTTGAATCCTATTCTGCCCCTTCCAGTCTTACCTGGGGCATGTCACTTGGCATCGCTAAGCCCTATTTCCTTTCTGTACATTGGAGATGACAATCAAAATACCTACCCCACGAGGTTGCAAACAGGGAGATTAACGAGATAGCTCAGGAGAGTGCCTAGCATAGAATCAGAGCTCCCCAAATATTGGTGACAACTGTGCGCCTGGATACAGGGTCTTGTTCCCATAGGGTATATGGCCATCTATGCCCCAGGAGTTTGGGATGCGGATGGCACTGTTTATTCTCATAAAGAGCTGAGCTGGAAACATTTTCTGCCCTTGCCTCTCATATTTATAGGAGAATGCTAGCTTACTTTATGCCCAGCTCCCATCTTCAAATTCTTGGTTCCCATGCAGACCAGCTCTGCTCTAGCAAAAGTTTTGAGTAAAAAAAGTATATTCCCATCTTCTGTCAAAATACATCACATTTCCTGAGGGGAGCAAGAGGCTAACCCTCACTTTTTAAAGGGGATTAAATTGAAATTAGCGCCTGAGACTTATGCCAACAAGTCTAAATACACTCCCTTTCCCATGATTTCCAAAACACAGGTGCCCAAGTGGGCACCATGATCTCCACTCGAAGCTCTGTGGGGTCCCTGTGCACAGTTCCTCAGTAAGTAAAGCAAGGAGAGGCTTTATTTATGGGGGGACAGCATGGGGGACCACATCTTCTGTGGTTCTCCTTTATGCCTTGCTAAAAGATAAATGCAATTCTTGCAGTGTCTTGCTGGTCAAACATGGCCAGCACAATGAAACTGCAGAGTGGAATGGGATCAACAGGAAGGCAAAGACAAACCTTCAGGCTGCACTGACATCTCAGACTTTGGAAGAAAATGCAAGGATTGTACTCGTATCGAGACTCCACTCCAGCAATGGCCCTGCAGAGCATCTTCAGATCTGAATGTTCAGACTGGAAATCTTCACCAAACCTCACCGAGAGCAGCCCTGCGACTGCTGATTGATGCTGGTGTCAGACGGGACACAAGTTGTCGTTTCCGGTGTTGTGATGGCAGCGGAAAGTGTGCTGGTCTCGGGACGAGCTGCATCCAGCGGCTGACAACCGTTCACAGTCTGTCTGCCCCTCCTCTATTTCGCATGAACGAACTCGCACCCCGCCCTGGATTTATCCCTTCCTTATCCAGCCCCACCTTGGGAAGCAGGACTCAGGGACCTAAGAGTTAAATCGCCGGCCCCTCCACCCCGGGCCTGCTCCACCGCCATCCTGGGCCGGCTCCCTGTGATTTATGGAGGGCTCCATCCCTGAAGGGAACTGACAGTCACTCTCATTTTCTTGTGTTTCCCCCCCTCACGGCCAAGGTCATGAGCGAGGGGGCCCCTCCAAGTTCTCTCCACGCGTCTTCCTTCACCCTTACTCCAGCGCGGCCTCATGAATCATTCCGTCTTCACAGTGAACTCCTGACGCTTCCCCAGCACCAAACTGCCCGACTTCCGCAATTTTTCTTCATTCTCACTAACAATTTGGTAATGAAATATTGATTTTTAGTTAGATTCAAATAGATGTTATTAAGTTTGCATTGATAAATCGTTCCCTTTCTCGGGCTGGAAGTACCTCAGTCAAATTCTAACCGCGCTTTCATACCTGGTGATGTATTAATCTGACGTGTCTCTCGCCGGGCTGCCGGGCCGAGCTGGGGTGCCCACCTAACGGCTTTACCTCACACGGAGGGGACCATTCCAGCTGGTGTGCTCTAAGGATTTTAGCCCCAAGACCCAAGCGGGTAAACATTTCCTCTGGGACTCCTACTTTTTCAAACTGCATCATTTCTCCTCAAAGACTGGCCTTATATGAGAAGACAAGGTGGCCCATTAAATTTTATTTTTCCCCATGCCTTTTAAATATGAGACACCCAGGCCATTTTTACAACATTGAACAGACGGACGGCGCTCTGCCATTCCCCTCCTAAAATTGTCGGGGAGGTTCTGAATGCTCGTGGGCCGAGGGCAGGAGCTGCGGCCCCCTACCTCTGAACAAGGCACCAGGCAGGGTCTGCAGAGGGTGCAGAGGGCCACCTCCAGCCATGGGCTTTTGGATGGCCTGTGTGGGAGTCGAGGTGAGGCTCCGAGGTTCCACCGGCTCAGCCCGAGCCCAGGTTGCTGCTCTCCCTGCCCCTGGCACAGCTCTCCACATCTCCCCATCGATCCTCCCACAGACCTCACTCAGGACCCAACAGCTCCCTCATAAACCACACCCAGCTCTGTGAAGCAGACGCAAATCACCTGGACCCACGGCCCCCAAGAGCCCTCCTCCCCCGAGGCCATCCCTGGGATATTTGCCACCTTAGGGAGAGGGGATCTTTACTCCAGTAAGGGCTCCCCCTCATCCTGCGTTGCTGTGTCCTGGCTGACATCATCACTCGATCTAAGCGGAGGTTACCATTGGCTCTAACTCCCGGTATCAGCGCCCATTCAGAGCAGGCACGAGACTAAGAGAGGCCAGTCAGCGTCCTCTCTGTTCTTCAAGGCCAAGACTGAATACCGCTCCTCCTCTGAGTCCTCAGGCAGAATTACCCTCTCACTGCTCTGTGTTCCCACTCACATCGCTTTCCTTCCCAGTTAGCGTGCGTTAATTAATGTGCACGTTTGTATGCACTCCTTTAGCAACAACTCTTGAGAATTTATTTCCTGAGACTGGAGGTAGTTCCTAATGTGTCTGGTTTTCACTCTTGACTGTAAGCTCCTTAAGGACAAAACTGGATTGGTTTCCTTAACACCTAGAACAGGAGCTGAGAAAATGTTTGTCGAATTGCATTAAATGGAGTGAGTTTGGTGAAATTGATGGATGGGAATATGATGGGCTACCTTTGAGCCATAGGTAAATACAAATGTCTGCACACCAGTCGCAAATGACAAGAATACTCAAAATAAAATTGGTTTAAAAGCAAAAAGAAGAATTTGTAAGCTCACACGACGTGAGTTCAGAACTAGATCTGGTTTCAGGCCCCGCTGGACCGGATTCCCGAACAGTATCGTTTGACTCCCCCTCCATCTCTCCCTCTGTTTGCCTCTACGTTGGCTCCCTTCTCAGGCAGCTCTTTGCCTTGTGGTGTCAGGCTGGCCATCAGGCTTACATCCGATTCTTCCAGCAAATGGAGGAGAGATGACTGCTCTCTTTAAAGTGTTTTCCCCTGAAAGACTTAGATGTTCCAATTGTCTTGGCTTAGGTCATGTGACCATCACTTGGGCTGGCCCAGTTAAACCGCATGAACTGAAAGGGGTGGAGTGGTCACGGCACAAACCAAGTACTGACACCAGAAGAAGGGGTAGATGGGTAGGCAACTTCAGCTCCCTCCTATAGAAGCTGGCCTGGTGCCCCCAAGGTCACTCACCCTGGTCCCTCTGCAATTTACAGAGCCTGGTTGTTTCCTTGGATGAAAACGGAAGACACTTGTAGGAGAGACAGCCTGTTCAACATCTGGATCTGTAAAGAGACTGTAAGAGCAGCCGTTCATAAGGAAGCAGTGGCCTCCCGCCCATTGCAAGGAGTTGGGAAAATGGCATGAGACCAAAGCTGTCATCCTCAAGCTCAAAAAGGAATCTGGGTGCTTGCTCCCTCAGACTCCTTCTGAACATCTTGGTCTGAGTTGCAGCTCTGTCCAGCACCGCAGAGCTGCTGCAGGATGACAAAGGGCATGTTCAGATGTATGAGTGTCGGGGGGAATAACACTGGCAGGTTCAGGCAGGGAGTGGCACCAACACAGGTCCCAGTGCCTGGGTGGCAGGACTGACCCCAAGCCAACCTAGAAAGGGCTTGATGTCCCAACTTTTTTCATTGTTGTGGACAGCTGGGAGACACAGAGAAATCCCCACCACCCAATGGCCAAAGGCCTTAGACAGCCCAATGGAGCTGACTCCAGGCATGCCATTTGGCCACCCACCTTGTTTCCTATTTCTTCCAGGGAGAATCATCAGGGAAAATGAAAGGAACAGGAAAATATACAGTTGGTATTATTGTGCTCTCTCCAACCCCTCATCCCTGGCCACCACATCCAGAGAGCAAAGGAAGTGCATTTGGAGATGACTCGTGGCCTCCTCCTGTATGAGCTGCAGCCCCACCTTGTCCGAGCTCCCCAGTTGAGGTGTGTGCCAGTGCTCCTGAAGGCGCCGCCTCTGAGCTTCCACAGCCCAGGGGCGCAGGGCTCCTGCTGCTCTCGGGCCAGCCCTGAGCCAGATGGGAAGGGAGGGAGAGGGCTCCCATTTGGCCCCTGCTGTTTGGGGTCCCCTCTCATGGCCACAGTGAGTGCAGTTTAGATCTGATTGATTTTATCTGTGAAATGAGCTGAAAATCCCTCCCAGTGAGATGTGCTCATCTCCCTTCCTCAGCCCAGACACTCCAGATAAGTCAGATTGCCCACCGCCCGGAGCACGTGCAGGCTGAGGGCTGCAGGAAAGAGGAGCAGAGGAGACTGCGGGACGGCGGGGCCGTCTGCTTGCTGGGTGCCAGCCTGTCAGTGTGAAGGCCTTCTGGTTGTTCCCAAGTCTGAAAATCCAGGACACTGGCATCCTTTGCAATCTAGTCATAACTGCCCCATCTTCACATACCTTGCACTGGCCATTCGAGTCTGCCTGATTTTGGATTTCTACAGAAATAAACCCTGCAACAAGGAAACAGGGCAAGTTGTCGATTTGGGTGGTGATCCCAGGAGGAGCTGTTGAGGATGTAGAGAGCAGAGCCAGGGAAGGGAAGAAATCCAGTAGAAGGGGAGTTAGGGAGCAGGTTACCTCTGTGGGCAACAGGGGCCATTCCCAGCAGGCATCCTCTGAGAGGCATACATCGAGAGTGTCCCGCTGGGGGATGAGCACCTGGGGTATTTACCCACGAACTCCTGTCCTTCACGCCTGGGCTGTAACCCTCCTGCCCTTTTGGCCTACCCCGGGCACGGGTCACCCATGCTCCCTTGGCCAGAGTGTACCCTTCACCAGAGACACAGGAAGACCCATCGCTTCCTTCCATCAGCATCCCCTACCACCACTGAGATGATCTTCCGCTGGGGCTGCATGTCCACGTTCACCTCAGGAGCCTTCCCCGACTCCTCCACCCAGAAGCAGGCTCTCCCCACCTCATGGGAGGGAGGGAGACGCAAATGGACGAGCGCTTCTGGAGGGACAGAGAGGGACGCAGCTTCGGGGCCGGGATGTAAGCAGGTGGAGGGGAGGCTCGCTCCCCCGCACCAAGGGCCAGGGCTCCAGTCTCCTTTCTCCCCTTCCTCCAGAGGATGACCGCCTCAGCTTTCCACATCTCACAGAACATTAATGCAAATTATTATAATTTTTCTCTTCATTGAAAGAGACTCTGGCGCGGTTGTCTAAGAGTCACTGATGAAGCTGATGTGAAAAATTCAGTAATCGGTTGCCAATATCCAATTACTCCAGGGTAATATGAAAGTGATGGGGAAGCAAGCCAAGAGGCCACAGCCTCGGGACAGCCAGCATGAAGAGGAAGCTGGCGGCTCTGCTCAGGCCTGTGATATGCGGCAATGTGCACAGGGAGGAGAGCAGGATTTCGGGGGCACAGGGAACCTCCATCCTCAGACTTTCTCCCCAGCCAAGCCTCCCTCCAGGCTGGTCCTTCACCATGACAGCCTTTCCTTGGAGTCAGAAGGCTGCTCCATCTCTGCCAGAGGCCCCAAGGAGATGGGCCCACCTGAGGAGGGGCAGAGAGAGCAGAGAGCGGCATGCCAGACCATGGAGACCTGGGGCCCAGCCACTCCACCGTGGCCTGGAGGCCTCACTTCGAGCAAGGTATGACAGCTCTCTGGGCCCCCGTTTCCTCCTTGGTGAAATGGGAGCCAAACCCTGCCTGCTTCTGCCAAGGGCTTTAAGAGGAGGTGAGGAAATAACGGATGTGAAGATAAGTTTGCAAACTGAAGGGATGCGGGAATGAGCGGGGAAGGGTGCTGCTCCTCTTTAGGTAATCCATCAGGAGCTCAGGCATGGGAGAACGGCCTCTGGGCATGGAGGACACGCGCACAGAAGATACTCAGTAAATGCTTGTTGAAGTCAGTGCCCAATGGACACCCCCATCTCCTCCAGGGCCTCGCCTGGCTCCTTAACCAGCCCCCCAAGGGCAGTAGCCCCAGCCCTGGAGAGGCAGCTCCAGGCTTCATGCCCACCTCTGGGTCAGGGGCAAGGTCAGGGGCAGGGCAAGACGAGGGTGCACCCTTCTGTCGTCCTGCACTGTATCATGTCTGCAAATAAACGGAATAATTCAGTTTCCAGGACTCTTAACCTTTTCACTTGGCATAAATTGTGATCACCCAAATAAATACAGGCAAATCACATTAAAAACATATATATACGAAGCTCATTTATTCAAGACATTTTCCAACTCTGAAAAATACCTGTAACTCACCAAGAGAAAAAAAAAACAAGCTCAATTCGGAGCCGCGCACATCCATTTCTGTCTCTGTTGGCTGCGGACGGGGGTATTTTGATTCTTGATGACTCTAATGACCTAACAGTCCCACCTCAGACGGGTCAAAGGTCAAAGAAACCATTTTTCCTCTGTTCCAAATTGGCAGAGAGAGGGTGAGATGTATGAGCAGATGGTAATGTGGTGCCAGGAATGTTTGAGCAATAATCAATTGCAAATTATATCTTACGAAGTTAAGAGTCAAATGGAGGGGGTTGTGGCTGAATATTTTATCAAAGCAATTTAATAAGAATCTAAATGACCATAAACCTTTACAGAGAGATTTTGAAGCATCCTACAGAACTGCATGGCCTAGGCAGCACTCGAAATCTGCTCCACCATTCAGAAAGAGCCAGGACTGGAGTCAGGCAGAGGACTGGGGCCAGCCTCCAGGAAGGTGCCCTCTGGGTGGTGGCAGCCCTGCTGGGCCTTAGTCCCAAACCAGGACTACATCCCTCCTGGGACCTGATTCATAGGGACGTGCGATCCTTACGCTCCAGGACACCTGGGCCATGGCTATCCTTTGTGTACGTCCCTCTGCAGAGACTGTGGCCTCCCATCCATCACAGCTTGCCTGCTGGCTGGGTTACTGAGAGGTCAAGCCTCACAGGAGTGCCACGTGGAAGACAGGCCAGGGCCCAGCTTGGAGAAGGGGACTGGCTCTCAGCCCGTCAGAGCCCATGCTCCCTCCTGTGTATGCCTCTACGGAGGCTCTCATAGTCAGGGCTCCCACACTTCCCAGAGCAGAGCAGAAATATCACTGCAAAATGCTGCTCAGTGATGCAGAGCAGTGCTCAGTGGACATGGGAGTCACATGGGAGTGCGAGGAGGAGGAGACACCGGGCGAGAGGCCCCAGGGCGGGCTTGCGCGGGACCCTCTGCCTTGCTCCTGCCTGCCAGGGTTCCCAGAGACGCGAAAAGGACGCTTATACAAGTCATTGGGTGTAGACTCTCCGTGCATGCCCTGCATTGAAACTTACAAAGAGCTTTCACTTCTGCCAATTCCTGGGCCTGAGGACAATGCTCCCAGAGGAAGACAAGGCCAAACAAGTAGGAAGTTCATCCCCTTCTCACAGGTGAGGCAGTGGGGCCAAGAACATGAAGGGGCCTGCCCCGGGCCATCGTTATGGAGCTGGGTCTGGAACCTAGATGGGAATGGAGGAGAAGGGCAGCACATGACATGCCTGAAGGAGCGACATGCATCCGAGTTATGGAAAGGCATGTTTCCTGAGAACAGCTGAGAGTTGGCATCCTTTGTAGATGGATGTGGGATGCTGGTGGCACGGTGATGAGTGCCTTTCCCTCAGCTACTTTCAGACCACCGCTGTGCTTCCCCAGGACTGCATTGGAGGGTCAGTCGGGGGCCAAGCTCAGGGACACCCAGGGCTGATGGTCACCCTGCAACTCGGGGAGAAGAGTCAGTTGGTCCTTGAGTCAGCCAGTCTGAAGCTAGAGCGAGAGGCTGCTTGGAGGACAGCATACGAGTCAGTCGGCCCCAGGAAGAGAAGCTATCTTGCAATCTATGGCTCAGAGGAGAAAACAATTCTAGCATCAAGCCTCCAGCAGTAGCTCATCAAGGACATGTGGTCTCCGCCGTGCTGACAACCAGGACAGCATTCGGGGAGCTCGTGCCCAGGTTTGAAGGACCCCCAGCTCTCCGCCTGAGAGTGGCTGTGAGGTTCAACCGGATAATCCTCGTAAAGCTCAGCAAAGCACCTGACAGCTGCTAGCCACTGTCACATTCTGTTCGGCTCTCTCATGGCTTCTCATCCAGTCTAACTGCAGGAGACAGGAGCTGGCTGGGACGCCGGTGGGTGAGGTAGGAAGTCCTAAGGGCTCCTCCACAATTGCGTCTGCTCCCTACAAAAATGGTGCCTGCCCCCTGCAGAGGAGACTGGGAACCGTCCAGGGAATCGAACCCGAGAACATCCTTCCCAATGTGTTCTCATTTAATGCTCTGCTCATCCTTCCACCCCAGCCATGGACAATTTCAGGACCAGGTGAACCATTATCGGAGGAGTCCTATTTTGCTAAGCTCACCCTTCAGGGAGCTACCACCATCTTCACAGGCCCCACTGTCCCAGCTACACCTGCCCGGCCCCTGCCGGGAGCCACAGGGTGGGCCACAGCCTCACCTTTGCGCTTTAATTACACTTGATTCCAGCTTCTGCTGAGTGATCACTTGTCTTTCTCTAAGCCCCCATTTTTTCCCAAAGCACTTTCTTGATGTTATTAGAGCTGTCTATAAAATATGAATCCCAATTCCATGATAGTCATAAAAGCCATAAAATTCTATGTCTGCCATGAAAATATTACATGATTTATTTTTGTGTGGAGTACATATTAAATCTCCGTACTGGAAGAGGAGTTTGGCTCTTCAACATCAAGAACTTTTAATAACACACACTTTCCCTTCAATTGCTATTAGTTTAAGTTACTTTCTTCATTTTACAATAGCTCTCATTTGAAAATAGGATCAGAAAATAGCCCTGGTCTTATTTGTAGATTAAAGTTAGTATTCACTGTAGCTTAAATTTTTCTCCCTTTTTATGGCATTCATTTTTGTTTTATATATAACACGGTTGGTGCATTTGATTTGTTTTGTTTTATGCCAAGTGCCTTTGGAGAACTGTCACGTGATTAACCAAACCCTCTGACAACGGGTCTGATACGGCATCTCCGGGGTCACAGGGTAGGTCTGCATAAATCCATACCAGGAAACATGTGTCTGGAATAGGGAGGGAGGGAGAGGAACCCGGATGGAGTGAAGGAGGAAGAACAAATGTTGAGAATTTCTCCCTCTTTTTTCCAAAGCGCCTGAGTCAATCCACCAGGATTTACCAAGTTTCCAGTGTCTGGCAATCAGCTCACTGGAATGGGGGCACACAGCAGGAAGAGGTTCATCAGAGGGGTGAGAGGAAGACATGGGAATCAGTTGGAGAGCCACAAAGGCAGGGCTAGGCTGTGTGGCTCACATTGCCTGTGTTGGGGGTAATCAGAATGGAATGCAAGAATCAGATTTAGTCTGCTGCAGAATGTGGGACTTCAGGTGGTTCTAGAAGGATGAGGCTCCTAGAAAGACAGAGGAGACATGAGGACAACGCCAGGCAGAGGAGCCTGAGCTTAACAGAGGAGAAGCTGGCAGGCCTCTGAATGGGAAGAAGGAAGAATATCGTTCAGGTAGTCACAGCATCAGCACAACCCAGCTCCAACTCAACCTCCCGCTCGCCATTTTGCCTGCTTTTCTGCCCAAAGACCCACACTGCATTTCAAACAATATCAGGAGGGGAGGGAAGATCGATTTCCAGCCTGGAGGATGCATGTGACATTTGGAATGAGTTGAAACCGATCTAAGAGATTTTCATTTCAAAAGATATCTGATACGATGTGTCGATGGGGTGTTTCACACACCTCATCAGAGTTCAAAGACTGCGGCCTTGAGAATGGAGCTTCCAAGGTGGAAAGCAGATGTGTGGAACTGGAGCAGGAGGGGGTCCCGCCTCTTCAGACCTGGCCCGCCCGCCACCTGACACACCATGGAGACAAAGCCATTTGTGATCCAGACAGGCTTTGGGTCTGTAGCATCTCGGTATGGGGACAAACGATGTACGTTTTGTATCACATCCCCTTGACCCATTCTCTCACATCCCCAAGCCCTCCCAAGGTTCCCAGAGGGCGTAGAGTCGTTCACCAGAAGTCACTGGATGCTCCAACAGGATAACTAACGAGAAATCGCCAAGCCCAGCTGTTCTGATACCACTGGGCATCCACTAGTCTCCCACCCCCAGGAACCCTATACTTTAGTCTAGGCTTCAGATAAGGTGTAACCTGGGGCAAGAGCTCATGTGTCACTACCTTGTCAGGGAGGGCAAACCCAGGAGGCAGAAGTGAGAGCCAAGAGGATTGAGGCAAGGAAGGAAGGAAAGCCAACAGGAGCACGCATTATCTTGCAGTCGTCTCTGAGTACAACTGATAATGTCATGTTGAAGGACTGCCATCTGATAAGCCATATAAAACCACATCTCAAGACAGTCCATCAGCAGGGGGTGTGGTGACAACAAAAGCAGGAGAAATCATCCACCCACTGGTCAAAGATTTGCCCCATAGGACATTAAGTCTCCCACTCTTCTGGGCTGTGCAAATGTGGGCACTGAGTCTCAAGTCTTTCCACGACTTGGAATAAACAGGGAATCATTGAGGCGGAGGTTAGAGACCCATGCGGCTGTGAGGGGCTGTCAGCTGCACCAGTGTGAAGTCAGGAGGAAGCCGTGCAGAGTTGGCCATGAAGCAGCAGCCAGGATAGAGGCAGTGGGGCTGAGAGGATCTGAAGTGGGGCAGGCGAGACGGCTCTAGCCGGCCCTAGGGTCCAGGACAGCCTGCTCTGCATCACTCAGCCCCAATCCGGATGTTAATGGCTCTGGGAACATGTCAGCCTCTCCCTGAGGTTTCCTCCTGCGGGTTCATGGTGGAGAACTTTTCTCCCTGGGCCATCCTGCCAGGTAGAGTGGGCCAGAGGAGCAGGGGCAAGTACCTGGGAGCAGCTTTCGGAGTCCCCAGGCCCTGTGCTTCAGGGAACAGGCAGCCAAGACAACATCCATGTTTGCTTGGAGCACAGAGTCTCCAGGCGCTGCCTGGCCCTGGGTGGCAGCCTCTCCGGAAGGCAAGAGAAAATTTCCTCTCCCACCCATGACCAAGGGCCCTTCCTTCAATGTGAAAACATCCACCAAATCAACCCCACAAGTTAAAAATTTAAACCCTAATATTCACTTTTAAAATCATATGCCGTCAGATAACATGTTTTATATTATAGAGATAAGAACCAAGTAGATTCAGGGGGTTCTTTGCAAAACTGGATAACGCTACTACTTCAGTTAACATATTAAAAATAACAAGAAGATAAAATAAGTTAAAACTGCAGAAAGGGACAGAAGACTGAAGTAGAAAATACATATGCTTCTTGTCTGACATTTTCCGAAGAGCCTTTCTTGAGTGAGTGGCAGTTGAAAGGACAAAAGGTAGAAGGCATCTGGAAAAATATTAAGAGTTTTGTGAAAGAAAATCAATCAAGAAAGATACACAAACCTGATTAGGAAAAGAAAAAATGTATGTTGTAACATATAGAGCAGGCTGTGAACGGGTGTCTGGTTCCTACAAGATTAGAGAAAATAACCCGAGGTCAGGGTCTCCTTCCTCTTCCACTCCGTGCTTAGCATCACCCACCTGGAAGCTGCTTCCTCCTGGCTTCAAGCAATTTGCTGAGAAAGAATATTTTTGCTGCTAAATGATCTCACTTCCCAGTGGCTCCTGCAGCCACTGGCTCTGAAACCAGCCACCTCGCTGGAGAATGGATAGATTGCAGCCTTGGCGTTCAAGAGGCCCTCACTGGGAGCCCACGCCCCACCCCACTGTCTGCTCCTGGGGTTTTGAAAGGTTCTGATGCAAAAACGGAAAGTCAAGGCAGGAATAAAGGTTCCAGGCCTGCGAGGCCCTCGTTTGCAGAGGAGGCCTGCTTTCGGTGTAAGCTGGGGAGGGATGTCTGAGTTACAGCATCTCATTGCTTAGCTTTGAAGTTGTAAATCAAGAAGGTGCCAGCAAAACAGCCCGCCAGGCCAGGAGCACAGCGAGGGTGCTGGTGCTTAGGAAACCTGTGGCTTGCTGAAGTTTCTCAGGCCTGAAGTGCAGGAAGCAGGAGAGAGAGCAACCCCGGGCACGAGGCCTCCGCTCCAAGGTGACCAGAGCACAGCCTCTTGAAAAAGTGTTCCTGATAAAACGGCCTCTGGCGTTGCAAGAAGCATGTGCTTCCAGAGTCCAAGGGAGAGTTACCAGGCATCGGCAGGGGTGCGGGGTCCAGCTAATCCGGCTCTCCAACTGCTGTTGACGGACACTTCATTCTGCTTTAACTTTCGAGTCAGCAGACTTCCAGGGTCCTTTGGCTCTGTGGTTGGATATTTTGATATCAAAATCCAATGAACAGTAGGAACAGATGTGGGAAATTAGCAAAAGATGTTGACAACTATTTTTGCCTTTTTTCAACCCCAAACTGGAACACCCTTTCCTCCAATGCCTTTTTATTCTCATTATCGTGCATATAGGAAGTAACCTGATGGTTTGTTTATTTCTAGACTTACATTCTTCTGCCCTACATTAACATCCCCGTCCCGTGGGGGCCCGGCATCAATTATCCTGGTGGGAAGGTGGCCACCACCCCCAGCACCAGACGGGCTGGTGCAAGGCAATGTCGACACAGACGCCGGAGCTCAGCAGCTGCCTCGTACTCTCACAGTAAATTAAATGCATGTGAAAAGATTATCTCTTACATTTATCATAACAAGATTTTGCATTTATGTCTTTCTCTCTTTTTAAATAGGAATAAAGATCTCATATACATTTCCTAATTTATTATCTAGTATTTATTATAGGAAGAGAGTTTTGTCTAATCACAACTCGTTAAAATCGCATATTATTCACAATAACCCACCGCTAAAGACTCATCACGGTAGCAAAAAAGAATAAAAAATGTTTTTGAAATGAAACTTCATTTTAAGCACTTCTCTTTGGAGACGGTCCAACATGTTAAAGAAAAGAGTGGAACGTGTGTAATAAGATACCTTGGCAAAAAAAAATTTGCCGGAAAAAAAAATATGGAAGAATAAATAACGTCAAGGAAACTTAAAATACTTTGCGAAAAATACGGTAGGAACTCTGTGACCCAACTCAACATGGCTGCTTTTAACTGTACCCTCGTGAAGAAAGAGAAGAAAAGGGTCAGGGCAAGAATCGACCCACCCTCGCTCTTATTTTTAATCACGATTCCTTTTCGCTCTCCAGCATTGGTTCTGACTCAGAGGCCTCTGGTTAGCCAAATGAAGCCGTTCCTCGGGCCCCTCGCGTTTCGGCCGAGCCCCGCGTTCAGGTCGTTATTCTCGGTGCAGAGGCAGCAGCATGGCCTGGGTGGTTCCCGCGAATGTCACCCCCACAGCAGGCCTCTGCGATGGGGGTTAGGAACACTCGGTTTGCTGAGCGAGAGGATTCTGGCGTCAGCTATGTGGCATTTTCCACATGTTTAGCCTGAAAGAAGACATTTGTTTGGACTATATGCTTCTGTGTACTTTTTTAATGCAATAAAATTGACAGATGACTCCTTTTTGCAACAGGTTTGGAGAAAGAAAATGTGGCGGTTCTACCCTCCCCTTTCTTCGTGATGGCTGTTTAGACAGCAGTCTTAAAAAATCACTAGTCACTAAAGTCCCTCATGCCCGTTTCATATTGTGTTGATTCATATTAAATTCATGACAACAAAAAAGCAACTTGAGGCACTTTTGGAAATGACCGCTCTTTAGTGCGCCTCTCCTTCCTCCGGGCTCGGTGGGCCCAGCGCCCATAAAGCTGCCTGCTGTCTTGTGTCATGAAAAGAAACAGCTTTGCCTGGGAATGCCATTACTGTGTAATGAGGCATGCAGCAAAATATACCTTCAGCAGCCACTTGATGAAGGCTTGCTGACACACCAGACCAGACAGAAATGTTTTTTTGTATGTTCTTCCTTATTTTGTCCATCAATCACGTCATTAGTCAAAGCAGACAAGCCTGTCAGCCCGGCCCAGATGCGGAGTGGCAGGCGATCCGCGGACAGGTGTTCCGGCTCCCCCAAAATGAAATCCTGAAAGGAGAAAGGAGCCAAGACCTTGTTTCAAGGGCTGGAATGTCAATGAGGGAGAAGAGACACCGAGGGGAGAAGTTCCGGAGGAGACTCCTGAGGGGTCGACCAGCGTGGCTCCTGGCATCGCCCCACTGAGCCACACAGGGACTCAGTTTGGGAGAGGTTGAAGGAATCAAGAACAAAGCCCATTTATTTCTCGTGGTCAGTGAAGCATCCAAATATAATATTCAAAGACAATAAATAAGTGAAACTTCCCTTGCAACCCTCTTCAATATCCCAAATGCATAACATTAGGTTGGGTGGTTCAGACACCCTGGGCCACCCGGACCCGTCTGAGCTGTCTACCTGAGGCTGGCTGGGAAAACACGGGCTCCAAATTGCTGGCACTGGCAGCAGCATCGCTCATGTCCAGGGAAATCAGCCGCCCCTCTTGCAGAAACTGCCCCTCCTCCCCAGCACATCCCGGAGCTTCTTCCTCACCGGCGCTGTTTTTGCAATGCTTTCTTTCTGGAACTGAATGGGTTAATGAAACCCACCATATGGAGTCATCTTCAACGGTTAATTTCTAGCTTTTCAAGCAAGCCCCGAAATGAATTCCAGTAATGAGCTCATTGCTCAGTTACCTCCTGGTTACCAAGAAGGACTAGCAAACCAGGCCCCTACCCCCACCCAGCCATTTCAACCACAGTGGCCAAGGTGACACTTTGTGATGGGCCAGCTGAACTGTGGTGTGAGCATGGTTTTTCATTTTTAAAATAGACTTTTTAAAAAATAGTTTTAGATTTACAAATTGAAAAAATAATACAGAGAGTTCCCAGATACCCTGCACTCAGTTTCCCCATCACTAACATCTTAAATTAGTAGGGTACATTTGTTACAATTAATGAACCAATACTGATACAGTTTCATTAAGTAAAGTCCATACTCTGTTCAGATTTTCTTGGTTCTCCCCGACATCCTTTGTTCCAGGATCCTGTGCAGATACTGCAGCGCGCTCAGTTGTCAGCTTAGGCTCTCAGCTGCAACAGTTTCTCAGACTTTCCTTGTTTTTGGTGACCTTGACAGTTTTAAGGAGTACTAACATGTGCCATTTTTGATAAATCATTTGTTTTTTTAAATTTAGAATGTGTGTGTGTGAATACGACATCCTTTACACTTCAATAAATAATGGCGCAGAATAAAGGGGAGAGAGGAGAGGTAGGAGGGAGGGAATTAGGCCCACCGAAAGGTCAGAAGTCTTTCTACAGCGCCAGCGAGAAGATTCCTCCGCTCCAGTCTCTCCCGGAGTTGACCTTTCCGCGGCTGTGCTGAGCAGGAAGGGGCGATAGCTGCTACGAGATTCAAACCTACACTTCCACCTTTAACTGAGAATTAAACCTGCGGATATGTCCTCTGGGGCTTCCAAAAGGAAAGCAAGCACATCATCAATCTAACCGGCCATTAGATGCCACCGTGGCCTGATTCCATTTATCTGGGCCTGTGTGTGGGTTGAGTGGGGGCTGTGGAGACATCAGGCGAGGATGACTTGAGGGTGACGTGAGAGTAGGGGCCGAAGAGAAGCAGGCCTGTGGCTCATCTGGGCACCTGAGTGCACCCAGCCTCCCAGGATGGGGACAGAAGGGGCTGTGTAAACCCATCCCTTTGCAGATGCATCACAGGCCCTCTCTTCCCTCTCTCCTGGTCCTTGTTTGTCTTCTCTTGCCTTTTCCATCTTTCTTCACAAAGCTCAAAAGGGCCAGGGAGGGAAGAGGTGGTGAGGTTGGGAAAAGTGTGGTCACTTTTGCTGATTAAGAAAAACCATTCATTCATTTCCTCTGCTTCAATATCTCAGCTGGTGAAGAAATAGTGTCTCTGAAAGAACCTGCAACTGCCAAGGAACCAAAACCCTCAGCAGCTTGGTACCCACCGCATCTCACCAACAGCCTAAATGCCACCTATAAGCGATGTTGTTAAATTACGCTTTACATTTCATCCTTGCAAGTACCCCAGCTTTTCCAGCACATACACATGTTTTATGAGCACGCCTTTCACCCAGAAGGTCTACAAAAAGTAAAATAAATGAATCCAACACTCTAGTCAGCCTGGATCATCTGCCATTTATTCTTAGATGGGACAAGTGACAATTTGAAAGCTATGCTCACACCACAGGAACTTCCAAGCCCGATGTGCAGTATATAATCAGTCAACCGACAGATCAGTCAATTTTACAGAATATCTATTGGGTGCTAGGCCAAGTGGAAAGACTGGATCCTGCCTTCAAGGACCTTCAGACAGTTGAGGGAACAGGACTGGCTGCATGTCCCCCCTTTTGACTGGACAGGCGACTGGAAGGTGAGTTCCCCTGACTCAGTGAGGGTCAACTCAGGGAACAGAGGGAGCTATTTAGATTTGGGGAGGAACTCAGAAGTGGGACACAGAATGTCTAAGCCAGGTCTCTATGGCTCCTGGTTGTGAGGACAAGCAAAGGCAGGGCTGGATTGGTCCTTGAGAAAGCAGAAGAGGGTAAGATGGTAAGAGGAGAGAGCAAATACAGACGCGTGGAGAGAAGCTGAAATGAATACAAGACCGTGTGGTCTCAGAGAAGACATGGCTGTGTGTCCTGATTCCAGTCGCTCCTGCCGCCCAGGGGCATTTCCTACCCAGGTTTCCAGGGAAATAGCCCCAAAACCTTCCACCTAACCCCCACCCTTGCTTAGACAAGCCTGGGGAGGGTGGTGTTTTCCGTCTCAAATGCGCCTTTCTGAGACCACATCTCCCCAATGGACTTTGAATATAGGAAGCGTCCTCTAAGTGAGAAGAAGCAGAAACAGTTGTGGGAGGGGACATCGGAGAGGAGCCACAGAGTTTTGAAGTGTGGGAAAGACTCAGAGAATCAGAAGAGAAGGGGTTACTTCACATTCTGTTATGTCAGAACACTAAACATGTGATGTCAAGTGAGTGGTTTCTGGTTTCAAAAGATACTGTAGGAAAAACGGTAAAAGTTCTCTAAAATCAAAGAAATGAAGTGAATCTCTCAACTTCTTCACTAAGACCTGGAAAAGTCCAGCTTCCTAAACCCCGCAGGAGCACGCTGCCATTCAGGAGAGGTTTCCTATGATACGCAGTCCTCTGTACCTCACTGTCTTGTCGTTACCGCTCTATGTAAAGCTAAGATGTGTGGTAGTAATGGACTATATCCTCAGGTGAACATCACTCTGTCTTTCCCCCCAAGAGAACACATCTGAGGAATGAAAATGTTCATTTTCAATAAAATATTATGTGAATGATACAATATAAGAAAACATATGGTTCTCATGAACGAGTTTTTGTGGGGTTTTTTGTGAGTTGGTTTGCTGGGAGTGCCCAGGACCCTGGCAATCTCCAGCTGGGCAAGCTCGCTGGACTGCAACATTTCTCCGTTTTAGGAGCCCCTGTCAATGTCTCCCAGAGGAAAGTCATGCTCTCTCAGATTTGTTCAGGTCTCCCTTCCCAGTGCCTTGACCTACACTACGTGAGGAGGCCCGGTGGTGCAAGCAGCAGCCCTGAGGCTAGGACCACAGTAGCCAACATTTGCTGGGTCTTCAAAGGACCAGGAAGTGCTGGCCCCTTCTGACGGCTACCTGTCATCTGAGTGCCAGCCATGCAAAGTGGAAATTAGCAGCCCCACTTTCACGAGGGTCTCAGACAGGCTATGTAATTTACATGAGCCGAAGAGTCTGCAAGTGGCGGTGCCTGGATGAGGGCTGGTCCCAAGGGCTGCAGGGCCTCTGACTGCTGTGACATCATGCTGTGCTCCTTAATATTTAGAGCTTGGCAATGGGTGGAATTTGTACATCCAAGACCATCTGGAGAGTCTGGAGATTCAGACACAGCAGCTCCTTGATTTATAAATGCCTTATTAGAGAGCTTTTGCAGGAAGTTTCTGTGCAGCCAGGTAGGTTTCTATTTCTACTGAGAACAAATAGAGAGACTTATTGTTGCTCAGTAGGTTGAGAAGAAGATTCAGATAGGTGCTAAGATCGGAAATACGGTTTTATTCATTCTTTTGGCCAAGCTCATTGTAAGGTGTGACTCTCAGGGTTGCCACACTGCTGAGGACAATGGGAAGACAATACAGCCAAGGGTCCCAGGACCATCCTGCCTTCAAGTACCAATGCATGGGCACGGAGGCCTGGTGCACCCTTGAAAAAGACAGATAATGTTTCAAGCTTCTGAAAATGTAACATGCTCCTCAGTGCTCTGTAGAACCATTGCGTTCCAACTCCTTTGATGACACAGGATGTAAAGAAACGGCCAACTGCACTGCTGGAGGCCCCAGGGGTGGACGGCACCAAGCTCCAGGCTGGAGGCCCACGGGAAGCAGAGGCTCCTCTGGAATGCCAGTCCACACGCTGTCATTGACCTTTGATCGGCTAGCCTCCAGGCTGTGCCGTGGAAAGCCCCAGACATCACACTGACAGGGAGGCTGGGCACAGCTCCACCCCTGGGGGCTTAGCAGTGAGCAGGGGAACCTCTACACATAACTCCTAGAATGTTCCGCTTGTCCCGAGTCAACAAAAAGATGTTTTCCATTATGGTGCCTCCCTGCATCCCCAGCATGCCCGGAGCTGGGGCACCCTGTGAGTGTCCTCTGAGCGTGTGTGTTCCCATGTGTTTGTCTGCAGCTGCACGAGCCCAGATGTTCCCGGGGCTACAGCCAGCCCGCATACATCTCTCCTACCCTACCTGGAGGCACTCTGATGGGAACAGCGCAAGGGGCGACACACAGGTGCCCTTGGGGAGTCAATAATTAGGGGCTCCTTCACACTGATATATCTAAATATTTGTTCAGCATTTACTGAGTGAAGGGGGAGGAAAGCGATATTTAGTAACAAAATTGTATACCTTTTTAAAAAAAATTTATCTCAGTAATAACTCAACATAAAATTGTAAAAAGTTCAAACATTACTGAATGCACACAGAATAAAGGTGTAAGCCCCCAAATAGACCTGCCCCACCTCCATCACCTCCTCCACCGTAAGCACTGTGAAGCAATTAGATGTGTGTCTTTCCTGTCACTTTTACTACCCATATCCATAACTAGGTACAGTCATACGTCACTTAAGGATGAGGATACCTTCTGGGAAATGCATTGTTAGACAATTCAGTAGTTGTGCGAACATTATAGAGCGCACTTACACAAACCTAGATGGTATAGCCTACTACACACCTAGGCTCTATGATACTAATCTTCTGGGACCACCGTCACGTATGTGGTCTGTCATTGACCAAAACGTCGTTATGTGGCACATGACTGTATATACAAATATATATATGCACAAATTGGATTTTCATGTAAGTGAGGCTATATTATATATATTTTTTGTACTCCAATTTTTTCTCTTAATTCATTTCAAAGATCTTTTAAAACCAATATATGTTATTGCTATTCTTTTTAACAGCTATTTAGTCTTCCATAGTGTGGACATACCATAATTTTATTATAAAATATTTGAAGTGCTTCTAATTTTTGGCATTATTACAAATAAGGCTTTGGAGTACAATCTTGTATAAAAGTCTTTGAACACTCATGGAAATCTTTCTTTAAACTAGACTTCTAGAATTAAAATTACGTGTTTGAAGAGTGTGTATATTTTAAATTCAGAGAACTTCACCAAATTGCCCTTTCAAAAGGCCTACTCGACGTTTCATCAATGGGAGATGATATTGTGTATTTTTTACCTCATAGCCTTCTCAGGCTGTATCAGTCATTTAAAATTTTATCATTTTAAGGTATAAAAAGATATAATCTTGTTTTAATTTAGATTTCTCTGTTTATTAGAAAGTTTGGATGTTCTAAAATATATTTATCAACTATTTGCATTTCCTGTTCTCTGAATTATCTCATAATTTTCTTTGTCTAGTTTTCTTTTGAGTTGTTTTTACTTTGCTTTTGGATTTTGAACAGTGTTTTACAAAGTTTAGATAGCAATTCTTTGTTAAATGTGTTGTAAATATTTCTCATAATATTTTGTCCTTTGTTCAGAAGATTTTTATTTGTTTTAATGAAGTCAAATATGTCAACCTATTGTTGTTCACAGACTCTGGGCTCCATATTCTAAGATTATTTCCTTTGTTTTTATGAATTCCTTAATCCATGTCAAAATTTTGTATGTTGTGAAATAGAGGGCTAATTTTCGAGATGAATAGTCGGCTCTCTTCATCATTGGTTAATTGGTCCACTCTTTCCCCTCCCATCCAAAGTGCTGTCTGTCATAAACTAAACTCTCAACGACATTGTTCTGTTTCTTCCCTCTTGAATTTATTCCATCGATCTCTTTCTTTCCTTGGACCACACGGTTCTACTTGCTATCCCTTAGATTAGTGGGGAACTTTGGGGGAAATTAGTCCTCCTACACCAGCTTTCTTTTTTTTCAAAGCTGTGATCATGATTCTTGTGAAATCTCCCTCCCTGGTGATTTTAGAATCTGCTTGTCACACGTCTTTAAAAATCTCTTGCTGAGATTTGGTTGGGAGGCGCGTCAGACAGCACTCTGCCCCAGTCTCACCCGACAGCAAGCCCTCTGTCCCAGATGCTGCTGGAACACTTCCTACGACAAACTCCCTGCAGGCGAGTCTTGGTCTCAGACTCCGCTTCCCGGGGAAGCAGTCCTCAGCCCAAGACGGGAGAGCACTGGCTATTGAATGGACAATTAATTTGGGGGGATCTGACATGTTTGCATAATTACGTTTTCCCATCTTCAAGTTCTCCTCAGTTGTGTGATGTCTTTCATGTCCTTTATAAACTTTTACAGTTTTACTCATACAGGTCCTGAACTTTTTCTGTTAGCTTTATCTCTAAATGTTTTACATGCTTGTTGCTATCAAACAGGTTATTTTCACAGTGTATTTCATTGCTGCTGTTGTTTAGAAATGCTCTTTTTGTGTATTTATCTTGTATCTAACTACTTTCAAATAATATTGCCAAGGAATTTACTTTATGTTTGTGAGGTGTGCAAACATATCAGCTATAAACAGTGATGGTTTTGTTTCTTCTGTTACACTATTTAACTACTCACTTAATTTCATTTCTGTGTTTAGTGGCTGGGACTTCAGAGTATCATCACTAGCTTTTTAACTCCAAATAAAATAATTCTGATTTTATATCATTAATTTGGATTTCTTAACCTTTTTATTGGATTAAGACATTTTGTTCCTCTCTTAGCTTATTATGGCTTATAAAAATTATAAATGAAAGATTAATTTTACTTGATGCCTGTTCATATATTTCTATTTTAATCTGTTAATTTCATTAATCACCACAATAGATTTCTGAAGGGTTAGTTATCCTTTCATTCTTAAGATAAACTCAACTTAGTAACAAGCAACATGATAATATTTTATTTAGAGTTTTTTGTATCTACGTTCATACATGAAAATTTCAATTTTCTTTTTTATGCTACACTCGTCTTCTTTTACTGTCAGGGAAATATTACCATTATAGAATGAGCTGGGAAGGTTTCTGTGGAACATAAGAATTATCTGTTTTTGTTGAAGGGTTAGTAAAACTGATCTACAGATGGTCAAGATCTGGTGCAGTTTTTAGGAAAGATTTTTTTACTATTTTTCATTTTTTTTCCTACAAATTCTGGTCTTTTACGATTGTCCATGTGAATCAATCCTGGCGATTTGTATTTACTAGAAAAATTTCTATTTTAGCTGCATTTTAGATTGTATTAATGCTCCCTGAATGTTTTAATCTCCACATTATCTGAAGTGATATTCTTTTCTTCATTTCTGATATTATGTATATTTGTATATCCTATTCTTTTCTTCACTATACCGCCCAGAAATTTTTGTCTTTTCAAAAAAACAGATATTAAAGCTAATAGTGTTTCTTCTATTTCATTAATTTTTATTTGTTATTGTCATCAATTCTGTCTTAATTTCTTTAGGTTTATACTCTTATCCTTTCTCTAACTTGTTGAGTTGTGTGTTTCATTCATTTAATTTCAACCATTTTTGTTTTCTAGTATATGGACTGAAGGTTCTTATGGTCTCCATCAGCTGTTTAAAAAAATATTTGTGTGACTAATTTTTATCATGAATTTATTATTTTTATTTTAGTCCCTTTAACTCAAGGGATATATTAGAAATCTGGATTTTTAATGTGGTCTGTCTTTATGATCCATATGATTTCTGATTTGAGGAATTTAGAGAAGCTTTCTTTGTGGCTTAATGCATAGTCAATTTTATAAATATTTCATGTGCGTTTGAAAATAGTGTGAGTATTTTATTTGCTTAGAAAAAGTGTGTGCAGATATACACACATATATAGTCAAGCTTATTATTGTATTATTCAAACCTTTAAATCTTCTTAATTACTTATTTTTCTTTTAATCTGTGTGTTCTTAATTTATTGAGTTCTGCTAGAGATCAGGCAAATATCTCCCAGTGTAAGTGAGGATTTGTTACATTCTCCCTATATTTCTCCTACTTTTTGCTTTATATGTTTTGAAGCTGTGTTGTTGGGTATATAAAGGCAGCCTTTACAAGAGGAACTCAAGCCTCTTGTCCAACATGCTGCTTTTACCTGAGGGATAGAAAGTAGTGTGATGCAGGATGAATGAAGGCATTGTGCCAAGAACAAAGTTTGGTAAATTAGGCAACTGACCGATTATTAAGGCCTTTCGGTGTCAGGCTGTGGGTTTGGGCTTTTGTTCTCTATGTAATGGTGTCATCGAAGGGCTTAGCCATGGTCCTGATTTTGTTAGAAGGATCACTCCAGCTGAATTATGGGAATGATGATGATGTGACAGGGTGGACAGACCGACAGGCAGGGAGGGGTCACTAGGTACCGAAGAAGTTTAACACAGAAGGTTAATGGGACTAGAAAAGAAGGCCTACGCGTCACCAACACTTAGCATCCACACAGCCGTTTCACAGGGGAGCAGATCCTGCAGACCCACTGGCCACGGAGGCTGTGGCAAAAATGCTAAGAGACCTCAAGTGTTCAGTTTTGAGGATGAAAGATGTTCACTGCAAAGGAGGGCATGATGAAACCCTCCGCCTGAGGGGCCGTTCAGGCTGAAAACATGGAGAAACTCCAAAATAGCATAACAGGTTCGTAAATGATGAGCGCACACTTGGCTATTAGGAAAGACGGAATATATCAGAGGTACTGCCCAAAAACAGACATCAAGAAAGACAAGCTTGTTGGTATCACCTCTGAGGGGCTGGATGGGTCAAGTGGGTGGCCATGTGGAGCTCTCAGCTTCTGTTTGGCCCAAAAGGAATGAAAGCGGTCCAACGGCATCAGATGTGGTCTCTCTGTGCTGTCGTTGACACTTGTCCTGCAGTAGGGGACAAGTGGGAAGGCCTGGACCCCAAACACCAAACAACCCAGGGATTGTTCCGGTTTGACGGAGTAGCAGTCTTCTTAGAGGCATGCTGGTCCCTCAAACTCGGGGAAAAGTTGTTCTCCTCCTATCACTCTGCTAAGACGTCCAGGCAGCCCTCCCTGTGCGACAGCAGTGCTGGAGCAGGTGCGCCTCTGCCACGCGCTCCCCAGAGTCACGATCCTGTAGCACCCTCTCCCCAAGCGGCAGGTCAAAATGAAGCTATGTTTCTTGGGGAGAAGCTAACAAAATATGGAATGTTCCGGGGAGGGAAGGGAAGAAAAACATCAGAATAAATTAAACTTGGAGTTTCGATGCTGACCTTGAGTATTCAGTCTGTTTTCAGAACTTGGGGGTCAAGCAACGTCTGTTTCCAATTAATTTTAGTCTTTATCATTTTTCTTAAAGGAAAACATGCCTTTATAATCAAGAGCTTCTCTGTGTTTAAAAAAATAAATAAAGTCCAAGAAAAGTGCCACCATTTAGAATTTGCTTTTTGCCACAGAGAAATGTAAAAATTGTATAAAGAGGGTTAAAGAGAACCCCGAATATCCATTATTGTTTTATGAAAGAGTTCTTTTTCAGAAAAGTTATATAACTGTAATTTTGGAAAAGCATCATCAAATTGTGTTTGGTAAATTGATGAAACAAGCATATGAACATACTTTGTTTGACCTAAAACTATTTTTAAAATTTTTGAATTTCTTTCATTGTGCCAACATCTTTCTTTCCTTCGTTTCTTTTTTTTTTTTTGAGGAAGATCAACTCTAAGCTAACATCTGCTGCCAATCCTCCTCTTTTTGCTGAGGAAAACTGGCCTGAGCTAACATCCGTGCCCATCTTCCTCTACTCTATGTGTGGGACGCCTATCACGGCATGGCTTGATGAGCAGTGCCATGTCCACACCCAGGACCCGAACCGGCGGACCCTGGGTCTCTGAAGCAGAACGTGCGAACTTAACCGCTGCGCCACCAGGTTGGCCCCATGCCAACATCTTAAAATCAGGAGATTTCAAGTAAAGATCTGAATTCCTTTTTTATTTTGAAAGATGTAGAGCTCTGACAATATTTCACAGAAATCAGCCTGCACCGAGTGCCAGCTGCCCTTTAGACTCACACGCCCTGGTTCATCACCACCCGCCTCTCCAGGCCTGGAAGGCAGTTGCCACTCTGTGTTAAGTTTGAGTGACAGTTTGACTTGGAGTAGAATTGTGAAGAAAGTGATACACAGGTTGCTATCAAAGCAGAAAAATAAAACCGACGCCATGAAATGTGAAGGTTTCACCGCAATTGGTATATTTTACACCCAGCCATCTTTATTCATTTATGTTATTCACCTGGCCTCTGTCAGCCTGACATTCATGGTCACTTCCGGCCACTTCCAAGCACAATGCAGCATACTCTAGGCCCTCCTCTTGGGCGAGGCTCAGGATGGCCCTCCTGGGAGGCACTCACTTAGGGACGGCCTCTTTATTCGTGAAATGTCTGGCTCATTTTCCCTTGGGTTCCCAGCCCGAAAGGTCAACAATGGAGGGCAGATGGAGAACATGAGATAACATGAGATCTCTCCCACTACACACGCAGAGCAACACTGGATAAGATATAATAACCCAAAAGTATTAGAAATGCAAAGCTGAACTTGAAGAAGGAAATCCCCAGGGGTCAGCAGTGCAGAGGGGACTGACAGAGTGGTGAGCGTTGCACTGATGCTGTGGCTGACCTTGGGATGTGCAGGGACAACGGGGGACATTTGCATTAGTTCCCTAGGGCTGCCATAACAAACTGCCGCAAACTGTGGGGCTTAAATCAACAGAAACGCATTGTGTCACAGTTCTGGAGGCCAGAAGGATAGAACCAAGGTGTCAGCTGGCCCATGAGCCCTCTGAAGGTGCTGACGAAGAACAGATCCATACCTTTCTCCCAGCTTTTGGTAGCCTCTAGTGTTCCTTGGCTTGTAGATGCATCTTTCCAGGTTGCTGTCAAAGCAGAAAAATAAAAGCTATGCCATGAAGTCTGAAGGTTTCAAAACAATTGGTATATTTCACACCAGCCATCCTTATGCACTTATGTTATTCACGTGGCCTCTGCCAGCCTGGTGTTCATGGTCACTTCCAGGCCACTTTCAAGCGCAAAGCAACGACTCAACATACTCTTCCCACTGCGTTCTCCCCGTGTGTCTTTATACTGCCTTCCCTCTGTGCGTGTCTATCCCTGTGTCTAAATTTCCCCTGTTGATAAAAACTCCAGTCATATCGGATTGAGGCCCACCCTGATGAGCTCATGTAGTTGATTTCCTATGTAAAGACCCTATTGTCAAATAAAGTCACATTTTGAGGTACTGGGGTTTGGACTTCAACATATCTTTTTGGGGGGACGTCATTCAATCTGTAACAGTACCCCTTGGGGCACCCAGGACTGAGGTTTTAAAAGCTGCGTGGAGACTGAAAATGAGGCTTTAGCCCAGTGTGCAGAGGAGTTGGAACATGAAGCTTACCTCAAGATAGGACCCTCGGAAAGCTGCATGCTCACTTAAAGGGGGGGCTGCGAAAACAATTCACAGACCATCCTGGAGAGGGGAGACAGATGCTCACTCCATGATCTTGGTCCAAAAGCTTGCTGGAGAATTCAAATCCCCAGCCTAAAACTGTTGAGGGTTTAAACTTCAGCCTCTAGAAGATCCAGGAAACTTTAAGCCCCTAAAAGTTAATATGAAATTTAATTTGGGATGGTGATCATCCCGGGGCACCAGAAGAAGCAGAGAACATTGAACCTCTGTGAGAGGACGAGCCAGTGACCCAGTCCCCCGGGCCTCTCCCCTGTCGAGCAAGGCCGCCTGGTAAGGGGCTAACGACAGCCACTACCGAGCAGATGGGAGAGCCAGAGATGAGGGGCAAAAGTCGGCGGAAACAATGAACAAGTGGACTAGAACCCCACATTTGAGACATAGAACGTCAATTTTAAAGGCGTTATATAAGATGTCTGTTTAAACGACTTTTAACACAAGATATATTTTTCAAAAGAATTAAACTCCTTAGGGAGAGTGAGGGGAGATGAAATGAAACACTTTAAAACGAAACACACGGACTTTTAAAAAGAACCAAATTGATAGAGCATTTGGAAGTTAAAAACATCGTCAAGGAAATTAGTGGCTGGGTTAAAGAGTGGATTAGACACAGCTGAAGATAAACATCAAAAGTCCATCCCTATGAGCTATAAAGAAACGTGAAATTATATTTCTTTATTCTCATCTCCGTACCTTTACAAAGGAAGATAAGGAAAGCAATACAGATTGCTGATGACTCTGAAGTGTCCACCAAATGCAGCCTTGCTCCATAGATGCAGCATGTACCCACAGTACCACTACCGCACCCAAGACATTTCATACGGACACAGTAATATTATATAATATACAGTCCATATTTACATTTACCCATTTGTCCTAAAAATACACCTTGTGTGTTTTGTTTTTTTTTTTTAGGATCCGATCAAGGATCTTACATTTGCTTTTGGTCACCATATCTCTTTTGTCTCCTGTAACTTATAACGACTCCTCCACATTTTTCTTCTAACTTCCACAGCATTGACTCTTTTGAAGAATCCAAGCCAGTTATCCTGTGAGGCAGCACCAAATCTGGATTTTTCTAACAGTTTCTCGTGATTGGACTCAGGTTACACACATTGCATTGGGAAGACGATAGAGAGCACAAAGCTACTGCAAAGATATCTTGAGCTTTAGTTAGCAAATTGGTGTTAGTTGTGGATCAATAATTAGTAATTCTGAAATTATTCTGTGTATACAGTAACTCAGAGCAAAAAAGTAAATATAAATCCATTAATATTTCTGGGAACTAGAATTTTCAATGAGAGACAAAGGAGATAGAAATGTGGACTAGGGGAAAGTGAGGAAAATGTCTGTGGCATTGGAATTGATTCGGAGGGATTGGTATGAACTCGATTTTCTTAAAGAAAGAAAAGAAAAAAATGAAAAAAGAAACACTGCATTTTCCAGCTCTTTCTGCTGAAATGGCCTAGAAGCAGTGACCATCCAGTAGCAATGAGCACCCAGAACCCAGATCTTGGTTTCCAGATGCCATTCTCCACTACAAGGAACCAGAGGTCCTGGGAGACATGGCTGATTCCAGGTCAGGGACAGAAGCGGGCAAGCTGACCTCAAAACAGCTTGTGACAGAAGGCAAGGACGTGCTTGAAGCTGAAGGGGTTCCTACTGGCCAGATTTGAGACACTTTGAGTATCAAAAAGAACAATGACAGTAACGGATTATAGCGTACGGACTAGAAAGGAATCCAGGAGTCTATGGTGATAGATTCCTACACATCCACACCAGCTAATAATTGTAGGAGTGATGACTGAATTAGGAAAATGCCATTTTGCAAACACAAATGTAATAATCGACTCAGTCATGGATTGTTCTAAGATCACTGGTTGAAAAATTGTGGAGAACAGGATATTTACATGCATTGCCAAGTGTCAGCCCACAGATTATTTACCAAACACAAAAAGCACAAGGCGTGTCCACGACGGGAGGGGCCTAGCAGTCTTGCCTTAAGCAGGTGAACAATCTTAGCATCACTAATTAATGGAACACCCTGACATCTCGTTCCTCCTAATGGGATGCCATAGGAAGTGCACATCATCAGTGAGGAATTGCTCTGGGTGGGGGGCACCCTATTCGTGCCCAAAGACTGATGTAGTCTGGCAAAAGGCAGAGAAAGGGAGCCCAGTGCATCCACAAAATGAAGGTAGAAGAGGATGCCCACACTTGTCAGGGGCTGAAATTTAGTACCAGGCACCCTGCTCTCTCTCTCCCAAAATTCCTCCCGAGTGGTACTAATTGTCCAGCTGCACCAGATTCCCCTGGCATTTCCTTGTATCCGGCTGTAGGGGTCCTGGCAATAGCTATTATTTAAATCTGTGATATCAGGCACCCATCTGGCACAAGAACATTTCATTCAGACCCAAAAGGCAGGTCCTGAGCTACTCTGTGTTTGATGGCGGGAATTGGAGCCAATCACAGATGGAGGGGTACTTTATTCCGTTCATGACCCCCAGCCAGGAAAAGAAATGCCAGCGTCACCCGAGGGATAAGCTGCCTCATGCGGCTGAGGACCACTGCCTGGGGCCCTGCTGGAAGGCTTGCTCCATCGTCTCCTCGGATGCCGCGATTAGCATCAGTGGTTCCCAGACTTCAGTGAGACAAGTGGCTGCCAGAACTGCCTCCGAGGTCAAGGCGTCTGAATGTCAGGCCAGCCCTGGCCGCGCTGCCGGGGCCCTGCGCTGCCGTTCAGCCACGAGGGGAGAAGGGTTCTACGCTTTCTACTTGTCCTTATTTTACCTTTCACAGGATATTTTTTGGCAGGTTGTAAAATACATCCTCTCTCCCCAGGAGATTCTCTGCTGTGCTGCAGTCCATCTAAACAAATATGTATTTACAACGGGTCCTTTTTAAAAACATGCATTATGTGCCTAACAGACTGAAATGACTCTTTGGGGGAAGCACAGCGCAGATCCCGGCAGTTTTTTTGTTGTCTACATCATTCACCTCTTTTATATGGCTATTTATTTTTCTGCTGGTTTGAATGGTAAGAGGGGCTATGTGGAGGAGAAATCATATACCCACACACGAACCACAATATATAAAACCCAAAGATTGGGCATATAGTACTAATGATGTTTGAGGCTGATGCGAAGTCGAGTTCTGCACGGAAGAAAGTCAAAAGGAACAAAAGACTCTTCCTCCTGGTTGTGAGTTACTTTATATGCTTAAAGTAGGCGGGAAATTCCCTTAGAAAGTACGGGAAACCCCTCTCAGATGGCTTAAGCAACAGGGAACACTATTTTCTCAAATACTACGAGCCTCCAGACAAGACTGCTCCAGGCTGGTTCATCCTGTGTTCAACAACGCCAACCAGGACCCAAGTTATTTCCACTCTTTCTCTTCACTCTCTTCGATGCATCAGCCGTGGTCCCACCAGAAGCCGCCATAACTCTAGCTGCCACATGAAGACCCAACAGCGGCCAGCGGAGGAAAACAGACCGTCCCTTCTTTTCGTACACTTTCAAAGTCACATGACCTTTTCTCCTAGCACCATTCCCTTCCCGTCTCATTACAGGCTTGTGGCTAAAGCAATCCCAGTAAGCAAAACGGAACCACAATGACCAGCCCTGACCAGAGGTTCTCCAGCTTTTGTCAACACAGATTATGTCTATCAAGATTTACCCTCTTAGAAATTGAAACCAAGAAATTTAATTTCATTTAGAAAACAATAAACCCATCGTATACTAATGAACACAGCATATAGTTACGAAAAATAAGTATATTTTCCAAAATTAGAAAAAAATGCAAGAAGAGTGGTATTCTTTTAAATTTTGGGTATTTTTTAATGCCTGGCTTAATAGAAGACAGCTGTGGTCGCCTATCTGCTTTTGCATTCAATCTGTTGTGGTACGTTGTCTGGCTGAAGTATAAGAATAAATCTGGCTGTGCAGAGATATGTAATTGCAAAACGGAGGAGGATTTTAATAACCTCTTGAGGTAACTGTGGATATTCTTTGATACTACACTAAACCTCAACAAGTGGTAGTTTTTTAGAGATTAGGTACATGTGGAGCCATAACAGAGATCTTTCCATATTCTGAGCTGTTAAAATCTATTGGTCTATCTTGCTCTTTGACTGGATCTTTACCGAGGCACGATATTCTAACATCATGGGTCGATCATTTAGAAAACATTGGTTCACTGAGTTATGCAGATTTCCTAATGTTGAAATGTTTTATTACACAAAATTGAGAAATCGTATTCCTTAATAACTCCACTGATGGGGGGTAGTGCTAATCCCATCAGCACTGGTTGGGGAGCTGGTGGGGGTAGTGCTAATCCCGTCAGCACTGGTGGGGGAGTCAGTGGGGGTAGTGCTAATGAGATCAAATGTTCTGGATCTGACCAGTCAGTCAGCCAAACTGCCCAGGGCAAGATACCAGGGGCAAGGATGAGAATGTTAAGACCCGATCCCAACACAAACGGATCTTACAACTTATAGAGAAGACAAGAAATGTTCATTCATTCATTCACTCGAGAAATGTTTGCCAGACACCGTTGAACTGGAGACCCTGGTGTGAATGAGACATGGTCCAGCCACCACGGACCTCGCATCCACATTAAGTAAACATGTATCTTTTGTCTGAGTATTTGCTTATCATCTAACTAAAGTTCTGACAAGCACTTTGAAGAAAAAGCAGAGGTTCATCACCTGTGGTCACTGGCTCCCAGTCTTGGAGAGGAGAAGAACTTCCCTGAGGACACGACCTGGGGAGGGACCCAGGTGAGGAGTTGGGAGAGGGTATCAGAGGGAGAGAGAAGGCGATTGCAGGGTCAGAGGCTCAGAGTTGGGACGGAGCTCAACACATTCGGGGAGGAAAGAAGACAGAGATCCTGAAAAAGGGAGAGTGGAGGGGCACGGGCTTGAAACGAAGCTGGAGGGCGAGGCTGGGCCAGGGTCACGAAGAGCCAAAGTGGCCCAGTTAAAGGTGTTTAGCTTTGTCCTAAGGGAATTGGGAAACCCTTAACAGGCTTAACCGGGGGAGTGACATGATAAGAACTTCATTTTTTTTTTTTAAACGTTGGTACCTAAGCTAACATCTGTTGCCAATCTTTTTTTTTCTTCTTCTTCTCCCCAAAGCCCCCCAGTACATACTTGTATATACTAGTTGTAGGTCCTTCCAGTTGTGGCATGTGGGACGCCGCCTCAACATGGCCTGATGAGCGGTGCCATGTTCGCGCCCAGGATCCAAACCAGCAAAACCCTGGGCTGCCCAAGCGGAGTGCACCAACTTAACCACTCGGCCATGGGGCCAGCCCCACGATCTTCATATTTAAAAAGTTTGTAGGCTTCAGTGTGGAAAACGGCCAGAACAGAGCAAGAGTAACTACGGGGAAATCGTGAGAGGACCGCCAGACTGAGCTGGCTTATGAGGAAACAGATCCCAACAGTATCTCACTCTGCTTGCCTTGCTCCTTGGTTCAGTTGCAAACACAGCCAGCCACAGCCCTCACTGCAGGGCTCAAGGACGAAGGAAGGTTGCAGAGCCATGCAGAGCCATGAGCACCGGCCACAGGTGGGCAGAGCTCAGGGAAACAACACCCACTCTGAGGAAATCAGTGGAAACTTACCCCACCAAGTTCTCCTCTTATGAAATGTGAATGCAAATCGATCGGAGATATGAAGAGGTCAGAGGTTGCAAAAGGAGGAGGTGGTCCTGGAGTCAGCAGTTAAAGACATATATGGTGGACATGAGACATTGACTTTATGTTGAGCCAGTACAACAAGTCTTGACCGATCATTGACCACGAGTCTTTTCTTGCTCTCAAGGAATGGGTGATTTTATGCTGAAACGGGATCAGAAAACCAACTATTAACTTTGCCTCCTGAAAGCAGTGTCTCCTCCTGCAGAGTTGACTTCCTCCAGAAGTAGAAAGGATATAGTTATTCCATTTTGGAATCATTGACTGGCATCACTTCTGCTAGAACTTTGTCCAGTTGCCAGGAATTTCCATCCTGATGATTGGGCCAGTCGGAGCTCTGCTGGGATGGCACTCACGGATCCTCTCAGTGGAGACCATGGCGGGGAAGCCTTCCGTGAGGTAATACTGAAACTAGGCGAATGTTTGGTGACACCAGAGAACATTCTCCGTGATGACCCAGGATAGGATGATGATCACGGCAAACGCCACAAATAAATCCTGAAGGATACCCAGGCAGGTCAGGACAGCAGAAGCTGTCAGTCTTCTGGGATTACACACGAGGGCTTAACCCTTTGCTGTGCTGAACCACCTGTGGTCGACCCTAAGCAAGTGGAAGCTCTCTTGCAAAAGATGGCTCTTGGCCCAGGTAAGGGTCTCACCTGAGCTCCAGTTCGCCACTGGGGATGACTACTAGGGCAAATTATTGGTAAAATAATGTCAGTCATGGTGGTCTCCTCTAAGAAATGGTGATTTACGACAATCACGGAACAGAGTGACCGGGGGGCTAGTCCAGCCCTGTGCCTCCACTAGCGTGGGGTGAGCCCTGCTGTACTGTGGGAAAGGGACCACAGACACTTTAAACGAAGCTTCAGACTCACTGACAGCCTGACTCATGGAAATCCTTAGATTGTCTCAAGCCACAGTCAGATAAAGCATAAACCCCATGGCTCAGAGCAGGGGGCCCAGCAGAGACCGTATCTGCTCATCACAGATAAACCATACCATTTGCTTGTGTTACATCTCCGGTACGTTTTAACTCAAAAATAAAACTCCTAATGGAATAGATGCGCTGCCTATAAATCTTAACGCATCCTGCATTATTAGTAGAACTTCTTTAAAATTCATAACTGATTAAGTCATAAACTCTTTTGATGAATAAGACCCCACATACCAAGTGGTGAAATACTACGAGACCTGGTAAAAGAATAAACCTGTTGAATAAATCTGCTACGCAAAAATTTATCTCCATGTTATATACAACGAAACCTTCCTTAAACAAAAACCCGATAAAACAGTAAACCTGCTCAAAGACTAAATTTGCTGCCCTCCAGGGCCATAGTTCTCACCTGCTTTTGGCGCTGCCAGGCAGCTCAACCTGTTTAACCTCTGTAGTCTTTTCTTACACCAATTTTTGCTGTTCTGCTTCAATCATTTCTATCCCTGCAAAATGTAAGGAATTTCCTAGAGACGCAGCACAGAACGTGATGAAGTTACCTCCTTGGCGACATTACTGGGGACAATGTTTACCTTCTCCCCAGTTTAGGTCATTACGTTGCTTCCCAGACAACCCCCCATATGCCTGCTTTCATGTTTTAAATTCTTCTCTACACACTTGATAAGTTTGTTTCCTTCATTCAGAAAAGGGTGCTGGTAGGCGGCCGGCCCCATGGCCTAGTGGTTAAGTTCTCACATTCCACATCTGCTGCCAGGGTTTCACTGGTTCAGATCCTGGACATCGACCTAGCACCGCTCATCAGGCCATGCTGTGGTGGCGTCCCACATAGAAGAACTAGAATGACCTACAACTAACATATATAACTATGCTCTGGGGCTTCGGGGAGAAAAATAAAAAAGGAAGATTGGCAACAGATGTTAGCTCAAGGCCAATCTTTCTCAACAGAAAAAAGAAAGAAAGAAAGAAAAGCAGAAAAAGGTGCTGGTCTCCTGCACCCGCTGCCTTTCTCATCTATACTAAAAGACAATCAGGGGAAGAGAAAGCAGGTAAAGAGAGGAAATGAGGAGGAGCTTTGAGACACCGTGTGGCAATAAGGGCCCTAATGGGAGTGACAAAGTGGACTCAGCACCTGTCCTTTCGCACCACCAAAACATGAGAGGACAGAAAAGACCGAGATGGGAAGTTAGAAATCCGACCAGTTGAAGGGGGACTTGCTGGCAGCCGTGGACAGACACAACCCAGAAGCACAGAAAGACTGACCACGATTCTTACTGAGCTCTCTCCTCCAGAGTGTGAAGACCATTGTGAAGGGAAAGAAAAGACAAGTAAATCTCAAAGAGAAAGAAAATTTGAGAATGGTTTTAAAGTTGATTTTTGTGCTCATCTTCTTTGCCAACTCTTAGACACCAGCTGGAAAAGTATTAATAAGCACTGAAAAAAACAACATAGACTCCATACAAGAGCTGAATTTCACAGTAGTACCCTGGGAAGCTCAATGCTGATTTCAACAATTTATCCACTGCAGAAATGATTTCTAGAATTCACCTTTTGGGAGTTCTTTCAAAGCTAGTTCTGCTAGCCTCTCCAGAAATAATACTACTAATTTTAATCATCATCAGTATCATCAGCAGCATCGCTACTTCACAATTCTTTTTTCAGGATTTGCATTCATTTCCTGGATAGTCACTGTATTCACCTGTTATTCACCTCATATTTTCAAGGCCTTGTGGCAGGTGTAGAGAGTGGAGTATTGTGGAAGGAGATAGATGAGCAAGGCAGACCTGCCTTTTACAAGCTTCTCCAGTCACTAGGAAGGCAGAATGTGCCCCACACCATGACAAGGACAATGATGACAGCATGCAGTGCTTGGTTTCTTGAACTTCATGGATACACCAAAAATATCATTTCTGGTTTTTTTTTACTCTCTCTGAGGCTGATGATGATATGAAAAGCAAATCAGTTGGGAGACAGTATTTTTCCCTCTTCATTATCATACTTATTAAGTAACAGATTTAATAGCTAATAACAGTTTTATTGAAGTGTAAGTCATATACCATAAAATTCATCTTTTTAAAGTGTACGATCAAGTAGATTTTAGTATATTCACAGAATTATGCAACTATCACCAATATCTCAGTTTAGAACGTTTTCATCAATTCAAAAAGAACCTCTGTACCCATTAGCAGTCACTCTCCACTTCTCTAGCCCCAGCCCCTGACAAGCATTAATCTACTTTCCGTCTTTTCGGATTTGCCTATTCTGGATATTACATATAAATGGAGTCATACGACATACAGTCTTTTGTGACTGGTTTCTTCCATTTAGCACAATGTTTTCAAGGTTCATCCATTCGTAGTTTTGTTGTAAGTTATGAAATTGAGAACTATGATATCTTCAACTTGGTTATTCCTTTTCAAGAATGTTTTAGCTGTTCTGGGTCCCTTGCATTTCCAAGCGAATTTTAGGATCAGCTTGTCAGTTTCTGCCAGAAGGCAGCTTGGGTTTTGATAGAAGATGCATTAAATCTGTAGATCAATTTGAGAATTGTTGCTTAATCCAATTGTCATCCTATCCATGAGCATGGGATGTCTTTCCATTTATTTAGATCTACTTTGATTTCTTTTAATGATGTTTTATAGTTTTCAGTATACAAGTCTCTCAATTATTTGTTAAATTTATTCCTAAGTATTACATTCTTTTTGTTTCTACTGTAAATAAAATTGCTTTTATTTTTTGGTTGTTCATTGCTAGTACTAAAAATACAATTGATCATGTATCCAACAGCCCCGCTGAATGTGTTTATTAGTTTTAACAGTTTTTCAGTGGATTCCTTGAGATTTCCTATATACAAGGTCTCATCTGTGAAAAGAGGTAGTTTGAGTTCTCCATTCTAATCTGGACGCCTTCTATTTATTTTCTTACCTAACCTGCTAGAATCTCTAGTGTTGAATAGGAGTGACAAAAGTGGGCATTGTGTGTTGCTCCTGGCACCCTCTGCCAAGACAGTCTGTGCTGCTGGGGCACTCTTTCAGTGCTCTGGCAGCTCACAGCTCTGCCTTAGCCTTCACTTCCTCATTGTGCAGAGCCTCAGGGACAGCCAGCGTTGAGAGGTTAGGGCTTTCTCAGGTCTTTCCTGGCCATCCTACAGCCCTGGGAATGTGCCCAGTCCTGCGCATGCACATGGGCTTCTAGATCCCCAGGAATATGTTGGAGCTTTTCAAAACCTCCCATGGTCATCTCATTCCCAGATTTGTCTTCTAAGTTTTTTGCCCTCCCTGGTATCACTGGCTCAAACCGTTATAATGTTAAATGATTTCTGCTGCTTGTTTTCAACAAGTGCCCTGCAGATAGGACTCTTCCCACTAAAGGATTTTTGAGTCAGATAAAGATAAGCACCGTGAATGAGGCTTTTCTGGGGTTCTGCCAAGTAGGTAAATACTGACACTTCTCAGGTATGGGGGCTTCTAGGGGATGCTCAAATCCACACTCCCCCCTTTGATGGCCGCTACAGTGCTGTTTTCATGTCTACTGTGGCTCTGAGATGGCCACTGCGCTGGGCAGAGGGGGTGGAATAAGGCTAGTTCAAACGCCTCCATGCTTGTTATTCTTACCAAGACTGAGCTGTTTTTCTTGAATAAGCGCTCTTCAGGTTGTTGGCAGCCTTTGGTTAATTTCCAGATTTCTGCAAACAATGACCTCAATGGTTTTTGCCAGTGCTCTTGCTGCTTTCGTGGAGGAACAGATTTTCAGAGATCCATACTCTACCATCCTAGAAACACTTCCGTTGTACTTATCCTGTCTTCTTCTTTCCCTTCTTCCTTGCATTCACCCAAAGCCAGTCACCCCATGAAACCACAAGTGTATTAATCAGATTGTCTCTAAGTGAAATGATTTGCTGCATGCAAGTAAGAGTTCCCTTCACAACCTCTAACATGGAAATGTCTTGAACTGGAGCAGCCTGCAGTGAGGTCAAATCAAAATCTTTGACTTAAAAATAAAATGATCACAATCAAGTAAGGCTAATGGACATTCAACAAAAAATATGGCTTAGATGAAATTCCATGGATGAGAAAAAAGTTTTTTAAAGACATGGCACAATGCTGCCGATGATGTGATACCTAAGAGGCATTTTGATCTCTGGCACTTAAGAAGGTTGTTAATAAGAAATAAATATTAAAATGTAGCGTTAGAATTATCAAGAGCAATTAACAATAATCACATCTCTATGTCTCCAGAGCAATTAGGAAACGACCCAGGCCCAAAGAGCAGGCCCCAGGCTTCTCCCACGCGCTCACCAACAGCTCTTCTGAGACCTGCTTTGCTGTTCACCTTACACTTGTTTTTATTTTCCTCCCAAACAGTAACTGGCCTCGCCTCAGATGCCGCGATCTGCTCTCTCACAGCCATTTTTCTGAACATAAGCAGCCTGCATTTAAAACTCTCCAGCTCATCTGTCTTCATTTGAAGACTGAGTTAAAAAATAAAATTAATGATTGCTATCAGGGGGGAGACGAGGAGCATCTTTGGTGAAAAGTAGATCTGCCACGTTTGGCCAAGGCTGACATCTTTCACCGCCTGGAAATGGCTGGATATACTTGTAAACATTATTAAAAATAATAACTTAATGTTTCCTTCCTGTGAGTCGCTGGCATTAGCAAGGTAGTTCCAATTAGTATTTCCTCTGAGTGAGGTGGGGCCTCTGACTTCGTTTCATTGAAAAGGGGATTTGTTTTCTAATTTCTACATCTGCTCTTGTCAATAACAGACCAGACCCGACCGATGGCTGCCTTCCTCCCATCACTTAGGTTTTGCAAAGCCACGGTGAAGGAATATGCATCTTTGATTTGATTTGTTTTAGCTGTGCTTGTTCAGTGAAAGAGAAGACACATTTACGTCCCTGTGATCTGGATGGGGTTGCACGGAGTTTTAAAATACAAGTAAATCACATCAAGAGGCTAAATCATTTTGTAGGATTTTGAGAGTGAAGGCAAATAATTCAATGATAAATTAATATGAATGGAATGGCTTGGAATAGGATGCTTTTCCTTGGAAAACTCAGCCTCACCTTCCCCTCAGACAGCGTGCAGTGTGGCTAAAGGAAGGAAGAGAGAGAGGGAGGGAAGGGGAGGGAAAGGAAGGAAGAGAAGGAGAGAAGGAGGAGGGGACAGGGGACAGAGGGTGAAGAGGAGGAAGGGATGGAGAGAGGGAGGAAAGGAGGGAGGGAGGGAGGGAGGGAGGGAGGGAGGGAAGGCAGGCGGGAGGGCACAAGCAGGCAGCTCCATGGCCCAGGTGCCTTTCCTCTGGGTGCTTGCCTGTACTTGTTGGATCTTTCTTCCATTGTAGTGAGTGTCACTTTAATAGACTCATCTTGCTTTATTAAAGTCAAAAATATGTTTTTAAATGCTAAGTGAGACACGCATTATTGCAAATGCAAAGCTGCAAAATGTGTTTGGCAGCCTCAAGGTAATAATTTCTTCCAATTTCAACACAAAGTTGGTGAATATTTCAATTGATTATGTTGGGCGATCCAGTAGTCATTTAATCATATTAACATATAGCTTGCATATTCAACATAATCTCACTTGCTCGCTTATCTTATACCCCAGAAAGCCTCACAAGGCAGCAGGCGCACACATGCGCACACCCTCACGCACACACTCGCTCATTTCCTGTGCTAGGCTTTTAACCAAAGTTCTATTTAACGCCTAAGCTGTGCAAATGACTGTCTGTGTGAACTGACGTAACGGAACTTTTTAATAGCATAACAGAGCAAATCATTATGCAGAAGATAGGAGGCATTATTTACAACGTTAATTAAGTCCAGGGGAAAAAAGAACCGTATAAATCTACTTCACTTTACTTTAAGTGTTTTTGCTTGGGAATCCATGTTTTATTCTTCCACTTACTTGGAAATTCAAGAAGAGTATAGAAGCCTGCACTTTTTAACTTTTTATATATTGTGGGCTGCTTTGAGCCTATTTTTTTATTGTAACTTGGTAGTGTGCCCTAGGTGCCGGGACTTGCCGAGGATCATAGAAAGCAGAGAACCCAGAGCTGAAACCCCACCTAATAAGAAAGGCGTTCCCCAAATGCGGGTGGAAAGGGGTTGACTTCATAGGCCCTGGGAGCTGAGAGGGAGAGGGGTCTCCAGTGGAGGGCTGTGTTTGGGAAGGAACGTGCTCTCCAGCCCATGAGAGTTCCCAACACACAGCCTCCTTCGTACCCTGTCACCCAGTGCCACCCACTCTGTGCTCCGGTTAAACAATGGCCTGGCAAGTGGCCGACTTGTCCACTGGCGAATGCTGAAGTCTGTCAACATCATGTACACAGATGGCAAAGGATTCTGAAGGATGAAAGGAGAGGCTCTATTTTATTCGGTCTCTGACACCATTCACACATTTTGTTCGGTGTTAGACACTGGATTAGAAGTTCTTACTGTGCATCATTCGTTGACATGAAGCCACACAGCACAGGTGCCCTTGTACCCTCAATTAGCCCAATGCTGGAGGGAGCCACAGGAGCAGAAGGAACCTGAGAGGGATGATGAGGCTTCTTACAGAGGGAATGGCGGCAATTCAAGGGAGGCAGTCGCAGGCAGGACCAGGAGAGGAAGACGACCGTGTTTGGCTTTGAATAAAAATGCAATCTAGCATGACACTAGGCTTGTCTCATTTTGACCAAGTAATATTTTCCTGAGGGAGGCGTGCCTCAGTTGGTCAAGCTGTCTCGGGGCAACAGGCCTTATAGGAAGGATTACAGTGGGGTCTGACTTTGAGGTTCATGGCTGACTCCTGGGGGCCCCGCATGAGCTCCCTGGAGACCAGATTCACATGAACTCCAGAAATTCCCAAAATGATATAACTGAAAAGAGGAGCAAGGCAGAAGCTTTTCTTCCTGGTCTTTGTTGGAGGGCCAGCAGGCCACGGGGGAGAGAAAAATTTTAGGGAAAGCCATCTTTTTGAGCAGCCCCAAATGTGCCACATCTACCCACAACTTACAATTGATTGCCCAGCTAATTTCTTACCAATCCAGACCATAATTAAAGCACATACCCGGAGGACAGGTATCACCAATGACCTAGTAGACTAAATCGGGATTTTTACATTTCTCCAGAATTAATACAATATCATTGCTTAACCACACACAATTTTCTAAATCAGGTCCCATGCTGATTTTGAACGTCCTGCATCCCTGATAGACATCCTTGCTGAGTTAGTGCAGGAACAAGAAGCCCACTCAATTGGTGCAGGCTGGCTGACAGGCCAGGACCACTCCATGGGCGGAAGGAAGGAAGTTGAGAGCTCTAAGGGCTCAAAGTCCCGGGCAGGTGGGAGGCGACTGAGAGCAGAGATTACATGAGAACAGGTCCTGCTGTGCCTGGTGATTTGTGGGGTATCTCAGTGTTTCTTCTGTGACAAGTTGGACTTTGGTACAAGGTCAGCTCTTGAATCTTGATTATGTTTTTTTCCCCCTTGAGCCAAGAGACATTGATCTGTACATCTAGTTTACCTTGTTTTCTTAGCCATTTGTGACACAGTACAACAGTTCCCATCGAAAAAAGTGTCATGTAAATAAATTACAACTTAGGACGTATACATTAAATAATTTTATAAATGAACTTTAAAAATGAAGGATAAAAAATGCCAGGCCTGGCTTGTAGAGCAATAGTGATTATTCTGATCATGTTGTCATGTGTAATGAAGCACAGGCCCAACATTAATCAAAAGAACCAATCAGATAACTAATTTAGGCAATATTCTTTACCACAGGACATGTCGGTCAGTAAAAATGCATTAAAATAGCAAAAGATCAATAGCAGACACCGGGGACTGTGTTTACAAACCGGTCTTAAACTTTAGGGTATTAAATTCTCAGTCATATTAGGTATCTGTTTGGTGAAGATAAAGGAAAACTTCAGAGAAATGAAAGTTTTTTTTAAGTTAGTGGCACAGTCATAATGTATACTGTAATAAATGGACAGAATGTTGCTTTAGTTGTGATGAATGGCAAAAGTGTCCCCTGCTCCCTTCAGAAGCATTATCAAGGCTCAAAAAGGGACCCTGAAATGAGCAGGGATTGACGAATTGGTCTAAAGATGGCAGCAGGAGGTGGGCAGGTCCTGGGTGTTTAAAGGCGATTTATGTTTTGAGCAGCTGGAGTCAGAGCACGCTGGTCAGACCCAGCCACTGGCAGCCACGGCCATTTCTGCGGCTCCTCAGCTGTCCTGCATTTGCAGTGACCGGCACCTCTCTGACAGGGGGCCTCAGCCTCCCTGGGGCATGTCCCCGAGCCAGAAGCCTCAGTCTGGTCCCTTTTTATAACGACAAGTTCCGCTCATACTTCCAGCCACACAAAGTGCCTCTCAAAAGTCCAAAATATCTTATGTTTTTTCACGGGAAACAACTCGACCTGGAAGATAGACCTTGTTCCTTAATTTATTCAAGCGTTGTTTATAGAGTGCCCACTACGTGCCAGCAAACTCTGTCATGATTCCAATTTCAAACTCAGAAATAGACACTGAGAAGTGTGACTTGACCAACGCCACACGTAAAGTGGCATCTCCCAACTGAGAGAAGGAATAAAAAAAGAAAGAATGAAATAAAAGAAGGGAGGGAGGGAGGAGAAAAGAAGGGAAGGAAGAAAGCTTCTCCCCTCAGCCCACTGCCTCCTGCGGACTTGCTCTGACTTTTCTGCTGGCTCTCACAGGCAGCTTTCTAGAAAGACACAAAGATGGCCACACTTGCTCACCACTTCCTCCTCTCCTAGCCACTCTTCAACCCAGTCTTAGCTCCTCTCTGTGCTTACTGTTCCATTGAAGCAGCTGTGACAAGCCACTGATGAGCTCCAGGTTTCCAAATACAGTGGATATTTCTAGGTTTTAAACTTTAGCCTCTTAGCAGTGTTCAAATATTTAGTCCCTTTCTCTTTCCCAAATACTCTTATCCCTTGGCCTCCAGGATTCTGGATATTCCTCCTTGTCGTCCTCTCCAGTCCCTCCCTCTCTCTCGGGATGCAATGGCGGCCCTTCGTCTCCTCATGACCTCCAGATCTCTGGGTGTTGGCTGCAATAGCACACAACTGGAAACAACCCATACACTCATAGACAGGGCAAGTGGTAAGTAAACCACGGCATATTAATTCTATGGAACATCAAGTAGCTGTTTAAAAAACCAAATTAAATCTCTGCGTATTGCCATGTGAAGATCTCTAAGACATACAGTAAGTGAAAATAAAGACAGCATTGCCTAGAATGATGCTATGGGAGTGTGATGTGTCTCCGTATGTACACACAAATGTACGTAATGCATTTTAAAAGGTCTGAAAAGGGCTGCACACAACGCTGGGTGAAAGGAAGAAACTGGGGGCAGGACAGGGGTGTAAGAGTGCTCAAAGGGGCATGCATTTTCTTGCTGTTGATAAACACTGAAAACAAATCGCGCCTCCTGTAATTAAAGACTAAAAAGTCATTTTAAATAAATAACTTTTAGGCACCTTCAGGCTTACTCCTTAGCCCCTCTCCCTCTCGTCACTCTCTCCAGAGGTGACGTCAGCCAGCTCAAGGTCTTAAATCACGTCTATTTGAAAGTGTCTCTAGACCTGCAGATCAGATCTTTCTTCTGAGCTCCAGAAGTGTTTCAATAACTATCTATTTGGATTCTCTCCCAACAGTGTCATTGTCAGCTTCGCAAATCTTCTCTGACCCACTTGACACTAATTCTCCCCCCAATCCCACTCCTTGCTTTCCCCATCTCAGCAAATGACATTGCCACCCATCCTGTTGGTGAAGTTCAAACCTTACAGGCTATGCTTGATTCCCACCTTCCCCTCACCCCCCACTAGACTATTGCATGAAGGTGCTGCCCTTTATGTCTCCAAGGCGAGCCCGGGATCACCCCACAACATCCCCCTAAGTTGCCCACTATCATGCAAGGTCACACCACCACAGTCTCTCAGCTGGGCTGCTGCCGTCATCTCCTGTTTGATTTCTTTTCTTCTTCTCTTGCTACCGTCCGCCTGGTTATCCACCCAGGCATCAGAGGGACCTTTCCAACATAAACGGGATCAGTCACCTCCCCAGACACCTGCCCCTCACTGCACCCTACTTATCCTTCTGGAGATGGCAATGGCAAGCAGCGCCGTTGACCTGAATGCTCCTCAGAAGCCTCCGGCCATGGTAAGTCCCCTTGCTCAGCGTCGTTTCCTGGGAGGAGGTTAGGGGAACCTAGAGGGTGACAGGAGAGAAGAAAGGGAACGGAGATGCAGCTGCAGGACCTTCAGTGAAAACGCTGGACACAAAGTTCCCTCTGGCCCAGAGAAACAAGGCTGTCGGAGAGTGCGCCCAGCATTGCTACCGGCATCAGACAACGTGCAGTTCAGGCTGCATCTCCGTGCTTCCAAGCTCTGCTCCACGCGGCCACAGAGCCGCCCGAGAGCCAGGATCAGGCCGGTGTGTCCGTGTCAAACCCGCCAGGCTCTCAGTGTTCCTGCCGCGAGACTCCAGGTGGCCCTGGGGGAATCCACGAGGAAAACACAGACTCACGTTCTGCAGAACGGTGACGCTACTGTCTTGTTCCTTGGAGCCCTTACTCTGGAGTAAGGTTCAAACTAGATAGAAGAAGCCCAAATTCGATTTGGATTTTCCAGAATGCAGTATCTAGATTGTTGCTCTAAGAATTACAATTCTGAGTTTTCTCAGAGAAAAATTGATAAGACAAATCCTGAAAAGAGACGAGGGTAAGGTTTTGTGAAAATACCATGAGAGTTATATCAAGTTAACTGCAAACGAGAAACAAATGCATTTCATCACAGGATTTTCATAAATGTTCTTGTAAGGAGAATTTATTAAGCTTTATTGGGAAGAGAAGCTAGGAGCTGGAAGTTTAAGTTCCAGCAGTAGGTTGCGCGTGGGCCCTACTGACCCACTGTAGTCCTTATTTAAGTCTCGACTGGTATTAATATTGGGCTATATGTGTTATATGAGCTCCAAATGAAAAGACAAAAAGCATTATTTACTGCTCCGGATAGCCGACAGACTGGGGCACCCAAATTCCGCGATTTCTGACGTGCAGGCCAGACCCCACGCCTCCTTGAGCCAACGTGGTGAAGCCATGTGAGATACGTGAAAGTATGTCCCGGAGGCCCACCGAAAGCCCACAATGCAGAGTCTCTTCGATAGCCAGAAGTCATTTATTAATAAAGCTATTGACATGTTTTAATATTTATAGTTATTTACCTTGCAAAGGAACTGAGTCAGGGAGTACGGAGACTGAGTCCCTGGAGAGAAGCAGTGTTTACCTAGGCTAATAGCTTCCCTTAGAAGAGTGGCAAGGAAGAGATGGGGCTGCGGGGCCCAGAAGCCCTTTTCAAGGACTCTAGGTGGGAGTGCTCCGAGAGGAGGTGTGCGCACTGCACTTCCAGCGAGGACGCCACTCATTCCCAGGGCCATGTCCCTCTCCCGCCCTGCCTCCCGGTGTCAGCCCCCAGGGAGGGCAGACAGGGGGCCACACTGCAGCTCCCTGTCTCCTGGGCTGGGCATCCCTATGATTGACAGTTGGAGTCTAGGTCCTAATTTTGCTCCCTTTTCTGGAACCTGAGCCACATCTTCCTTCTTCAAAGGCCACCATAAGATGGAAGACCTAGGAGAGATTGCCTGCCACTTCAGGCTAGAGAAGGCAGGAGCACAGGGCAGGAGGGGGGACAAGGATCACTGAAGGTGTTTGGAAACAGAAAGGGGCACAGGACTGACAGAAGCTGGCCCCACGACACTCCCTGAGAGTCGACCGACCCCTGGAGCCTCTGGCCCTGTCGAGTTAGGCTACGTTATGCTGCAGTAACGGCAACAACAACAGAAAGCTATTTCTTGCTCTTCGGACGTGTTCATGCACTTTGGCAGGAGACTGTTCACTGTCTTCCCCAAGGACCCTGGCCCATGGGGGCTCCATCTTGATGTGTGTTTCCCCGAGCGGCACAGCACAGGAGGGCTGGATCTGGAAGGAGTCACACTGGAAATACGACGCTCTGGCCACAGTCGGTTGCTCAGCCCACGGATCACAAGGCCACCCCTGAATTCAAGGGGGGAGAAAAGTACGCTTGTCCCGTGAACCCGGCAGGAGAGGATGGGGATCACTGAGCGGCAGAAACGTCTGCCCCGGCTCCTTGCTCAGAGCTCAGGGAAGACCGATCAGTTAGAGAAGTAACTGCATTTCTGCCTTCCTCTGGGTTTGAAGTCATTTGAAACACTTTGCTTGGACCTAAAGAAAACCCTAACAAGCCCCGTCAGGGCCCGGTGGAGGTGGACTGGAGAGCACTGAGACCACCGTGCGGCAGGTCGCGCAGCCCTCCCTTTCATGAGAGACGACAGACGGCTGCGCTGCCGTGTCACCGTCACTTATCCGGAGGCTCCATTAGTCGCTTCAGCAAAAATGGTTTTTGTGATCCAGCAGCAGGTAAAGTTGACCAGTCAGCGTCGCAGGGTGTCGGGTGCCGGGCCACGCAGGGTCGTGCTGCTGTGCGGCACGAGTGACGCTGCCTCTCTGACCCACCATGAGTTTCCCTGCTGGGCCTCAGCGGTGCTTATGAGACAGAGGAACACGAACATTTGGGTTCTTCTGGTTTAAGGTTTTCCAGATAAATGAGCCAAGGGGCCACTGAAGGCAATACAAGAAAGCAACCAAAAGATGAGCAATGGACTTGAAGCTGGAGGAGGGGTGAGATAGAATGGGGGTGACAGAAAGAGAGGAAGGAGTCGTGGGTTGGAGGCCCTCCTGAGGCCCGGTCACAATGCAGGTGGGAGGCGTGAGGCGAATCCCTTAGGAAGTTGGGGGACCTAGTTGGAGCTGGGGGTAAGGAGTGGGTATTTGTAAGAACGGGTGGCTGAGGATCACGCGGAAGAGGGGCCACTGTTATTTAGGGTGTCCAGGAATCGAAAGCCCTGCGCATGGAACTGAGCATCCACACAGATGCCGAGTTCCCATGGATCCTGGGAAGAATCGGGGTGACGAGAACGACTGAAGTCTCCTATGACGGAGAAAGTAGAGACAGTGACAAGCAGGGGATCGGGGTGGTATTGCCTGAAGGAAGAGCCATTACTGAGAAAGGGTTTTGCTTTTGTTTTATAAACAAAGCAATGGGGTTGTAAGTTTCTGGAGGTGGTGATTGTGATCAGCAAGGTCCCCGCACCCGTCTCCCAAAACCGATTCCTGGGAAGGAAAGACTGCAGAGCCAGCGCTGCAAAGGGCTGCAAGGGGAGTGGTGCGCTCCCCGAAGATCCTGGCTGCAGGCCTCAGGGAAAAGCCCTGGAATAAAGACCGGTCTGGGCAGCCGGGATCCTGGTAAGCAGCTTGTTAATCACTGACTCCATCACTCGATTATCTGGTAGATTGGCATGATGAAAAATGTGGAGAAACACAGAATACATGAAACCACAGGACAAAATCCGGGGAGATGATTCGGAAATTGACGTGTGAGACATTTATCTGGTAAGAATTTGTGTTTTGTGTTCTGAGTAGTCCCTATTTTGGAAAAGCTGCAGGGCTAAAAGCAGAAGCAGCTTCTCTTCGGGCCACCTATGGACACCTAAGACCTTTGTCCAGTTTATGTTGGGTGTCTGGGAGGTGATGTGGAAAGACGTGGACCTCCAAACAACAAGACAGACAAACAAAGAAACAGAGGAGCAAGGCAATTTCCCCAAATCTGGGGGCCGTCAGCCCGTAGCCTCTTCCCTCGCAGCAGCCTCAGGAAAAGGCCTGAAGGCCCACGTGGAGTGTGGAAGCAGCAGAGACAGACTCTAGGTGCCCATGCAATCCTGAACAGCCAGCATGTCAGCACAGACTACGGCGGAGCAGAGACAGGCTAGACACCCCCAAACGCCCCCATCTGGTCCATGCCTAGGACTGGGTCCAGGGGCTCCTCTCAGCCTGAGAGTCTGCAGGACACGAAGCTCAGAGACCCCTCCTGTGCATCTGGGTCCAGGCCTCACCCTTCTGTGCATATCAAGAAACCAGAACAGTCCACTCCAATCCCTTCTTCCAGACGGAAATCATCGAGATATGTGAATTCGTCTCCATGGGCAGTCTCATTTATGCAAATAGGAATGAAGGAGCTGGCCACATGATTGAGCCCAGGAACAAAAGCCCTTGGTACTGCGTCTTATTTTGATTACCACTGAAAAATTGGAAACTGCGTCCTGGAGTATTTTTTGCTAACACCTTCCCAAGCTGTCCTGCGGGAGAAAAGCAAATGGCTTTCGGATGCATGCCTCCCTCCTTCCCTCTTGCCACATTCCTCCAACTCTTCAAGTCCCATTTCTGCAAACCTTCCCGGCACAGCAACTCCTCCATCCTCCAAACTCTCGTAGATCATATTCTCCCTTCCATTCATTGGAGGAGCCTCATGGCTGCTCTGGCTATGAGGCTTTGAAATCCCTTTGATCTTTGTGTTGTTAATAGCGTTTCCATGCAGGTACATTTGATCTCCTCAAGTAGCATGCACCCTCCAGGAAGGAAGTGTCCTCACTCTTTGCCACGTGCTCCCCAGCTCCCACACAGGCCCTTAACCCAAGTCAAGGCTCTCAACCAATATTGCTTTTTATCGTCAAAGGCCCATTGACCAAATATTGAGCCAAAGTTAGGCAAAGTGTAGGCAATGACGGTGAAGGGGTTTATCCATCGGTCCTGAGACAGAGCAGGACTCACACCAGCAGAACAGGTGTCTCCCTGTCACCCTCGGGCCACTTGTCCTCCAGCTTAGCTAAAATTGAAAGGAAGACTAATTAAAAAGGTTAACAGGTGCATTGGAGGCTAGCTTCCTGAGAAATATACTGCATCTGCCATGCACAGTCTCAAAGAAATAGCTTTTAAAAACTGTTGCCCAAGCCAGATCGGGGGTCATGAATTTTGCCATGTATGCTGGCAATCTCAGCAGTGAACATCTCTATTTCTAACCAGACACAACTTGTCTATATTTTTTTCTCAAAGAATGTGGCAGCTTACTTTCATTGGGTGTAATTCAATTACTTTTTTCTATCCCATAAAAAAAAATAGCTCATTCAAATCAAAGCAGGCCTCCTTTCCATTTTTGGCCTGTTGACAGCATCTTTTGTACCCAGCTAAGCAGTCTTTGCAGCATTTGGCGCAGCTCCTGCTCTGAGGGCAGGATTTAGAACAGATGCCGACTTCCCTGAGTGGGGAGGCTACCGAGTTCTCTGCTGATTAGTAGGCTGCGTAATTAGATGTGACAGCCCGAAGATTCCTGGCCACAAACCATTCCTAATGGGGGAAGCCGCTCTGTTTCTCTTGGAAGGCACCCCTCTGCAGAAGTTCCACACACTGAAAGTTCCTCTATTAACCCCATAATTCCTCCAGTGCAGGTGGCCACAGATCTGGGTACTCAGCGAAGCTGGCCCAAGGTTGGTAGCCTGAAGCTGCTAAGTGCAGGGACTCAGTGTCCTTCCGTGTAACCCGGTGAGATGCCTTCATGAAGACCCGCATTTGCTGCTCTGAGCTCAGTGAAATAGATGAGGGCAATTGATGGAGCAGAGCTGGGCAGATAAGCAACGATCTATGCAGAGTCCACCCTGGCTATGCTCAGATCACACACAGCTGGTGGGTCTGGAACAAAGGCTCTGCTGTCCTTTGGTCCAATAAGCGCAGCTCTGTTCTATGAGCACGGATGTCCTTGACCACAGCCTCTGTCCCCTCCATGGGTCCCACTGGCTACCAAGTCAGCCAGGGTAGAGAAGAGGGCGGAATCCGCTCCCACTCCCAGAGATGAGCCTCACTGTGCAGCATCATAGTGCAAACACGGAGTCTGCCTCAAGCCATGCCCACGGCACACTGGATCCAGCCCAGGGTGGGGGGTGGCCAGCAGGCTCAGGGAACTGGAGCGAAGCCACAGGTCTCCACCCTGCAGGGAGCTCACGGTCCAGCTTGGGGACAGCAGCCTGGCCTGAGCCAAACCGAGGGATGAAGGACACCCGGAGGCGACAATTACGTATCACATGTGTATCTCCTTCAGTACAAAAGATGGACTCCTTTTGAAACACAGCAGGTGCTACAGAGCTAGCTACTTATTTATCTAGAAATTTCAAGGGGAAAAAAGCCTCCCTCAACAGCATCACCCAGCTAATCGCTCAGTGGAGGGGTGAGCTGCTCAGAACAGTAGCCAGTGTTTTGCTGCCTCTTGACACCAAATTTCAAAGAGAGACCATTTTCGCAGGGCTCAGCAGCGCCTCTGCCTCTGTGCTCTGTTGGACACGCATTTCCTTCTCAGCCCCACGCTTTCCCAGGGAGATGACCCCGGCTTCCCTCCGTCCCTCTGTCGGGGCAGGAGGTCAGCAGGGCCCTTTCCTCCCCTCGGAGCCCAGGGGAAACCCCCAAACAAGCATATTGTGCTGCCTTGTTAGAGCAGGCAGACTCCTTTTTTAAATCAAAGAGTAATAAAATACCTAATTAGTAACGTGCAGCAGCATTATTTTTATTCATCTATACATTTCTAATTAAAATTATGCCATTCTTAAAAATTGCAACATAATACACTCAAGCCCTTCATTTCGTATGCAAAGTGTTTGAAAGTCTGCAGTCCCCGTGAGGTGGTAATTTCAAAAGGAATGGTAAGCCAACAAAAGAAAAAAAGGGGAGCCATAAGTAATTTCTTTTAAGAAAATGTATAGGGTACACTAATTTGAAAGAAAAGCGATTTTGAGATATAAAAGGAAATCTAGAAAAACGAAGCATTCAGCCTTTTCATTGCACAGTGTTGCCAATAATATCGTATATGTGATTAAAGATTCTTTCCGCAGCCGCTTAAGCCAATAGAAATTGAACTTGCCGGAGCGCCCCCTCCCTCCCTCAACCCTGCCTGGACTCCAGGAGGGGCCGGAAGGCCTCATTGTTATTGGGATTCAAATCCCATCATCATTACAGAGGTGACTACAGACGAAATATTTAAGAGCTGCATGGTTGGCTGGCATGTTGAAGCCTGTCTCCGAAATGGGCCGCATCACAAAGGAAAAGTGTAAGGAGCCGAGCTCTGTGCTCCAGCTGCAAGAGGAGTGGAGGGTCCAGTAGGAACAGATGTTTCCTGCAAGTTGCTGCCTCCATCCCACGCATGGTTTATACAATATTCAAATTCCACTTGGCACTTATCCTGAAGCTTTTATCTCCCCCTTTCTCTTTTAACAGTTGTAAGAAAATTGGTCTCCGTTATCTCAGAGCCGTGAAGGCAGTGTTGGTTTTTGTGTGTGCACTCATCCTGGATCTCAGGGCCAAAGACCACAGTCCTGGCTTTCTGCAAATGCTCGCTAGCTCAGGTGCCTTGGGACAATGCCCCTGCCCACGTGAGCCCGGATCCAGGGAGGCAGGGGGGCGCAAGCCTCTTGGCTTTGATCAGGCCTCGGGGGGGGGGGGTCTGTTCCCAAGCCTTCCCCCTGGACACGGCTTTGCAAGGAACTGCTTCGACTTGAAACTTTCATTGAACTCTTCTGGATGATGTTAGCCGTCATATGGTTTTGATAATGTAAGGCAATATGCTAATTTTCAGACCAGTAAATGCTATGTCTGAAACCAAGTTGGGCGGAGCAGATGACCTGAGTAGAGCGTGTGCTGAGTCTGTCCAGCTTTGGGAGGACAACCGCCATGTTTCTGGGTCAGACCAGGGAACTCGGGGCACCAAAGACCCAGGAATTGTGGAGACAGAGACCCCAGGGGGCAGGTCCTTCTGCAGGAGGCCCTGGGGGTGCTGCTTCTGAGACAGAGGGAGAGACAAGAGCAGACCCTCTCAGCTCAGACGGGAAGGGGCATGCACCTCCCGTCCTCACTCAGAACACGCCTGTGTGCTCTGGGCCACATGTATGACCACACGTGTGCCTGTGCACAGAATGCACACAAAATTTAATAACCCTGCTCTAGCTACAAATTAATTCAAATCTTGTACTCACATTAAAAATGAACTCTATTTTATGTTGATCATTAACTAAGAATATTTCACACTGGAGATTTGTCATATTAAAGAGAATTGAAACCACTTATATCAATTAAATGTACAGCATTATACTTAATCTCAGCAGAGATTACCAAAATACTCTAAGCATGATTTTACAGAAATGTAAAATACAAATTAGACAGGGGAATATTGGCCTCCACACACGCACGCCCCTTGCCCCCCTCTCGCTCCCCTCGAAATATGGCAACCTGCAAGTTGACGGGGCTGAGGACAGGGAGCAATATTTCAGCGAGCAACTCCTGCCATCCCCGGCACCGTAAAAATCAAGGCCGGAGTCAGTGCTGGTGTGGATGGGAGAAAGACGGTCAGTTTCAGCTTTTGAGGATGAAACCACTGCCTGGGAAAGGAGACCGCAAAGAAGAAAAGAGTTTTCACAAGGGCTTTGCTGAAGTAGCAAAGAGAAAGACTCAGGGGGGGCCTCCAGCAGGAAACGCTAGAGGACGGGACTGTGCCCCACCTGCTCCTGACGCTGCAGAGAGACGGGAGCCGGAGCACTGTGGCGGAGAGCTAACGCCTGGTGCACTGGGACCAGTCTCCCGCACCCACCCTGGGTGCAGGCTCCTGCAGTCTATCAGCCCCCGAGGGGTGCAACCCAGGCAGGACGCTCGCAGACACGTACTCCACTATCCTTGCTGAGCAGGGACACCTGGCCTCTTTTCATCTCATTTCATTCTCAATTCTAATTTCACCTCAGGTGCCTCCTCCTCCAGGAAGTCTTCCTTGTTTCTCTAGGCTGAGTGTGAGCTTCTCCTTGTAGCTCCCTCGGCCTTTATCACTCCCTAACCACTCTGTGTTCTCTCACCTGTTTACACGCCTGTCTCCTTTGCTAAACCGTGAACTGCTGGGAGGCAAGGATGGAGCCTCACTCATATTTGCAACTCCGGGGCCCAGTGCAGACCTTAGAGCAGAGTGGGCAATGACATCATGTGATGAAGCAACGGACACATGCCTGTGGGCACCGGATCGTGCCCTGGGAGCCCTCTCTGCAGGGCATCTGAAGAGAGGGCGGCAGTGAGCGCTAAGGGGGCGCATGCCCCTAGAGGTCTGAGTATAGGCGCCCAGCCAGCAGGGCAGACAGCACTCAGGATGACAGGAGGTCTGGAGATGAATCTGGCCACAATCTCAGAAAGACAAGATGCTGTTGGCCCCTCCCTGAGGCATAAGCTCCCTATGTGTCCTGACTGGCAAGACCCCTCATACCTCAGGCCCCAATGTCACACCTGGGCAGAAGTGTGTCCAGTCACCTCTTCAGCAGCCACCACCCTCCAGGCATGGCTGTGAGCAACGCACGGTCCCCGTCCCCTGGACTTCTGGGGTTCATTTCTGTGACAGAGAGGGAATAAACAAGGAAACAAACTCAGGAGCAAGAGCACGTCAGAGCGCGGTAAGTGCCATCAAAAAATGTAAACAGGCGACTGATAAGGATGGCAGGGAGCAGGGTAGATGGACACCATCACCCTGGGGTGATGGGGGGGTGGGTGGGGGCTCACTGAGACCTGAGAAGCCACAGCAGATGCAAGATGCCAGCGTAGTCTGGAACAAAAAGAGATGGCCCTTGTGGCTGGAGTGGCAAGGCCAGAGGGGGCAGAAAACAGCGCACGGCTTGGGCCAGGGCGCGGCAGTCGGACTGCTCTGAGTGCGAAGGGAGAACAGTGGAGAGCCTACAGCTTCCCTCTGCAGTGCCCCTGACTGCGGACTGTCACCTCTTCTCTTTGAGCTGGGGTAACAAGGCCACCAAGACAGACTAACCAGGGCTCAGGAAGGGGCCTGTGGCAACCCTCCCAAGGCCATCTCCTGACCAAGCAACACCATCAACACACACTCATGCACAGTTAAGTCTGTGTTTGCCTGAGCTCCTGCAGTCAGAGAAAGAAGCCAGCCAAGCATCGTTGGCAAGAGCCCTTTGGAGACGATGGCCATGCTTGGATTGCGACGCGCGTGATTTGACGGCTGTGCACCTTCATGAAGGGTGAAGGCTGGATGCTGACTGGGGCATGGAAAGAGGAGAAGAAGGAGGAGCCCCACTCCACGGGCCCCGTGCTCCCCCGAGGCCTTGGCTTCCAGGCCATGCATGCTCTTGGGTGGTTTTCCAAGTCCATGGTGTTCCCTTCCTCTTCATAGATGGCTTGGCCTGTGTCCGTCTCTGGCGAGGTTTGGGTAAAGATGGACAACCAGCCACGTCTCTCGGGTGAGGGCTGCCCACTCTCCATATCTGCGTCCTCACAAAGGGAGGCCACAGTCGGGACTGGGGGAGAGTTACGAGTCTGCACCATGGCACCCATCCGGCGCCCTGATACCTACTCATTGATTTGTGCTCCTGGAAAAGTGCAATAGAGGTAAGTCTATGTCGCTTTACTGGCATTTTCCAGTTCAGATTTTTTTAAAATATATTTTACTGGAAAAATCTCTTTCACCAACTTACTGCTTTGAAATATTACAAAAAACGTATTTAAGTATTTCTTATACATAAAATTATAACATAATCTTCCACAAAAGAGAAGATCTGCACTTTCGATGCACGCCATGAGGGCGTGCCCCGTTCCGGGCGGGGCTTGGAGCCCTCGGCTAGGCAGCAAGCGGTGCTGGAGAATACAGCGGTGATTGGTAAGAGGCTTCGACAGCGTTTGCGGGCTGCAGTGGTTTCTGCTGAAACCTTTCCTCCCTTTGTCCTCTCCTATCTGCAGGGTATTGACAGCCCTGACAAGACTTTGATTATCTAGTCAGCATGAGCCTGAGACTTGTCACTTGTCAGGTTTGAGCTGACAGTCCCCACGCTGATGAAACAATTGGAGGGAGATTGGCTGTGCGTGAGGAGGGTTGGGGTCAGCCACCCAAAGTTTTCTCTGCATGGAGAGGAGGGGAGGCTCACCCCTCGTTAGGGACTCAAAGAAGTCAGTCCAAGGATGTGGGAGGGGCGCCGGGGGCTCCTGGGCTTGGGGACAGTGGCTAACAACCCTTTCCTCCCCCATCCACTCCTCCAGCCGTGATGGCAGGCGATGCAGGCTGATGGCAGGAGTCAGGCCCCTCCACCGCTGCTCCGTCCCCTCCCACATCAGAGGAACTGGATTATTTCACATCCAGCCCAAAGCTGATATTAGATTTCCCCTCATTAGGAGAAGAAAATGAGGCAGAGAGTTAGCAGCTGGCTGCAGCTGACGTGAGGCGGAGGAATGAGGCCTTCGAAGAACACGGTGTTTATTGTCCAAGCAAAGTGGAGAGTTATCAGTTATTATTATGCATCATCCATTAAGCCCTTCACTAGTGCTGGGCGCCTCACATATGTCACCTGTGCGTGATGGTTCTTGGTGACCGGGCAACACAGGGTCTATTACTGTGGCATTTTGCAGATGAAGAAACTGAGGCTCTTGTCAAGGTCGCTTAGGAATGGCATCAGCTGTCCACCCCAAGGTTCCCAAACCTCAGTTCTGTGCCCTTCACTAGACATCGGTACTCCTGTAACCAGAAATCACGACCTGAGAAATTAGGCTCAGAACGTGTATTTTGGACTAGGGTGGTCGGTAATTTCTCAACGCGTGTATTTAGATGGTGTTTATGTACACCCATCTCTTACAGTCTCTGTCACTCTTTAAGGTGCTTCACTTGCTAGTATCAGTTGTCTGTCTCCAAGTGCCTTTGAGTTGGTGACCCCGACATAAGTCAGGACACCAGGAGGCCACAACCCCAATCCCAGCTCCACAGCGCAAGGGCCAGTCCAGAAGACTCGCTCTAAGAAAGGCGGCTTCAGTGAGCGCTTGAGTGTCCAGCGCCCCCTGCCCATGGGGCAGCCACCTGGATCTGTTGAAAACAGAGCCTCTGGCTGGTGGAAGCGATGTTCACTCAGCCAAAAGCAGACCTGCCACTGCATAGCTGCCTGCTCCAGGCTCCCCCCACAGCCTCCCGACCTGCTCCAACACAGACCCTTCTGAAGGCCTGATGCAGCCTCCGCTGTAGGATCCGTCCCAACAACTCCTGCCATCCCGTAACCTGCCACTCCATTCTTTGGACCCTGAGAGCACCAACTAATTCCATGCTTTAAAGGGAGAGGTACTCTGAGAACACCAGGAGTGCGTCCCGGGCACAGAGAGCCCAAAGATGAGGCCTATCCTAGGGAGCTGGGAAACTGACAGAGGGAGGGGCCTGGAGCCTGCTGCCGCGGAGCATCCCACGCCCCCTGCCCCGGCACCTGCAGCGACTCTCTGCCCCTGCTTGCTGGGTCTGAATCTTGGTCCCTTCACTAAACCGTTTGCTTCTGGAGGGCAATGGCTGGACCCACCTTCTGTCTCCTTCACAGAAATCCCTTCATAGCCAGTGCTGCACAAATGGCCACTGATGCCACAGTCCTCTGTGGGGCGGGACGAAGGTTTGCTGTGTGTAAACACATAAACAACCGGAAGATGGATTGAACTCTTAACTCTCATCGAATGTTGAATTCCCCGAGAGTGGAGACATACTCGTTTATAGAAAGAGACGGTAGGGTCTAAGGCCCCTTTCTCCACCTCTGCAACTCTGTTCCTCTTCTCTCTCCTGAAGAGTCTGCTGGGATCCGCTTGTTGCGTACTCTCCCAGGCCTTTTCATAATCATTTACAAACACATGTATACATATATGTTCTTGTAGAAAATTTTTTATATCTTTTAACACAAATTTGATCAAGCTAATACAGGTTTCCATAGAAAATTTCTTTCACTCAACATATGTCTTGAAGCCTCATCCATATGAGCACATACGCTCTTTCCAGTTGCTGCAGTGTATTCTTTAGTATGGCTGCATCCAGGTTTATTTGGCTGTTTGTATATTAATGCATGTGTAGATCATTTTCAATTTTTCACTGTTACAAAAATGTTGCAACTAATAGTCTTGTACTTGCCTTCGTATGCCCAAGAAAGTATATAGAGAACACCAAAAAGTTAATTTGCCGGGTCACAAAGTTATGTGTCTTTTCAATTTTAATATGTGCTTCCACATCCTCCTCCAGCAGGCTCTGATCAGCTTCCACGCTCACAGGCAGGTGTTGAGCATCTTTTTACCCAGGCCCCATGGGCTAACTTGAGAACTGAAGTTAGAAAACACCGCACCCACTCAAACAGAGGGAGCCTTGCTGACGCCGTGCGGGTAAAGGGAAAGAGCCTTTCAATTGGAGGAAATGCCTCTGGTAAAGGCAGGACCGAAGTCCAGGAGTACATGGCTCCGTTAATAGGAGCAACTTGTACAGCTGGCTGAAGTGCCCGAAGCCAGGCCCGGAAGGAAGGGCCCTCCTGGCCAAGCTCTGCTCAGACCTCCCAGGGGCTGGCCCTCTGTGGAGGACACCGTCAATGCAGAGAGGACTTCACCAAGGGCACACGCCCCGGCTAAGACCCAGAGGTATTCTCACAAATGGACAGCCATTCATCCCACAAATACTTTTCAAACATCCCTTCACGGAGCTCCGTTCTAGTGGGAAAGACTGACAATAGAAATTTGTGATACATAGAGATTACTGTAACTTCTCTCGTTTGGACTGGTCCAGGGCTGTTTCCTTCAGTGGGATAAGGACTGTCATAGAAGAGGGCAGCACCGCTCTGTGGACCTGCAACCCGGCCACAAAACTATGTCCAAAGGCTAAGAGCCACAGGCAGGCTGAGTTCAGATCACACTCCAGTATAAGGACAGATTGAGAACCAGGCACGGGCCCCTGGGGCTCCATTCCCAGTGATTCCCACATGCTGCCACCAGAGAGACTGTCACGGACCAAAGTTCCTCCTGGACACACCTGGCCACCTCATCCTGGGCAGCTCTGTTCTCAGGAACACCCTCCATATCCTGAATTCCCCAGCTGGCTGGCACCTTGGGAGGACTGGTAATCAGAATTCCCTTAATCCCAGCTTATCCCAGGCATCTGACCAGCAGGTGTCCCAAAGATTAGCGATGTCTGACTGTGCATATCAATGAGGGAAAAAATTAATGCCTCATTAAGATCCAAAGCAGTGAAAATCCACAGCACCTAGACGTTGAAAATCAGGCCAAAAGATGGCCTCGTCTCTCCAGCACAGCTCCGAGGATGCTGACGCACCTTCCGGCATGAGACACCATGCGTTTGCTGCACAGAAGTGATAGTGAGCACAAAGTGAGCAATGGTTTGTTGTGTGTGTGCTCACCCTGACACACACACACGTGTGCCACATGCACACGTATGCACATGCAGATCTCGTTACGACAACAGCGCTGGGATCAGACTCGTCCCAGCCGAGGAGGCAGCAGAGGGCTGAGTAGGGACCTACCAGCTTGGGACCCTCTGAGGCCCCCAGAGGCTCCACAGGGCTCCAGAGTCAGAGAACAAAGACCCTTGACCCGCCAATGGAGTCTACATGCTGACCTTTCGAGGAGATCCCACTAAGGCTGGCCGGCTCATGGCCCCTGTGGCACACAGAATGGCCTGGAAAGACCCCGAGGCCGTGGCAGAGTCGTGCCCCTTAGAGCTCCGAGCGAGCCTTGTTCCCCCCACAACCCCCACTCTTCACGTCCGCCCAACCTTCCATCCTCAGGACTACCGGGTTCCCCAGTCTCCCCCTAGTTGTGCAGGGTTACCGCCCACTGGCCCAGATGTCCTCTGCAGTGTAAGCGAGGGAGGGGTCTTCACAGTTCTAACATGAAAGGACTTAGGAAAAGCCAGACCATTCACACGCTAGCGCCACACCTGAAGGTGGACTCAGAGACCTCTAGGCTAGGACATGAGACGACAAAAGGGCAAAATGTGATTGTGGTTATAATATGTTATCTCTTATCCCCTAAAGCCAAGGAGCTCTACAAAGCCGCAGACTGGGAACCAGGAGTGCATTGGTAAGAAAGCTGTGGTCTCTGTTCCCTGAGGATGGTGAATAAGGTAGGCCAGTAACCAATTGTGGAGTGATGGAATCAGGTGGGATCAGAGCTGGGGTTCTGAGATGTCTGGGAGGGATGACGCATTCCAAGAAGGCTTCCTGGAGAAACTGTTGTCTAAGCTAACACCTGAAAGATAAATAAGACTCAGGCAGGCGGAAGGACGGGTGGGGAGAGAAGGGGAGAGTAGAGGTGGAGAGACGTTACTGAGGTGGGAAGCTCGATTTTGCAGCACTGTCAGGGCTTGGCCAGACACATGGAGTATGCGCTGTGTACCCGGCACCTCACAAAGGTGAAGGAACTATTCTGCCCCACAGAGAGCTCCCAACCAGCTAAGAAAAATGCTCCCTATAAAAAGGTGGAAGAGGTAAGACAGATTTCTTTCTGCCCTGAGACTTCTCAAAAGCACAAATGAAAGCTTCTGCCCCTTTATCTCTAACTCAAACCACAGGCTCCACCACCACCCCAGCCCCTGGTGCGCCTGGCTCCACCGCAGCTGCTCACCACACAGCTCCTCTCCCCTGGGAGGAGCCAAGGGAGGCACCAGCCGGCTTCCCAGGGGGAGCCCGCTCGCTCCTCCCACCACACCGACTGTGCCTCCTCCCCGCCCAGCCCTCCCCCAACCCTACTAGAGGATGGTGAGTAAGCAGATGGAGGACCCAAAAGTGACACCAGAGAGGGGCTGGCACCCCCATGCTCCAGGATTGAGATCCTCCAGATAACACACAATGATTGTGGGAAGAGCTGGCAAATTAAAGATGGTTAGTATCGATTCCAAAAATACTTTTGCTTTCAGCAAAATACATCTTTAATTACTTTCCTACTAGCTGTCATTTTTCATAAAGCAGTCTAGACGACTCGTGCCAAATCATGCAAAGACTGTTTTCAATGAAATGCCTTTTCTTAATATCAAAGATCATAGAGGATTTAAAAAAAATCCCTTCGTATGTGACGTTTAACAAATGTCTAGCAACCATGTCACACGCGCAGAATGGACAAATTTCTAGGCCCTGGGTATAATAAGCGGGGGCTGAGGACACTATCGTGGTTCCCTTTGCCACTTCCCCATCCCTCAGGAGTGAGCTCTTTCACGTCATGGTCTGGGCAGAAGACACATCTCTATGCAAACAGCATGCACATTATTTTTGCCTTTTTGCCGTTGTTGGTAATTTGTTATCCGTAGGTTCAAACTCCCTTTTCCCCCCAGCAGTTTAATACAGAGCTCAAGCGGTACCTGCGCACCCAGGGCTGTAGGAAATTCGTGTCACTGGAATAGTCCTGCTGATCCTTATTCATCTGAAGTAGGCTCGCAGAGCGAGGGAAAGGAGATAATCTGAGCATGTCCCTCCACATCAGTCTGATTGGAAATGACCGAGACAAGTTGAGAATCAGGAAAAGGAATTGTGGCAGAGATGCAGATTCAGCTTTCAGCATCAGAATCAATGTCCAAATATAAAATTGATATAATTGACTGTTAATTAATTCCCTTGATATTTTCATTAGCACTTGGGAGCAACAAGTATTCTGTGCAGCGCTTCTGAATGATTCAGGAGGCCTCGGGTTCACTTGCAAAGGCCTCACAGGATTGACGCCACATGCGAGAACGGAGTTAAACCCGAGGTTGCTTTCCAAAGGACGCTACGTCGGTGGGCACAGAACTGGCAAGAGGAGGGGCCGAGACAGACGGGGCGGAGGCGCTCGGTGGGGCTGCCGCTCCCTGCGCAGAGGCCCCTCCACAGCACACAGCACACAGCACTCTGGGGGTAGGTCCAGGCTACCTCTATTAAATCTTCAGCCTCCTCTGATGATTACAAAGATTAGCAAGAAATCCTCACGGAATGATGAGTGCAAAATATATAGAAATCACTATAACTTGAAAATTGTAAAACCTTAGAACCCAACGCTTTGGAGGAGAGAGGAGGAAGAGAAGTGGAGCTGCAGGAGGCTGCAGGGCAGCCCAGATGCTCCGGGCAGAGTGAACGCTGCTGCAGCCAGGCCTGGCGCTCTCCCAGAAGCAGTCCCCCACTAAGAGCACCACCGCCCTCCGTGCCCGCCCGGTTTCTTCAGCAGCGAGTGGTGGCTCGCTGACCATCCAGCGAGCCTGCAGGAAGCCTCTTCCGCTCCTTCCCTGCACATCACGCACATCCCCTGCCTACCTCCCACTCTCTGGGAGCTCCCAGAGGGTCCTCTGCCTAACTTGTTGATGAGCGTCGAGATGCAAAAACACTGCGGCCGGCCCAGTGGCATAGTGGTTAAACTCGCATGCTCCACTTTGGTGGCCCCGGGTTTGCCAGTTTGGATCCCAGGCATGGACCTGCGTACCACTCATCAAGCCATGCTGTGGTGGTATCCCACATACAAAATAGAGGAAGATTGGCACAGATGTTAGCTCAGTGACAATCTTTCTCAAGCAAAAAGAGGAAGATTGCCAACAGATGTTAGTTTGGGGCCAATCTTCCTCACCAAAAAAAAAAGAGAAGAAGAAGAAACCATGATCTGTACGTAATCCGAACTGTTTAGTTCACCTCCATGAACATGTTCCTTCTCTTGCCAAGGGGGGATGTTCATTCCTTATGGTCAGAAACAGCAAAAGATGAGTAACAAGGGGATAGAGCCTTCCAGCACTGAAAGAGGCCTCCAGGGGACAGATTCTGGTCCAGAGAGTGTGCACTATCTCTCACTTCAGGCTGACGATTCCTTTCCGTGCATGGGACACCAAAGGGCACCCCGACTTTCAGTAGACAATGTCTAACTGCCCTGCAGCAAGTCTCTCTCGCCCCCAGTCCTGCCTCTGTTCCCCGGGACTGTGGTTCCCACCTGGACTGACGCCAGCTCCCAAGGAAGGCCTGAGCCCCTCTGGGCGAGACCTCTGCCGTCACCTGCCTTCACGTCCTACAGAGACAAAGATTCCTACTTCTGACGAGGAATCTAGGGGCAAGAACAGCCCATGTTTTACCGTTTAAAACCAAAAGGCATATTAGTCTCTGCACCGTAAAAAATAATTCAAACATTTTAAAAGATGAAATAAGGAAAAGTCCTGAGGATCCAGGAGTGGTTGTAGGGCCGGGCCCCTCAGCGTGCCACCGTCCCTTCAGAGGAGTCCTCGTTTCGGTCCCAGGGAGAGCCCTCGGGTGCGCTCCTCGCATACAAGAGAAATAGGGCTTGTGGAGTCTGCCTGCCCGGGCCCTTCTCCCGCTCCCCGGCGGTGGGCGGCTCAGACAGGCGCCCTGCCTCTCCACTCCTGTGATGTTTGCCACGCAGCAGATGCCAGGGAAGGAAGGCAGACGGGTAGGACGGTTTTGCTAGAGAAAGAAATCACATTCCCTGGTCCCAATTGTTTATTGCAACTTAAAAAATACGTTTAAGAAAAGGACTCAACAAAATAAACTGAGTAAAGTAAAATAAAATTCAGTTCAAACTTAAGAAGTGCCTGTGAGTTAAGTCATAAACCCTCCTTTGACAAGTGGCCTTCCATCACCCAGCAGCTCCATCGACGGCCTCAGGACAGCGGCCTGATTGTCAGCTGGCAGATGAGAGACGATCAGCCTGTCAGGATGCCAGCGGATTGCCCTCGAGTTGTTTGTAATGACAGGTGACAAAGAACGGCTGCTCACAGTGATCTCTTGTTTCACGAGCTCGGCGTGCGGACAGACCCTGCGTCCTGGCCCACGCTCGGCGGAGCGGCCACACTGGGTGAACCTCCTTGAGCCACGCTCCACCTTCGGCGATTCACACACCAGGCCTGTCCGTCCACTGTCATCTGAGTTGCGACACATACCGTAGTAAGAACGATGAATGCGTTTCCTTATGGCTCACCACACCCCCTGCCCTGAGATTTCTGTCTTTTATTGTCGCACTGAAACCGTTTCCAATCGTTTTTTGCATTTGATCTTGATTGTCTTAAAAAATTAATCAGACACATGTTCACTATGTTTTTTATCCAACTGTCTCCAGAATGTTTTTTGACAATTTAGAAAAATGTTTTGAAAAATAGTAAAGGGAAATATTTAAGTAATTATGATCCTCACATTGCGAGGCCAAGTGAAGTAAACTAATGCAATGGAAACATGTTTTACAGATTTGTTTAATTATTTTTAAGTACAATGAAACGCATTGCTCTGAGGGGAAGATTTCTAATCTGGACCCTCTCCGTACTGACCTCTTTGGGGGCTGTGTGCCTTACCAAAGGGACGCCGGCTGGGCCGAGGAGTGGCCTGGGTTGGACTTGACTGAGCACCTCCATCAGCCTCCGCCCAAGCTCTCCAAATAAACAGACAATTGAAGTCAAAACCATATGCTTGCCATGCAAAAACAGCTTGAAGATGCCTCAGGACCAGACTGTGGTCCCAAGGACCTCCCAAACAGAAGTCCTGGTGCCGCCATTGCATAAGTAGAGCTGTGTTTATGGTTTACATATGCCCTTCCCAAGAACAGCCAACCTCAGCGCAGAGGGTCCCGCCATGAGCTCATGCCACCCTTGTCTTTGGCGAGGAGACATTGGGGAGGGCACAAAACGAAGTGGCTATAGCAAGGCGGCATTCCACCAGTCCGTATGGCCCAAGAGAGGAGCACAGCGGACTGTTTTCTTCAGGATTGTAATTTGAATGTTTACTAAGCGGGTGTCAGAAGAGGGAAGAGGGAAGAGGGAAGGGAAGGACCCATATATGGAGGAGAATCCTCTTCCTAAGACCTAGCTGGTGTGCTACAATCCACTTCTGAGGCCAACCCCCTAGAATGAGTGTAGACCCCAGAGGTTAAAGGCACAGTCCCCAACAAGACTGCCCTCACTTCAGACACTACCCACAAGTTCAGGGGTCCCCAGGTCACTCGCACTTCTTACCAACTGATGACAACTGGGAGAGTCCCATGACCCCCCCCCCCAGGTTTGATAATTCACTAGAACGACTCACAGAACTCAGGAGAGCACTATACCTAGGATTATAGTCTTACTATGAAAGACACGAACCAGGACCAGCCAAATGAAGAGACACAGGGCGCAGTCTGGGATGGTTCCCAAGACAGAGTTCCCACGTCCTATCCCTGAGGAGTCAGGGCCTGTCACACTTGTAGCACATTCATGTGTTTGCCAAGCAGGAAGCTCCACTGAGCCTTGGTGCGCAGAGTTCCTACCACAGTCCCACTCCACAGGGTGACTGATAAGTCATTGGCCAGGTGACGGAACTCGATCTGCAGTCCTCTCCCGTCCTTGGAGGGCAAAGATCACATTTGGTCTTCCTGGTGACCAACCTCCGTCCTGAGTCATCTTTTTAGTGTAAGCTCAGTTGTGATCCCAGGGCCTCAGGAAGAACAAAGACACTCTTATTTCTCTGGAAATTCCAAGGATTTAGAGTCTCTCTTCTAAGAGCCAGGGAGAAAGGCTGGTCAGTTTCTTTATTTCACAACAATATCAAACCCAGAGACCCCATGGGGTGTCCTTACCCCTTGGAGATCGGGCTGTCCTTGACTAGATCTTTACCCCACCTCCACTTCCGCAGTATCCGAAAATGCAAAGCACATCCCATGACTTGTATGAGCTTACGGGGGCTTATGCTCTCACAGTGTCCTCTGGCTCTGGCTCCTGGCCTGTGCCAGCTGCCTCCGTTTCCCTTGGAGTCAAACCTGAGTTGGAACACGTCTTTATCCATGACTTCCACCTCCACTCCATTCATACCAGGCATTTCATGAGTTTAGTCATATTTACTGAGGACCTGGGGTCACGGCGGGGGTCACTTCAGGCAGGACCTCAGCCTTGCCAGCCCCCTGTTCCATTCGCTGCACTTGCTCTCAGGAGCACGACGCCATTTTCCTTGTCTCGGCACCATCTTAGCTTCTCGGCAGGCCCTTGAGGTCTTGCCCTCAAGCCCTCACAGCCAATCAATATTTTTCTTCTAACTAATATAGAGCTCTCCCCTCCGGGATGAATTCTTGTGACCCCGTTGTCCCCATTTCTCACATGCTTCTCATGGCGCAGTCCCTTCACCACCACTGGATGCATGAAAACTTTGCATCTGGGGCGTGTCACCAGAGATGGGGACAGGTGTGTGGCAAAAGCGGGTATGGTACCCATTCACACGTTCTGCCATGACACCCTGTGTGAGCTTGGATGTGCGGGGCTTTGCCTTAGCCCTGGGTGAGCCCCATCCCCTGACAAGACTCCCTGGGACAGCTGGTGTGCGGGCTGCATGAACGCGGCACCCCCAGGTGAAGAACCCCAGGGATGAGGGAAGCAGCCCAGGAGGCCGTGTTCTAGTCTACTGTTGGTCCGGGGAGCCTTGCAAGGGCCAGGCAAGCTCTCCCACAGGCTTTCTCAGCGCCTTTAACGCCACGGCTCACCACAGGGCCTGGGAAACACGGACACGTCTTCTCTTTCTGCTCCTGCGTTTCTCCCCTGAGGGGGCCCTCAACCAGGCACAGGGCTCCCCAGGCTCTGCAGGGGCCGGGGCGCGGCAGGACCTGCCCTGCCAGGCTCCTGTCCCACAGGGCCTCTAACCTGCTTTCCTGCTCCCAGCGGACAGCCCAGAGCAGTGTGACCTCTGGAGACTCAGGCAACTTACGCGGGGAAAAACACAACCCGGCGCTTAAATAAATGTACTCCACAGCCCTGTGGACTTTTAATTTTTTATTTCTGTTTCTGTCATTTCGACAGGGTTTAGCGTGGGTCTAGGACAGGTGTTGTAGCAGAGTTTATTCTCTGATGGTAACGACTCCTGATTTCGAGCCCCTGCCCGGCTGCTGGACATGAAGCACCATGCCAGGCCTTTCCTTCTGCTACATTCTTGTATCTTTGCGTTAGGCCTGTAACATCCAGGGTAAGAGGGAGAGAAGGATGACAAGATTCATGATGGAGAAACTGAGGCTCAGAGAGGACCGGCACTTTTCACCAGGCCTGCAGCCCGCCAGTGGGGAGGCCCGGCTCTAAATCTCAGTGCTTCTCTTTGACCACCTGGGCTGGGAAGGCCTGTGGGAGGCTTCTGGTAGACCTGCCCTCAGCCTGGCGGGGAGAGGCAGCTTGTACCAGGACCTCATGAAGGCGATTTTCTTCATCCTGTAGAGTAGCAGCCGGAGCTGGGGCCACGCCCAAAGGAACAAGTTCATCCCAGGACAGCTCCTCGTCGCCCAGGCCATCCAGACCCAGCTTTGCCTATAAACAACTCGCAGAAGCTCCTTTGTAGCAGGACACTGGCCGAGCTGGGGTGGACAGGCAGTAGAGGTCCGCCTTTCACAGCATCTGGTTTTCTTGAATTGGGTTACAGCTGGCTCTGGGGCAGAGGAGGATTTTCACATTTTTCTTTTTGAGGTCTTAATTAGACAGGAGGGAAGCGGCTCTCGACACATCCCCCAGCATAATTCCCCTGAGCCCCAGGGGTGGGGACCAGGGACAGAAACCCAAGGCCCACACAAAGAAATCCCACAGCCTGTCCTCATGGGAGAGAGGGCTCGCATGGACCCGAGCGTGCAGGCGCGTGGTCAGCGAGGGCTCGACCCCTGTGGCCTTCCCACCCTCCTCCTAGGTCCCCATGGGTGCACCTAGCCTATGTGGGCTTCTCTAGGAGTTCCTGCTCCCCCGAAAGGGGATCAAGGGTCTGGAGAAGAGCATTTGTCCCATCTCAGCCCCAAAGGAAAAAGTGTTGCAAAGGGTTTTCCTGTATGGAGGTAACAGTAACACAAACAGGAATGGTCTCGGCTCTCAAGGAGCCTACAATCTAGTAGAGAAGACAGACACACACGTGCACAGGTTCAAACTGTAACATGTGCTATGAAGGACACAACCAGCGTCACCAGGTCATGGAGAAGAGGACGTGAAATGAGTGTGTAGAAGTGGCAGGAGCCAGGCCGTGGAGAATCTTGTAGAGCACGGTGAGAAGCTCGGAGGTTGTTTGACATGGAGCAGGAAGCTGCTGATGGATCTTAACCAGGGGATGGCATGATTCGACTGATGACTTCAGAAGAGGGCTCCGGCTACTGAGTGGAAAATGATTGGCAGATGTGGGTATGGAATTGAAAGCCAATTGTAGTAATGGGGCAAAATATCATAGGGCCTGGAGCAGGGTGGCAGCAGTAAAGATGGGGAGAAGTGGAGGGGTTCAAGACATACTTTGAAGGCAGACGAGGGAAAACTCACTGGTGGATTGGACGTAAGGGAAAGGAAGGACGAGGCTTTCTGGTTTAACCAACATGGTTGGATGACAGTGACGTCTCCTGAGAAGAAAAGACCATGAGGGAAGAGATTAGTTTTTACGGCTACAAACCACCTTATCATAAACCTCACGGCTTAAAGAAGCACAGATTTATGGTCTCACAGTTTCTGTAGGTCAGTAGCCTGGGCAAAGAGCTGGATTTTTGACATTGGGTCTCATGGGGCATCAAGCAAGATGTCAGCAGAGCCATGGGTCTCACCTGGGGCTCAGGGGTCTCTTCCAAGCTCCCCGGCTCAGTTTCTTGTGGTTGGAGGACCAAAGTCCCAATTCGATTGCAGCTTGCAGCCAGAGATCACCCTTGGCTGCTAGGCACCCCCTTCAGCTCTCAGGTCCTTGGCCCCCTCCACCTCAATGCCAGCAACAGAGAATCTACTTCAAGTAGAATCTCTCTGAACTCCTCCTCTTCTGCCACCAACTGGAGAAATCTGTTTTTAAAGGGCTCATGTGATTAGCTTAATCCTACCCAAAAAATTTCTTTGTTAGGGTCAACTGTGCCATATAACATAACCTAATCATGGGAGTAAAATCCATTACATTCACAACCCCAGGGACTACACTAGAGGGCGGGAAATCTTGGGCGCTATCTTAGAATTCTGCCTCTTACATGGGGCTGGTTGGGGCTGGGTTAAGAATTCAGTTTGGGATATAGTCACTCTGACATAATTGTGGAGCAGCTGAGGTAAGATGTGAAAAGTCGAGTGTAGATGCATGAGTGAGGTCTAGCCTGGAGAAATCCATTTGGGAGCAACCATTACGTTAACACTGTGAGACTGTGTAGGATCACCTGAGAAAGAAGGTGGGCAGAAAAGAGAAGGCGTCCCGGCCCTGAGCCCTTAGGACCCAACACTTAGAGGCTGGGGAGAGGACAGTGAGGAGGGGCCAGCGAGACAGGAGGAAAATCGGAAGAGTGTGGGGTCACAGAAGCAAAGAGAGAGCAAGAGAGGGTGTGTACAGACATCTCCACCTAAAGTTGCTGAGCCTTCTAGTAAGAAAGCAAATGAAAAACATCTGTTGGATTTGACCACCTCACAGAGGTCACTGATGACCCTGACAAAATGAATTTTTGACATGTAGGGGATAGAAACTGGATTAGAATGGGCTGGAGAGCGAAGGCGTTTGTAGATGGTTGGAATGAACCAAGATGGAGGAAATGATCAGCAATGCAAGGCAAGAGAGGGGCTCACTGATGGAGTGATGACCTTGAGAAAGTGAGAAGGGGTGGGACCAAGGGCACCCGGGGAGGGACTGGCCTTTGACGAGAAGAAGGCCACTTCCTCCTCAGGAAAAGGAGTCACGTCGGACAACGTGGAAGGCTGAGGCAGGGCATTCGCCACATGGTGATGGGCAGAAAAATGAGGATCCATATGATGTCTTTGCTTTTTCCAGCGGGTGTGAGACAAACTTTCATCAGCTGCGCAGGGCAGGTTGGAAGGGAGAGAGAGTGCATGAAGTAGAACCGTCCAGAGCCAGCGTTGGCGGTGGGCGGTGGGCGGCGGGGGAGAGGTCTTCATAGAGAAGCAGGCTGCGGGCATGCTGAGGGCAGGGCTGAGGACCCTTCGAGGAAGATTTCCTGACCACAGGCCAGGAGGGCTAGATGACGCGTGGAGGCCTCCTTCAGCATCCAGAGCTGCACTCTGTGCCAGAGCTTACCGCACACCATGGAAAGTGCAGACGTTTTTTCTCGTCTTCGCACACAACAGGGACCTTCTGGAGCATGGGACTGTGTATCTTTGCCCCTGGGCAGAGCACCAGGCCTGGCCATAGGAGCTGCTCAGTAAGTGTTTGCCGACCCGAACTAAGGAAGACCCAAGGGGAGAGCAGACACTGACCAAAGTGGGTGGCTCTGGAGGTTGCTGATAATAAACCTCGCCCCAGCAAGGCTCTGCTTTGGCCAGCCAGGGCAGGATACTGGGCGTTGGTTCCTTGTTCTGTTATACAGAGGCTGGGCTGAATCCTAATTTCTAGATTCCCACAGTCTCTGTATAGACCCACGGTTTTGTACTTAACCCAAATGAGCAGAAACACCTGGGGGGAAAATCTAAAATACAAGCATGTTGTCAAGAGTAAATAAACCCACTCAAACCCCCAACCAGCTGGCTATCTCTCCAAGTCGGTGGGAAGCAGGACTGAATGGGAAGGAGCCCCAGCTGAGCCTGCTCCATGGAGCTGGGCCATGGAATTCCATCAGCTCCCGATGCTGGGGAGCCATCTGTGGGCCCTGTCGCCTGATGGTCACTCATGCAGCACTCCAGCCCTGACTTCTTAGCACAGCCTCCTCTGAAAACTGCACTGTCCCCAGCAGAGTTGCCCCATGCAGCTGTAAATGAAGGGGTCCATTCATCTCAGTCAGTGGAGCGGGAGGAAGAGGAGGCCTGGGGAGATGCATGGAAGAGACACAGAGAAAGAGCGAGACAGTGGAGAATAAAGCATGGCGAGAGAGCTCAGAGCCGCCAGCAGAAGATCTGAGTTCTCATCCTGGCTGCACACTTTCTGTGTACCACGAGCATATCACTAAATCACTTCCTCCCTCTGAACTCAGTTACCCTAACCGTGGAGTCAGGGGTTGGACCAGATGAAGGTTAGGGCTCCTCCTGTCTCCAGCAGCCTGGCACTCTAAGGAGAGGCAGCCAGTCGAATGAGAGAAAGAGAATGAAGAGGCTGCAGTTGCTGCATAAAGGCAGGTGGTCACTTACCTTGATCCCATGGAGGGGAACGAATCAGAGCAGTTCAAGCATTAAGTCAGAGGAAGCCCAATTCTGACTGGCTGTAACAATGTAAGATTTGTCTCTCATACAAGGAGAAGTCCAGAAACAGTGAGAATCCTGGGGTTGGATGAGTTAGTCACCCAGAGTCACACTGCCCCCAGGTCCTTTCATCTCCCCTCTGTCTTCTGGCGCACACACAGTCTTTGACTCCAAGATGGCTTCCCTTCAGTCTCAAGATGGCTGCCCCCAAAGTACCAAAGGTACACGTAGAAATAATAAGGTCTGGAGGAAGAAGAGGTTTGCTGCCTTCTTACACCTCCTTTTAGGAGTGGGAAACCTCATTTAGAAGCCCCGTGCCTCCCGACTCTGCTCCTGTCAGACACTTGCTTACGCCTCCTTCCCCAGAAGCGAGTCCTTTTTCTGTTCCTAAGCCAACCAGTGACCAGTTAGCTGAGGTTAGTCATCATGACTGGCTTAGATAAATCAAGTCGGGGGAGGCCTGGCGGGAGCTAATCATCCAGAGCACTGTACAAGAGAACCATATTTGCAGCAAAGCATTTTCTGGACAAAGAAGGTATGATCTGGTGAGCTCTGTGCTAACGTTTGAGCAGCAGTGGCTCCCATGAGTGACACCATGCCCTGCAGCCAGAGCAGCCCTCGGAAGTCTTCTTCATCTGCGGACTTTCCCAGTGACCCTGAGAAGCTCCCATCCTCTTTCCAGCCCTCAGTTTCCCCTCTCAACAAGAAGGGCATGGGCAAGGGTATCTCCAAGGCCAATAATATCCGATATGCAGTGAGTTGGTGACTAGAATACTCTTGCTTTGCGTTTGTGATCATCAGAATAGCCAGAAAGAGGAAGGGACTTTTCATATGTGTTGGCTGGCTCCCTGTCCTTTAAGGACTTCAGGAAAAAGGATGGAGGTGATGAAAGAAGGGAAATGACCACAGCGCCCCTCATCCTTCCTTACTAGAGTCTGTTACACACAGGGGTGATGGGGAAGTGCAGGCCTGGTCAGGATGAGAAGAGGGCCTCGGATCCATCCAGGCTCTTGACTGTGAGAGAGAGGAGAAGCAAGTGAGAGTAAGTCCAGTACAACGGGAATTATTGGCTCACGTAACCGTAGGGTATGATGTCAGGGATCATGGCTCCCCTAAGGGAAATTCATGATTCTGTTTCCTAAAGAAAGGGAATATGTGTGGGGTGGGAAGAAAATAATCCACAAAGATCCACATAATGGGACTCTAGTTGCTCCAAAACATACCGAGGAGGTGGCCCGTTCAGGCACAACTCAGTCCTCACCTCCCAACCTTACAACTGGAAGCTAGAAAAGCCCCCTTCATCCTGGCCTCTCTCCTGAGGGGCCAGCCTGAGGAGGTGTGGACAACAACGCGAGCTGTGTCTGGGGCCAGCCTCACCCGTAAGGACTGAAGCAGAGGCCGATAGACTCCATGTTTTCTGAAATTCTCCCCTAAGAATTCTCTCACATAAGAGATTTAGACCCAGTAATAGATGAAAATCGCTGAGTAGGGGGGAGAAATGATGAAGAGAACTCAAAAGACCACGTGCAAAAATAAGTTAGCTCATTAGTGGGATTTTGTCTGCCACACCCCAACACATTCCCTAAAACACAGGCCAGGCCGCCTCCCCCGACCCAGGGTACCTCCTGCACTTCCAGGGCGAAGGAGACACATACAGATGAAGTGCAGGGGTGGCTGGCGCAGAGGCTCCCCACAGGGACCAACCTCCCTCCCCTGACTCCTGACTAAGCCTGGCCTTGTCTGCAGCTGGACTCCTGGGGCCAGGGCAAAGTCTGGCAAAGTGGCAATGCGCGTGGGGGCTGGGTGTGGATGGGAAGGACACAGAACGCTTTGTAAGCACATCTGGGCCGCTCTGCAAGGAGAAGCTGCTGACACGCTGTTTGCCAATAAAGAAAGTCGCGCAGCCTAATAACAATCAGATGGCTCTTGAGCCCATCTCCGACTTGGCTGGCTTTGCAGGACGTACCGAGGTGGGTCCAGGCTGCTCTTCTCCTGGGGGACCCAATGCAGTGGAGTCTTGTGGCTCCTTCCGTCAGCTGAGAGCCAAGAAGTCTCTGCCCCTTTCCTGAGCGTCAGGAGTTTGTGCTTTGGCCCGAGTCAGTCAGGAGCACAACCTGCAAAGCTCAGGCCCGTGGGGAGCACCCTGCAATCGGCCTCCATTTGAGCTATCCCTGATTAGGACACTGCTGCTCAGCGCCCAAGCCTGTGACACCCAGAACTGGCCGGCTCATACTCTCACATTGTCTTCTTCCCAAGGTGACTCCTGGGTATGTGTTTTGTTTTCTCAATAAAAACAGGAAGCTTTCGAGCTTCCTGGAGGCAGGGCCCCCATCTTGTATTTTCCCCCCTGTCCGGTGGCAAGACTGAGCACAGAGGGTCAACCAAATGTCTGGGTTCATCTACAGCTCCAGCAATCTGATAGTGGGCACGGAACCCCATAACACAAAAAGGAGAGAAAAGCCCAAGAACCAGCCCACGGAATGTGGCCAGCTCTGAAACTGGACTAATGTGACAGTGGGCAGGAGGCCACTCAAAATCCTCGGGATCCATGATTTACAAACTTCAACTACAGAAACCTTCTAGAATCAAAACCTTACCTGAAGTTTCAGTAAATAAAACAAGGGAAGGGGCTTTCCCGGGTGGGCTTAGAGGCTGGGGGTACAGTCAGTTCACTCGTTCCCTCAGCTTCTCCATTTCTTCTCCCAACGAACGCCCTAAGAAACCACTAGGAACTCCTGAGACTTCTCTGGGCACAATGTGAAAATCCCTTCCTCGGCCCCTCCACCAGCCTCCCGGGAGACCTGTCTCGCGGCGGTGCCAGATGAAGAGATGCCTCTTCTAGCCTTCTCTGAACTTAAGACATAGGGAAGCATCCTTTCTGGTGAAGATGCCCCTGGACTTCAGCTCAGGAGCCCTGGGTCCCAGTTCTAGCCCAGGTACCTACTGGGTCAGTAACCTTGCACTTATCATCTCTGAACTCCAACCCCTTTATCTGAAAGCAGGGGTCATGCTGCCCACCTTGCAAAGAAGTAGCTCCTGGGGAGACCCTGGGGTGGACCTGGCTCTTGACAGGCACTGACTCTGCGATCAGATTGTGCCCCTGTAACACTTCATCTTTGCAGAAGGAGGAAGAGAACAGAGGGCCGCTCTTGGATCAACCCTAGAGCAGGGGATCTGGGAGGCCACCGCAGAGTTTCACAGGACCGTGGAACAGAGACAGGGAGAGACAGGCGTTTGGGTCTTTTTCCCTGGACACATTTTGTGAGGCCACTGCAAAACATCCTGTGCATTCTATTATTAGGAAAGGCACACAGCCCGGGACACAATCATCACTAACCTCAAACTGCTGTTTACAAATGCGGGGAGTTTAGTGAGACCTAAAATGCTCTTCCCCAAATGCATTCTCCCCCGCCCCCTTGGTTTTTAAACCCATGTGGATTCCAAGGGAAATTGAATCCATATGTTTCTGGTTCATTTACACTGAACTCATCAAAATGTAATTTTGCAACATCTAGTTGACGTCCAGGATGTCTTTAGAAGCCTCATTTTTATGCCTCTTCCTAAGCCCCTCTCCCTTGGAGACAGGAAGTTATGCTTTGCCAAGAGTAGATGGAATTCCAGCCAAGCAGGAGTTCTGCCGAGAAGACCTATGAGGTTGAAAGCGCCTCTTATCTCTGGCTTGGGGACCTTTACCCAGTCTCCTCTCCGTTCTCAGGGGAGGGAGCTGTGAGAGGTACCCAAGGAGAGGCACCCAGCTTTCCAACCCAGGGCTAAGCGGAGTCCAGGCTATTTCCACCTCAGCTCTGCGTCCTCACCCTCCCTGATGGCCATGGAGATAAAAACAGCTCATTCCATTTTGCCGCTGGGGACTCTGAGGCCCGGGGCGCTCAAGTAACTTGTCCAAGTCAACAGCTTACCTGGGATTAACAGGCAAGATGAAAAAATGTACTTCCAGGCTGAGGAGTCCTGTGGGCGAGAACGTGCCTTGGACATCTGTGGGATAATGGAGAGAAATAGATGTGGTCTCCGACCCGGTTCACTCCGAGGCCGACAGGATCCTGAGGTATTACATTATCAGTGCACTCCTGGCTTCTGAGTAGGTTAACGATCCATTTAAAAGTAAAATTTTGACCAGCTAATAAGGCTCCGGTCACAGGCTGCAGCTTACACATAAATACGAATGCAGGGAAGGAGAGGGTGCCTCAGGGTCGCGGTGTGGAGGCCGATAAGTGGGGAATTTGGATTCTGGTCCTGAATCCAGCACACAGCGGCATCCTCAAATACCTGCTCTAATTAATTGGAACATCTTCCCTGGCTCCCTTCTCAACAATTACACAGGCAGAGAAAAATAGCATGTCTTCCAGGGGTTTGCAAAGGTCCCCGTGTGTTTTGCATTGGTCATCTGGAGGGTGGTGACTGCCAGCTAGCCGCCGGCAGAGCCGGGCCTGAATGCATGATGTGGGCTGGGAGAGCCGTCCAGATGGAGAGCGAGCCGGCCTCTCGGCCCCTTTCAGCAGGAGCACCCAGACCAGCAGACTTGGAGCGGCACGGCCAGGCCCGGTTCTGGTCATCTCTGCCCCATTCGCAGTGAGCAGCATCGTCAGCAGGGGCACAGAACTAGCCATTGCCCTAATGCCGGACGTCCACATGCACTCCTCGGAGCATCGGCAGCCTTTAGCAGAAGAGGGACTGTGCGCGTCTGTAGCACTCTCGTAGCTTCTCCCAGGCTACCGTGAGAAGGCTAGCAGGAGCTTGCCTCCCATTAACATCAGTCCCTCCCCACCTCCCCCAAAAGCCTCAGGCTGGGTCTGGCGCTCGGTGGGTTTGTTCACTGACTGTCCTGAGCATGCCAGAACTGGACCGCTCTGTGAACATTCAGCCAACATGTGGACAGCCCCCAGCGACCTCAGCCAGTGGAGAGATGACTGTCTTCCAGGAAGGCTTGGTGTTCCCAGAAGAACGGAAGAGTAGCAGTTGACACTGCCCTTCTTTCTTTTTTCCTGCTTTGAATGTAGATACGATGCCAGTAGCTTTAGCAGCCATCTTGTAACCATCAGGCAGCAAGCATGAGAACAAAACCACCATGCTAAGGAAGATGGGATAGAAAAGTAGTGCAGACGGCATTGTTGATACACTGAGGTATCTGTATCTAGAATAATTGCTTCGTGAGTAAACTGGGCCCCCTGTGTTTCCACACCCTTTGCTGGGTTTCGTTCCTTGCAGCTGAAAGCATTCTTAACTATTCCTAGCTATTGACAGACAGAGTCTGTGTGTCATGGGGAGCTAGGGCAGAAGTTACCAAAAGTGGGTACTCAAGTCAAAGCCCTGCGTAAGGCGAACTTATAAGTCTTACGTTATAGGCAAACAGAAACCGTGAGTCAGCCCAGGAAACTGGTCTGCAGAGAGCTAGAAGCCTGGTGCAGCACTGCAGGAAGAAGTGGATATGCCAGTCCATGTGCTCCAGGTCCTTGAAGCAAGAAGGAGGGACCAAGAACTGGTTCTGGTCCCATTGCAGCCCCAGGAACTTGACCTGAGCCCTATGGAGAGGAGTCTGTGTCACTTCTGCACACACCACGGCATGATGTTGGTTTCTGCAGCTTTAGCAGCTCCAAAGACACCTCCCCTTGGACAGGGTGACATTTGCTGATGATGTCCCACCAGGACACTGGGCGCAGCAAGGAGCGTCAGCAAGCAGGGCCCCAAAGTGGGAGCCATAGACTAGTATCCTGACCACAACCCAGGAGATGAAGCCAGCTGCTCCCCAGGTCCTGGCTCTGTCAGATGTGACACTGGATGGAAGCTGGCTGGAGATGACGTGTCCAGTGGACACAGCTGTGCCCAACATAGGTGATGTGGGAGACGGACAGGGCCAAGCACACACGGCCTGCATGTGAGACAAGCAAGGCAGCCACTGGGGATGCAGAAACACTTGAAGAGAGGCAGGAAGATCTGCGGGGACTGAAACCCGGAGGGCACGCAGGGCACAAAGAGAGGTCGACTTTCTAGTTAAGACATTACAGCCCTTCCTTTCCATCCAAGGCCCGGTGACACGTGGGGAAATCGGGGTTACAGGGATCACTTTGTGTTTAAAAAGCTCAGCCCTCAGCACATGTGAGGGTCTGGACATGTCTGTCTTTGGGGTCTTCCTAGGTATCTTGCCTGAGCCCATACTTTCTCTTCCTTTTTGTAGCATCTTCTCTCCCTAGAGACCAAAAGTGTCCTGGAGCTGGCTGGGGACTGATGCAGACGGAGGGAGCCCTTGCCTCCTCCTCATCAGTTCCTCTGGGCTCTGCCCCATAAATCTGAGCTCCATCCTCAGAATCCAATAGTGGGACTAGCCATCAGTCTTTTCTCCCCTCCCAAAGAGGAGTGCTAACAGCAGTCTCCGTGGGTTACAGAGAGGCTCCCAGGGCTCTCTATCCACATCTGGGTGCATCCAGGGCATCCCAGACCCCTCCTCATGCTGTGCAGCTCCCTGCTGAGCCACTCACGAGAGGTGCCCCGAAGACGCGCACTGAGCAGCTGGCTGTGACTCCGCTACTGGGCCATGTGCCCTAGTGCCCCGTGGTGGCTAGAAGGCACCTGAGCTCTACGGACATCAGACCACTGGGCCACCTGGGTGACCTGAACCTGGCTACCAGAGGAAAAAGCAAAGCGCTCCCTTGTGCCCTCTTGCCCAGCCTCCCAACCATGCTCATTGTTTGCTTCACGCCTGTTTCCGCGATCTGGATATTTGGTCCATGAAGAGAACTGACTTGCTCCATTATCGATTCTCCTGGCACCCTGGGCCAAGCAAGGTGACTGGCTTTCCTGCTCAGGAGAGAGGTAATAGTCAGGAATAGAGCAGAGGCCAAAGTTATTTTGAATTAACTACTAATGGATAGGATTTCTATAGCTATTTTTTAATACCTGTGCAATTTGATGAAAATCAGACACAAGAGGAACTCAATTTTGTTTTTCATTAATATTCACTTTGTTAACACGAACAGATGATTTCTGGGAGCTCTCCATGCCCTTTTAATTTGTCTCTCTATAATGTGGCAAAGATATCCTCCATTATTAAACTGATTAGCAAGTGGCGTGCATCTTTCCTTGTCGATTTCTTCATTATTACTTATGCAGGACAATGTGTTTGGATTTTGTGGACCAGAAGGCTGCGGATGGAGTGAGGAGGAGGGGAGAGCTGTGCTTTGAAAATCCAAAACAGCACAAATAACAACAGCAAACCTGTCATGAGACAACACACTTTTAATTCTTTAACGGGAGGGGATCGCACAGATCACATATGGGAATACAAATTCTTGAGGATTCCGGACTGGGCAGACCTGACCATAGCATCCAAAATAGGGCAGGTCCTGAGGTGCTTTCTACAGGGGAAGAAATAAAACTCTCCATAACTCCTCTTACAGGTATGTATTTAGATGCTTGAATCCTCCTCAGGATGGAGCCCTCACTACCTTATTGGGCAACCATGATCAATTCATGGTTTCTTATTGCCTGATCCTAGATTTATCGGAATTGAAACCATTTCCCTCTCCAAGGTGACCCAGAGCAGAGGCAGAACTCTTTGGATACAGGAAGCTTCATTTTCCCGTGAAGCATTGGGAGACCGAACTCCACAGTGTGGCAGGACTTGGGATAAGGGAGCAGAAGCATCTTGAGCATCTCTCAAGTAACTTTCTCTTGGACTCGTTTAACTCACCCTATTCCCCAAATCCTTTCACAGAGAGCATTTCCTTTAACATTCAAAGGATCACGTCAGCTAATTAGAGCAGGCATTATTACTTTAAAAAAAAAGATCTTGAGATCTCTGAGGAAACCAAGGCCCAGAAGCTAAATGACTTGTCCCGAGGTTACCACAGCTAGCAAGGGTGAGGCTTGGGTGGGACTAGAGCTTGGGTCCTCGGGCTCCTAAGTTCTTAATGAAAATGCTGGTTTCCCCGGGGTACCTGAGAAGAAGCCATTGTCCCAGCTTTGGGTGCAAGATCTGGTCCCTTAGGACATTGCCACAGCAGAGACAGAGGACCCAACGGCTAACACACGCCTCCCTTTATGGAGGTCTCTGCTGCATTCTCCACACAAGACTGGATGCCAGATCAACTGGCATTCTTTGAGAACCTGATGCTCCACCAGCCTTATTCTCCTTTGTTTGAAGAAAAAGTCCAAATTTCATGGCCTGAGTAGGACAAATATTTCAAGATCTGGCCGAAATCTATTCTTATAACTTCATTTCTCACTACTCCTGCAAGGCCCCATCTACCATAGGCCCTCAGGGTCTCCTCTGCAGTCCCCAAGGGTTCCAGGCTCATTCTCAGCTTCTCCCCACCGCTATATTATTTCTCCTCTTGACCGCCGTGGTGCCAGTCTAGGTTTGGGAAATAAACTCAGTTCATGCTGGTCTAAGCATAAAGAGACTTTACTGATATACACAAACAAGAAGACTAAAAGGAGTTGACTTCGGGGGCCGGCCCCGTGGCCGAGTGGTTAAGTTCGCGCGTTCCGCTGCAGGCGGCCCAGTGTTTCGTTGGTTCGAATCCTGGGCGTGGACATGGCACTGCTCATCAAACCACGCTGAGGCAGCGTCCCACATGCCACAACTAGAAGGATCCACAATGAAGAATATACAACTATGTACCGGGGGCTTTGGGGAGAAAAAGGAAAAAAAATAAAATCAACAAAATAAATAAATAAAGCATACCATTTAAAAAAAAGAAAGTAGTTGACTTCAGACACGGCTTAATCTAGAGTCCCAGACAACATCCTCACGACTCTGTATTTCTCCCTCTCCTTGGCTCCAGGTCCTTCTACACTGGCTTCACCCTCCAGAAGCTCTTCCCTCATTGTGGCAAAGATGACTGTCAAGAACATTAGTCTGTCAACTTACCAGCTTAATAAATGTTGTAGACAAAAAAAGCTCCTGTTTCCCAATTGTTCCAGAATAAAAAGCTCTGATTAGGTGGGCTGGAGTCTTGTGGCCATCCCTGCACAAATATCTATAATAGGAGGATGAAATATGCCAGTTTCCTAGTGAGGCTCGTGTCCACCCCCAAGCTGGAAGATGGTACAGCCTCATGGAAATATAAGGATGGAACTTATAGGAGGCACGGTTGAGGGTGATGTAACCAGAAGGAAGAAAGACTGCTGGAGGCCATAAAAACAAGCGTTGTCTGACACAGCCCTACTCCTTCCCTGTGGGAAGAGATCTTCATTAATCATTAGGTAGGACAGAATGAGTTTCATTCATTTTACACAAGGGAATACCTGTATAAACGAGTCTCCGAAGGTCTTTTCTTTTACTGAGTTTCTAGAAGACACCTTCTGACAATCACAGAATGGAAGAATGTCAACACATGGAGAATCATTAAAGACAGCTCTAAGCATAATTTTTTAAAATTAAAAAAAAAAATGAGATCCTGAGATAGGACCAGTATTGACTAAGGATTTAGGCCAAATAAATAATATAGACTTCCTGACCTCCAATCAAGAGCTCTTGCTGCCCTAACTCATCTAGGAATGAGCTAAGGCAGTTAATTGTATCTGTACCCACCTTTCCAGATTGAATCCAGACTTCTTGAACTGGCAGTTGGTAGGGTAGATAAGAGACATTGAAATAAGGTAAAGTTAATACCCTAGTTCTGTCATTTAGTACTATTGGGTTTTAGAGAGAAACAAAACAAAAGGAAATAAAATAAAATGAGCTTTTGGAACATCAGTTTTCTTAACCATAAAATGGGAATTAAATAGCTACCTGGGTTCTAGTTCTAGTTAACACGGAGTAAGGATATTCCACTCTGTCTCCCTCGCTGACTACAACTAAAACCCTGGACAGAATAGATGGAGCAGTGACTTTAGGATTCTGAAAAGAAAATGCCAGCAGGCAAATTGGGGTAGGAAAACAGATACAGAAATGCCATCAAAATAGCAGTAAATCTCCTTTATTTTACTCCCCTACTTCGGTTTTTCCAGCCTGAACTCAAAGGCAGTCCAAAATCTGACACTGCACCAGGGACAGTCCGAAAAAGGCCCAAGTCCTGTATTTCTGATAAGAAAAGCATAAACAGGGCAGGCCCCGAGGCATAGTGGTTAAGTTCAGCACACTGCACTTTGGTGGCCCGGGTTCATGGTTTTGGATCCAGACACAGACCTACACCACTTGTCAGCCATGCTGTGTCAGCATCCCACACACAAAATAGAGCAAGATCGGCACAGATGATAGCTCAGGGCCAGCCTTCCTCAAGCAAAAATAAAAGGAAGAAGATTGGCAGCAGATGTTAGCTCAGGGCAAATCTTCCTCAGCAAAAAAAAAAAAAAATGGGGGGTCACAAAAGACAGAGTACAATGGGGAAAATTCTCTACTTTTCTTATTTGTTTGTGTTTCATTCTCTCCTGCTCCAGCCACAAGGCAATCCTGCAGACAGAGCAGTGATAGGGTGAAAACACTGGCTGATAAGGAACATAAAATTACGAAGGAGGGAAACCCTTTTTCTCTGACTAGAGGCACTGGGGTCTCAGCATGAGGAGACTCCACAATCCTTTTTCGTCTCTATCACCTTGCCACTTGACCCTGGAGGTAGATGGAGTTGCAGGAAATGGACAGTTGAGCAGGGAAACTAATCAGAAGACTAGGAAGGAAAGTCCCTGGGAGCAGAAAAGTGTTGGGGAGATTGTGGAGAGGAGAGAATTCAAGAAAACGACTCTATGAGCGTGTTTATGAACTCCCGGGCTTGCACCCAAGCTGCATATGCGTGGATCTGACCTTAAGCAACAGACCAAAGCCTTTGAGAACTACACTACAAAACAGATTGCCTCTCAGGTCCGAGACTGGACACTGGGTGACACGCATCGAGGACAGAATCTGAATAGCCCTATAAAAGCTTTGAAAATGGGGTTGAAACTGGAACCAGAATCCACAGACTGTGGGCTTTCAGCCTAAAGATGACTGGCTTGATTGCCTTCTGAAACAAAACATAACAAAACAAAAATAAACATTCTTCAAAACATTTAAACAAGATTCAGAGGCTAGAATAATGTTCAAAATGTGCAAGCCTCATTCCAAAATTAGTTGACATATGAAAAATCAGGGAAATCTCTGTATTACTTAAGGGAAAAGACAATCAACAGACAACAAGCTTGAGATGCATAGGGTTGGAACGATCAAACAAAGACTTTAAAGCAGCTATTATAACTCTGTTCCAAGAAATAAGGGAAAACTCTCTTGACTGAAAAGCTACAAAGTCTCAGCACATAAATAGAGGGCATATAAAAAAATAAAATGAAAATTTTATGACTAAAAAATACAATAGCAAAATTTTAAAAATTCATTAGATTAGCTCAATAGCCTGGAGATGATAGAGTCACTGAACTTTAAAGTAGATCAATAAAAATTATCCAGTATGAACAACAGAGAGGAAAATAATTGAAAAAAATGAACAGAGACTGAGACAGCAGTGGAAAAATATCAAAGGTCTAATATTCATATTATTAAAGTCCCATAAGAAGAAGATAAAGAAGGTGGTACTCTAGATAGACGGACAGATAGATAGAAAAAGAGAGAGAGAGATGATAGATAGCTAGATAATAGAAAGAATGACTAAAAACTTCCCAAATTTGGTGAAACACATAAACTTACAGATTCAAGAAACTCATGAAACCCAAAAGGATAAAGTCAAAGAAATCCATGCCCAGACACGTCACGATTAAACTGTTGAAAATTGAAAACAAAGAAAAAAGTGTTAAAAGCACCCAAGAAAATAGATACATTACTTGTAGAGAAATAATTATTTGAATGACTGCAGAATTCTCATCGAAACTCATGGAGATCAGAGGAAAGTGGCACAGTGTTTTTAAGGGGCCAGAAAAGATGACTCTCAACCTACAATTCTATATCCAGGAAAACTAATCCTTCAGGAGTAAAGTAAAAGCAAAACACAGACATTCTCAAATTAAGGAAATCTGAGAATTATAGCCACTAAACCTGATCTATGAGAAGTGCTAAAGCAAGTATTTCAGGAAGAAGAGAAATGATATCATGGGAAATTTGGAACATCACAAACAAAGGAGGAGTACTGGAAATGGTAAGTACCTGGGTGAATTTAGTAGGTTATTTTTCTCCTCTTAAATTCCTTATAATATACACAAAAGTTGAAGTAGAAGGTATAACCTTGACTGATGTGTGTAAATGCAATACATATGAACAACAACATAAATGAGGGAAGGTAAAAATTTCCACATTCCACTTCAGGAAAAAAAATCTTAATTAAAAGTAAACTCTGAGGCCTTAAGTATGTATATTGAAATCCTTAGAGCAATCACTAAATAAAACTGTAAAACACACACAGTCAAAATTAAGCAGTTGATTGTGTTGTTTGTCTTTTGTTGTTGACTTGTATGAGCTCATTATATATTCTGGATACTAGATACTTAGTGAATGAAGATATATGATTTGCAAGTAAGTTCTCCTTCTGTAAGTTGATTTTTCACTTCACTGATAATGTCTTTCTATATTGTACTTTTTAAACCTTCATATTTTCCTGATGCCTCAAAATGTCCCCACAAACAAGCTATAAGCACCCCATCCAGGTGACCAGGTGCACTAGTGTGATAAGGCTAGTTCCTGCCATAAGTTTCCCTTCTTGCCTTCCTCTGATTGTGACATAGTGACATTCAAACACACCAGTGAAATACTTAGCACTTTTTCCTTGTCTACTCCACCCTAAACTCAATAAAGGCAAATGCCCCTGGGTCCTCACACTCTCTTGACTCCCCACCTGCTTGGTTGAGCCTGCTCTCTGGGAGCTCCTCTCATATGGCCCTTGAGTGGCATGCCATGCCTCCCTTTTCTAGAACCTGTGAGTATAATAAATCTCTTTCACTTTTGTGTGCCTCTCTGTGGTGTTACTCCATGTCCACACCTGACTGATCATCCAAAAAAACCCATTTTAAGTAAGATGTTTCTTACAACACACTTTGAGGCACAAAGGTTGTTAACTTTGATAAGTCCAAAGAATCTATTTTTTCTTTTGTTGCTCACGCTTTTAATGTTATTTCTAAGAATCCTTGCCAAATCCAAGGTCATGAATATTTACCCATATGTTTTCTTCTAAGAGTTTTATGGTTTTAGCTCTTATATTTAGGTCAATGATCCATTTTGAATTAATTTTTGCATAATAGCATGAGATACAGGTACAACTTCGCTCTATGTGGATATCCAGTTACCACAAGACTATTTGTTCAAGAGATCATTCTTCCCCCAATAAATGATCTTGGCATCCTTATTGAAAACCAATTGACTGTAAAAATATGGGTTTATTTCTGGACTCTCAATGTTACCCCATTAGTATACATGTCTGTCCTTATCCAGTAACACAGTTTCAATCACTGGATCAAAATGTTAATTTTATGTTATATAAATTTTACTTCAATTTTTTAAATGTAAGGAAAAACAAATAGATTAAAGTAAAATAACAACACATGTTCAAACATCCAAAAGAAGGCATGGAAGGGAAAAGAGAAGAATGAAAAAAACTTAAGAAACATCAATTCTTCTCAAACTCTTCCAAAAAAATTGAAGAAGAGAGACACCTTCTTATCTTATTCTATGACGCCAAGATGACTTTGATACTAAAGCTAGACAAAGATGCTATAAGAAAAGAAAATTATAGAGGAGTTTCCTTTAAAAATATTGATTAAAAAATCCTCAACAATTTACTACTAAATTTAATTTAGTAGCGTATTAAAATGATTATACACCATGACTAAGTGGGATTTATTCCTGGAATGCAAGGATGGTTCAACATAAATAAATCAATCAATGTAATACATTAACAGAACACAAAATAAAAAAAATACACTTGATCATCTCAATTGATGCAGGAAAAGCATTTGACAAAATTCAATACCCTTTCATGATAAAAACATTCAATAAACTAGTAATTGAAGGAAATTTCTTCAGTATGATAAAAGACTTGTATTAAAAAACCCACAACTAAAATTGTACTTAATGGTGAAAGACTGAAACAAGAGAATAATGCTAGCTTTCACCACTTCTATTCAACATAGCATCAGAAATCTTAACCAGTGCATTTAAGCAAGAAAAAGAAATAAAAGACATCCAAATTGGAGAGGAAGAAGTAAAATTATCTGTGACCACAGATAACATGCTCTTATGTATAGAAAACTCTAAATATTCCACAAGAAAATCTGTTAGAACTAATAAATAAATTCAGCAAAGTTGCAAGATACAAAATCAAATCCCCATGTCAGTTGTATACACTGTGTATAGTGTATATTAGTGTATACTAATCCAAAAAGGAAATCAAGAAGACATTTCTATTTAAAATAGCATCAAAAAGAATAAAATACTTAGGGATAAATTTGACCAAACAGGCAAAATATTTGTGTATTAGAAACAACAAAATATTTCTGTGAGAAATTAAAAAAGATATAAATAAATGGAAAGATATTTCATGTTTATGAATTGGAAGACTTAATCTAATTAAGATAATAATAATTGCCCAAAGATATCTACAGATGGTAATGTAATCCCTCTCAAAATCACTATGTTGTTTTTTTTTTTTTTTTTTGCAGAAATAGAAAGACTCATCTTAAAATTAATTTGGAATCTCAAGGGACCCCAAATAGCCAAAACAATCTTGAAAAAGAAGAACAAAGGACAACTCACACTTTCTGATTTCAAAACTTACCACAAACTACAGGAATCAACACACTGTGAAACTGGCACAAGGACAGACATACAGACCAATGGAATAGAATAGAGAACCCAGATATAAGCCCTTAGCAGTAAGATCAAATGATCTTTGATAAGAGTACACAGGCCATTCAATGAGGAAAGGACAGTCTTTTTAATAAAAGGTGCAGGGAAAACTGGATAACCTCAAGTTAAAGAATGAAGTTGGGGTCTTACCTTATGCCATATGTAAAAATTGACTCAAAATAAATTGAAAACCTAAACAAAAGAGCTAAAACTATGTAACTCTTAGAGGAAAATCATGGCATTGCATTTATAGATAATTTGGACTTCAACAAAGTTAAAATCATTCATGCATCAAAGAACATTAAAAGATTTAAAAGACAACTCACAGGGTTGGAGAAAACATGATTTTCAAGTCATATATCTGATAAGAGTAATATCCAGAATATATAAAGAATTCCTACAACTCAAGAACAACAAAAAGCAAACAACTGAATTAAAAAATGAGCAAAGGACTTGAATAGGCATTTCTTCAAAGAAGATATACAGATTATCAATAAGCACATGAAAAGATGATCAATATCACTATTATTAGGGAAATGCAAATCAAAGCCACAATGAGATGTTACTTCATATCCATCAGAATGGCTCTTATGAAGAACACAAAAAATAGCAAGTGTTGGCAAGGATGTGCAGAAATTGGAACTCTTGTGCATTGTTGGTGCAAGTGTAAATGGGTCTAGCTTCAGTGGGAAACAGTTTGGCATTTCTTCAAAAAGGTAAATATAAGGGCCAGCTCGGTGGTATAGTGGTTAAGTCTGCACACTCCACTTCAGTGGCCTGGGGTTTGCAGTTGGATCCCGGGCACAGACCTAGCACTGCTCATCAAGCCATGCTGTGGTGGCATCCCACATAAAATAGAGGAAGGTTGGCACCGATGTTAGCTCAGTGACAATTTTTCTCAAGTAAAAAGAGGAAGATTGGCAACAGATGTTAGCTCAGGACCAAACTTCTTCACCAAAAAAAACAGTTGAACATAGAATCACCATACGATCTAGAAATTCCACTTCTAGATATATATGTACCCTACAGAGCTGAAAGCAGGGACTCAAACAGGTACATGTACACCAAGTTTCCAAGGATCATTATTCATAATACCCAAAATGTGGAAACAACTCAAATGTCCATCAACAGCAGAATGGATAAACATAATGTAGTATACACATACAGTGGAATATTACTCAGCCTTAAAAAGGAATGGAATTCTGATACATGCTACAGCATGGTTGAATCTTAAACATATTATGCTAAGTAAAATAAGCCAGAATCAAAATAACAAATATTGTATGATTTCACTTATACGAAGTACTTAGCATAGGCAAATTCATGTAGACAAAAAGTACAATAGTGGTTACAAAGGGTTAGGAGTAAGGAGAAATGGGGAGTTATTGTTTAATGGGTACAGTTTCCATTTAGGATGATGAAAAAGTTATGGAAATGGATAGTGATGATTATAAAACGTGAATGTACTCAATACCACTAAATTGTACATTTAAGAATGGTTAAAATGGTAAAATTCTTGTTGTGTATTTTACCACAAAAATTATATACACACTTTTTAAAGACTTAGGAGACCAAAAAAGAAAAAAGCAAACAATAAAATTGTAGGTATACCTCAAAACCTACCAATAAATTACAGTAAATATAAATGGTTTAAAGACACTAAGTAGAAGACAGAGACTGTCAAAATGGATTTTAAAAAAGACTCAACTATATGGTATTAACAAAAACCCACTGTAAAAATATTGATACTGGAAGATTAAAGTAAAAGAACAGAAAATAATGTACCATGGAAACACCCATCAAAAGAAACTTGGAATGCTTACATTAATATCAAAGTTAAAAAAAAATCAGAGCAAGGGGCCAGCCCTGCGGCCGAGTGGTTAAGTTCTCACACTCTGCTGCAGGCAGCCCAGTGTTTTGTTGGTTCGAATCCTGGGCACGGACATGGCACTGCTCATCGAACCAGGCTGAGGTGGCGTCCCACATGCCACAGCTGGAAGGACCCACAACGAAGAATATACAACTGTGTACCGGGGGGCTTTGGGGAGAAAAAGGAAAAAAAAATAAAATCTTTAAAAAAAAAAATCAGAGCAAGAAAAGTTATCAAAAATAAAGAGTGACAACATAAACAATAGAAAGTTCTATTCACCGGCAAGTCACTACAATCATAAATATGTGTGCAACTAACTATAGCTTCAAAATACATAAAGCAAAAAATTATGAAACTGAAAGGAGAATTAAACTAATTCTCAATTGTGGTTGAATACTTAAACATATCTCTCCTGGTTAAAGATACAACAAATAGAAAATCATCAAGGAGACACAAGAACTGAACACTATCAACTAACTGGATCTAATTAAAATTTATAGAACACTTACCACAACAACAGTAGAATGCATATTCCTTGCAAGTTTACACGGAACAGCCAGAGATATAGACCATCTCCTGGCTCACAAAACAAATGTAAAAGAATTGAAATCATACAAAGCATGCTCTCTGACCATATTGTCTCAGTTCCTTTTATCTAAAACATCATGCTGAGCTTTCTACAAAAAATTACTATCATTCTAAAAAGGAAAAAAACATACACACAGTCTGAAGAGGCAAAGCAAGCATCAGACCCAGACTTAGATTCGGCAGAAATTTTGGAAGCATCAGAGTGGGAGCTTAAAATCACTATGATTAATATGCTAAGGACTTGAAGGGAAAAAGTGGACAACATGGAAGAACAAATGGATAATGTAAACAGAGAGATGGAAACTAAGAAAAAATCAAAAGGAAATGTTAGCAAACAAAAGCAAAGTAACAACTGAAAAATACCTTTGATGGGCTCATTTGTAGACTACACACAACCAAGTAAAGAACAGTTAGCTTGAAGATATATTAATAGAAACTTCCAAAATTAAAATGCAAAGAGAAAAAAAGGATGTAAAAGATGGAATGTGATATCCAAGAATTGTGGGACAATTACAAAAGTAATAAGATAAGTGTAATGGGAAAGAAATAGAGAAAAGAGAAAATATTTGACATCGTAATGGCTGAGGATATTCCAAAATTAATGACAGATACCAAACCACAGATCCAGGAATCTCAGAGCACACCAAGCAGGATAAATAGCAAAAACTACACAAGGCGTATCATATTTAAACAGAAAATCAATGACAAAGAGAAAATCTTGAAAGAAGCCAGAGGGGGCAAAAACAGCCTACCTGCAGAGGAAAAAATGCTAAGAATTTCTTCAGGCTTCTCTTCATAAACCACGTAAACAAGAGGAGAGTAAGGTAAATATTTAAAGAGTTGAAACAAAATAGCCACCGACCTAGATTCTGTATCCAATGAAATTGTCCTTCAAAAGTGATAGAGAAATAAAAACTTTGTCTGACAAACAAAAATTAAGGGAATTTGTCTCTGGTATACCTGCCTTGCAAGAAATGTTTAAAAAGAAAAAGTTCTTCAGAGATAAAGAAAATTATATAGGTTAGAAACCTGGATTTTCATCAAGAAAGGAAGAGATTTAGAGAAAGTACATATGAAGACAAAATAAAATCTTTTATTTTTATCATTTTTACTTGATCTGATAGATCAAAATAATAATAGCAGCAATGTACTCAGTGAGTATAGTTCACAGGTAAGGGAAACAAATGACAGCAATGTTATCATGGGCAGGAAAGAGGAATTGGGAATACTCCATTGTCAGGTACTCGCACTACAAGTGAAGCAGGTGTTATTTTAAAGTGGACTTGGATTAATTGACAGATCCAGCAAGCACGAAATCAGTACAGATATAGTTAAACAGACAGCATCATCAATCAGCTGGATCTAATTGACTTTTATAGAATATTTCATCCAACAATGGCAGAAGACACATTCTTCAAGCTCACATGGAACATTCACCATGATAGACTCTATTCTAGGCCATAAAACATACTTTAACGAATTTGAAGGAATAGATATAAAAAGGATGCTCTCAGACCACAATGGAATTAAACTAGAAATCAATAACAGAAAGAGAGCTGAAAAATCCCAAAATATTTGGAGAATAAGCGCACTTCTAAATAACATATGGGTCAAAGAAGTCTCAAGAGAAATTTCAAAATATTTTGAACTAAAATAAAATTAAAATGCAACCTATTAAAATTTGTGGGATGCAGCAAACGGGTTTTTATAGGGATGGAATGCATATAAAAAAGAAATATCTAAAATCAGTTTCTAAGCTTCCATCATAGGAAACTAGAAAATGAAGAACAAATTAAATCCATAGTAAGCAGAAGAAAAGAAATAATAAAAATAAGAAAATGGGGCCAGCCAGCTGGCTCAGCGGTTAGGTGCACATGTTCTGCTTCTCAGCGGCCCTGGGTTCACCGGTTTGGATCCCCGGTTCGGACATGGCACCACTTGGCAACCATGCTGTGGTAGGCGTCCCACATATAAAGTGGAGGAAGATGGGCATGGATGTTAGCTCAGGACCAGGCCTCCTCAGCAAAAAAAGACGAGGACTGGTACTAGTTAGCTCAGGGCTAATCTTCCCCGCCCCAAAAAAAGAAAGAAAATAAATAAGTGAAATTGAAGTCAGGAAAACAATAGAGAAAATCAATAAAACAAAAAGCAGATTCTTTGAAAATATCTATAAAATTGAAAAACCCCTAGCCAGGCTAACCAAGAAAAAAGGAGAGAAGATGAAAATTGCTAACATCACAAATGAAAGAGGAGCCATCACTACTGACCCATGGACATTAAAAAGATAATAAAGAATTATTATAAATAATTCTAAGCCCACAAATTTGATAACTTAGATGAAATGGGCCAATTTCTTGAAAGATATAACCTACTAAAAGTCACACCAGGAGAAATATAGAATCTTAATAGGCCTGTATTTATTAGACAAACAATCAATAATTAATAAACTTCTGAAACAGAAAGCACCTGGTCCAGATGGTTTCACAGGTGAACCTTACCAAACATCTAAGGAGGAAATGATACCAATTCTTTGTTCCAGGAAGCAGAAGCAGAGGGACGAATTCTTAACTCATTCTATGAGGTCAGCATTACCTCATATCAGAACTAGACAAAGACACAACAAGAAAGGTAAATTACAGACCAATATCTCTCATGAACATAGAGGCAAAAATCCTTGATAAAATATTAGCAAATCAAATCCAACAATGTATATAAATAATTATACACCATTACCAGGTGGGATTTATTCTAGGTGTGCAAGGCCGGTTCAACATTCAATAATCAATTAATATAATCCATCATATCAAAAAGCTTATGAAGAACAATCATATAATCATATGAGTAGATCCATAAAAAGCATTTGACAAACTTCAACATCTATTTATGATAAAAACTCTCAGAAAACTAGGAACAGAGGGCATCTTCCTCAATTTGAAAAAGAATAGCTACAAAAACCCTACAGCTAATGTCATAGTTAATAGTGAGAAACTAGATACTTTCCCCCTATGACCAGGAGTAAAGCAAGGACCCCTCTCATTTTTGCCAACACTGTACTGGAAATCCTAGCTAATCCAAGAAAGTAAGAAAATTGCTTTCCTACGTACCAGCAATAAACAAGTGGAATTTGAAACTAAAAACACAACACCATTTACATTAGCACCAAAAATAATGAAATACCTAAGTATAAATCTAGCAAAATGTGTGCAAGATCTATATGAGGAAAACTACCAAACTCTGATGCAAGAAATCTAGGAAGATCTGAATAAATGGAAAGATATTCCACACTCATGGATAGGAAGACTCAATATTGTTAAGATATCAGATCTTTCCAACTTGATCTATAGATTCAATGAAATCCCAACAAGTTACTTTGGGAATATCAACCAATTCATTACAAAGTTTATATGGAAAGGCAGAAGACCCAAACCAAACACTGTGTTAAAGAAGAACAGAGTCAAAGGACTGACTCTACCTGACTTTGTCTTACTATAAAGATACTTAATCAAGATGAGGTGGTATTGGCCACGAATAGACAAATGCATCAATGGAACGGAAATAGGCCCACACAGATATAATCAACTGACATTTCACAGAACAGCAAAGACAATTACAAGGAGAAAAGATAGTCTTTCCAACAAATTCTGCTAGAACAACAGGACATCCACATGCAAAAAGATAAATGCAGACACTGATGTTATACCGTCACAAGCATTAACTCAAAATGGATCATAGGCCTGAACATCAAACGCGAAGCTATAAAACTCTCAGGAAAAAAACACAGGAGAAAATCTAAGTGACCCTGGACTGGGCAATGGATGTTTCGATGCATCAGAAGCATGATCCATGAAAGAAAAGATTGATAAGTTGGACTTGATTAAAATTGAAAACTTTTTCTCTATGAAAGACACTGTTAAGAGAATAAAAAGACAAGCCAAAGACCAAGAAAAAATATCTGCAAACACATACATGATAAAGGAGTTGTGTGCAAAATATACAAAGCATGTTTACAAGTCTTTAATAAGAAATCAAACAACCCCCTTGTAAAGTGAATAAAAGTTCTGAGCACGCTCCTGACCAAAGGAGATAGACAGATGACAAATAAGCATACAAAAAGATGTTCAGCATCACATGTCATTAGGGAATTACAAATCAAAACAATGACATACTCTTGCACACCCACGAGAATGACTACAATACAAAACACTGACAACACCAGATGCTGGTGATGATGTGGACTAACTCTCATTCATTGCTGGTGGGAACTCAAAATGGTAGAGCCACTTTGGAAGACAACTTGCCAGTTTCTTACAGAGCTAAACATAGTCTTACAATAAGGTCCAGCAATTGTGCTCCGAAGTATTTACCCAATGGGTTGAAAATTTATGTCCACACTTTGTGTAAAAGCCTGCACACGAATGTTTATAGCAGCTGTAGTCATAATTGACAAAAATTGGAAGAAATCAAGATGTCCTTCAGTAAGTGAATGGATAAGCAAACAATGGAATTTCCATACAATGGAATACTATTCAGTGATACAAATAAATGCACTATCAAGTCAAGAAAGAACACAGAGGAACTTTAAATACTAAAGGTTTTAATGAAAAAAACGTTTCCCTAAAGTTGAAAGAACTTTATTTCTAAGTGAAAGAAGCCAGTCTGAAAAGAGTACATTTTGTCTGATTCCAGTTATATGACATTTTGGAAAAAGTAAAACTATGGAGACAGTAAAAAGATCAGCGGTTACCAGGGGTTGGGGGGTAGGATGGCGAAAGAATGAACAGGCGGAGCACAGGGCATCTTTGGGGCAGTGAATCCATCCCGTGTGATGACGTAATGGTTGTACACGACTTTGAGTGCTTGGCAAAGGCTGCATAACATGAAGAGTGAACCCTGATGTAAACTAGGGACTTCAGTTAATATCAGTGTATCCATGTTGGTTCAACAATTGTAACAAAGGTACCACACCAATACAAGGTGTTCAGAATAGGCGAAACTGCGCAGGGAAGGGAGGAGATCTGAGAACTCTCTGTACTTTCTGTTCAATTGTTCTGTATACCTAAAACTGTTCCCCAAAAATTCCATTAAAATTATCTGGATTCAAGGAAGCAATTTCAAGGAAACTTGGGAAATATTTTTAACTGAAATAAAATGTAAAGATAGCATATAAAAACTGTAGTATGCACTTAAATCGGTGCTTAAAGAAAAATTTATGATTCAAAGTCTACAGTAAAAAGGAAGAAAGATTTCAAATCAACAATCTAAGATTCTACATTCAGACACTAGGAAAAGGGTAAAATAAACCCAAAGCAAACAGAAGGAAGGAATGATTAAAGAGAAATAAAAGCAAGTGAAAATAAAAAATCAATAAAGAAAAAGCAATGGAACAAAAGTTGATTCTTTGCAAAAGTTAAAAGGAAAGATTAACCTTTAGCAAGACTGACAAGGAAAAAAAGAGGCAACATACATTACAAACAGGGGAAACGGCAAGAGGGAAAATACAGTCAGACCTCACAGAGAGTAAAAATTTAACAAGGGGACCCTATGGAAAAATTTTATGCACATAAATTCAACAACTTAAGCTAAATGAATGAATTCCTTGAAAACCACAACCAACCAAAATTTATCCAAGAAGAAATAGATAACTGAAATAGTCTTATAACTATTAACAACATTGAATTGGTAGCTTAAAAAGAAAAATTTCTGAAAAAGAAAACCCCAGGCTCAGATGGTTTCCCTAACAAGTTCTAACAAATATTTAAAGAAGAAACACGGGACTGGCCCATGGTGGGGTGGGCAAGTTCGAGCGTTCCGCTTCAACAGCCCCGGGTTTTGCCGGTTTGGACGCTGGGCGCAGACCAAGCACCACTCGCCAGACCATCCTGAGGCGGCGTCCCACATAGGAGAACCAGAAGGACCTACAATTAGAATACACAACTATGTACTGGGGGGCTTTGGGGAGAAGAAGGGAAAAAAAGATAGGCAACAGATGTTAGCTCAGGGCCAATCTTTAAAAATAAAAAAGAAATACAATTAAAAAAGAAGAAACAACACCAATTCTACACAATATCTTCCTGAAAACAGAGGGAACACTCCCCAATTAATGAAGTCAGCATTGCCCTGATACCAAAACCAGACAAAACCGTACAAGAAAGGGAAGCTATAGACCAATATCTCTCATGAACCTAGATGCAAAATCTTCAACATACTATCAGCAAATTAAATACAGCAATATATACAAATAATAATATGCCATGACCAACTGGGATCACACTGGGAGTGCAGGGCCAGCTCAATGTTTGAAAATCAATCAATGTAATGCAGTATTAACAGTCTAAAGAAGAAAAGGCACATAAACAAGTGAATTGATGGAGAGGAAGAATTGACAGAATTCAACATCCATTTACATTTTTTTAAAAACTCTCAGCAGATCAGAAACAAAATGAAAATTCTTCAGCCTAAAAAAAACGGGACAAAGAACCTGTACTAAAAGTCAACAGTTAACATCGTACCTAATAATTGAGAGACTGAATACTTTCCCCCAAGTTAGGAAACAAGGCAAGGATGTTTACCTTCAGTAACCCTACTGACTATCGCACAGGATGTCTTAGCCAGTGCCATAAGGCAAGAAAAAGAAATAAAAGGCATACAGATTGGAAAGGAAGAAATAAAATTGTCCTTATTCACAGAAGACGTGATTGCCTACTTAGAAAATCCCAAGGAATCTACAATAAGATTTCGAGAACTAATAAGTGAGATTATTAAGGTCACAATGAAAGGGCAATATAAAAATAGTAATCCTGTTTCTAGATACTAGCAATAAATAACTGGAAACTGAAATTATAAAACCAGTGTCATTTATGATAGCTTCAAAAATGAAACACTTAGATATAAATCTAATAAAACATTTTTTGTACTTGTATATTAAAAACTTTTAAATGATGATAAAAGCAATCAAAGATGACTTCAATAAGTCCTTATGCACATTTTTCAACATTATCTGATTTTAAAACTTACTATAAAGGTACAGCAATCAAGGCAATATGTGATTGGTCAGGGGTACACACAGAGATCAATGGAAATGACTAGTTTCCAGAAATAGACCCACACGAATACAGTCAAGCTGCAAAGGCAAGCCAGTGGAGAACGGAGGAGCCTACCAGGGGTGAGCTGTCAGAGCAGGAGAGTCTGGACATGCCCAGACCTCCAGGGATGCACTTGTAACTATGGTTACCGTACACTGAGCTCAGAGAAGTTAAGTGAGCTGTCTGCATTCTGGAGTTCCCGTTCCAACTAGATCACTCAGGCTCCAAAATGCATAGCTAGTTATCTAACTCTCTAATCGCTAATTTCTACATCTCAGAAAATGGGAATAATATCTACCTTGAACGGTAGTTATAAGGATTCTATGAGATGGTGCATTTTAAGTGCTTATCAAAGTGTGTAGCAGGGACACAATCAATTATGACTCTGGTGGACTTATTAGAAAGGTGGGCCCGTCAGTCGCCATGTGAAAAAGTCACATTCTCAAAATTACCCTTAAAAATACTTGAAATCACCTGTAAATTAGTCTACCTGGTTCTGCATTGTCAATTTTATACACAGTTTATATAAGATATAAATATATATAAATATATGCAGCCTTGTTTAGGATACGATGAAGAACACCGTCAATCAAGGAAGCTTACAATTCACTACAAAATGGGGTCATTTCATTCACTAGGCTGGGCCGATGGCACATCTTCCAGCCCCAGAACTTTCTGCTCTAGGATTTGAGCAAGGTTTCTTGAAAAATGTGAGGTGTGAAGAGAGGCACCCACACCTAGCAAGATGAGCTGGACAGGCAGGGCCCTTCCCTGCGTGGAGACCCTGCTCTCCCCGACTCAGAGTTGCTACATGCTTGCTGGGCATCCTGGGGCGCTACTGTGGAGCATGCCCCTTCTTTGTGGCACCTGCTGCCAGGATGCCGCAGGGCAGTGGGATAAGCTGAGCTGCACTGCGCAAGGGCAATGTGCGAGCCGTCTACAGCTTCCCTCCAGAACACAGGAGCCGAGAACACCCAGCTGTAGGCTTTGTCTTCCTGGCTCATCTTGCTTTCTCTCACGTGTCCTTGCGAGTGTGCTCGCAGGAGGGAGGAGGGGATGGAAGGTCAGTGGAGTGCACCTCGGTGCCAAGGCCCAGGGAGGCATAAAGAGCATGGATCCTGCAGACCTGCGTTGGGCAGCCAGCCTCGCCAGTTGCTGTGCTCCCCTCAGCAACATACACGGCCTCTCTGATACCTGACTTCTGATTTTAAGAAAAACAAACAACAAAAAGAAACTCTTTTGTGGGGCAGTTATAAAGATTAAAAAGGCTGTTCGCTTAAGAGTGTTGCTTCAAAGAGAAGACCCAGAGATGGGCCCGTTTTCCTTCCAGCCAAGCCTGAATAATCATGCAGGAATTGAATAAAAAGTGACACTCAAGGGTTCTCATTAAAAAAAGAAAGAAAGAAAGAAGGAAAGAATTTTCACACACAGGGAGAACCAAACGGGGTGTGGGAGAGGTAGTACCACAATGGGGCGGCCACAAAGCCCCAGCCCACTGGGCCCAAAGATGGGACCAGAAAGAGGACCAGACCCATAGCCCCCAGCGCCCCTGCCGAGGGCGGGCAGCAATCCAGGAGGAAGGGTCTGCAGGGTCTGCTCCGAACCTCAGAACACATTATCCCCATCTTCTTCGCTCTTTCTCATTTACAAGATAAATAATTTTAAGATGTAACTAAAATTATTTTACAATCTTTTAATCACTAGAAATTGTGTATAATTATTTTACCTCCACTCTAGTGCCAAGAACTGCTGTGAATTACTTGGCTTCTCAAAGTGTAGAAAGAAAATGCTTCAATTTTGCATTAATTAAAGAATTTTTTTTTCCCATTCCTGTCCATTAGCCTCCACCACACTATGGCTAGGAATGGTCATTACAACAGACAGAAATAGGAACATAAATTGCCTGCTAATGAAAATGTCAGGAGGAGATGCCGTCTATCACGAAGCTTCTGATACGGGGAGGGCTTTTTGCTGCCTTCCACCTTTCTCCAGTTTCTAGGAGACCTGAGTGGAAGGGCAAGCCTCTTTTATTTATAGATACCTGGGAAGCATCCTTTGCAGTAGATTGAGGACGATGCTCAGACCCTGGTAAATATTCCATTGATTTTTAAAATTGCTCCCTTTCTTATCAGACCTTACAGGGTCTCGGCCTGGGAAACCTCGCTGACCTTCCCCCCTTCTGATGAGGCCAGTTTTCCTGAGATTGGAGGCAGTGCACACATCTGCCGCTCGCCAGCTCCCTCCCCATTTTACGAGGTGAACATTACAGCAGTCTGCGTGCTCCGTCCCCACCTCCCTCGTCCCCCTCGGTGTGGGGAGTTCACTCGCTCAGGGTTTTGAGAGCTTGTGCAGAAGCACACTCACTCTGCCCTAAGCAGAAGGGTGGACACAGTGTTGGGTGGTGCTCAGCTCCAGCCATGGCCTGATGGCAGGCTTCACGGGGATGCGAGCGCAGACCCCAGGGCTGGGTCTCGTACCCACGCAGCTCCGGAGGCACAGCCTCAGAGCCCTGGCCAGGGTTTTGTTCCTTTTGAGAGAAGGCGTCTCCCTTCCAGGCTTGCGACTCAAATGGAAGCTGCTAAAGGCAGTGCAGTTTTTCCTGTCATGGTCAAAGGCCATGAGGACGCCCATTGTGGATGCTCAAGTTTACTCGTAGAGAGAAAATGGAGTCAGGAGGTATTTTTAAAAAGCAAGCCCCTTTGAAAACCTCATGGTACACCGATCTCGGCCTGAGTCTATGCTTGCCACTAAATTCCTTTGGCTAGTGTGGCTGTTGAGAAGGCTCCGGTCATGGACTAACCAGTATCTCGTCATGTGGGACAGCCTTTAACACCCAGAGCCTCCTACGGGCCTCATAGTCAACAGGGCTTGTCCACTGCAAACTCCTGCCAGCATTCAGTAGGTACTCAATACAGCTAGCTGGCAAAAAGTGGGGCTAAGAGACAAAGTGCCTACTCATTAGTCATTCTCTACACAATTGTGCTGGCCTGGCTGTCAAAAAGATTCTAAAAATATCTGTTCTCCAGAAAACTTCCAGACAGGTTGTGTTGAATGACTATTTTAGAAATAATATTTCAACACGTTGAAATGACTATTACAAGCCACTGTTTGGATCCAGTTTGACTAAAGACGAATGGATGAAATCGATTTCCTGGATCAGAAGGTCTTTGGTTCCAGTGGCCACTAGCAACTGGTTCCACTCAATTACTTATACTGCACAGGAAGTAGAGATGGTCAAAAGGCTGAGCCCCAAGTATCTCCAAACTTCTCCCCCTCATTCAACCCGTGTTTAGTAAGTATTCACTGTAGTCACTAAGGCCCTTCTGCCATTTCTGAGGGCTGGGATGCCCCAAGACCCTCCCTCCATTTCTATGCACCATATGTCTTCAGCCATGCTATCTAAGATCTGCGGGAGGAGGTATCTGGAGAGCACTAGGAAGCAGGCAGATTCAAGCAGGAATGGAAAGGGTGAGAAAAGCCAGAGCCACACAGACATGGACCCAGGATCGGCCATGGTGGAGACTCTGGAACCTGGGATGGAAGGCTGGGGCAGGCCAGACTGAGCAAGCTTGGGCAGCTAGATATGGCTGTGATGCTCATGACGGCCCTATTACTACCTTTGGGTCCTCTTGGTGTCTTACCTTTTTCTCATTCCCAGGGAAACTGAGTTCCATGAACCCACTGCCATGTGCTTAAAATAACAAGAGTAACGACAGTCACAATACACGCAGTGCTCTGCTCAGGTAGCCACTGGTGACTCCTGTTGCTGAAATAAGTAACCTAAAACGAATAGCCACCAAAACACTCAGTCTCTTAGGGAACACTGCTCCTCTGCACAATTTATCTAACCTCAGGCGCGATCTGTAGCAGTTTTAATGTTATTTAGAGCTGAGATCTTCTCTGTAGAGTGTTGCAGTACCTTCTAAACACCCCTTCCCCAGGATTCATAAAGCACCAATACTCAACAGGAGCCAACCAAATAGCCATCTTGCTGCCTTGAGACACTCAACCAACCACGTGAAGCAGGCGGAGCAAGGTGAAACCCCATTAACCTCGATTTCCTCTCATGGCCTAATATGATAGCCCAATGGGTGCTACATACCATGCCAGAATTTTCTTCCTGGGTATAGAATATTCAACACATTTTCACTGAGTCCTTGCCTCATCCTAGGCACCATGCTGGTCACTGAAAAAGGATCAGAATACCACATCCACCCTCAGGGAGCTCACGGACTAATCAGAAAATAAAGCAGCCGAATGACGACAGCACAAAAATGGAATATAGCGCCCAAAGCGCTTTGCGGGATTTAGAGGCAGGAAGGTTCTTCTCCTGCTAAGCCAGGTATAGCGCTTCCCACTCTCAGGGCGTCTAGACGGAGGATGCCTCACCACAGTGCCTTGCTGTGTAAGGTCCAGGACCTAGGGCTGTATGAGAAGGGCTCCCAGCCTTGGAGAAGATCCTGGCCAATGGTGGGGTAGGGAGACGGGGAGCAGCCTGTGGGATCAAGGAAAGTTCAGTAAGAATGTGAGGTTTTCCCAAAACTTCAAAGAGCTCTTTCTGAGATTTCCTGGGATTGTAACCACAATCCTCTCTCAAGAAGGCGAGCACCCTGATGGCTGGGCTTTCCTCCCCCAGAGCCCCCTGCATGCTGGCTTTCCATGCCACGAGCTGGAAACACTTGCAAATGTGATTTATGCCACTGGGGCTGCCCCCACCTCCCCGTTTCCTGGTGGCCAACGTTGAGCCCTTCAGGTAGGAGATGAGCAATCACAACTGATAATAACAGCTAACACCTACTGGTTGTTCTGTGCCAAGTGCTGTGCTAAATGTTTTATATGTTTTATATATATATATATATATGTTTTAAATGTTTTTATGTCACATTATCCTCAAACATCCCTGGGACACTTACTACTCGTCTCAGAAGTAAGGGCTGAGAGGAGTCGAGTCACTTGCCAAGGTCACAGGGCTGGCAAGTGAAGGAGCCAGGGTGCCATCCTGCCTCTGACTCCAGAAGCCTGTCTCTCTCAATCCAGGCTCCTCTCTCAGGAACAGCATCGTTGCTTAACGAAGACCCCTGCCCTTTGTGCCAAACTTTTGTCAATATTGTTATTTAAAGGGACACATCCCAATTTATTCCAGTATCAATTCTCTGTATCATTTACCTCAGCACTGATTGTATCATTCGCAAATTAGCATTAGGCAGCAATTTCTGGTTCCATATAAAACTATTTAGCAATCTGGCCAAGAAAATGAAAGATGCAAAAGCAAAAGCCTGGGTGCTGACCCTAATTCTCTTCCTTATCTTCTTGTTACATATTGACGGATTTGAGGCCATTCGAAAGCATCCAACTTGTCTTGCCAGAGTGCAAATCAGGTTATTGACAATGAAGGCCATTTAACAGGTTATTTACATGTGGGAGTCCTATCTCCGTGGGATCTTCTTCTTGACTGGCTTCGATTGCAGAATGGTCAACTTTAGTCTGGAGGGAACAGAGACGTCTCCCGTTTACTCTGTGGGCCAAGTGCGGGTGCTGTGGGGCTCCTGCTCCAATGCATCCAGACATCTCTCTCCTGAACACCCCTCCCAAATGTTCCCACCCTGGCCACCCACTCCAGATGGTGGCCTGCATCCCTGTGAGCCTGCCATGGCCACACTGCTGAGAAGGGACAAGGCAGACAATAAGCCCAGGGCTGCCTGAAATGGCAGCCCCGAATTCTCTGTTCAGGCAACTACCCCCACATTTTAGTGAGCCCCAACCATTGCTCAGCACAGAGCCAATTTCTAAAAGGATGTTCCAGAAACATTCCACCTGTTTCCATTTACTTAACAACATTCATTATTGGGTGCCTGCTATGTGCTAGGCACTGTCTTAAGAACCGGGAGAGAGAAACAAGCATACCAACAAAATTAATCAAACTTGTACAGTGCGGGACACTGTGATGTGTCCAGATCTCCCTTCGATGAAGTATTTACGGCCCTGGCTGCTGAGAGTGTAGCCAGCAGATGGCCCTCATCTGTCAGCTTCTTCTAGAATTGCCCCAGCTGCAGGGAGCCGCCTCACCCAAGAGCATGCCCTTTCCCAGGCATCCCACATTCAGTGGCTGGTGACCAAAGGGCTCAGAAGGCCTGGCCAGCTCAGCGCAGCTCTCAGGGGCTCTCTGGGCTCCGAAGCTCCCCGTGGGCTCTCACGGAGCTGGCGCTGCAGCTTCACTCCTCCCGTTGCTTCCTCACACTTCCCTCCCACTTCTAGACTGTGGTGGCCACACGCACCCTTCCATAAACACAGGCAGACTAAACTCCATCTCTGTCTGCTTCCCAGAAACCCCAACCTGTGACAGCTGGAAACAGGAGTAGTCCAGGAGAAACCAGGCGCTGAAGTGGGGTTTGAAGCTGGGTCACTCAAACTCTGCTCCTCAGCAACAAAGACCCCATCACTCCTGGTAGGTGCTGGTCCAATTGTTCAAACTTTCATAGGCACTGACTTGGGATGATATAACTATGTAAGGGAATACGTTTGCTGGTGAGACGTACGGATACTCGAAAAATAGGAAGGAAATACTAACTGAAAGGACAACGGAATCCAGCTAACTAGATTGTCATCTGGCAAAAGATAATGAAAAGATAAGAACAAGTAATCACCACTTGAAAGCTACTGTGAAGCCAGTGGGCCTCTGGAAACCTCCACAAAGGCCCTCATCTCTTGCAGCAGGAGGGCAGAGAAGCTGAGGGCCAGGGCATGCATGGAGTGGTTCGAGTAGCTGAGCTCCACAGAAGGTTAGACTCCCAATCCCCAATCTGGCAGGTCTGCTAGGCCAAGCTTAGGCCCTAGTTGGGAAAAATTGGACCCTGACACTGGGACGGGGTCATCGGAGGAAAATCTTAAATCTCCAGATTCCCCAGAACCCTGTGAACCTGCAGAGGTGGCCCAGCTCTCCCTGTTAGAGGTGCCCCCTCCTCTTGCTTGCGGGCAATGCAAAGTCCCCTCCCAGATCACAAGACACACACCCCTCAACATTGACCTCTACTTCCCGCTCCCACATTACAGGGAAATCATCACCAAACTTCGCTGGGGTCATGCTGTGTCCGGTGAGAGAGGAGAAGGGTAGGATCCTACGGGCGCTGCCAGACCTGCAGCACATACAGGCTGGGGCCAGGCAGTCACGTACGGGGTTGAACACGGATGGTGCTTGAGCGAGGGAACCAAACAAGAGGTTGAATTAGACACAGTTTGTCAAGTTGGGAGCACTCTTTCAGAATACGGAATTTAATACCTTGGCAAGAACCCTAGGAGATGGAGAGATGTGCTACCAAGATGTCTCCTAGGGGCGTGGAAGAAGCAAAGACCCACCCTAAACCAGGCTGAAATGCCAGATTCGCCATGGCAGACCGCGGAAGAAGGAATTAAAAAGATCTCAAAAGTAGGCACGCTGGAATGGACACACTCTGCGAGGCCAAACCCAGGTGATCATGCTCCCTGAGAGAGCGTGGGGAGTACACCACTCACAAAGGCCTCTGGGACACACTGGGGAGGGGTGCCAGCCTCACTGCGATGTCCAGTGGTACCTCTCCTCTGCAGACCAGAGACGGTGTAGAGGGGGCTGCTACAGAACTGGGCAAGGGGGCAACAGAACTCTGAACCAGTAAAGGAAGGATCACAATGAGGTACTTAGCTGTCAGAAGCCAAGAGGATGCAATTATTGGATAAGTGGCAAAGTCACAGGGCCACTGATCTGCAGAGAGTTACAGAGTCCGTTAATGGAACACAGGGTCCCTGGGGGCAAAATAGAAGAGCCGATACCAAGGGCGCTACTCAATTTGCATCACCAAAAGAAATCAAAGACGAATAATAAAGAGACTGAGGGCAGGAACCCCAATAAGAAGCCATGATTCCTTGTTCCCTTTTCAGATCTGGAACCCATTGCATGAAGACGAAGCCATGTGCCCACAAGTGAGAATCCTGCAACACTACGGCAAGCATACCCAGCAATAATTCCCCGAGTCCTTCCCCAGAAGGAATTGCACTGTGCCCTGGGGAAAAGGAAACATCCAAACCTTTTGACACCTGTTGGGCACAGGATTTGAGTTCGCACTGCTATCTGGAGACCCATTGTTATCGCCGCCCCCTGGTGGAGGGGGACATAGGGAAAACATGTTAGCAGCGGAGTCCTGGCCAAAGTCTGCCACACGTCAGCTCCACTGGATTCCAGACACTCTGGGGATAATCTCCCCGGTCCTCCCATGGATGTCAGTGTTGGTATACCGGGAAACTGACACATTGAGTCCCTTACCCACGGAGTAAGACATACCCTAATGGGGGTGGCCAAGTGGAAGCTTCTGTAACTGCCCCTCAAATCAAGATAGAAAATGAGCAATAATATTGTATCCCAGGGAGATAAAAAATAGTTCTTTTAAAGATCTAAGAGATGCAAGGGTGGCGGTTCCTATCACATCTCCATTTAACCCACTAGTGTAGCCCTGCACAAAACTAGATGCACCCCGGAAAATGACAATGGATGCCTCAAACCCAAGCAAGCCGTTGCCCCAATTGCAGCTTCCATATCAGATGTAGTGTCCTCACTAGAGAAGACTTATATGCTCTCAGGAACAAGGCATGCAGCTTTTGACTCAGTGGATGTATTCTTTTCTTTCACAGTCAGCAAAAGGATCAGAAACAGTTCTGGGATGAACAATAGTATACGTTTACAGGTTTTCCCAAGTGCTTTGTTGACACTCCCACCCTCAGTCATAACACAGTCAAAGTGATCCACCATCAGGACGTCTCACAGAATGTCCCATTGATCCTCTCCATTAATGACATGATGCTAAGAAGATCCCCTGGGGAGGTGGAGGCTTCGATGAGACACAATAGGAGTGGTCCTACCCACCATCACCCCAAATGACCTATTGGAGAATGTGTGCTGCCTGAACAATGCAATTCTAGGCTCTGAAATTTTGAAGATCTTGGTTCCCAAAGGGGACACTCCCACCAGAAGACACAGAGAGAATCCCACTTAATCACAAGCTGCTGTTGACCCCTGGGCTCTTCAGACACCTGTGCCAAGGGTCCAGAGGCGAGAAGAGCAGTCCCCATCCTTGCAGGGTGATTGACCCTGATCATCAGGAGGAGGTGAGGCTGCTCTTACACAAGGTGGGTCAGGGGAATGTGTGTGGCAGCCCAGTGAACTGCCGGGGCCCTCTGGGCATTCCCTTGCCCAATTATGTTGGAAAAAGGACAAATGCAGCGACCCTGGCCTGCGACCAGGGTCCAGACCAGAAACTCAGGCCTTCAGACCCTTTAAGGGTAAGGGTCTGGGTAATAGCCCCAAGTAAGCCATTCAGACAGCACAGTGCCGTCCGAGGCTGAGGGCAGTCAAGAGCGGACAGCGGAGGAGGTGGATGATGACCATCAGCTGGGGCTCTGAGACCAGCTGCAGCAGCAGGGGCCACAGTGCAGGTCACTAACCTTCCTCTTGTAAGTTTCCCTCAGGAAGGAAGGCCCACAGCAACCCTGTGGGAGCTGCGCCCTGAACTATTTGAAGAAGTGGCTCTGGACAGCCTCAAGGGGAGACAGTGGTGGACAAATGACTCACTGCCAAGATCCCCTTCCAGGAGGGGCTTGTGGCCGCAGCTTCTGGGAGTTCAGCAGACAGCCTCCAGATGTCAGTTCCTTCCAGAATTGTCTCAGCTGCAGGGAGCTGCCTGAACCAGCGTCATGCCACACCCAGTGACTGTTGACAAAGGAGCATAATGGCCCTGCCATCTCAGCCCAACTCTGGACAATGCCGAAAGGCCAGTCTGGCTCCAGAGCTCTCTGCAGCGACTGTCGTTGGGCCCATGTGGCACTTGACTTCTCCCTCTTCCCTATTCTCTTTCCTTCCCCTCCTTGCCCCAGGTGTTGATTCCTAAAGCATTCCCTAATATACCTCCTGCACATGAACCTCCATCTCAGAGCCCACTTCCTGGGGACCCACCTGCACCACTTAGGGAGCCGGACACTGTTCTGAGCACTCTGTGAGCACCTGTTCATTCACTCCTCTAAACAACCCCGCCCGGATGAGGACACAGAGCTTAAGTAGCTTGTCCGTGGCCGCAGAGTCAGTAAGGGTGGACCATTGATGAGCATAGCCAGGCGGGCTCCAGAGCCCATGCTCCCAGGATCCTGGTCCCCAGTGTTGGGAGCTCGGGTGCACTGGGAGAGGAGGTGGGGCAGGAGAGAATTTAATTGACCTGGGCAGAAGAGGCATGTCTGTCAACGCCCCCTCAGAGTGGAAGCCTGACAGCCAAGCTGTAGGCCTCAGACCCAAAATTTTCTAGAAAGTCAAAAAAGGATGAGCTCAGTGCAGGGCATGGAGGTCCCCCATGATATGAGAGAAGGTGGGCTTAAGCTAGCCTGGACAGAGAATTCGACCTGGACACGCTCTCATGAGGCCTTCCAGAAGGTTCTGCTGCTGATGGGTAATTTTCACTCTGTCTAAACAGTCCTAAGCATGAAGGGCGACTGCATCAGCCCCTCAGGTGCATTGCATGGAGCACCACCCGGGACAAGACGCTGGGCACAGGGCTGTCGGGGGGACCTCCTGGCCCCACTGTGGAATTGGACCCTGGCTGCACGGGAAGCCCCCCGCCAGGCTAACCTCCACTCATGCCTCAGGGCCAGATGACTGCCTCAGGGCCGCCTGCACGAAGGAGGAGCCGTCCAGGTTCCCCGCCACCCACCGCTGGCCCCAACAACTATTTGCATTGAGCTCCGATTCCCCACCACCTGTTCGTAGGTGCCCCTCGGGCAACCCAACACTCATACCTCTTAAAACTTTCAAGTTTCATTCATACACTCCTAAACGATGAGTCTTGGCACATATTCATTTTGATCAATTATATGCTAATTCAGTCACTTTTGCTTCCTTTCTGCATTAAGCAGATATCCAATGAGAGACAGCTCCCTCCGTCCTGGAGTGAACAGTAGGGTATTGGAGACAGCAGTGTGCACAGAGAAGTTAAATGCGGTGATGGGGAAATGACTGCACAGGATTCCCATCCTCCTGCAAGATGCAGAGTGCTCCTTCCCAGCCGCTGGCTTCTTCAGTATCCTGTCCCAACTTTATTTCCCATCCCTGGTCAGTAGAGTCTCCAGTTGTCACCGTTGTGACTTGACTATCCTGCATCCTACCTTCTCAATGTTTCCTTCATCATCATAGTCTTCTTCCTAAGCGGACACCCCCTTGCCATTGCCCCCACCCCAGCCCAACCCCTGCCCTCTGGCCCTGACAGCCCTCCTGCTCCAGCTCTAGGTCCTCAAAAACTGACCGCCAGCCCTCGGGGCAGCTGGCCGCACCTGGGCCCCCCCGGGAAGGGCTGTCTTGCTTAGACTCTCAGCTCTCCTGCTCAGCTGGCCCGTCCTTGCCAGGGATACTCGCTCCTTCCCCAGCTGCTCCCCACCCCAGGCCCTACTCCTGGTCTCTGAGTCTGGCATCTGCAGGACCCCAAAACAGGAAAAGAGAAGGAAGACTAGCCACCCACCACACCTCCCACCAACTCCTTCTCTAATTCAGTTCTAACGTGGAAATTTCCCTTCACCCACCGCTCTAGGTCTGCTCCTTCCAGCTGTGTTCTCAGGAGGGAAGGCAGGGGCGTTTCTGTTGGTCTTAGTGTCCCACAAGGAATGGAAAAGAGGAAGAGAGGGAGAAGAGAAAGAGAGGGAGAGAGAGATTGAGACGTATATTCAGCTGGCACCTTCCAGAGATGACATAAGTATTCAAAAAACATAAAAGAAAACAAAACAGAGGTAAGAAGAGTTTGCTGAGCTGGACTCGGCTCAGAGACACCTGTGGGCTCCCCCCTTCTCGTCCTCCCAATCTCCTTACCCTGTGGACTGCAGTCTGCAGCCCCCTCTCTCCCACAACACCCCTTTGGGACTTTCTGGGGCCTCCAGGTACCTCCAGCCATCACTGGGGACTTCCACCTCGTTAGCTAGGCCACTCTGCTATAGGCTTGCACATCGCGAGCCCTCTGCCTGACATCGCTTCATCCCCGAGGCACTAAAACCACGTGACCTTCCAGGGCTCCCGCTTGCAGCCCCTGATTCTGACACAGAGCCATCGCCTCTCTGTCACCCTGGCCTTTGCTGAATTCCTGGTAGCGACCATCTGTCTCGTCAATCTCATTATTGCAGAATCCATCAAACTCTCTTCCACACCAAAAATGATAGCTAAGGACGTTGTATTAAATTGTCAGCCCCACCCAGCTTTTCCCAAAAGACTTTCACTCTCCATTAATTTATTCTTTTACTCTCTCATTTAAGAAAGAGGTAGGAAGAGCCCATCATGTGTCAGGCACTGTATCTGACACTGGAGATTCAGTGACCAAGGTGGATGCAGTCCCTGCAGTCCAGGAGTCCGTTACTGGAATAATCCACTAAGTCACTGCCAGTGAATCAAGAGTTAGTCCGGAGAAAAAGCAGGGTCCTGAAAATTCAGTCTCTCTCCTTGTCAAGAAGCAAGCCCCAGCATTTCCCAGCTCGAGTGTGTGCGTACGTCCCCTCACAAAGCCAGCCTGGGTCCCACCCCTTGGAGCAGAGAGGATTTGAGCCCACAGGGAGAAGGCTGGCGGGGACAGCCGCTGGCCTCAAGAGCAGGCAGGCAGAGACACCGCTGCAAATGGGCTTCAGCAAGGAGGAGGGTGCTTCCAGCCCGTGGTTGAAAAGGTCGCTGTTTTATTTGGGGGAGAGGGGCTGAGGCTGCTCAGGAGGGAAGTTATTTATTCCCCACTCCAGCATTCCCCTTGAGATACATCTGGGAAAAAAAAACAAAACCAAAACCAAAAAAACAACTTTCTTGGTCCTTTGGTGAATCCCAAGAGGGCCTGAGAGAATGTGGGCTCCAAGCGGAGTTTCTGCTCCCACGGCATCCACGGAGGCCTCCTCGGGAGCCCAGAGCGCACCTTCCCCCAGCAGGCAATAAACAGCCAGAGCACAGGCAATTTCCTTTCAAATTAAGAAATACAAATATTTCCGGCATGAAGAAAACCCGAGCAGCAACTCAGAAAGTATGCGGTTAAGTCCCTCTTATCAATTTACAATATAAAAACATCTCATGCATATAAAAGTGAATGTGGGGAGCGGCGGACTCACAACCATTCCTGGGTGTTTTTCTGCACCCAGGTTAGTACATATTTACACGTCGAATGCACACAGGATTATGCCGGGGCCAAATCCTGAAAGAAAACATGCGGTAAATGGTTACTTTAATAAGTCCTGATCCATTGAAAGGAAATAAAACCTGAGTATTAATGAGATATAATTATATATTTAAAATCTTTTCCCTTGTGCAGTATATAGGATTAACGCCAGTAAACTCACAAACTGCAACATTCCACTCCATTTACATCTGCAATGATTAGAGATAGTTTGAACATCTGGCATATAATCTGTGATAGAAAACAGCATTCTGCACTTTAATGGACGTCTGGAGGCTGCACGTATCTGATTTTATTTCTTTCTGTTAACTCTTTGCTGGGAGAGAAGATTCTGCTCCAGGACGCCTCTCTTTCTCCTCTGCACGGGGCCTCCGCACTTCCCAGGTTCTCGCCATTTGCCACTTGCTCTTTACATCTTCAGCGTGGCCTCAAAATGGAAGCCACCAGATTTGTCAAAAGTTATTTATACACTGCACAGTTGAGCAGCATTAATATCCAGATTTTAAAACCTTTAAGAACTTCGACCACTGAAAACGAGGGAAATTTCCTCATTATCGGTGAAATCAAAAACATTAAAATGAAGAAGCATTCACGTTTTCATTGCCGTTTCAAAGGCACCGTGCGTGCTCTTGATCTGGTTCTGTTTCACAATCGTGTACATGGTAACTTGCCCGTCACAGCTGAGGATTCCAGTACTGGTACGTTTTTGTGCCTCTTAAGTGTGAGAAGGTAAGAACGTCTTTGACTGGCACAGGCTTTCAAGGAAAAAGTTAGATGATTTTCCCGGTTCGCGGAGGGTGTGTTTAGCCCCAAGCTAAACAAGGAAGGTTTTAGTCCTGCTGCATTTCTACAGGGAAAAGGAAGATCGTTTGCTGAAATGAAAAGTTAGTGACAGCACTAACTTTTGCCTTATTTATTGAAATGTTAGCTAATGCCAACACCTAGGGAAACCTAGAAATTAGACTCAATGACCAGTAATGAAGAATGATTGACGTGCGGCCTCGGCGAATCGGGCGCTGCTGCAGGGAGAGCGCGGCGGCGCTGCAGAGGGCATGCCGGGGAGCGCTCCCGAGGCTCGCCGCGATATGAGAACATGCATGGAAATGCGCCAGTGGTAAGTGAATTTGGGGGTGAAATAATCATTTTCATGCCTCGCATTTAATGGCTGGTGCTGAATGCTGTAATAAAGGCCGTAGTTACTGCTCATAACTACAGGTGTAATAAGGCGAGATACTGGGCCTTCAGACCCTTGCAGCCATAATTCATGTGGGAATTAAGAAGTCTTAATGAGTCGAATGTGTCACTTGGGACCTCAGAAATATAGTCCTTAGGAAAGAGGAGAGCAGAAAGGACTCCCCAGCATTGAAATCACGAGGAGAGCCGTTAAAGCCAGCCACACAGGCTTCTCTCCGTCTGGGTTTCTCCGACTTGGTGACTCTGCACTGGGCTCATGGTTGCCCTTCATCCCAGATTTTAAGCTCTTTGAGGGCAGACTCTGGCGATTTGCCTCTGCTAGATCAATGATTCTTCATTAAGGGCAAACGTGCCCCCTAGAAGATATCTGGCAATGTCTGGAGACATTTTGATTGTCACAACTAGGGCACCTTACAAGCAGAGGCTGAGGCTGCTGCCCCATGCACAGGGCGGCCCCGGGACAGAGATACCAGGCCTATGATGTCAAGAATGCCACTCTGATGAAGCCCTGGGTGAATGGTCCTGTGGAAAAATTCTCCCAGTTCTCAAGGACACTCCCTTTCAAAGGCAGATTCTGTCTGGACTCCGTGGGTGACAATAGAAGCCACAGCCAGCCTGAAGGTACTAGATTGAAGTACATCCCTAACCCTGGCCCATGACAGATCCAGTAAGTTGAATTGGGAGCCACAGAACTCCTAATAAAGTTGCCTTTATTAATTTACTCCCAAATAGTTTGGAATTAGTGGCAATTCAGATAAGGAGCAGACAGATTGTGCCTCGCTGTGTCTGTGCACAAAGGATTTGCTGAGCTTGAGCTCTGTGCACAGACCCCGTGGGGCACCATTTTTAGAGCCTTTTAAGACAAGCAGCGGCTTTCCAGTGTCTCGGCCCCACCCTGGGGATGCCAGCAGTTCCCGTGCTGGCCACAAATGGTCCCCGGCCCTTCAGGAGAGCCGGTTCAGCAGGACACCCACTTGTCCACACTCTGTAGCCATTAGCGCCAGTCGCTGAGCATACTCGGATTTAATGAGAGGCTTTGTCTGAAACAATCCTTGAATTCTGTTTTTATCCCCCTTAAAAAATCTGACTGGTGTTCAGATTGGAAAACCTTTACGGTAGTAGTGTTAGCATAGTATAACAGAGTAAAGAGGTTCCCCATCCCCAGTTCTCGACCTTAATGTAATCCAGATGTCAAGTCAACTTCAGCCCCAACCCCAGCCTCGTGACCTGGGGCGAGTCCAGAATCCTCTCCCAGAGTCCCAGGCCTGGGACTCCAACTTCCGGCTTCAGCCCAAGTCAGGAGCTGCTGGAGTCTCTGTATTTCCACCCCGTTTCTACCATGAGCCAAACCCTCCTGTTCCTCTTAAACTCCCTTCCCCTCCCACCCGCAGCTTCAGGGGGCTTTGCTAAAGATTCAGGAGGAGTAGGGTGGAGGGGGCGGGAGCAGAGGGGATACTCAATACTGGATTTCCCCCTTCTGTACAAGTCTCCCAGCTGCCCACCAACATGGTCTTCCCCTCTTCCCTTATCGCCAGGACGCCTCTCTGCCTCTATTTCATTGACAGGCCAACAGCTCAAATAAATAAATGCATAAATCAACCCTAGGACTTTGTTATGTGAAGCAAGTTAGCCCCCTCTCCCCTGATTCTGGCCCCAGTGCCAGGGCATTGGTCGGTGCACAGACCTATTCTTTCTTTTTTAATGTTTTTTAAATTATATTTTTATTTTTTTTGCTTGAGGAAGATTGGCCTTGAGCTAACATCTGTGCCAGTCTTCCTCTATTTTGTAGGTGGGCCACCACAACGTGGCTTGATGAGCAGCATGTAGGTCCGTGCCTAGGATCCAAACCCTTGAACCCCGGGCCTCCGAAGCAGAGCACACAAACTTAATCACTGTGCCACTGAGCCGCCCCATGCAGGGACCTGTTCTTAAGTTCAATATCTGTCCCACCGTCCAGGCCGACTTCTCCAAATGTTAGTCACCAGACAAGGGACAGTTATTTCCTTGCTGATGAGAATTGTGCCACCCCAACCCCTACAAACACACATCTTTAGAAGGAAAAAGTAACCTCATTCACTTTTATGTTTAAATACTTTATCTGTATTTTATCAAAATATGGTTGGTAAGAGGGGCCGGCCTGGTGGCAAAGCAGTTAAGTTCACAGGTTCCGCGTCAGTGGCCAGGGTTTGACAGTTCAGATCCCGGGTGCAGACCTACACACCGCTTGTCAAGCCATGCTGTGGCAGGCATCCCACGTGGAAAATAGAGGAAGATGGGCACAGATGTTCGCTCAGGGCCAATCTTCCAGCAAAAAGAGGAGGATCGGTGGCAGATGTTAGCTCAGGGCCAATTCTTCCTCAAAGAAAAAAATTTAAAAACTTTTAAAAAATATAGTTGTAAGACTTACTCTGAGGTCCACCCTTCCCAAAACTGGGTCAGGTGACATCTTATGGTCTGTTCACCTCAGCTAAGTGCCTTGTCTTTCCTTCCTAGCAGACGTCACCTTTGATTAGCGACTGGCACGAGTCTGATTATTCGATGGCAGGTGTCTCTCCCATTAGGCTGTAAGTTCTCGGAAGGCAGGGACGATGCTTTTTTGCTGACCCCGGCACAGTGTCTGACACATACAGCTCAGAAGTGCATAAGTGTGCATGGGGAGACACAGGGATGTTTTAAGGGACCAGGTCACATCACAGCCTTTCAACTTTTCCACAGCCTTGGGGTACGTGTGTGACAGTGGTTATGTGTGGGTGTGCGTATGTGTGTGGGCAGGACCTGAGAAACTTGATACACTCTCATCTGTTAAGATCCCTAGACACAGTGGCCTTGCACATGCCCAGAAGCTGGGGATGGAGCAGGTGGCCCCTTATTTGGGTCGCTTCTCACTGGGTGGTCTGGAACCAGGCGTTTTTATTGAAACCTGCTGGGTGAGTGCAACAGGGGCTCCACAAAACTTCCCTTCTGGAGATTCCCTTCCTTTTCTGTACGCCCCCGTCCCCCCCACCCCGACCCCCAATGTCCCAAGGTCTCCTCCTCCACCCAAGCTCCAATCTCAAGGGCTGTTCTCCAGGACAGAAAAGCACTTCAGCAGCTCAAAGACCCTAGGGGAAGGATACAGAGTTGGCGCAGCGCATGTCAAGACTCTCTTTGGACGGCGTTGGGCCTGGGGTGGCTGCTCCTCGCATCCTCAGGTCTCACCGGCACCATAGTTCAGACCTTGTCGTCCAGGTGAAAGGCCAGCCTCAGGACCAGGGCTGCTCCACCCTCAGGGGACAGGACTTTCTACCTTGGTCTTTCCAGAAGTGTCTTTTCCCCAGCCTCCCTCCCTGCTACTTTCTTCCACACAACCGGGCCCAGAGGCAAGAGCTCTCACGTTGACCATGCATGGGACCAGCCTCCTGAGCTCTGTCTGGGGCAGGCAGTGGCATTCAAAGACACAAGGGCTCTTCCCTCTCCGGCTCTCAAAGATGGTGTCTGCGGTTGATTTCATCCATCCTTTCATTCAAAACAAAATAGTTATGAGTACCTAGTCTGTGCCAGGCCTTAGGCCATGGGGCAAACATAGTTGAGGCATTGTCCGTCCCCTGGAAGGAAAGAGCACATACCCAGACAACTGACATTACCCAAAAGAGGTGTTACGTGTCCAAGGGGGAGGTGACAGGGACCCTAGGGTGCATTCTGGCTGAGCATCCAGAAAGGCTTCCCGGAGGAGATGGCCCTGCTCTTGGCCCTAAAGGTCTTGTAGAGTCGAACCCAGAAGACGGGGAAGGAAGCAAGCCAGGCAAGGCAAACCAGCCTCACCTGTCAATCAGACCTGTCCCGCCTGGACTCTGAGATTTACCCAGATGATAAAGCTCTTTCCACAGTCCACTCTTTGTTTTCAATTAAACTAGGGGATTTTCTCTTTTATTCACTTGTTAAACACTGATCTTGAGCCAGTGAAGGGCTGATTCTTTCAAGGGTCTGGGAAGTCGTGGGAACCGTAGAACGGCCCAGAAAGAGGGCCAGGCAGGGTGGGGATGAGGACGCTGTGGGGCGGGCAGTGGGGCTGAGGCGTGGTGTGGATGGAGGCCAGGTCAGAGGTGATGCCAAGCTTGGAGGCGAGGCAGGACTCAGCCCCCGGGGCGCGTGCCTGAGGCTGACCTCTGCAGACTCGAAGCCCCTCCTCCACGCACTCATCTCAGAGTCTCAGGAACAGGACAAACTTCATGCTTCTGGAAGCATCACTGTTTGAAAGTGGCTCCAGGCTCAGAGAGAAAAGGGGCTCTCCCGTGTTGGCCATTGCAGCTAGATTTCTCCGGAAAAACGACTTGACTCGTTTTGGTTTTATACCCATCCTATTTCCAAAGGGATTTGAGGCAGCTTCTCATAAAAATTGGTATACCTATTTACACAGGCTGGTTAAAATACGGATAAACCTTAAAGCTTGAAGCCAGATGAGAAGTGGGAAAGCCACCTCCGCCACCTGCCCCAGCCCCTCCCCTTCCGGGGGCTCGGTGCCTGTGACTCTTCCAGGACTCATCTCCAGGGGACCCCTCTGTAGACGAGCTGGGCCAGCACACTCTCCCTATCTCATAGCTGAGCCGCTGAGAAGCTAAGTGATGGTCACAGGTCCAATTAGGGGTGGAGCTGGAGCAAGTGCCCAGGACACGGATTGTCCTTACTCCTCCCACTTCCTTCCAGGAATGTTTGCGGACAGACACAGAGGGCTCTTCGAGCTTCAGTGCTGCCTCCATGCACAGATATTCCAAAATGACTGCACTTCACTTGGAGCAAGCTGCCTGTGAGGAAGTGGGCATTTGCACCTTTCAAGTAAGGGCTCCCGGTGTCCTTCATTTAACTCCTGAGGACAGACCTTTCTGCATGTGCGGAACGTCGTGGATGAGGCGGTGGGCACTCAACTTGCCCTTCCTGGCAGGCCTGCACTGGGGCCTGGCAGCCCTTGAAGGGCTGACTTCTGCCTTCTCGTCTGTCAGGCAGGTTTGTGAGTGGGATGCCGGTTTCTCTTCCATTTTATCTGCTCATCCTTCCTGGACTTCACTGCAGCGGTCACTGGAACTTCCCCATAGGGCCTACCACAATCCTTAGGAGAAGAACAGAGGATTTGACCGTGGACCAGTGAAAAATACACGTGCCCTCCCCTGGGGATAGTACAGGGAGAGCGCAGGCTGGGAGTGGCTGTGCTGTCTTGCTTTTTAGGTCCAGTTCGGTTCTCAGTCTGTCCAGACCACAGATACAAGCTGATGTCTGTGGAGGGCCAGGCAGATTGAGAGCAAACACCTAGCTCTCTAAATATGCATCTTTCTGCATTACTTACGAATCGCCCCATGGAGACTCTGGTCCCTAAGGCTGATGCCCAGGAGACTGGGGTCCCAGGCACAGTCGAGGAGCAGGACACACTTTGGGGGCCGCGTGAATTCAGTGCCCACTTATCGTCAGAAGAATCCCAGAAGAAACAGAAATGAACATTTGTGCATTTTTTTCCATGTACTGAAATTATCCTTTTTTTTTCTTCTAGAGAAACAGCACTCCCACACCTTAAGGGAGGGAGCCCGAGACAGAGTGGTATCTAATGCAAATCCATTCTAAGAAGGTTGTGGGGGCCATCTGGTGTCCAATGCAGACAGGGCCTGCCGGGAGATGAATCGGAGGATGGGAGACAGGGCGAGGGGTGAGGGGGAGAGGATGACTCCTTCTCATCCATGTCAAAAGACAGCCCATCAGGAGGGTTCGAAGGGAGGGAGGGAGTCACCTTATGTTGTGGGAAGCAGATCAAAGCAGAAAGGATAATGTCTCCATAAGAGAAGGGTGAGCAGGAGCGTGCTGTTGATGAAGGGAGCCTGGGGGAGGTGGAGGCCAAGCCAGACCTAACGACTGTCTGGGTGGGCTCCTTCAAAGAAAGAGCAAATCCTTGCACCAGTTGTGCAGGCTGCAGGCGCACAGGGACACCAACGCTTCCCGCGAGTTATCCCTCTGGGCTTTGTTCCCTCAAAAATGCAGTCCCCACCACGGGCTCCCTATGCGGAGCTGAAATACTTCATCAAATATTTGGAATGTGTAATTAAATATCTAATGCCAATTAGCAAATTACTAATGAAATAATCGGGGGCTTTTATGGTTTATAGTTCAGCTCAAATTTTAATTCTAAGTGGTTATTGATTCTAAATAGAATAGAATTGGAGTTGCAAAACATTATGTATATGGATATGAAATGGGAAAGAGAAAGCAGGTTGCAGGGCTGCGGTGGTGAACGCTGAGAGGCACTCATCATTGTGATGCTCCGGCACACATGTGGGGAGCTGGGGGAGGACATGCGGTCGTCTGTCCATCACCACTAGTGGAATCAGCCAAGAGACATGGAGGTTCGCCATGGAGGGCCCAGGGCCTGTGGCACACGCTTCCCATTGTGGTGTGACAGGTCATCGCTGTATGATTACAGAGCAGGGAAAGGCAGGACACCTTACTATGCTCCCTGGAGAGCCTGCTTCAGCAGGCTCCAGGGGTGAGCAGCAGGGGCTGGAGTATGGACGCTGGAGTGTGGACATTCTGAGGCTGCCTTTCTCCTTCAGGCTGGGAGGTGACAACTGCAATCTTGGGAATTTTCATTTGTGAGAGAGCAGACTTCAAAGAAACCTTCACTTGACTGTAACTTTGGGCTGAGGTACAAGGGTACAAGGTGTGCAGGGGCACACGGTGACCCATGGGTGTGGGGTGCATGGCTGCCCATGAGATATGGGGGTGCATGGTGACCCATGGGTGTGGGGATGCATGGTTACCCATGGGTGTGGGGTGCATGGCTACCCATGAGATATGGGGGTGCATGGTGACCCATGGGTGTGGGGATGCATGGTTACCCATGGGTGTGGGGTGCATGGCTACCCATGAGATATGGGGGTGCATGGTTACCCATGGGTGTGGGGTGCATGGCTACCCATGAGATATGGGGGTGCATGGTTACCCATGGGTGTGGGGTGCATGGCTACCCATGAGATATGGGGGTGCATGGTTACCCATGGGTGTGGGGATGCATGGTTACCCAGGGGTTATGGGGGTGCATGGTTACCCAGGGGTTATGGGGGTGCATGGTTGGTTACCCAGGGGGTGTAGGGGTCCATGCTTACCCATGCGGTGTGGGGGTGCATGGTTACCCAGAGGGTGTGGGGGTGCATGGTTACCCAGGGGTTATGGGGGTGCATGGTTGGTTACCCAGGGGGTGTAGGGGTCCATGCTCACCCATGCGGTGTGGGGGTGCATGGTTACCCAGAGGGTGTGGGGGTGCATGGTTACCCAGCGGGTGTGGGGGTGCATGGTTACTTTTGGGGGCCTAGACACAAATGAATATTTCTATCAAGGTTGTTGAGAGAAGCATAAACCACTTATGAAAGTAACTTCTTTCAATGCCCTTCTCCTTTTGTATGGAAAATAAAGTGTTAATCACACTGATTTTAAATATTGAAGCAAATTCCTTAACGTATCTTCTTGACAGAATGTTAGAGAAGCTAAAGTTACTGAAAAGTGTGAAATATAATGCAATTTCACTTTTATAAGAAATATTTTTCCACCAATCTTATTTGCCCCATTCCATATCTAATAAGATGTATTATCATTGTTACCAATAATAGTCACCTCTGTCGCCCTTAATTGTTTACTCTGTGCAGACCCTATTCTGGGAACTCCGTCACCCGTGCTAGGCCTTACCACCTTCACCCACAACCCTCTGGGATATACGTTAATATTGTGATTATCTCCATTGCACAGACAAGGAAATTGAGGCTGGAGACTTTCAACGACTTGACTAAGTTTGTGGAGCTACGACGTGCCGGAGTCAGGCTTAGAACCCAAGCCCGTCTCACACCAGCAGTGGGACTTTTCCTGCTGCCACCTGCCGTGGTAGGTGTTCACACAGCAAACCCACCGACAGTGTGGGGACAGCCTGGTCAGGACTCACACAGCCTCGTTCCTGGGCAGGTTTTCAGTCAAGTTAAACACAGCGAGTCAAGAGGTCATATCTTGGGGCTCTTTGGAAGGCACAGAAATCCCAAAGAAAGTATGGTGAAGCAGAGGCGGAACCCCAAAGTCGGCCTGGACCCTCAGTCCTCCAGCTCCTCAAGCTGGTCCTCCATGGCTGACGACAAATGAGGGTCTTGCCTCCTGGCTGTACCCGCTCCAGCTCCCACCTGGGCCAGGCCAGAGAGGAGGACCTGGCTGCCCTTCTGCAGCCTTCAGCAGCATCTGGGAGCAAGAGGGAAGATGCGCTGCGTACAGCTCAGGAGTGATTTAAACACTCTTCCAGCTCAAAGGGGAATCTTGGATTTCATTAATTAATACATCAATAGAAGCCAATGGAGAAAAACATGTCTTGTTATCTGGCTTCTCAGATGCTAGACATGGGCTCATTAGCCTTAAGCATATCAGCCCGATAACACTATTTATTCCATACAGAATAATGATCTACTCTAAGGGAATATCGCAGTGAACCGGAAGGCCGAGTCCATCCATTATCGCCACTCGCCCCCACACGCATGTGCATTAGTGCCAGCCGCCATAGAAAGGCCAGCACGTGGCACACGACTTTTCACAACAGACCTGCAGAGAGGAGCACACGTAACCTGGCCAAGGCCACGCATCGATCAGGAGGCAGAGCTGGGATTCAAATCTGGGTCAGACCAACGAGAGAAGCTGAGTTGTTTCTAAGGTTCCACGCAAATACTCGCAGAGCGAGACTCAACGCGGACTCCCGCCTGGTAGAGAGGGGAAAGCAACACAAGGAGAGGAAGAGGCAGCCGGTCGCCCCTGTGTACTTGTCGCTGACCACTGTCTAATAAGGATAAACACGGTAACAGATTGTGCCTTGGTTGCTATTTCTGTTTTAAATGACATACTCTGTTTAATGGCAGTGTCCTTAGGAGGGGCCATTAGAACCATAACGCAGTCCTAAACCAGTCAGCCTTGCAAGCCAATGTGCAAAATAAGCATAATGGGTTATTTGCTTAGGCTCACAGAAGGTAATTGGAGATGCCAAGGGCCCCTGGCAGAGAAAGCAGCCATCAGTTAAGAGATGACCTACGAGTGGACAAAGGGGTTCTCTAACCCGTGCTGACTGGTGGTCAGTGGGCAGGACTGCCCGTGTCACCAGGCCTGCAGTTCTGGGATTGTAAATGTAGGACCCACAACTGCAGGGCAGGAGGCCTCCAGGAAGTTCTGCTTCCATGCCACTGGCAGCCTCCTCCTCCTCCTCCCCTTTCTGACCCTGGAAACCCCAAAAGAGCTCCCAATTCACCAAACTACACAGACCGTGGGTCCAGTCAGCCATCTCTCGATCCATCAGTCAGCCCCACAGCGAGCACTCGTTGATTCCTCCTCCTATGCTGGGTACCCCAAGGATGCACAGGAAGAGTGATTCAAGAGCCTGGTCCCCGGGGTCCTCTCAGTGCGGGGAGGCCAGGTTAGAGCCAAGACTGGCTGTCGTCACATGCTGGGCCAGCCATGCAGCTCAGAGGAGGAGAGACCACTGAGGCCCACGGGAGCCAAGGAGGGCTCCAGGAGAAGGGAGGGTCTAAACGGAACCTTGAAGGGCTGCTGGTGGGGGCAGCATGGACAAGAAAGAACTTCTTAGGGAGGCTGACTTTGGGGACACTGACTTGAGAGCATGAAAGAAATACAGCAGGCGGTCCCGGGGCGCAGGCCATGAGGCTGAGTGGTCAGAGGAACATTCACTAAGGGGTTCAGTTGTCCCGTCTCTGGCAGCAAGGACCCACCCCTAGAGCAGGGAGGGGGGCACCCGCCATGACCACACACGCCACCCATCGCTGAAACGGCCTCGTTACACACAGGAGGGCAGATGTTCTGGGAGAGCGGCTGTTTGCACCTTGGTAATGGGCCTTTAATAGCACTGGCGAGCAGACTCGGTCACTTCTGCACAGGCCGCCAGGAGCCGTTTGGCTGTCACTGCAAGCGCTATATACTGCCCAGTGAATTACCAAAAAGAGACACCAATACCACTTCCCTTCTCATGGTGATGGCCCAAGGATAGCGCCATGATATTGGACAGCGACAGTGGGCAGCATCACGTGCTCACAGCAGGCTGTTCCCACTCCCAACAGCAAAAGGAGCCCGGACGAGGGCCTCCTCCGCGGGCAGCGGGGGCGGGGGGCGTGGGCCACAGGAGTCACTACAAATCATAGTTTTCTCAAATTAATAAAAAGCAACAGTCCACACTCAAGACTAACAGCTTGTAAAATTGGATTTCTAGAAGATAGAAGGGGAGAGGAGGCCAACACTGGTCAGAAGCAGCCGAATGGAATTGGGGGAGGAGGGGGTAAGCGGATCCAGCCCAGGAGGTGTTAACGCTGTCCGTCAGGCTGCCACTAATGTAGTCACACTCATTTGGGGATGACAGTTCCTAAATCCCACCAACCAGAAGGCACCGAGTGGAGGGAGAGATGCGAGGGTCCCTGCTGCCCTGGCCCCTGGGCCCTTGGGTTGGGGTGGAGGAGCCTGAGGCCCTCTGTCAGAGGAAACCTCAGTAAAGTTCCTGTGTTCTGTCCTGGCCTTTGAGACGGGGTCTCTTAAAAACGTTGATTTCTTTCTCTGTCTGTGGGAGAGGCTGAGCTCCCACTCAGGAAGGAGCCTGGGTAAATAGGTATGACAGAGAAGGCTCCTAAAGTACGTTTGGAGATTGACTAAGGAAGGAGTGGACAAGGTCACTGTCCTTATTCCTGTGTCTAAGCCGACATCCCCTGGGAGCCTAAGACATTAGGCACAGCTGCTCCTCGGCACATGGCCACTCCCTCCATGGGGACTCAGGGCCGAGAGGTGCTCAGTCAGCATCTGTCCACCAAACACGTGCTGTCACCATCAGCAGCATTCCAGAGCATCTTCCGGCCTGCACGGAGGACGCTGTTGCCCCTTCAGTGCTCCCTGGGTCAAAGCTCTGGCTCCACCCCGCTGGGGACCAGTGAGCCTTGCCCATGGAAAAACACCCCATCCATGGCTGAACCCTGGCACTGCTTACCAGCCTCTAAAAAGTCAGCCCCTCAGCTCCTGTCCTGTTCAAACCACAGGATTCAATGGGAGGTGGACTTCTCAATGTAGTGAGAGGGTTGTGAGTTTCCTGGGAGAAGAAGAACCCAACACGGCTGTCTGCTGCCTGCTGGCCGGCCCGGCAGGACTTGTGTTCACTGGGCTGTGTGCCTTGGGGCGGGGGCGCTTCTTAATTGACAGCATTAGCGAGACAGATTAACCCAACACAAGCAGTCTGCCGGGCTGACCTCATGTTCCACTGACCCCAACACTGCCCTTCTCTTCCACTGCCAGACTTCCCAGAGGAGCCCGTCTGCTTATAACCCCTGCTTCCTTCCCTGCCTTCCTCCCCGGCCCCTGCCCACCTTGTGCAGCTGTGCAGCCTGTTTCCCCGCCGCACCCAGCTGCTCCCTGCACGTCCATTGCTGGCCTCACAGGCACCCCTCGCAGTCTCCTGGGCAGCCCTGCTGCTCCTGAGCCCAAGGACACCCCCAATCTCTGCTTCCCCGGCTCGGGTCCAGCTTCTCCCCGCCTCTGCCCGACTTCTCCCAGCACCCTCTGAGTCCGCTGAAGCAGCTTGTCTCCCAGCTCCCCACAAGGTGACTTCCCTGGTCTCTTCTTGGCCACTTCTCTTTCCTGCCCCGTCCAAAGGTCCTTCTCTCCAAGTAGACTCCAAACTGTAAGGGCAGGAACGTCTCCTCTCTCCTGCGTGGCCCTCGGCTGCAAGCACAGACGATGCACACAGTAGACGCTTGGTGCCTGCGCTGTGATTGAAGTCATGCAGTGGGCGCACACTGACCCAGCCCGCCGCAGCAAGGGAGGCCATTTTCCTCCCACAAACGCTGAACAATTTGCTTTCAAAAACGATTGCTGGTGCTCGCCGCTGCAGAGGCAGAGGCTGTGGCACTCTGAGCCCCTCCACAGCCAGGCTGAGGAAGAAGGGGGCTCTGCTGCAGGAGTCTAGAATGTTCCCAAGACTCTTGCCGAGAGACTGCATCCTGGCCCAGGTCTATTCTTAGCAGCCCTTGCAGCCGGTCCGGGAGAAGGCTGCTTGTCGTTCAGCACCCAGCGGCGTCTGGCTTTCCTCGCCCGATCTTCGGCAGAGCGTTCTGTTCCCACCTGCAGGTGCGTGATGGTCCCCGTCCTCGCTTCAAAATGGGTGGGGGTGGGAAGGGGCCACTGCAAGAGGCCCTGCTCCTCTATGTTTCCACTCCCACCTCAGTTCTCTGGGCTTTTGTGTCACTTATACAAGACTCAGCTTAAAACAGGTGACCATGGTCTCACTGTGGCAGGAAGGACGGCTTTCCCTCCCTGAGGTGACCACCTCCATCGAAGGCTGGAGTTTCCTTAGAGTCCAGGTGGAATGGAGGCCGGCCACAAAGAAGCATGCTCTGGGGCCCAACTGGGAGCTGGTCACCGACTATGGCTGCACCTTCTGGACACAGAGGCCTCCTGGCCCCCGTGGCACTGCAGGGACAAGCCCACCGAGATACGGTCCTTTCTACCTGAGTCTGCACTTCAGGAAGGAGCCACACAGCCTTCCTTTCTGCCAGCTGGGTCTCAGACCAGCTCAGGGAGGGTGGTGAAATGTGCACAATTTGTTCTCAATTCCTCTGATGTCTCCATCATTTCAGTCATTCATTCATTTATATTCATTCATTCATCCATTCAACATTTATTTATATAATTATTTAGCTGGTCTGTTAGTTTGGGTTCCCCCAAAAAGCAGACACTTGGTAAGACAAGGGCATGGGTGCAGGTGGTTCATTTAGGAAATGATTCCAGGAAACTCAAATGAAGGAGACAGGGAACGGCGAGGAGCCAGTGCTGGGTGCCCTGATGGGCACCCGGGACTCCGTCCTGCAGGGCCCTGAGGCCTGTGGAGAATGGCAGTGTCCAGGCTTTTATCCCCTGACTCCCTTCTCGGGTTGATCGAGGCTTGTCCCTGGGGGCATTAATGCTGAGCGCTTCCAGGCTTCCCCGCAGCTGAGCATGCTCTTATGGTTCGTCAGGCAGGAAGCTGTCAGCGGCTGGGAACTGTCCCCTGCAGCTGTAGAAGGACTCAGAGGGGAGCTAAGGGGACACGGGGCAGGGCATTGAGAACATGCATTACAAATCCATGGCGTTCATCTTGCAGACATTGATCGGATGCACATCGGCGCCAGGAACCGTATTAAGGCTGCGAGGGATACACCATTCTGGCTCTGAACAAACTTGCCATCTAAAAGCCAACCATATTTTTGATGGTTTGAGTGGTTTCTTTCCAGAAACTTAAAATTGGAGATGGTGTGGCTATGTTGGATCTAAATCCTGGAAGTCTGGACTTTGATTTGATTCATTTATACAGATGGAAACCGGAAGCATACGTGAGGCTTCCATCATGGATCATCACAGACCCAGGAATGCACAAGCCGCTGCCCTCAAAGGACCCAGTCCGGTGTAGGTAGAGACACACAGAAGCTGCCATGGCGCAGTGCAGAGAGTCCTGAACTCCCATCCAGAGCCAGTGCCCTGGGAGCACAGAGGAAATGACTGGCCCAGAGCTGGATAGGGAGGTTTAATGGAGGAGATGATGCACTCAATTTGTACCATTGGTGGACCGTAATTATCAACTGTCTCAGAAGATTCCTTCTGTGGGCTACAATTTTAATTTCCATTTGGAAGTCGTCCTGGGGTGCAGTGTGATTTATTTCCTTACCAGCCAGCCTAACTTCTTTCAGTAACAGAGTCTGTCAATCCCCTCCTGATCTACGTGACAATGAAAAATATTGGGAAAACACACTGGGGCCATCTCTGTATACCTGCCTCTGGGAGCCACATCCTGCCCCCCCTCAGCCTGCTGTCTGGGCTCTGGTCTTCCTGGCCCGCCTGTTAGTCAGAGAACCCACCAGGAACCTCTGGATCTCAGCTTTGGGGCCCACTGACCCTTCCTCCTGGAACCTTCTCCCCTCCTCTCCCACAGCCCCTCATGAACAAATGCTGGTCTTCCTTCAAGGCCCATCCCCTCACCTCACACTGCTTTCCCTGGAAGTGGTTGCTATCTCTAATCTTCTCTTCCCCCTGTCTTATGCTCAATCACGTTGACTTTGATGTGCATGACTGACTCACCGAGGCTGGGATTGCAGACTCAGATGGACAGGCCATCAGGAAGCTGCGTGTGGAAGGAGCCGTCCCAGAACTCAGTCGAGTGCATCGCATGGGTTCCTGGAGCTTTCCTGATGTGAGTCCTTCCTGAGGTCATCGGCAGTGGTGAGTTGCTGAGACCAGCGTTCACGCCTGGCTCAGAGTGTGTGTCCAGTGCCAGCACACACCCTGGAACCAATGCATGGTCATTAAACGGTGAGTGAAGAAGCAAAGCTTCTCTCCAGATATGAGACAACTGGTCAACATAAAGCACTGTGCTTTGCTTGACCATAAGCGGTCACAGAAGCACGTTCTGGAATCAATGAATTTTTTCCTTTGGGATTATAGACCTCCCTCAGTAATTACAAAACCACAACAACAATCTTTTGATATTCTAGAAATATTGCCTAGCTAGCCCTCAGCTTCACATGTGTGTTCATTTCCTACGTCTGTGAGCACAGGATGCAGAGCTGCTCCAGCTGTCAGCTTTCTCTTCTCTTGAATGGGTACGTTGGGCACGATCATCTCTGTGATTTCTTCCTGCACTGAGACGCAAAGAGTCTAAATGTGAAATGCTGCTTGTTGATGACCTGGACTGGAACGTTAGTCCTGCTGCTTAACATTTTCAAGGGAAACAAAATATTTTAAGTGCCTGGTGCCATAGAGCAGCTTCCTCACCCCCTCAGGAGGAGCAGACAGTGAATGGAAGGCAGGGTGCGGTCAGGCCGCCGTCACTGTGAACAGATGCTCTCACACGGCCTCATCGGGGATCCTGACTCCTGCTGCTGCCTGGCCCATGTGGGAACCTTCCTATTCTTTCCTCAGGTCAGGAGGACCTAAGTGCTGGGGGAATAGGTGTTTGGAGAGGGAAATGATTCACGCCCCAGCACAGCAGGCTCCCAGCCACCTGCTCCCACCACCCTCCGGGTCCTGGGGGCACAGAGGCATGACCTAGAGGGGCTCAAGTCTCCCCGGGCGGATCTATTACATGCATTAAAATAATTTACGTTCGGCCCTATAAAGCGTTTAATTCGTCGTGCCATCATCCATTCCAGAAGCATTGCTCTTCATCGTGAATTATTTTTGAAGTATTTATGTGGACCTCACCGAAAATCACCCCAGTCAGCAAACTGAGAAATGGAAAGGCATTAAGAGGAGGCATTGACCCCAGGGTCACAGGCATGAGTGTGGCCAGGGTCAACAGGGCAGGAGAGGGAGCTGGGGTGGCCACAGCAGACCCTGACCAGGCTGCTGGGCTCCATCTCCCTGCCCACACCCTGGCATGGGCAGGGCACACGTGTTTTTTCATGTTACTGGTTGTGGTAATAACTGGGGTGGGCAGCATTTCCATTAGCCAAGCACTTCGCCGTGATCCCATTTGTGGCTCGCAGTAAGCCTGGCTGGCAAATGTCAGCAGCCTCTTTTACAGATCAGGAAACTGAGGCTCAGAGGGACAAAGGCACGTGTCCAGTTTAGGAGATTTGGACTCAAACCCAAGTCTCCTGATTGCAGCTACCCACTTGGCAGCTATGAGCCCTTCTACAAAGCTTGGGGAGCTGGTCTCAGAAGAAGGTGTCACACAGGGACGTCAGACCAGCCTTGTCAAGGCGGGGCTGCCAGCCCCTCGGGCCCAGCCATGGACACAGGCACACTGCAGGCAGGGAGGACCACACCCAAGTTCTCCAGGACGCTGCTGGTCTGCCTTCGAGGCTAGTCTATATTCTTTGTTTGGGGCTTCCTTTCTGGAGACCTCAAAGGAACTTCTTTTTTAAAAGATAACAAAATTTCCACAATACTCTAGTGATTATTATCAAAGATAATTGGGCTGGGAATTTTTATGTATTCAATAAGTATTTATTTGAGGTTTTACTCTACACCAGGCATCGTTTGTGCCAGGGTTCTGAAAGATAGGTCCCTGCTCTCAAGGAATTGAGTAAGGAAGGCAGACCATAGCACGTAAACAAAAGGGTAAACGAGATATTTTTAGAGAGTAATTAATTACTGTCACAAGGGAGTTAGGATGATGGGCTGTGCTCTAATACAAGGGCCAGGCACACATGGATCCAGTGGTGACAGAGAGTTTCTCTGAGGGACATTTGAGTTGAAACTTGAGAAGCTGAAGGCACCCGGCATGGAAAGGGCACAAGGGAACAGCAAGTGCAGAGGCCCTGGGACAGGAACAGGTTTGGCAAGTCTAAAGTAAGAAAGACTTTTTGGCTAGAGATGGAAGGTATTGAGGGAGAGGTGGAGGACGAAGTTAGAGAGACTGGCAAGGTCAGATCACGCAGAGCCTCAAAGGCCATGGGGAGGAGTACGGGTTTATTCTGACGTAAAGGAGAGCCGCTGAGGGTTCTAAGCAGTGTAGAGATGTGAGCTGATTTGTTGAATTAAAAACTGATGACTTTGGTGGCTCCTCAAAAATTTAAACATACAATTACCCAATGACCCAGCAATTCCACTCCTAGGTATACACCTAAAATGGCTGAAACCAGGCATGCAAATCCTTGTACACGAGTGTTCACAGCAGTATTATCGGAGACAGCCAAAAGGGGACCCGGCACACGTCCGTCAGCGCGTCCATACAGCGGAATGTTGTTCAATCGCAGAAAGGAGTGATGCTGACACTCGCTACCGCGTGCATGAACCTCAAAACAGCATGTAAAGTAAAGTCACTCAGACACAAAGGCCACGTGTTGTAGGATTCTATTCACTCCAAACGTCCAGAATAGGTAAATCCACAGAGACAGAAAGGAGCCGGGTGGTTGCCGGAGGCTGGGGAGAGGGGCGTAGAGAGCGACTGCTTAACAGATATGGGGTTTTCTTTTGGGGTGATGAAGATGTTTTGGGTCTTAATATACTGAGTGGTTGGGCAACATTATGAACATACTAAGTGCCACTGAATCGTACACTTTAAAACAGTTACTTTTATGTTATGAGGATTTCACCTCAATACAGTTTTTTTTAAAAAGCTAATATTCTTGGGCACGTGGATTCTTCCATGCAATTCCAGACCAATGGCCTGGACCCCAAGGCCTTGCAAGGTGCCTTCTTTCAGGGCCTCCAAAGCCCAGGCTTTCAACCACGACCCTGGGATCCCCCTCATCTGTGAACAAGGCTCGGGGACATGCCGGCCACCAGCACCTCCTCACCCAGAGAGCTCAGCGCAAGGGCCTCTCCGACCTCGGAACTCCAGGGGCCCCCAGTCCACTTCCCAACAACTCACCTTGTGCATCAGATTGGTAGTGACGCAGGGGTGAGTGAGAAGCAGGGCAGGGACCCTCGGCTCCTGTCCTCTGTGTCCTCGGCACCTGGCAGCATCCCCACTCAACCCCCCAGTGCTGCTGGGGCCCAATTTCTGATAACGGCAATGATTCTGGGGAGGAAATAGGCAGTGATTTGGGAGGAAAACAGAGTTTAAGTGTCAATAATTTAAAAGATACGAGGCATTGATCCTGTCCGCGGTAATGGGGCTGTCAGCTGGCGCTGCGCAGGATCCGCGCCCTCCGCCGTGCCCGACGCCGCGGCGAGCCCAGGCGGGCGCATGTGTCCCCTTCCCCTCCAGAAGACTGGCCCGCGGGGACTGGCGAGCTCCGGGAATCGCGCCTCGGGGCGGGGGCCTTCTCGCTCCCGCTTTGATGGCTGGAGGCGCGGGCTGGTTCAGAGGCCGGTTGCAGGGGTCCGCGCCGAGGAGACCCGCCCCCACCCGCGGCGACACGGAGGCCAGGGCGCCCGCGCCTGGCGCCGCGCCCTCCTCGGTGCCCGCAGGGCCCACCTCTCCGGGCACGCTGCCAAGTGACCCGCCCCATCAGTCCCCAGGTCTCCCGAGGAAGGAAACAAAGATTGAAAATGAAACCCTACCCAGCGGGGCGCTTCCACGTTGGGCTGGCTTGCTGTTTGGGGGTTCTCCATGCTCCCCCAGCTTGGGCGGGGAGGAGCACAGTTGAGAGCCGGTGCCAGGCTCCCCTCCTGCTCTCCCTGCGCCCCAGGGAGCACGGCCCACCAAGCCAGGGGAAGCCCACCGGGACCCGCAGTTACTTTTATTGATTTTCTGGTGATGTGACAACCAAAAATGGAGGCGTGGTGCGCAGTAGAAAGAGGCCAGGCGATGCAGAAGATGCAAGAAAACAAACCTCCGAAACAAAGGCGTGCACCCAGCTTAGACATTCCCAGGCCGGCTTGGAATTTTCCAGCCCTTGGAAAGTCTCTTTCTTTCAAGTCGAACCTTTTGACCAAAGCTGTCGGTTTCCTCCAAGCCATTTCACTGAACCTGTCTCCAAAAATCACTTTGTAAACAAAGGCAAAGCCAGGGGCTGACCCAAGGTATGAGGAGCAATTTGTGGGGGCTTCTGGTTTCACTTTCTCAGTGTGCATCCTTGATTTTAAAAATGTGACCTCTAACCCTCAACTCTGCTGTCCTCTCTCCCACTGCCTGGCAGGTCTGCGAGCAGCAGCAAGGCTGACATATTTTAGACAAATCACAGCGGCCAACTTCCTGTCCGGCCCCATCTCTCCGGGGACACCCCGCCTCCACCTCTGCGCGATTCAGGTAACTGGATGGATGGAACCTCCTTCACGGCCTCTCCCAGCCGAACTCCTCATAACCCAATGCATAAATAATCGCATGTTTTATAAATAGCTGTGGACAAGAGGCTGTAAACCAACGAAGATATATTTGTGCCTTTATGTCCTGGAAATATTTTTCTAAAACGACTGTTTTATTTGGTGTGGGTTGAATGGGGGCGTGTGTATACATAAGGATCCCCAAAGTTTTGCCGTGCCCCCCCTCAGGTCAGACCAGCCCTATAGTTAGCAAATTGATAAGGTTCCATGGGCAAGCTTTATTCGCTCTGACACGAGCCTATGACACTTTATAAAAAGAAGTAATCCAGAACAATCTCTAGGTAATTAACACCTAGATAAACAAACATAAATTTCTATATTGCATTTATTTGGACTACCACTCAAATATGCGTGAACCATGCTTTTTTAATTAAAAGATAAATCCATGTGACACTTAGCCTCAAACTTAATTATTCAGCATAGTATAATAAAAAATAGAGCCCATTAAATGTGTCTTGCACTGTATTTCTGTATTAACAGCAAAACAGTTCGGTCTGGGATCATTTAAATTTTCCCCCTCCTCTTTGCCTGTGATTTCCCTGTTCACATAAGCCCTTCCTCTCCCTCCCTCCCTCCCTCCCTCCCTCCCTCCCTCCCTCCTTCTCTCTCTTTTCTCTTAACACCAACAGGTGAAGAGATTAAAACTCTGCATAAGCCCCTACATGGAATGCTCAGCTGGGCAACATTTTTAATATTGCATTACACTATGAATTTTTTTCCTTCCCCATGGAAACATACCTCTAGTTCACTGCAACGGGCCCAGCCCTTCTATCTTGAAAAGAAGATCACAGTATTTAACACTAATTTCCTTGGGATCATGCTTACAATACACCAGGTGAGGTTTTCATAATATACTGTTACAATACAGATGTTAAACAGAGAGGGGGAAGCGTGCAAATCCCAAACTACGAGAGACAGCAGGGTTATCATCATTATAAAAGTTTCAGCACAAAATAGTACCTTAGCACAAGTGTCAGCAGCCCAGCAGCTTCTGGCTGCCAGGAAGAGAAATCCACGTTTGAGCCACCTGAGTTGGAAGTAGGAACAGAGATTGACTCAGTCCCTCAACGAGAATGGATACGATAAGGACCGTGTGCCAGGTGCCACGCCAAGCGCGGTGTCACCTTCCATCCTTACAGTAAAGGTGCTGTGGCAAGGAGGAAGGAACCCAAATCTCACGTTGCCAGAGCGCCTGCTCTGAGCCCCTGGGCTGCCCCCAGTGGGCCGCACGCTGGCCTCCTGGGTTATGGGGGCAATAGCCTGGCTTGGAATGGGCCTGCGGAGCAAGTTGGCTTAGACCTGGAGCGACGGACCCTTGGTGTTTGTCCAGGCCGCCCTGGTTTTAGCTCTGAAAGTCTCGTGTCCTGGGGACCTTTTCCTCCTGGCAGTTCAGGATGCTTGTCATCATCCTGCGGAGACTTCCAGCAAATGGCGCTGCCGCCACGGTGGCCAAGCCCATCCACAGAGGGATAAACTGGAGCCATACAACGTCCCTGGATTGGGCCCAGGAAACTTCCATCCACTCTTTCCTGGGGCTGAGGCTGCTAAGCGTGCAAGGTTACTGACGGTCTGTAGAGCTGTCGGAGACCTCATGTGAATAGCTCTCCGACCACCCTCTTCTGGCTGACCCCCGAGCGGGGCCAGAAAGCCATGCGCCTGCAGAACACACAAGTTTCAATGTTTGTGTGGGTTGCTAGCCATTGTCACTTTAGTGACGGTCCCTCGAATCTGGTGGTGCCTGGCTTGCTCTCTGCACATCTCTTTATGTACACTATCTCATTTAACCTCAGAAAGAGCCTTGCGTTGTCCACACTGTTATTTTCCACTACATAGATAAAGAAGCAGATTTGGGAAAGTGGAATGATCTGCCAGGATCACACAGCTAACAAGAGGTGGAGGCAGGGCTTCAGAGCCCCGTCCAGTCACCGCAGGGCCTTTGCATGTGTTGCTTCTCTGCCTGGCATGCTCTCCTTCGTATCTCAGTTCCTCATCGCCACTTAGGAAAGTCAACTGGGACATGGGAAAGCCCTGTTCTCTTTGAGTTACCTTTTCCAGATATTTGATATTTATTTGTGTGATTATCAGAGTGAAATCTGTTTTCTCCTTAGAGGGTGGTCTGTGGGCATGATGCCTGACTTACACTGTCTCTCCAGCATGTACCTGAGCCTGGAATAAATATGCCTGGTAAATATTTGTTGAACAACTGAGTGGAATAACTTCTAACCCCAAAACCAGTTCTCTTCCCGATGGATCCTGCTCTTTCCCCAGCTGCCTGCCTGCTGCCCTCAGAATGGCAAAAATTGTTCATACTCTGATTTTTCCAAGGAGAATACTGGAAGACAAAAAGTTTAAGACAGTTGTGCAGGGTCATCTTGTCTGAAAGAGATGAGTGTGGAGGAGTCCTGGTTGCTTGACCACATGGCAGCCTTTCCAAAACACAAGGGTTTGTGGCTGTGAAATTAACCTGAGATTTATCCATAACTTTTTATACCACAATAATGACAATATGTAGCATTTGTAGGCTACTTTACAAAAGGTATATATAATTTCCCCTACTTTATTACATTTAATTTCATAATTTTACAGATATGACTGTTGAACTCAAAACAGTTAAATTGTTCAAGAGCAAGCAGCCAGTAAGTAGTATGGCTAAGGTTCAAATTTAAGTCATTACGCCCCAAATTCTGTATTCTTTACAATGTACTAATCTGGCAATTGTCAATGACTACAGGAGAGCTCAAAATATTTTGATGGAAATATATATTGGTGCTTCTTAAAAAGGCCTCCTTCCAGTTTTATTTTTATTTTATAGCAGCTTTATTGAGATATAATTCACATACCATAAAATTCACCCTTTTAAAGTATACAATTCAGTGGTTTTAAGTATATTCAGAGTTGGGCAACCGTCGTCACTGTCTAATTTTAGAACATTTTTATCACTGCAAAAAGAAACCTCCTACTCATTATCAGTCAATCCCCAGCCCCCCCTCCCCTCAACCCCTGGCAACCACTAATCTACTGTGTGTCTCTATGGATTTGCCTGTTCTGGATATTTCATAGAAATGGAAGCATATAATACGAGGTCTTTTGTGTCTGGCTTCTTTCAGTAAGCATATTTTCAAAGTCATCCGTGTTGAAGCATGTACCAGTGCTCCATTCCTTTTCGTGGCAGAATAATATTCCACTTCATGGAAAAAAAACACATTTTGTTCATCCATTCATTGCGCAGTTTTTTAAAACACACGTTGAGCCAACATGTGAAAATTGGGAGACTTCATACAAAATCCAGGCATCCGGTGTCTCTTGAAAACCCGGAGGCTCTGATGCCACATTCCTCATGGCAAAGGCGAGCGGTTGCTGAGGGTCCACATACCCCCTGAGGTGCCTCCATTCCACTTCTCCTCCTCTCTCCACTGAGGTGTCTTGCCTGGACCCTGGAGGCATTTGGGTTTGGGATCCATCATGTTTGTGGTTCAGGTGGAAATCATGACCCCCTCATTCAACCTTCTTCCCATAATGGAGTCACTTCCTGACCCGTCCCTGGAACCCTGTAACTCACCTTTGCTGTTTGTAACGACGGATGGTCAGGACTGCCAAAGATTCTGCTTAGCTCATCTGCTCCCATCCGGTGACACCAACAGTCTGGCATCCTGAAAGAAACACGGTACTTACAAATTCCTATAACACGTGGATGGATGCCTTTGTGGCCACATTTCCGTGGGCCCTCCATATTCTCGAGCTGCATGCGCTATAAGAGCTTGGTTATGAAACCAAATCAACAACAACAACAAAAAGCAAATCGAAAAGCAACTCTGGGGGCCAGCCCAGTGGCGTAGCGGTTAAGTTCACGCTCTTCACTTCAGCAGCCTGGGGTTCACAGGTTCAGATCCTGGGCTTGGACCTAGCACCTCAAGCCACACTGCAGCAGCATCCCACGTAAATAGAGGAAGATTGGCACAGATGTTAGCTCAGCAACAATCTTCCTCAAGCAAAAAAATCCTCCGTTTGCTTGAGGAAGATTGGGAACAGATGTTAGCTCAGGGCCAATCTTCCTCACAAAAAAAAACCTTCTGCCCATCCAGTGTGGGGCACACACTTCACCCCTCTCCAGTAAGTCTCAGAGTTCTGCCTTTTCAGTCGCCTCTGACACCAGAGGCTTTACCAGTCTTTGTTCCTCCTCTTTCCTTCCAGAGGAAGAATTCAGATTACCCTCTGATAATTTGGAGGCAGACTTCCTTGCATTTAATGATTTTTTTTAAAAAACTTTCCATCAGTAAAGGGGAATAATAGATCCCAGTGCTTTAAGAGTCTGAGATGGTTACTGTGATAGGAAGAGCATGCGTATTTCCATGGGTTTTACCTTCCTGAAACCAATGTCTGCAAGCCTTAAAGAAACGTCGTTCACACATGCCCATGGGTGTGCATACACACACACACTCTGACACTGTTTATACTGCATAGAGATTCATGGCACTCAAAAACCCGCACGGCTGTGGGGACCGTCCGCCCAGAATACTGTGGGGCTTGTTTTTTATAAGCGGGATCCGACCAAGTCTTACCAAAGCCTGACAAAGCTGCAAAAATACGCTTTACTCTTCCTAGTAAACATAAGCGAATAGGAAAAGATGTTTTCTTTTTTTCCAGAGGTAGAGGTTTTATTGCGTAAAACACCGGATAAAACTGGACTGCTTCAAAGACATTTTATTCTAACAGCAGAAAGAAAACAGTCATTGCTGAAAAAACAACTTTTAATACTTTCTATACCAGAATAAAGTTCTGTCAACTGATGTATTATAATAATAAATAATGACCAAGAATAAACTTTAAATACAAAGTTTTCTACTTGTTACAAGCATAGCAACAAAATCCTCTACTCTATTGATCTCAGATTTCCTCCAAGATAGACTTTTTTCTTTGTGTAGGAATGGAGACAGTATTATGACCAGCATCACAGACTACAGAAGTTACAGGGAAAGAACTTGACATGTTTAGATATGAGAACCTGATGACATTCAGAAACTGACACTGCATCACTGCGGCTGTCACTTGTTTGTATTACAAGTTACAAATGTTCTGGAGAGAAGGCCTGTGTCAGAGGGGGAAACAAGGACGGTACCACTGGACAGAGTGGAAGCCACACACACGTCACAAAGAAGAGGGGATGTTCCCAGTGTCACAAACAGAATTATTGCCTGTCGCATCTGACGACGCTCAGAAGACACAAAAGAATACTGAAAGAGCTCCCAAAGTGCTAGAAATGGGATGTGGCTCTCATTTTTTTTTTTTTCTGCTTTTTTTCCTCTTTTTTCTTTTTACTTTTTTTTTCTGCTTTTTTTTATATTTTTCTTTGCTAAGATACCAAAGGCGGGGCAAACACACAGAAAGCAAGCGACTGGCACAGTCACCAAACACAGTAGTGCAGTTAGAATCCTAAAGCTTACTACAGTCAGAAACTTTTCAATGATATCTCAGTCCTTTCTCTAGGATCATAGAAACAGTTGCATTAAGTTTATCAACTCGATTTAAGTAAGGCAGTGAGAACTATTCTAGAAAAACAAGAAAGCAGCTTGCTCTATGCCAGATGGGTCCACGTTGCGCAGCGACCTCATTCACTCGGAAACCTCGGGGAGATGACACCCGCCCGACAGCATATGCAAACCGGATTCCTTATTAGCCTGAGATTCCTTCTGGTCTCAGGATAGCGAAGCATTTTATTTACATTGATTGCAGTTTAGTAGTTTCGTAAACTGCTGTAGGCAGAGCTGAAGTTTTTAAGGCCCTGGGGTTTTATTCTGTGCTCCCAGCCTGCAAGGAAATATCGACTCTTTTTTCCTAAAGTCTGAATGATTTCGTTTTAGAAGAAGTTGATACTTCAATACTCTCTACCATCACAAGCAACAGCACCAATTTCGTGTCACTCAAAGGAAGTATGTCAAGAGGCTGAATTTTTACGCCATTCTAGCAGATTCAAGAATAAACCCTTCACCAGTCTTCTTAAATCTTTTTTTTTTAAAAAAAATGAGTCAAGTGTTTCATTATTGGCCCTCAAAATCTCCCTCTGGGTGGTGCAGAACTTGATCAATTTGGAGTACCCAATCAGTATAAAATCTAAAATCTACAAAAATATAGAACACATTTGTTTTACAAAAACAGACATTTAACTCAAACAGTTTTCTTCATTAGCGGTTGAGAGCAGGATGTTTAGATTCATCTTTTAATACAAGCTATCTCCTAAGAGCTTGCCGGAGAAGAAAATCTCGCTTCACGTCTGTGACACTTATAAAAACTAACACATGAGAAAAATCTGATCATAAGGACCGGAGCAGCCTTCATTCAAGTAAAATTTTAAAAATCATAATAAACAACAATCTTTCTATTATTACATAAATTTCTCACCAGCACCTTCTGTGGATAGGGTTGGCTAGTTTTTCTAAACATTTTATATAATGCACCCCTAAATTTTTTTGTATGAGCAACGTTCTTTGTCATCAAAAAATTTTTAAAAAAAGACCAAGAAAAAAGCATTTCCTTCAATACTGCAATTTGATCTAAAAAAAGGAATTACTCATCAAACCTGCAATGGACATTTGTCTGCAGACACTTCCCGACCATTGATTCATTTGGCTGTGTGTTTTTTAAAAACGCACATTAAGATGGCAGTCCTGCGCAGCGCCGGCGGCCGGGCTCGCGGCCCGTCTCCGCTTGCTCCGGGAGTGCGGTGACGACACCACGCGAATTGATTTTCTCTGCAGTGACCGCTCCCGCCTGACTGGCACCGCGGCTGCCTCCCAACACGTCTCATTAAGGTGCTAGGCAAATGACAGCAGCCGGTGTCAGATTATAGAGGTGTTTTCAACAATGAAAACACAGCCCCTCCATCTTCAAGGCAACACTAAATCATTTAGATGGTATCGTTTTTCAGTTAAGAGCATGATTTTGGGACTTTCGGGTTGGAAGGGCCCCCAGCTCTCTCAAGCTCAGAGGACACCAGGCATTTCTGAAATCACTTTCCTCCCACCTGCATTGTTTGGAAGTACTTGTTGCCGGGTAACAGTTTAGCAGCCATTTTCAAGGGCTGGGGATTTTTTTTTTTTAATATATATATAGATATCTTTTTAAATTTTTTAAATGTTCTATACACTAGTTGGGGGGGGGGATTGTACATGATTTTTCCCCCCCTTGGAATGCAGTTAGCAAACTCTTATACCAGATGCATAATCTTAAAACTGTGTAAAAGAATATTGCAATATACAGGTCGGTTGCTCAGTTGCGCTCCTCCTGGGCCTTGCAGCCCTCCTGCGTGAGCTCCGCTGAGCTCCCCGCCTTGACAGCTGTGGGGTCTTCGAAATTCCCAGAGGCCTCCGCGTCGACTCTGGAGCGCTTGAACCTGCGGTCGGGATACTGGCTGTTGTCAAAAGGCATGCGATGGACGCAGAGGACGTGCGTCTTCAGGTTCCCCTTCTGAGAGGCACTGTAGGGGCAGTAGCGGCACTGGAAAGGCCTGTGACCTGTGGGCACAAAGAGCGGTCTGTCAGCTCTGCTGTTTACACCCGCCCCCAGCGCCCAGTGCTCCAAGAATCATCATCATTATTACCAACATCATCAATATTATGATTATTATTACTTTGCAAAAATCAAATAGCCATGGATAGAAAAGTAGCCAACATATCTTTCTTTTGGACAAATAATAAGTCACTTGGTTAAGTAATCAGTTACCGAATAATAACTTGAACAGGGATTTAAAAGATCTTTCCATCCTAAGCAGAGTTTTCAATTCAGACTTGCTAGATGACGGAAGAGAAAGTGCCCGACACCTGGAACTTTTTCTACAAAAAGTTAATGAATATTTTAGGTTTGCAGACTGAGAGGCGAAATCAAAGATATTATGTAGGTACTTACATGACAAGAGAGGAAACAAATTTCCAAGTTTTTATTGATAAAATTCAGAACTTTATTTATAGACACTAAAATTTGAATTTTATATAATTTCATGTGAGATGAAATATTATGCTTGCTTGGTTTTTTTTTTTTTTTCAGCCATTTCAAAATGGAAAAACCATTCTGAGTTCCCAGGCTGTACAAAAACAGACAGTCGATGGCTCTGACCCCTGGGCTGGACTGTGTGGACCCCAGCTCACTACCAAAAATGCCTGAATCCGTCCATCTGGCATTCTGAGGTCTCAACACAAAGTCGGTCCAGTTTCTTATCCCCCCACTAACTCTCTACCGATAAGCAAACCAAGCTTGACAAGGGACGGTGTTTTGGGGGTGGGATGAGGAGAGCTTGTTCTTGGGCAAAGCTGGACGTGCTAAGCTGGAACCTCAGAGTTTCAAGAGGAGGCCATGGAAGATAGCGGGCAGGAACCAGGACATTCCGATAATCAAGGCCAGCCAACGCAGTTTTAAAGAAGTTAAATTTTGAACAGTGTCCCTTGAAATCAAACTTTTCTAGAAAGGCTCTAAGCCAGAACAGAAGATGAATTCTTGCAAAAATCCAGCGAACTGCCCACGCTTGATTTCCCTGTTCGGAGGCGCAGCAGGCGTGCACACGTTTCGGCCATCTTGAGGAACCGGCCGCATCTGGTTTGGGAAGTTATAATGGAACAATTGCACTCTCCCGCTGCTGGGAAGCTGTTGATGTGCCATTCCTGGAAGCTCCTGAGTGCCGTCCCACCCAGCCCCCGAAAGGTCAAGGCCCAGGCCTGGGTTTCATTTGCTCAGAAAAATAAACAAGTAAATAAATGGGCCCAACCATTTGCCCCAGAAAACATGCAAAGAGCAGATTCAGCACTTTTTTAAAGCAGTAATAGCAGAAGTCCTGGGTATCTACTTAGCAAAACAGTCTTGTTCCTGAGAAGCTGGAGGCCAAGCAGACGTTTGGAGCTGCAGCACGCTTCCCACCAAACTGCACGGGGGCTGGATTCTTGCTGCTTTCTCAGCGGGCGTGGGGAGTTCGCTCTCTCCTTCCCTCCTAGCCGGTTGGTCTCCAGGATGAGTCCATTCTACCTGTTGAATCTTTCTCTCTACAATGCCTCCCTCAGAGCCTGGCCCAGGGTGTACCAACTCTTGCCTAGACTGTGAACGTGGCGGCCTGCAGGAGGGCTTCACGCTTCCACTTTCCTCACCTCCAGCCCGGCCTCCCCAGGCATACCAGAGTGAGCTCCTGGAGCAGAAGCTCAGCTGTGATCTCCTTGCCCCAAAATCCTTGATGGCTGCCTACCCCTAGTGAATAATCAGGACCTTCGTAGCTCCGTTCCAGCCACCTCTCCAGTGTCCTCTGGAGCATGTCCCTTTGCCCACACCAAACCAAACCATTAGATGGTCTCTGCAGAAAGGCTCCGTTCTGCAGGGTCTCCAGTCTCCAGACCCTCCAGGGTCACAGCAAGGTCCACACCCTTGTGATGCTACCCTCCCCCTGAAATGCTGCTTCCGTTCTCTTCAGGCCCAAACCTTCTTCCAGGGCTCCACAGATGGGATGCCTCCTCTGTGGGCTGCTGTGTGTGCATGGGTCCCCCTGACTGGCTGTGAGTTCTTTAGGCAGGAAGCACAGCCATCTTAGTATCGCGGGTGCCAGGCCCACTACCTGGCACAGAGCAGGCAGGCAGGAACTGTTTCTGGAACTGAATTATTATCTTACTGCTTCACCTTGCCTGTTTTTTGAAGGAATTATAAATTTTGGGATAGAGTTTCTGCTTCTTTTGTTTCTACTGTTGAACCTAATACAAGGCTGAATTTGATCCACTTTACCACTTGCAAAAGCCAATTTGCAAATCTGTAGACTTTGGAGTTAAGAACAAATGAAACCCAAGAAAAACCCGCTTGCTATTGGCCCTTCCGCACAGCCTACCACAGCGGGAAGGGCACAAAGAGTCAGCAGGAAGGGTCTGGACCCTGATATCAGGTAAGAGAAAGTTCACCAGTGCCATGCCCCTCCTGCCCTCCTGCTGGGACCCAGTACCACCCTCAGGGCCTGGTCACCTCTCCCACAGATGACCCTGGGAAGGCCCTAGGTTGGTGGGGAAAGAGAACTGAGACTCATATTTCTAACGTGGATAGGATTTTTACAAAGAATGTCAATGGCCTGTTCTTCATCATATTGGAGTTAGCATATGGACTGAAGGGAAGAATTAGGGTGCCAATCAGTGGCAGTGGGATAGGGAAAGCCATGCCCACTTTCCCCACCATAATAGTGAAACTAAGTCAGCACTCAGCTGGGCATCAGTGAGTTTCAAGCAGACCCCCAAGACTCAGCCCTCCAACTAAGAAAGTTGTCATCCCTGAGGACACCAAGCTACACCCAGGGCCCACTGTGAGAGGATTCCAGGTACTCTGAACGGGCAGCTATTGAGCAGGAAGGAGAAAGGAGGGCCCAAATTTGTATCTGGAGGCATACGAGCCAGCTGAAGCTCATCCAAAGAACCCAAGGAGAAGAGCTGAGACATCAGGAAGCCTAGGAAAACATTTTTAAAGTTTTGTCCCAAGCTCCTCAGAAACGGATGGTGTTGTCTGGGTTCCCACCCAGGGATGGCCACTATCATAATTGCTGGAGCTCAGACAAACCTGGGCTGACTCACCAACTTATCTATGACATGGCGATAAAGTCCTGAGGGAGACTATCACCATGGGCTGACAGCCTTTGGAGTTAAGAACCCCAAATAATAAATAAATTAAAATAAAAAATAAAACCAAAACTCTAGGCACCATCATCATCATCCAAAAAGGCCTGCAGAACTATGATGCAAAATTACCAAACTGTGGTGTGCTTAATAAATCTACTCCAGGTCCCCAGGAGTCTTCTGTTCTTCCACTGTGTTTACCCGTCTGTCAGATACATTTCTGTGTGAATTCTGTGCTACAACCTTTGGAAGCCACCCTCTCTGCAAATCGCATCACCATGGGAGCCATGTAACGTGCATCTTGGGAAACCAAATGGAGAACCTCAAATATCACCTTTATTCACAGTAAAAGCCTTTTTGAATTGGCCAACTTGGCATAGAAGGACTTAGTACATTTTTCCTACCAATTGATTCTAAAATGTTAATCAGGATTTTATCCTATGGTCGTATCTGAATGTCTATTTTTCAGTAGAGTCAAAGATGCAATAATTCTGGAATATTTGGATACTTCCGTGGTCAAAATATTAGTATTGAATTAGTTTTCACTTTGACTTAGGTGAGATGGAAATCTGTATGTAAATGTATATAAGGCTGTGCGTGTGCACATTTGTAGAAGGAAGTCTATCTAATACTGGAATCATCATAAATCCTGATCTTGTGATACACCTTACAAGTAGAAGCAGCGTAGGTAATAATGGTAGTTCCTGACCATCCCCAAAACCTACGTTCCGTGCTTTTTCACAGGTGTTTTTGTATGTTGGTCCTCATATTTGAGCTCTATGGCACTTTGGCAAGGAGTGGTATCTGCCCCGTTTTACAGATGAGAAAGTTAAGATACAGCGAATCTGGACAGTTTGACTTTAAAACAAATTACTCAGATCCCCTAATTCTCCAAAATCCTTCTGAGAACCATGATTACATTGTGTTTCTAGAGGATACACACACATCCCCTTCTGAGTGGTTTGTTGAAAGGTCCCCATGAAACTGATGTAGAAGAAAGTTCTTTGAAGAAGTAAGAGGTCCGCCCTGAAGGAAGGGGGTTGTGAGGAGCTCTGGTGGGTCCAGAAGAAGGCATTGTGTCCGCCAAGAGTCAAATTTCAGTGGGTGGTTGATCCTTTGCTGATGGAGACATTCACTCCCAGACAGAAAGCTGTTGTTATGCAAAGCACTTTCTGACGTGAGACATTTCTGAGTTCAGCTAAACCGACAGGAAAAGTTTCAAGTTTCTCTACACCGTTTGTCCACGTGAAGGCCCTGGTATTGGCACAAGCACAGGGATGCCGAGATCTGTCAGCCTTTGGTCGGAGAACATAAGCCAGGGCTTCGGAACAAAGCCCGGAGCTGCGCGCTCCGCTGCCTACGTCACCGCACTGTTCAAATACAGTGACTGAAGAAGGGACCCGCCTGAAGGCAGAGGCAACAAGAGGGGCCGTGGACATCCGCTGGGAGCTTGCTGCCTTTCCTGCGGAGGTGGAGGTGGGGCTCAGAGGAAATCAGACCTCCAGGGCAAGCCATCCCATCCTCAGAGGAGAAGCCAGCGCAGCCCTCAGGGTGACACGGGAGCCACCTGGTGGGCTGTAAACTCTGCAAACTTCCATCCATCCAGTTTTAATGAAACCAAAGCCCAGCCTCGCTGCCTGTGCCACCTCGGTAGACTGGAGATGGAGTCCGCAATTCCCCTGGCTCTAGAGGTGGCAGTGAAGATGCTAATGTCCATCAAGTTCCAAGAAGCAGAAAAAGCTTTAAGCTGGAGTTGAGTCCAACGGACTTTCACAGTGGCTGAATTTAAGATAAGAAGGACGCCCAGCCCGTCAGTCCCCTTAGAGAAGAGCATCAACACCACAGCCTCTCTTGAGTTTAAGTCCACTGAGAAGCACCACACGCCAGGGGGCCTTTGGCCGCCACCGTGAAGACCGAGCGCTCTCCGCATTCGGCAGCTTTGCTCTGCTCTCGGGGGCTTCCTGCCGCAGTAGGCAGGATAGATCTTCCAGGAGCTGGGTTCAAAGCACAGCTTCCACCCTTCGTGAGGTCTGGAGGCTCCTCAACACCCACAGTTCAGTGTGCTCTGCCTGACCTTGAGGAAGGCATTTGATGTCTCCAGGCTTCAGTTTGCACACCTTGAAAACGGGGGAATAACACTAATGCCTATACCCTAGGAATGTTGTGAGGCTCACCTGAGATCAAGAAGTCTAAGATGGCAGCTGTTTGTCATTGTCACTGTTGCTGTTTTCACGTTGTCATCTCATTGCTTACCTGAGCTGGTCGAGAAGGCTGTGCTTTGTTCTTCGTGGAAAGTGCTGATGCAGTAAGAGCTTCACCTGCCCTTATGTGCGAGCCTGCCGACCTCAGGTGGTCTGATTAAAGAGCAACATACCGTCTCTCCTCGGGGCGTTAGCCTTCTTTTTTTATTGTTTTATTGAGATTGGTTTATAACATTGTGCAAATTTCAGGTGTCCCCCATTATATTTCAGCTTCTGTATAGACTGCACCGTTTTCACCACCGATAGTCTGGTTTCCCTCCATCACCAAACATATGCGCCCTTTGCTCCTTTCGCCCTCTCCCCTCCCCTGCGCCCCCTTCCCCTCTGTCGACCACCACTCTGCCCTCCTTATCTATGTGTTTGTCTTTGAACAGGGTTTTGGGAAACTCGGAGAACTTCAAAGTCCAAGGGAGCAAGTTGTGAACAGCCGCATTTCAGTTGGGTGCAGAGCGGTAAAGGTGGTTGGGACGGCCGTGGGTCAGGCCTGCGCAGGAAGGATCTCCCTGTCTAGAAGGCTCTGTTCTGGTGAGGGGCTGGGCCGAAACAGCACTTTGCGGGAACGCAGTTTGTGAGACGGTAGAGGTGATGGGGGTTTCCAGAGCTCATCTGGGTGGAATATGAGCCCCCGAGCATCCTTCCACCCTCCTCGCCCTCAAAGCCCCAGAGTTTCTGCCCTCTGGCCACACCAAACTCTGTTCTCCAAATGCTTCCTACTCTTTCCTGCCACAGGGCCTTTGCTCAATCCTTTCTTCTTCCTTCATCCTGGGATGCTCCTTTCCTCTACATCGTCTAATTACCTTAATCACAGCCTTTAGCGCAGCTGCCTCAGTCTCGGGAAGGCCTCCCTGAAGACCCCAGACTCACCACAATGGCCACGAGGCACATCTCAGCAAACTCTTCTCTTCTGCAATAGAGCTTCCAACAACAGTAGCTGAACAAATAAACAATCATATCTGTCTTCCCCTCTAGACTGACTATCAGCTCCACATGCAGGGGCTGCGAGGCTTTGGGTTTGGGGTTTTTTATTATGGTTTCTCACCATCCGGCACAGTGCTTGGCACATCACAGATATCCATCAAGTATTTATCAAGCAAAAGGATGGATGGATGGATGGATGGTTAGAAGGATGGAAGGAAGAGGGGATGAGAGAGGCAGCCAGGAGAAGGGAGAGGAATGCTACTCCAGACAAAGGGACATGCCTGACCCCAGGCACAGGGACAGGAAGCCTGGGGTTGGCGTAGGGGCCTAGGAGCAGGTCAGCGTGGTGGAGGTGAAGCTTGGTGGGGAAGCTGGGCAGAGGCCAGGCTCGCAGGACCCACTGGGGGGACTGGACTCATTCTGTGGACAAAGGGACGTGGGAAGGCTTTCCAGCAAGGCAGCTGCCCAGAACAGCCCCAATCCCCGTCTGCAGCCAGGGCCCTGAGCCCTGACAGCGCGGCTAGATGGGCCACCCCGCCCCCACCCCCCCAACTCCATTCCCCTCTTCCTACCTCTCACTTTGAGGCCATCAACATTTCCCATCACTGCCATGCGAAAAGTAAGTACATCATACGTTAATTTGTATTGTCACTGCGCCGTAGAGCCGTGGTAAAGAGCACATTCATTTTTAATCCACTATGAATAATATATAAATATGTATACAGCGTGGAGGGTCAAGAGGAGTAAGGAGAAAGCAAGTCGTACATTGTTTATAACAAAAGTGGGGAAACGAGATATTTTTCTTACTTGCTGCGATGGAAAGATCTGCTCCTTCCTGCCCCTGAGAGGGAGTGGAGACCGCCTGCCCTTGGGGGGCCATCCATTAATAACCGCTCCACACTTGTGGGCAGCGGCTTTCAGGGAAGATGTGCGGCTGCGTCTGTGGGGCTCCCAGACTCTTCCAACTGTGGCTTCTCTTCCAGCGTGGGGCGGCGGGTAGGAGCGGGGCGGGCGCGGAGGTGACCAACCCCTGGAGTTCAGTCCTGGGGCGGCGAGGAGACGTTCTGACAGCCGCTCACCTGAGCACATTGACCCAACTGCCTCCATTGTCCCCACCGTCCCTGGAAGGGACACATTGTAGAGGCGTCTCTTCCCATTTTACAGATATGAAAAGTGAGCCCGGGGAGACTAAATGACCGTCCAAAGTCAGGGACACACAGCCAGCTGGCTTCTGATCAGGAATTCAGCCTCAGGGTGGTCTCCAAACAGATGCTCATCTCTCCCCTCGCTCTGTCACTCCCTGCAAACTGCCTGTCGGAAGAGTCTCCACAAAGGGGTGTCTTTGATCAGCACCCAGATGCCCCACGAGGGAGGCCCTAAATACCAGGGAAGGGTGTATGTGTGCGTGATATTGCACACGTGTCACATGCCACGCCCCTTTGGGACACAGGCACCACTGTGGCCTCAAGACCCCCATCACAGCCTGGCACTGAGCCACAGGCTTGTAAGCTCTCTGTCCAAACTCCCATCCCAAACTCCTGGAACCCAGCCCACTTCCATGAGCAAGCATTGAGCACCTGCTGCATGCATTACCTGGAGCAGACTGCTGTTGGAATAATGCGATACTTTCAGCACCATGAGGGCGGGAAGGGCATTAATGCTGCACGCTGACACAATGCCCACCCAATACATGACTCAATGACTGGCCACCAGTCTCAAGACCACCTTCAAGAGTTACACTACTGGAGACCCACGTGGGTGGAGGGGTTCCAGGGTTCATGAGGGGAGGACATCCAACTGCTTTGTGCAAGGCTCCAGCTTCCAGTCAAAAGATAGTTCGGGCAGGGGGAGCCCAAAATTGTCCCTCGAGAGAAAGAACACTCTTGAGGAGAGACACGTGTGTAGCTTTGCCAGAGGCAGGGCCTGTCCGTGGCGGTGGAGGCACAACTCTGGACGTTGGAGCAGAGACATCCTAGAATGGAGAGAAACAGTCCCCAGAACCACGGTCCATGATTTGTGGTCAACACAAGGAGGAGGGTCCAGCAGAGGCCGTGGATGTACACAGTGGACAGTGGCATTCCTGTCCCAGGGAGACACGGTGACACAGCCAACCCGTGTCCCCACACTGCCAAGCCGTCTCTCAGACCAGGGCAAGCTTCCAGATCAGGCCCACTGGGGCCTTTTGTGGTCAGTGAAATAAATGGGAAAAGACACCCTGTGGGGAAAGGAAGAGGCACCTTGCTGCCGTGACTTCTGGATCAGCCTGGCCACAGCCCACTGGTACCCTCGGCAGTGTAGACCCCTGAGAAGGCAGGAGGGTGTGGGGGGATCCTGGCTGTCAGGGTGAGAACCTGGTGACCAGCGGTGCTGTGGAGGGCTCCCGGGCTTGCAGCCCACAGCTGGCCCACCTGGAAACATTCCCATTTTCCATTCTGGAATAGCCTCTTTGGAGCACAGGTATGGAGTATTTCTAAGGTACCCTAAAAAGGTCTCCTGCAGCCACATTTCATGGAGCTGTTTTCTAGAAGGGACAAAGTGATGAAGTGGCGAGAAGCAGCCCTCAGAGGCTCACACGCACAGGGCTCTGAGGCTTGTGAAGAGCCAGCTCTTAGAGGTACCAGGAGGGTTCCCTAGCAGCACGACTCCCATTGCACCCAGCTAGAGCCCTTTGGATTCCCTGAAACGAAGGACATTTGCCAAATGCGTGCTGGTAGGTAAGAAAATGGCTCCACCTAAAGGGCCAACTGCGTATGCTAGAGACTCACCCCAGAGGTGGAGCCTGCCTGCCCGGCAGCAGTCCGCTGACCGCGGCGGGACCAGCAGACGCAGGAGCCGGGCGGACCTTCAGGGCAGTGGTCTGGTTTCTACTCGGTCCTCACCTGCTGCTTCCTCTGAGCGTCTGCTGCTCTGTCCCTGAAGCTGCCAACTGGGAGGCCCAGGGCCCCTGCCATCCTCCTCCAAGTGCGACAGGCTCAGCAAGGGCCATGAGGTGAGTGAGGATAGACATAAACATATGTTGCACCGACAGAAAGAGCCGCTCTCTGAGTTGCACACATTATATGTATTTTTTTAATTTCCCTAATTCCAAATAGGCAAGAATGGTTCTAATCAGGTACATAATTTATGTTTTCAGTTTTCAAAAAAATATTCATCCATCTAATCAAAGATGCTAAAACACTTTGGAATATCCTTAGTATAAATAATTTTAGGTTTTAAATTTCCTGTGATTTGGGTTTTAATTTAAAACACTACCAAAAAATAGTTTACTATTTTAAAAGTGAACTTTGATCCATGTGGTGATGGATTGGAGACAGTGTGAACTCATGTTTAGCTTAATATATGTAACAGAGATGAGTATATGCAGGGGTTAGTAAACACACATATATTTCCTTCTTCTCTCAGATGAGAGGGCCAAGAACCCACGACATCCCAGTGGCCACAAGCCCACTGAGCACCCAGAACTTGATTTCTAATACCCTTCTCTGAAAAAGGAACCAGGGCTCCCTGGAGAAATGCCAGATTCTAGGGCTGGAGCAAGAAATGCACAAGATGATCCTGGAGCACCTGGTGCCAGAAGGTAAGGAATGATCAAAAAAACCACACATTGATGGAGGTATGTCCAAATAACGCAGAGCCACGTGAAAGGGCCCCCAGCGGCCAGAGCCGGAACATTTCGACAGTAAAGTAAGTGACATAGAATTGGATTATAAAGCAAAGTATAAAATAAGCAGCCACAAGTCATACTGACATAACTAAATGATTGAATCAATAAGTCCGTGGAGAAGGCAAGATAAATGCCCCGCGCATTCCAAACTGTTTATGCAGATGCCCCCCCACGGGAGGAGGGGAGCGGATCTCCTACTCCTCTATGCAGCTGCACGGTGACTTCCGGCACAAGAGCACAGAGTAGAAAGGGGGACCAGAGGGGCAAAGCAGACACCTGGCAACACGACCTCAGTCAGGTGACCAAGGTCAGGGCGACAGCACGTCCCCTGATTTGACGAGATGAGAAGGCACTTCTCTCTGTGTCTTCCTCCCCAAAACCCACAACCCAACTTTAACCGTGGGAAACCCTAATTGAGGGATGTCCTACAAAACACTCCCCACACTGTGAAGGTCATCAAAAAACAAGGGAAGACTGAACTGCCAGGGCCAAGAGGAGCCTCAGGAGACAGGACAACTGGATGTGACACTGTGTCCTGGATTCCATCCTGGCACAGAAGAAGCACGTTAGGTAAAGACTAAGGAAATCTGAATAAAATACAGACTTTACTTAATAATAGTATATCAGTAGTGGGCCATTAATTGTAACAAATGTCCCCTGCCAATGGGAGATGTTAATAACAGGGGAACATGGTGTGAGATATATGAGAATCCTCTGTACTATCTACACAACACTTTTATAATTCTAAATCCATATTAAAATTAAAATTTTATTTACAAAGTTTCTTAAAAAGTGAATTTGGTTGATTTTCAGTGGACAATGACAGCACAACCCCCCAGCTCAGGAGACCACCACAGTAAGAGTGTGGCCCCGGTGTCATGGAGCCAAACAGGTGACCCTGAAACTTCCCCTGGGGGGCGTGCCCATCAATGCCATGGCGGGCCTGTGCCCAAGGGTAGGGGGCAGCACTGGGAGGCCTGAGTAATAACCGCAGCCCCACCAGAAGGCCGCCTCTGTGTTCTTTGGGCACAGCGGCGGAGGGTGCGGGCTCTGAGTCAGACGTGGGAATTCAAGCCCCTTACGGGCTGCCTGCTCTGGGGCCAGCTATTTAACCTTCCTGAGTCTCAGTGATTTCATCTGTAAAATGGGCATAACAATAATAGCTCACTAATAGGGTGGTTGTGAGGATTAAGTGAGACAAGGCCTACGAAATGCTCAGCACGATGTGTGGCACATGGGAAGAGTTAAATAAGCGTCTGCGGGACGTGGTTACGAGTATTAAAATACTCCGTCTACTAAGAGCGTATGTGTGGCAGCCTTGGGTTAGGTGATCTGTGTGCATTCGGATTCCTCTGACCATGCTAAAGCATCGTGTTAGCGTCTCCATCTGCCAGCCGAGGATGCCAAGGCCCCACGGGCTCCAAATTTGTCCAGGGCCACGAAGCTGGAGAAAAGTAGACCCCAGCTTTGCAGCATCTCCCTCTGAGCCTGCAGCCGGGGCTCAGCCCACGGTGCCTCACTGCCGCCCTGCAGCGCAGGTTCAAGTTCAGTTAGTGTGAAAGCTGGGAAGAGCAGCCTGGATTCCAGGAGGTGTCTGCAGAGAAGAGCGTTTGGCCGGGGGTCTGGGGTCTCCCGGATCCTCCCAGCTCAGCCCCTACCCACCTCACCTCGCAGTCCAGGACCCCAGAAGGACCAGCCTCAGGAGGGTGGCCCTTCCTTCCCCCGGCCTCACGGTGGTCCCTTCCTCAGCACTTCATTCCCACCTCTGGCCCGTGCCACACGGATTTTGCCTGAAATGGTGCTCATTTGTTTGCCCCAGGCTGCCTAGGTGCTCAGCGAGCCAGCGGCGTGCCAGGGTGGTCAGGCCAGCCCGCCCACAGCGCCCGCCGGCCTGCATACACAGGCAGCTATTGATTCGGATCTTAAATCATCCCCCGGATTTTATGAAAGCATTTATGTTTATCATTAAATAACCTTCAAAGGGTCGATGAACTTACTTTCCTTTTTTGGAGATTTTTAGATGTGTAATATAATAATGCTCTAACAATACCCAGTGTTTGTCTCTGGGTGAGCGCATTTAATCCTGAAAGAAATGCTAGGAGAGGCCAAAGAGAGAGGATACTGCCCTCAATGCAAGGCGGGGGCCAGCAAACAGAGGGGCTGGCAGCTCACCCAACGTCACACAGCAAACCTTGCCCCTCCTGAGACTCTCTTCTTTCTCCTGACATTTCCAGGGGAGGGCGTGCCTGGAACATCACGGGCTGGAGTGGATCTCAGATGGAACCAAGCTGACCACTTTTTAGGTTAACAGCCTTAGAGAAAAACTCATGAATGAAAGTTGGATAACAGCAGCTACAATAAAGCTAGAGTTGGTTTTTTAAGTTGTTAATAAAATATCAAGTGAAATTATTGAGGTGGTATTCAAGAGATGGCAAAAATGGGAGGGGCTCTAAAATTAGCTAGTGCAGCCAGCACCTCATCAGCACACCTTTAATATCCATATCTTCCCTCCTAGGAATATTGGGCTAAATACAGTAAAGTTCCTGTGGCAACGAGATGGGTGGGAGGGACATAAGGAGATTAGCAGAAGCAGTAAGAGCCAGCCCTGCTCCATATGAACCCACCTCTGGGCACCACCAGGCCCACGGGGTCAACAGCCCACCTCAGAACAGCGAGGACTCTGGGGGCAGGGGGACACCAGAAGGACAAAAGGCAGCAGACATGCCATTGCACCAAGCCAGCCCCCGATCTCGTTGGTACTCATGCCCACTCCTGCTCTCTAGTCTTTGATGGCTCCCTATTTCCTACCACAGCATCTTGTCTCCTTGGCCTGGCTTTCCAACTTGCAACCTCCTCTTACCTAATACTCATTGCCATCTCCACCAGGAATTTGTCCACCTCCAGACCCCAAATCTGCTTCCAGTCAGACCCGCCAAAGCCCGACTCTTCCTTGAAGCCTTTTCAGGACCCAGCCCGCAGAGCCTCACGGGCACTCATCAAAGACGCCGCACAATTAGGCCCTAACCGTGTTGTGCCAGGCTCTGTCCGCTGATGGCTTCCTGTGACAGGGGCTTGGCAGGCTTCCCTTACTAAGAAGCTGGAAACTCTGCACATAGGAGGAGCTGGGTAAGGACAGGGTGAGAGTTGTCCCCCTCCAGCAGCTGCTGAGGAAGGGCTTGGGCGGGTGGGGGACCCCTCTGTCCAGCCCCATGTTCTCGCCCTCAGGGGGCCCTGGGAACACCCTGGGGTGGGCAGCCCCTACCTTGAACAGGCTTGTCTCAGCTTCTGGTCCTGTGAGGACACATCCCGACCTTGCTTCCCTCCTCCCTGCTTGGGTCCTTCCTCAGTGCCAGCTCCCAACAGGTGCACCTGCAGAGCCCTCCCCGCACGCGTCCACACCCGGAAGGCCCCGCCCCGCCCTGCTGATTTCTCACCAGGAACATCCAAGTGCTCTGTGCACCTGAGACCCCTTGGGAACTGCAGTGCCGGCCGCCACCCTCCTTCTCCGTTCTCCGTGTTCATGCAGGGCACACAAGGGCTCGGCCAGTTTGGGGCGCAGGCTGGGTCGCTGGGTGGCTTTGCACTTTCCTTTGCTGCCTGCAGGGGGAGCTCAGTCTCCCAGTCACAGCTCCATGAACCACACCTGCTCCTCCCCACCCTCTCTGCCCTGCCCTGCCACTTCCTGGGGTGCTGGGATGGTGCCACCCAAGCTGACGGAGCACCAGCCCGGAAGCCCACCGGGCCAGCTGGGCAGCTGCATGATGCCATCACTGCTCCAGACACACATGCGTCTGCTCCACAGAGGGCACAAGCTGAAGGCACACACATAGTTATTTTTTTGTCCCCAGTGCTATTTAAAAAAAAAGGAATTAAGGTATTGCCAATGTTTCAAAACAAAGAGATTTCATGTAAAGACATAGATTTCCAGTTTATCTTGGAAAGTCGGAAGGCCTGGCAAGATCTTCCCTGATGCAGACACTTTCAGAGCTGGGTCCTGGTGGCCCCTCAGCCTGGCGCCCGTTTGCCCATTGGCCCACTTCACTCCTGGCATCACTGCCTGGCACTGGTGGCCTTGGAGTTCTCAGTCTGCTTTGTCCTACCAGTGTCCAACAACCAGGGCCTCACCTCCTCTGGGTGGGGCCGGGACACTGGGCGAGGTCGTCGTGTGGTTTTCAGTCGGCAGATGAGTTGCATTCCTATACACACCCAGTAAAATAAACAAGTGGGTGGTCTCTGCCGGTTCAGTAGTCTCCTGTTTCCATTGTGTCGCTTAAAATGAACACATCAGCCCTTCATTGTAGTTTCTGTTTTATTGTGCAATTTAAATATGGGAGAAGGGCCAATATTGTAACTTGGCGTGTGCCAAGGGGGTGCTGTGCGCTGTGCCACCCTAGAAAAGACACAGGGGGAGGGAGCGAACCGACAAAAGCCCCAATGCACGCCACGGGAAGTAAACAGACATCCAGTCACCAAAAGCAGGCATCCAGGTCACCTGTGGGTAATTCACGACCCAGGCACATACTCCATAAAAACACGAGCACATTTCTGGGGGGCTCGTACGGGTTGCAGAACGTGTCACCAAAAACAGTGTAGCGGGAACAGTCACATTCCATCAAATTTCAGTGCTTTTGTGTTATATTAATGTGAGTTTGTGTGTGAGAGAATCACACATCTCTCTTTTCATAAAGGAATCAGACACCCACAATCCATACCCACAGTGTATACCCACAGTATGTCCATATAGATGGGCACGCTGGATATATTTTAAATAGCTACTTTTTATCATGCCCAATTCAACAAAAGTGTACCGTGAACAATGGAAAATTACAAAGTAAAAAGGAGAGATGGAAGCATAAACTTTTCAACATTCGGCTCTCCCCGAGTGCCACATGCCACAAATAAAATAAAATAAATAAAGCATAGAAGAAAGGTGGCTTTTCTTATGAAGTCACAAAGGAAATGCTACTCCTTTCTTCTCTTTTTTTCCCCCTATGAAAGGCTCCCTCTAAAATCAAAGGTGTCAGACTTTGCTTTCTCTTGCTGGCATGATCCAGAATATGGCTGAGGAATGACAGATGTCGGCACCCAGCTGCAATGAAGCATGCTAAAGTTTCCGTCTAACCCACTTATTTCTCTGTAGTCACGTAAACCAAAACAAATGGGCAGGGCTTTACATTAGGAAAAAAAAAAACCCCACAGCAGCAGGACTTTGTTGCATAATGCAGTCTACACGCCATCTTGGTATCATTTTCTCCTCCGCAGGGGAAAGGCACCTTGTGGTGAGAACCAGTCCCTCAAAGTGTGGCCCCCGGAGTATCAACTCGGGTACCTCTCCATCCCATCAAAGACGTGGGTTCTAAAGGGAGAGGGCAGTTTGGGCAGGGGGCGGGGGAGGGGGCGTCAGAGCACAGGGAGGCCTTCCCAGGAGGCAGGCCACATATTCACGTGCAGGCTCACACCAGCACACCACGCCGCGCACACACTTACACACCAGCACGCGCCCAGGTTTTGAGCTGCTAAACTAAGATGATCGGTTTAATCACCAGCACCGTCGTTTTCAACTACTTGAATAAATCCAGAGGAATTATAAATGGAGCCCGTGTGTAATTAAAGTGAGGGTTGTTAGACTCTTCATTTAATAAAACACTTGAAAAGAAAAGCCCTTGTCGGTTTAGCAATGCCACGGGGGAGCGGGCGGGCGGGCTCGCGGAGTCGGCCCTGCCCCTTTCCGGCTTGTTGTGCGACCACCTTCTGAACCCGCTCCCCTTTCAATCTTGTAAGGAGCGAGCGAGGATCAGGAGTCGTGGGGCTCTGTCACCGCCAGCAGTTCCAACAGCTGCGAAGCACTCTTTCAGCACGAGTCACAAGAAAAGATATGACGGATTTCGCCCATGGCAGAATGGCGTTCCGTTTCTGGCCCTTCAGGCAAAAACAGTAAAGGCAAAGAGGAAAATTTGAGATTTCCCCCCTTAAACTTCCCACAACAACCTCAGCAAAACCACATGACTTGCCTTCTACAATCTCCCTGGTGTGTTCTCTGCTACTTTGGCAGGAAATCAGAATTACTGTTATATAAATTCCATCTGATGCCAGAGCGACCATCTGTGGGTAAAACTGTTTCACCTACGTCTGCCTGCAAAGCCACTCTCCCAGAGACAAGGGAGAAGGGGAAAAAAATTTGATTAATTTGCAGAATGCTTGTGATTTGCTCATATATTATTATAACTGCTCATCAGCACATGACAAGTCCCCAGCCCTCGGCGCAGGCACCCGTAGGGTTTCAGCAGTTTCTTGCGTCGGCACCTGACAGACTGCAGGGCCTCTAATGACTTTCAGATGCTTACAAACAGTAATTCTATCTTCAGAATAAAAAAGAAAAATCCGTAGGAAGAAAAGAGGAGCGACTTCGTCTATTTCATTTCCTTCCTGTATATCAACATGATTTAACTCGCAAGGGCGGCCGCTGCTCCAAGATGGGGCCTCCCAGGCCCGGTGCGGCCGCCTGCCGAGACAAAGACCCCGGCTCAGAGGGAAGGTGGGGGGCGCGGCCTGGGGAGTAATGCCAGCCAGCGCCCGTGCTTGCCGCCTCAGCAGCCCGGCTCGTCCTCTCCCTCTGTGCTCGGAATCCCTTTCATTTGGCCACTTTGAACACCCTTCTAACCTCTTGCATCCTCTGCAAACACGTCTGCCTCATAACTGCAGTTGCATTTCTGGCTTTCCCCCTCCCTTTGCTTTTCAAACTCTGATTATGCCTTCTGAAGCCCTGCCTCTGTGCCTGATTGCCTGTTTTAGATTAGAGATTTTAGCAAGGAGACAAAGACTTCACAATGCACATCAGTCCCACACATGAGGACCCACAGAAGGAAAAGCGATCAAACGCCACACACCATCTGTCCACAGACAATCACCTGCGTGTTTGGAGGCTCACAAATTATTTAGCGCACAACCTTCCTAAATTACGAAACCTTGAAACAGGGCAGAGTCTGAGAGGGAGACCCTCTTTGATGTCCTTTGGTATTTCCCACCCCCCTCACCCCCACCCCCAAATTGATTGCTAACAGTTGAGGAATGTCTCGGTGACAAGTAGATTTTTATTATCAGGATCTTTCTATTACACATGGCCTGGGATCCGGGCAGGAATAGGCTCACCCCACCCCAGCCACTGACATTTGGGGACAACTGGCCCAGATGCAAAGTCTATCTCCTTTGGCAGTGTTTGGGGGGGCGGAGCAATGAGGGAGTGGGAGGGGGCCTCCTGAGCAGACCCCACTCTTAGTACAGAGAGATCCTGATCACCTCTGCCTGTTCAGCAGACTGGTCCTCTGGCTGATCTGTTTGGGGAGATATTCTAGATTGTGCTGGGGAGGCGTTTGGACTACGCGCACATGGGTCTCCCTCCCGCCTGAGGCCTCTGCTCCCCAGGCACGTGCTTACCTGTCCTGGCTCAGACTCTCAGAAGCAGCCTCACTGACCCCCGGGCCATAGACTACTCATAATAATTAGCCAGTATCTTTACTCGTGCTACAAAATTCCTTCTACGGTAATTTACTAAAATGGAAGGGAAAGCAGGATCAAGCATCGCCAAAAGAAAAGAAAAGGTTTTTGTTTGTAGTGGGTGCATTTTTCATCAGATACTCTTCGCCCCTTTACAATAGCATCTCACTTAGTCCTCACACAGCCTCCCAGTAGTCCTCCCCGTTACAAGTGGGGAGACCAAGGTGCGCAGACAGTCAGTAACGTGCCCCCGGGAAGCGGCAAGCGGGGCAGCTGGTGTCTGAAATCAAGTGGTCTGGCTCCAGCTCCCTCTTCCCTGAACCACCAAAGAACCCCAAGATCCTCTGTTAAGGAGAAGATTGGAGAGGCGGCCGTTCAGTGCCGAAGAACCCAATGGAATACTGTACGTGATTATTAACAAGCAACCCAACAAACCCTTACTTTGCAGATTGAAGCATTTCTTTCCTGGGTCTCTAAATAGCCAGGTCACTATACAGAGAGAGACTGGAGCTGACTGCGGACTGAATGAGCTTCACTACCAAATTCATCTCGAGCTTCACTTCCCGGATTCCAGTCCCTTTCTGTCCTTCCTCCCTGGAGCCCCCATCTCCCCTCCTGGACTCGGCCCGCACTGGGCCCTGCGGGGGAGACTCTCCCCAGCCGGACTCCTCCAAGACAGTGGCCCAGTTTCACTGGTATTTGTTCCCAACAGATCTCTGACAAAGCTGTGCACACAGTAGGTGGTCGACAAATAAACACCTCTGGTTGGATTTCTGGAGAGGTCTCGAGACGTCCATCCAGCGTTCTGAACTGTAGCTTGTTTTCCAGACTCCCCTAACCTGATATCAATTAAGACCATGTTTACACACACAGCTTGGCTGGAATTAGGGGGTGCGGGGAAGGAAGCATGGGACTCGCACTTGCATTCAAACAACCAGATGTTTATTTTATTTTTTAAAACACAATGCCAAACGACAAGCCACATTGAAATTTCCACTTTCTGGTATCTAGCAACAAAACCTAATTCTGTTCCTCGCAGCCCCAAGTAACAAGCACGTGTGCCTGTTTTTCCTCTTTATCTTCGCCGTCACCACCATCTCTGCTCTTACACGTGTGTGATGCTGAGTAATTGACTGAGAGCTTCCGCAGGCATTAGTCCACATGGCATGTGGGGGGGCGTCTCAGGAGGTCACACACCGCCCAGTGACCCCACTGCCTGCTGGTCGCTCCAAACACGCGTCCCATCCACGCACCTCCCCAAGGCCCGGGCTGTCTTCTTCTTAGAGGAAATCCCCTAATTTTTCTTTCCTGTCTGACAACCATCTTGTCACAACTACAGCCACAACCAACCCGAAAGGTGACCCGAATGACTGAACCTCCAGACTTCCTCCCCTCCCAAAATGATTTAGAAAACTGAGAAGGGATAGCAGAAATACGGGTCTCCCCGAGAGAAGGGGTTTCTGTGTGAGTGGGGTGAGCTTCTCCCCCACACCACCACCCCCCTCAAACACAGATATGTTTTTGGCATTTCAGCTCTTACTATGTGTCAGCTGTTGTACGTGAACCGTCATCTCACTGGATCTTCAAAATAACGGGATGATAGGAAGCATTCGGTTAACGGCGGAACTTACTCCAAACACACACAGACACGTTCAAGGAACAAGAAGACCCCCGGTTTTGGAGGCAGGTGGTCCTAACTCCAGCATGACCCTGCGCAAGCTCTCAGCATCTCTCTGCAGCCTCTTCATCTGTCCAAAGGGCTAACGCTGGCACTCTGCTCCGATAGAGGGCCAGGGTCCAAAGGGCAACGCACATCAAGAGTTTAGCACAGCCTGGCGAGGAGCGTGTCCATGTTGCCTATGGCTTATGACCATAAGCGTCAGCTGCTACTGCTCGGCAGAGGCCAGGTCCCTGAAGGTGCTGCCTGCCATCTCTCCAACCCGTCCCCCAGGATGACACACCTCCGGCAGAGGGATCAGGAGCGGGACAGCCAGGGCTATGTGCAGCATCTTGTGGGCTGATCTTGGCCCCAACGCAGGGCTTCCCTACACAAGAGCCAGAACTGCCACCGGCCTTAGAAACACCGTTGCCCCCTCTCAGGCACATACTTTACTTAAATGAAATACTGAAGTCCATCAGGATCGAGTGGCAGTTTCAGAAGCGGTGGTGAGAGAATTAAAGCTACCGAGGAGGGTATTTTATGCACGCAGGATAACTGCCTTTTGATATAGCTTTTTACTACACATTTGGTATTATGGATCCATAACAGATAAATGTGTATCGTGGAATATATAAAAGTGCCAACAATTGTCAATATGCATTCGCATGCTGTAGTAAGAATATTCTATAACATACTCTCAAAATATGATGGCTGTACATAACCAAGTGAGTGATGCTGCTGATGAAATTTGGGGAAAGTGCATCTTAAGCTCTAAGGAGGTTTATTACACACAACAGCCCAAAGTCAGCTGACATTTAAAAAAGTCCCTTGATACTCAGAACAAAGAGTCCTCAAGCATACACTTTCCCCAAAGCAAGGACCAAAACACACTTAAAAAGGAAAAAATAAAATCCCAAATTTAGGCTCAGCAGATAGGAGGGCACCTGAGTTATGAGTCCAGAGCAGACGTGGACACGGGTCCTCCAGACCCGTGCCAGGCGCCCCGTGCGGGCTGGAGCGGGGAGCTGGGGGCAAGCCGGAGTGCGTGGGCTTAGCCCTCCGGTCCTCACACTACATGTTTCTGGGCGTCTCATCCTCAGCACGAATTCCAGACTCAGGCATGGCCGTGTTGCTGCCTCCACTTTTCCTGGCAGCCATAAACACATTGTTATGCTCTTAAAAAAAACAAATAACGTCAAACATTACCAGCTTCCTATACACATAGTAAAATCAATCTTCAGCCCCTAGCACATTAAATGAAATAGCATATCCCCAGAAAATACGTAATAGTCGGTGTCTACAAGAATCATGCAAATAAAAGTAAAAATAAAAATCTAAAGGTCAGAATAAACTACTAAGCATATCCTACAAAAACAGGTATAAATATTTGCATACATTTTATACAGCATGTGTCCTGAAAGTGCCCTATCGAAATGCATTCTAGAACTCCTAATCCGTGGGGCCTTTTCTTGAGAGTTTGATTTGTTTATGAAGTCAGTCTTCCTATTTCCCCAAGATATAGACATTATACACATGGACAGTAAATAGACCTTTTTTAATTGAGCAGATAGGTTGAAAGTGAGCATGTCCTTGAATTTACACGAAAAGAGAGACGGCGATTATTTATAATAAGGGATTTAGACACCGACTTCCCTTTCACATGGCAGGGACTTTATCAACAGACATATTTAAGTAGATAGCGCCAAATAAGATGAATTCTGCATTAAAGGACAAACATCCCCCGGTCTCAGACGTGGGCGGCAGAACCTCCTTTGACGCCCTGCCCAGCCATGGAGCAGGGAGGCGGCACAGCCAGAGCCCAAATTCATCCAAGTTCGGATTTGACCGGCTTCTTACAAGCTGAATATGGGAATGCGGCAAGCTGCAATTTATTTAATTTTAATTCGATTTTGTTTCACATCCTGTTTTGCAAGTCAGTGAGATGGGCTTGGCTTGCCAAAAAGGGGGCGGAATGCAAAAGGGCAGCAGTTCCCCGGGCAGGCGGGTAGCAGCAGCCGTGCTGGCCCTGCCCGAGGAAGCCTCTCCCGGAACACACACCCGGTGTGTGCAGCCTGTCTTGCCCACACTATCACAGCCTCACCATCTCCTCGCTGAAGGGCCTATTTGTCTGCTTTAAGTGAAATCACTCAATTCTCAAAAGTCAGTGGAGGACTTTAGAAGGGGGAGGGCTCGGATAGGCTACTCCAAATAAGTTCCATTAATCAAAAGACACAGTGTAATGTAACTAATATTTTACAATTAGGGGAGACAAGATGGAGCTAAAAGCCATCTATCTCTCTTATACCACATGATCATCGATTCATAATCGGAGACTGAGAGTTGCACAAAGATGCATTTACTGGATGGGGGGAGCGGGGGGAGGGTTGGTCTAAGCCGAGATAATGAACACGATGAGAGAGCGCGACGCTGAAGGCTGAGGAGAGATGACAGAGGAGCTCAATGCTGACGGATGACATGAAGACAGGAGCAGATACCTGACAGCCCGCGGGAGCCGCTGGCTCCTTCCCCAGCATTATGATCCTCAATTATCTTGGTAAGGGACTAAGAGGGGAGAGCGAGGAGGCTGGCCGCGGCGGCGGTCACTTAGCGCTGGGCCAGTGCGCGACGGTGCCCGGCTGCCTGGGAGGCCGCCCGGCCCCAGCTGGACGCCACTTTGTGGGGCTGTGGCTTCCATTGTCAGCGCTCCTGGGCACACGGGGACAACGGGGACGCTCGCTGCTCCATCTGTTTTGTAATAAAATTCCTAAATCTTCAAAGGGAGTCATGTTTTTTCTTCCACTGCCACCTTCAGGAAAAAAAAGAGTTGGCCCTTTCCAAAAAAGGCGGGGTGGGGGGCGGGGGGTTCCTGGGCGCCGTAGGGAGGCTCCGCTGCAGAGCGAGCTGGCTGGAGACAGCGCCGAGCTGAGCGCCGCAGAACTCCGAGGATGAGTAATGCGAGGAGGGCAATGAGCCGTCGGGAGCGAGGCAGAGCGGAGAAACAAACCGGGAGGGCACAGGAGGAAGTTGCCAGGCCCCTTCCTGGACCTGGGGAATTAAGGATCCCTCCGAGGGGAGAAACTTCCCCTGCCCTTCGCCCGCCGCCAGCCCTGCCCCGGGCGTGGCCCGAGTCCCCGCGCGTTCTCCCCTGGCCCCCTGAGTTCTTTGTAAGAATACAGATGGCCTCACGCAAATGCTCATGTAGCGTGTCTTCCGAACAAAGAAAAACAAATGATGTTCCAGGCAGGCGGCAGAGTAACTTGGGAACTCAGCAAAATGGCAGGACCGTGGGGCAGGTGGTGGCTGACAGGGCCCGGCCGGGGATGGAGGCCGAGGGCTGCTGTTGCAGGGCCGGTCCCCGTTCCCTTTGCTGCATTCGCACAGGGCCATTTCTTTACTATACAATACTAGAGTGACAGATTACGTAATAGGTACAAATCCCAGATTGGAGCCAGAGGTCCAGGGAAGCCATGATTTTTTTCGGTATTTAATTTTTCACATCCTAACTTGCCCACCGCATGGGTTCCCTGCCGCCTCCCCCTCCAGGCTGTCCGCCCTTTGCTCTCCACCCTGATGTGGGCTCCCTGCTGCTGCAAGTGCCCATTTGCAAGGAGCCAAACCGGATGGGGATCCTAGAGCTTGATTTCCCCACAAAACGGCAGGGATTCTGGTGTATATGAGCGCGTGCGCACACATCCCACAAACGCGAACACAAACACTCCCCAGTGATAACCGCCCCTAGATGTCCCAGGTTCCTCTGCCCAGCTGGCATCTCCAGCAGCTCAGATGGGGCTACAGTGAGGGCAGGAGATGGCACTTTCAAGAGGCTCATTCCAAAGCACCTGCCTCGCTGTCACTTCATCCCTGGGAAGATGGGTGACGCCTGGGGGACAGACGCAGCGCCTACCCTCAGAGTGGGGCCCCCAAGTGAGCCCCAGGCGTCAGATAGGATGCATGCACACCGTTTTGGTGTTTCACCCAATTCTTTCTCAGGACCTGGTAAAGCCCCCCAGGAAGTTCTCTAGTGGTGCCCAGGGTAAGGGGGCTCTGGGAACACAAGAGAGGTGCTGCATCCAATCTGGTGGCAAGCAGAGGGCAAAGGTGTTAAGTATCATCAATCTGTGTGGCCTGAGTAGCTGTATTTGAGGAACCCCTCCCCCACTGCTTGCCCCCTTGAAGCTGCACCAAAACCACAAATGGCCCCAGGAGGCTAAGTTTGAGTGTCCCAGAGATAAATAGGGTGCAGCTGTGTCTGCCCTTCGAGGCTGGTGAGGGCCACTGTGCCGGTCAGCCAGGTCTGCCCGTCTGGCCACTGCACGCCTGTCCCACCCCATCCGTCAGCCCGATGAAGTCATCCTGTGGAGCACGACAGCCCCTTCCCTCGCCCGACTAAAGATCTCCGCGTTTACGTGCAGACCCTTTAATGCGAAACGACTGAACCCAGCCATAGCTGGATAAAATAAAGCACGAAAGCAAGCCAGGGCCAAGCCTTTAGAGATGAACTTCCAGGAAGACAGTCCGTGCACACAGCTTTAACCCCTCCGACGCCATGACGTCGCCCTGAAGCAGACACAAGATCTGAGCGTTTTCAGGTAGAATGAACATATTTACTGAAACCTCCACCATTCATCCGTGGAAACTCGATTTACTGTCTTTGGAAGCAATCTCTGCATCAATACTTTCCTGCGCATGTGGATCATGCCTGGTCTTGGTTCGACACATGGTTCCTTGATTTGTGGTTTGATCAAATGCAGGACAGGGAAGATATGCTATGTTGCAAGAAGATTTCTAAAGCGAGATATTCTGAGAGGAAAAATATATATGTAACACGCTGCAAGCTTGCCTTCATGAACCAAAAAACAAGCAGTGTTCAAGGTCTGAATTCTTAAGTTGAATGAGATCTGAATACAGGCATGAATTCCACGTTGCTCTAGTTGACCCAGCTATGGCCACTGACAGGACATGTCAGTGGAACGTGTCCGAGTTACAGCCCCTCCTGTCTGAGGAGTTGGGGAGTGGGATGAAGTTTCATCTCCAAAGGTTCTAAAAACTCCATTCCATGGTGATCATGGGTTGTGACCACATGTTTCTTCGGTTCCTTCATTAGAAAGATTGTGTCTGCAAAAAGATATTTAGTGAGCAATTCCATTCCCCTTCCTGGGCACAACTCCCAGGGCTAAGTCCTGACAGCAGGAAAGGCGGGAGGAAACATCGAGAAGAAAAGAGCAGAAAGTCCGCTCAGCCTACCCTCCCAGTCCCAGGCTAGGTGGGCTGGCAGCCACTAAAAATTAAATAGCAGATATTTTTGAAATGAAAACAGAACATTTCCACGATTATAAAAACGGCTCTAACACTGTAATACTCCTTGAACTCCAAACAAATTATTTGGGAGGATATTAAGCCTGGAAGGTCTTTCAAATTTCTTATTAGAATGGAGATTACTTAGAGCTCGTGGCCAAATCCCATACAATTTGACCCAATTCTTTTCCACCCTTTCACATCATTTGATATTAGGCAGAAACTATTGTTCCAATGCTGAAATTCATTATCCTCTTCTGCAGCCAGGCCAGGCTGGGAAAACTCCCCCGACCTGGCTTTCCACAGCTAGCACAACCGTAAAGGTGGTCTTTCCCGCCACCTAGAGGAGGGATGGTGACATGGCATGTGAGTCACCCGGAGGAAAATTAAATACAGCTGAATAATTGAATGAGAGGGCAAGTTGAATCAGGGGTCACCATCTGTTTGACTAGAATTGTTGGCACATTTCAGCTAAGCCTCGCGCGCCTCGTAAACATGCTTGCAGTTATCATAGCTCGCATTGCCCTAAAATCAAAGAAAATCGGTCCTAAAATAAGCCTGAACTAATTAAACATATACCATCTTGTCGTCATGGAGATTGGAGTGAAGGTCACCAGCTTCTCATGGCATTCAGGAGGGTGTTGGTGCCAGAAAGAGACAGGTGATCCCTTCAGCTCCTGGGGAGAGGGCATCTCAGGGGCTGGAGGTGCTGCCCGGATGCTGGTGGGGAAGGGAAGAGGGTACCCCCACCCATTCCCCAGGCCTGAGGGGAGGCAAGGAGGGAGGGCAAAGAAGGAACGACACCATCTCTGCAGCCTCCAGAAGCAGTGTCGGGACGGACCCCAGGTGCCCCCTGCCGACATTACTTAACATTATACCCAATTGGCACGTTTGCCCCTGGGGATGGGGGTGGGGAAGGCATCCTTCCAAAGAAATGGGTGTCATGTCTGAACTGGATCCCTATGCCAGCTTCATGCGAGAGCTGGTCTTTTACCAAGAATCTAGCTGCGGCTGGTTGTGTGTGCGTGCGTGAGTTAGACTGTACTCTGTGCGCACGCAAGCAGCACGAGTGTATATTTTGGGAGAGAAACCAATTCCAATGGTACATCTCATAATCTCTCGTAATATATCACTCCTGCCTCGAGGAAATGCATACCTGTCCTCACGTCCCCAGCACACGGTGGATTTACAGTGGGGGCAACTGGGACAGGCTAGGTGCAAACCCAAGACTTGGGGGGCTCAAGAGTTGGGGTTAAGATTCCAGCGAGATCCTTGGTTTGGGGATTTGAGGAGGCAGCTTTCTGCCCAGGTGGGCCTCAAGCCCCTCCCCCTGCTCTTTTCTCCAAGTAGAGGCCTCTCTCGCTCTCCATCTCCCTCCAGCCCCGCCTTGCTGAGACTGCCCTGGCTTTTTCCTTCGCTTCTGCACTGTCGATTATGCACAAATCACTTACGAAAGACACCGTGGAGTGACCCCAACTTCAAGGAAGCACCCTCCGGGAGACAATTAGCGTCTATCGTATCCCATGTTGGCTGGGCTGACACCATTACCGACTCTGGAGGTGCCGTTCTCTCTCTCAGGCAGAGATGCCATGGGGGGCAGGGAACCCAGAGACCAGAGCGTGGAAACGGACTAGAGGACTCAAGCCACTTCTGCTCCTAAGTAATTAGGACCCATCAAATGAGGCTGCTTTGCACCAGTCTCCAGCCTCATAAACAGGCTGCAGTCGGGTGTCCTGGAATCCAAATTATGACAATTGGCGAGAAAGGAGAAAAGAAAGAACTCGAGGCCACCTGATCTGCTGGTCCTGGGGGGTACTGCCCTAATTGCAGGGGAAAGAGCCCTTTGGCTCCAGGGAACTTCCAGGCGCTATCCCAGCCAAAGCAGGTCAGGAACACAGAGGAAGGATTTCCTGTGCTTTGTGCCAGAAGCTGTCTCTTCTGCTGTGCTTTCTGCTGAGGATGTCCCCACCTCCCAGCTCAGATGCTCTCTCCTCCAGGAAGCCCTCTCTGGTGCTCCTAAGCACACGGGTCACTCCTGCAGTGCTGCCCTCACCCTGAGCACATGTGCCAGGTCACAGCTGTTTGTTCAGACCTTCATCCTCTCCACCTCATGCCAGCCTGGCACACAGGTCTGTCTGAGGCCTAGAGAGTCAAGACCCCACTCGGTTACTTTGCCCTGAGAAAACCAAGCAGTGCCCCTCTGCCCACTCCGGGGGGCTCGATCCTGAGCATAGATTTTCCGTACCCACAAGGACCCCACATCCAGCGAGGTTTCCCCTGGGGGTGGGAAAAGCAGGATGGAGCTACTGCAGAACTTGGGACGCGTGCGGGTGTGGGGGTGGGAAGTGGGGATGTGCTGGGGGAGGGGAGTGGAGGGCACGCTTGGCAGGTGTCCCACTAGCACTGTAAAATCACCGCAGTGGAATGCACAGGTTGGGGGAGGGCAGAGTCTGTGCGTGGGTCCCTGCCCCCCTGTTTCGTGCTCCCGTTATGACAGAAAGGAACTAGGATTGTGTCTCCTGGCCAGTGTTTTCTCTGATCAGCCTGACCCCTGCCGGCCATGCCATCCACCCCAGCTCTGTCTGGGCCCCCTGTGCCCTCTACCTTTCCCGTGGCCTGGGCCTTTGACAGAACGCACCATGTAGACAGGGGCCCCGGTAAACTGAGCCCGAGAACCCAGCAGCAGGAAACTCGCTGCTCTGCACACCAAGCAAATGACTCCAGCTCCTGATGTGGGCAGGGGGCTGGGGACCCCGGAGAACCAGTCCTGGCTGAAGGCCCAGCTCAAGCTGACCGCTGCCTCATAGCAAAACAGCCCAAGGGGTGCAATTCCTCTAAATTTTCCAAAGGAGCCAGAAACGCGGGTTTTTATGAGAAATCCCTTGAGTTTTAAATGTTAACTGCCAATTCCAGACTTTCAGAGGCACCATGGGCCGAGCCGACCGTCTGCAGACTGTTGGGAGCCACCCGCCCACCCGTAAGCTTCCCGTTGTAGAGCCAAGAGGCAGGGGCGCCGCGGCCCTTCGCTGCCAGCGCACCCAGGGCTCGCGGCCCGGCCGCCTGGGCAGGAAGGAGGCGCCAGTGGGCCCCTGGGGCAGCTTCCAGGGAGCCACACAGCCCTGAGCCCCCGGGCGCTCCCAGCTCCCAGAACCCGCGGGCTCTGCTGCTGGCACCAGGGTCAGCGTCTCCCACCGGAGTTTCCTGGTCCCCACGCCAAGGCCTGGTCCCTGCGCCTCCGTTCTTCGTCCTCCGCCCCGGGGCTGACACTGTGGTTCAGAGATGACTGCAGAGCAGTGGTTCCTGGGAAGGAGCTGTATGAGCCCCCTCAAGGATGGATTAACTTTTGAAGATGAAAAAAGCAGACCAGCGCCCGTTTCCAGGAGCCCTGAGCCTTTGCGGAGCCGGCCTCCACAGGGCAGCAGCGGACTGCAGGCCACCCCGCTCCTCCACGTGGAAGAAGGGAGCACCTGCTGCCGGAGGAAGCCGTCCTGCCCTTGGGCTTTTGTGCCCAGAGGGTGCAGGATGCCTGTGTCCTGGGACTTCTCGCATCCGCATATGCTCCTCCCTCTATTTCTGAACGAAGATTTAACTGGCAGATTGCTGCAGAGCAGAAAGCAGAAATAAACCCTAAGCAGTAAGGGTATGGGTGTGGGGAGGCATTTTGTGGGGAGACCAAGGAGCTCCCAGGCTGCCCAGGCCCTGTTATACCCCCGAGGCTTTGACCCTGAAAGCTCATTCCCTTTGCCCTGAGTTTCCCCACAGCCTGGACGGAAAGATCACCTGGTGGGAGGAGGAGATGCGCAGCCTTGACACAATGCAGATTCCCAGGCCTCTGCATCAGCATCACCCCAGGAAGGCAGTTGGGTTCAGGATGTGCCCAAAGTCCTTGGGGTGAGTCCTCACTCAGTGAGATTGGGGAAAATGCTGCTGTCTCCCAGCACCCTGCCTGGTCCCAAGGCCAGGCAGCCAGGGCAGAGGCTGCAGCTCTGTTCCTCTGGACCAGCAGTTTGAAAAGCTCCGGGGCTTCCTGCTGTCTCAGGCTCCCGCAGTGTCTGTCCCCCACTGCTGTGAGCTGCACTGAGCACTCAGCTGGACTGGTGGCTGGTTCCTGAGAGGTGACGTGATGTGTGAAGGCTCCGTGGTGGGGGTGAGGGGGTCGGCGCATCTCTGCCTATGGCCAGAGTCAAGGGCTGGACCAGCTCTTCTTTGAGCTCCTCTGGCCTCTGGCTGAAGCCAAGATGGAAGCCTCGGGAGGAATGCCTTGCAGGTCAGGAGCCTCTCTGACCCCTGCCAGGGTCCCTGGGTCCCCAGTACTGAGCCCGCCCCACGTCCCTAGCGCCCGCACTGATTACCACAAGCCGGCTCGGCCTTTGGGAGAAGCTGGAGCCTCTGAGGCCTCCTGCTGGCCCCTGAAGACAGCTTCCTCTCCGCTCGGCAGTTGGTGGGTATTTCTAGATGCTCCACGGACTCTGTTTTTGTGGGTCCTTGGCAGTCTGATTTCTCACCTCGAGCCTGCGGGAGGTATTTTGTTCCCTAAACATAAACTCTCACTGGACGCCCGTTTTTGACGTTCTTGACCATGGCAGGGAGCGTTCTCCAACGCTAACTCCTCCTACCCCAGGAAGGACACTTGGTGATTCATGGTGACCCCTGGCACTGCCCTGCGTGTCCTGTCTGGGTGCCCCCCGCCCCGTGAGCCCCAGCCGGGGGGGATGCAGCCCCATACCCTTCCCAGGAGCCCTGTGCCTTCCTGGACGGAGCCTCCCAGTCAGTGTTCACCAGATGCCCCAAACCAGAGCGGGCAGCACACGGCACCCCGACTTGGATCTCTGCTATGTGCCGGAGTCCTTGGGGCTTTTAAAAGGGCTTCTTGGTGCCAGAAAAGATAAAATTCACCAATGGTGGGAGCGGTGGGTCGGTTGTCAGTCTCTGCAGTCATGGACAATTCCAAAGATGTGCGGTTATCTCTCAGCAGCTTCCAAGGGTCCGACCCAGACAGGAACCCCGGAGGCTGTGCCGCCAGCTCCTCCTGCCCCCAAGGCAGCTGGTCCCCCCGAGACTCTAGGCCAGAGCTGTGGCCCGCGATGGAGAGCAGTGGATGCCCCCCGAGGGAGACTGCCCTAAGCTGGGAGGCTCAGTGGCCGCAGCCCAATGCAGCTGCCCGAGGGCAGAATGCGGCCCAACCAGAGAGGTGAGTGACCTGTGCCCTGGCCTTGCAGCCTGCAATTTGCTCTGTAGGTGCATCACAAGCCAACAGGGGGCCTTTGAGAGGCCAAATTAACGGGACCAACATAACTCCTGCCCATGGGTCACCTGGCTGTTGAGACGACATCTAGTAAACGAAGGTAAATCCAAGAGTGGACGATTGAAAGGCGACCGTGCAGACAGAGGCCACGCCCACGAAGCCCAAGTGTCCCTGATCGCTGGCCAGCTGTCTGCTTTCTCCACAGCTCCAGCGTCCCCCTGACCCAGAGGGATCAAGGCAACCCACTGGGCAGAAGTCAATGTTTACTTTCATTTGGGCTCATAATCCTTAAGAAACCATTTCCAGCAGCTTCTGAATTTTCTTCAATTACAGAAAAAGCACCAAGTTATCTCTCGCACAAAAACAACCTGCTCCCTAAAAGCTTGTCTCACCCTTGTCTCAAAAGAAACTTTTGAGAAGACACTTCCATTTAAGTCCTTGTTAAAAGGCGTTCCTTGCAAGAAGTTCCTCAAAAATATATTAAAAATCATATTAAAATCATTTTCATAAAATGTGTGTTGAGAAAAGACAAGTTTAATTCTCAAAGGCTCCATTATTGAAGCAAAAATTAATATTTGTACTGTTTCTAAATTGGAATAAAATTGCAAAGATGCAAACACCATCCTGTATCATAATCTATAAACCAGTCACAAATGTTAAATCAACTGTAAAAATGATTTAAAATCTACTTGAACAATTTTATTAAACTGATTTAAAATCATATTTTGTGCTACCTTCATTTATTAACCACATCTCCAGTAACAATGGGGTTATAATGGATTTTTGCAAATACAGATGTGTTCCCAAATAATGCTGTCGATGAAAAGGCTCCCCTCTCTTGGTGGGCGTGTGACTTCCCGGCACCTGGTGGGGAGAGTGGACTTGCAGAGTGAACGCCACATTATTTACATATCTACAAATTGCCACGCAGCCCCAATCAGCACACGTAAGATTTTGTAAGAACAAGGTTTCATGGTCATATTGAGGCACAGTACAGACAAGGAACTCATTTCCTGTGAGCACCCACTACGGACCACCTCTGAAGACCCTAAGTGCTACAAATTTCTGCAAGTGTTTGGAGTTTAAAAGCAAGTGTGTATTTGTGTGAGCACTTGCCAGTGAACACTCACATCGTGGGAGGGGCCACAGACGGCTGTCTTCTCACAGCCTGGGATGTGCCTCCTCTGGGTACAGAAGAGCTGGACCAGGAAAGCCAGCCGATGTCCCGCCCTCCTCTGAGTGCCACCAACACAGAAATCAGAGTGGGCCCTCACTGCCCTTGCCTCTGGAGATCAAGCGAAACAAACAGAAGGCTCAAGCAGAGGACGCTGCCAAGAAGGCGCCCAGCTCCTCGGAGTCTCCCCTACGTCCCTCTCCACGGCTTTCTCTCATTGGCCGCCAGGCAACAGAAACCTGCTTTGGGTCCATCGGGTGGACTGCAGACTGACGGCATGCAAATGCCTGCAATTCAGGGCTGAATCCGTTCGCCTGTCAACCGCGCAGAAATGGAGAGGAGCTTCAGCTCATCCTGACAAAAACCTCTCAGCAGGTGTCTGATGGCCCCCAGCGTCTCAACGGCATATCCAGTTCCCCAGAGGCGGGACGAAAGGAGTCCCAGATCACTGGGCAAAGTCCTGTAGATAGCTACAGGAATTAAAGCCATAAAGCAGAAGGCTGAGAGGGAAACTGGGGCCGGCCACGAGGCCTTGGCCTGTTACCTGTGGCTCTCGGGGAGCCCTGAAGCACAGCCTCCCAGCTGCCTTCAGCTGCTCCCGTTCTCCGATTAATCTGAGGTTGGGCAAGGCCAGAAGGTGGGCACTGGAGCCTGACCCGGTGCCCACATGATCTGCTCAAACAGCCACGTGTTCCGGGCCCTGAGTATGGCTGGAGGGACCATCTCTGAGAGTGTCCTGCCCTGCCCTTGTCCCTCATGTCTAAATGCCAATGGTTGCCTCCAGGGAGCATCCTGCCCTCCCCGTCTCTTGTTTCCTCCTCTTCCTGGCTGCAGGGGTGTGCTTGGCCAGCGGGCAGGGCATGCTGGAGGGGCTGAGAGGGGCGTCCCTGAAGGTGCCCTCAGCCAACGGTGGCCAGCGAGTCGGTAGGCAAAGGCAGCGCCCCCCCGCCCCGCCCCAAGGCGAGGTGACTGAGGGGTGTCCCTCCAGAGCTCGGGTTGCCCGCAGGTTTGATAAGGTACACTTTGCTGGCTCCTTCTCTTCCCTGCAGGTAATCAGTCCACGCCACAGAAATCCTCAGCACAGGGTCTGCCTCCAGAGAAACCACCGCGGGAGAAAGGCGGCCAGAAGGAGACAGCATCCACTGTGCCCTCCACATCCACTCTCTCTCCATCCTCGGGTGGTCTGACCATCGGGGAGAGACACCGAGAGCCGCACAAACTACTCCATGAGAGTGGCTCCTCCCGGGCCAGAGGAGGCGCCAGCCCCTGACAGTGCGCTGCACTCGGGCCCCACAGGATCCGCTGTCACCCTGCCCGCCGCCTCTCCCAGATGAACATGGCAGAGCGCTGCATCTCTGAAACACAATATCTGCCTCTTCGAGATGTTGTGTGACCTTTCACATCATTTCCCCCAAAAGTTAATTTCTGTGATGAATGCAATATACTCAAACCCATAAATCTGACTGTCTGAAGGATTCAAATTAGGAATTATTGACAGCTGATGGAACCCAAGTGCAGAGATGAAGCGGGTTTTCTCATCTGTCCATCTAAACGCTGGAATGTGTATTGATTAAAATATGACGCGCTACAGAACCCCACATAAATCTAAACTCTATTAGATTAACACGAGCATTCAATTAACATAAAATGACAACGTAGGAGAAAGGGCTGCGCACCGGTCACTGGTAATATTTTAGCCATAAACATGGGGAACCTGAAGTCAGGAGGTGCTCTTGTCGGGGTGGTGGTGCTGTGAGGGCGAGGAGGCATGTCTCCTGGAGGCGGGAGGATGCGGGCACGGAGGCGCAGTGAGGAGGACCAGGCTGCTGAGGCTGGCTGGGATGTCTGGTTGACCATCGCTTGTATTTTGGACTTGCCCGGTCAGTCAAGGCAGAGGCACTGTGCTGGTGCCGGTCCTCCGGGAGCCGGAGCGGGAAAGCCCGCTGCAAGGGTGTAGTTTGAGGCAGCTCCTAAGATACAAAGATGACACTTTGGATGTGTTCAGAAGCCCAGTGTGAAGCATCTAAAATTGTCCCAGGGAGGGAAGAGCAGAGACTTGAGAATGAACTGGAAGATGAGAACCTGAGTCTGGAAAGAGGAAGACCACACACAAAGTGTTGAAGAGAGATGCTGTGCAGCCTGGCGCTCAGCCCCACTCACGTCCATCACTGCGTCACACACGTCAGCCTGGAAGGGTCCTGGGAGGGCTGTGACAGCAAATTTGCAGACAAGGAAACTGGCTCCAGAGGTCAGGTTCCCACACATCGTGGGCACGGGGGGTGCCCCGCAGACTGTCCCACACATGCCGGAAGCTTCCAGGGTCTCTGAGGATGTCTTCCAGCCATGGGACCTCAGGGAACTGCGATGCCAGTGTATTCACTCAACCAAGCAAGGATGGAGTGTGTTTATAAATAGCGAAGCTTCCTGGGGCTGGCCCCGCGTGGGTCCTGGAGGGTCCCCAGCAGCACTGAGGCCCATTTCCCACCCCAGTAACTGGCTGGGAAATGCCCCTGTCCTGGCTCCTCCCTTTCCTGTCTCTTGCTTCCAACCCTTCCCATGCTTCCTGCAATCTTCTCCAAAAAAAACTCCCAGTGCCCGAATCCTCGTCTCAGCGTCAGATTCTGCAAGAATCCAAGCCAAGGGCAAAGGGGGCAGAAGTAAGCAGCGGTGGCTGGTTTTACTCGTTTGTTTGTAAACCAGGGCTTCTCATCAGCCTCCAGGGTTCTCGCTAACAGACCCTCAAGCTAGCAGCCGGGCGAACCCGGACTAAAATGTCGTCACATAAGGAGGAGTTTGGGAACTATATCTCAGCTTTGATCCTGTTTTCTGTGTGGACCTTAAAATGCACTTTTCTGTAGAAACAATGCCCCAAATCTAATCTGACGCCAGGCCAGCCCTCAAAACTCTTGTAGCATGTAGTTTATGTATTCATGTACTATTTTAAATACATGTATTATTGTATAACATATTACATTTGGAAAACAAACATTACACTTGGGGGTACAGCGTGGGAATATCGGGAATAGAACTCAGCAGCGGCGACCCTAGGGACCCCGGGCACAGAAACGTGAGTGTCGACGTCATCAGGGTGGCCACCATGGGGCCCACACGGACACCCCCCAGGAGATGGTATCCACTGGTGATCACTTGTCAGAAGTTCTGAATTGCAGAATAAAGGAAGTTACTTCCTTCTGTCTAGGTTCAATTTCTCTACCATGTAATCAATCTTACTTTGAATAAAATATTCTTGACCCAAGAAAAGCCCTGGATGGCCCCAGGTGACATGGCCTTGGCTGGTTAGGTGGGGCCCCAGGGTGTTGACTCCAGTCCCCAGAGTCCCAGTGACATGGGAACTTCCGGGCAGATGGAGGCAGCCCTGTTCCCCAGCCTAGTGCCCACAGAACCTGCTAGGTCCTTCCTGCTGCATCAGGCCCGGAAGGACGCTCTGAGCTGTTTGCTCATCACTGCGGGGTGATGGCGATGATGTCTACCGAGTCTCTATTTATACCTCGTGCCTCATGAGGCAGCAACGTGCCACACACCTGAGTTAGACACACCCTGACTTCGCTGCAAACCAAGTGCCTCCTCCTCACTTCTGGTCACCATGAAGAGCCATTTCCCCTCAGTCTGAGACCAGACCCTCTCTGTGCTTGGGACCTCCAGCCCCGCCCCCTTCCCTTGCTCCCCTCATTACCCCTGCCCTGCCCTTCTGCCACCCAGAGCCACTGGGAGGAGACCATCATCATCTCATTGGCTTGACAAGGTCTCTGTGGTATGACCTCTGTCTCTCTCCAGTTGTGTCCCTTATCCCTGCTGCTACCCCCTAAAGTGCCCTTAGGCATTAGCTCCAGCCCCCTGGCTGTGCCAGCCTCTTTCCCGGATCATCGCATGCTGTTCCTTCAGCTGGGAACCCCTCCGTCTGCATCTCCGTTGCCTGGCTCTGTCCTCCAAAATTCAGATTGGTCAGTCCCCATCTCAGACCCCTTCCCCGTCTCAGGCCTGACTACATGCCATAGGGCACAGCCCAAGGGCACCTCTCACAGCTGCTCATGTTGCCCACACCACGACCCTCTCCTTGCGGACAGGAATAACAATTTGTCCGTCCTTGTCTCGCCAGGGCCTATCAGGAACCGAAGCGTGTGTTGAGTGAGTGAGTAAGTGGGTGAATGATTGAATGGAGCAGTGAATGTGAGGGAAGCTGCCTCAGAGGAAGGCTGAGGCTGGGCCGGGGGTGGGCAGGATCTGATGGGGAGAAGAGCACAGGATGGAAGAGCAGGATCTTCTTGGCTGTGAAGTGGGGAATCATGCATCCGTTGGACCGAATGTGCTTCTGTGCACCCGCCCTGCGGCCAGCTCTCAGGGGTACAGGAGGACAGGCTGATGTTGCTTCACATGTGGTGGGACTGGACTGGGAACCACTCCTGCCTTCGGGACCTGCCGTGGGGACACAGGGAACTGATGAACCAAGGGCCACTCCAGAAAGGTCTCTGTGATCTGATCCCACAAAGCAGAGCGTTGAAAATGCTCCGCCCACAAAACAAAACTCTCTTCTGACCTCACAGTGTAGCATCCATTAGCTGCCACCTGCTTCCCAAACTCTGCCAGAATCCCACCTGGCAGGCCTAAAAGATAACAACGACGACGTCAATAATCATAGCCTATGCTGAGAAGTGCTTACTGGTGCTAGGCACGAGGCCAAGAGGACACCCAAGGACCAAAGACAGGATTCGAATTCAGGCAGCCTGACCCAGAGTGCATGCGCTAACCTCCCTCCCACCCCGCCTGGCACCGGTCCTGATAATCCCTCCCTCCTGGTCCTAGAGGAAGCTGGAGCCTGGAGGGACGCCGGCCGGCATCTAGGCGCCCGCACTGAGGGCACTCAGTTGGTGCCAGCCCAGGCCAAGGCTGATCCGCGGGACAGCCCCTTCCCAAGGGCGGGAAACCAGCAGGGCGGGTGGCTGGTTTGAGTAGATGTGGATCCGAATGCGGGTCTGCGCGACTCCGGGCCCAGCCCTTTCACCTGTCCTGCCTCCTCCGAGAGGAGGGAGCGGCTCTGTCTCGCCCGCATCATACCCTCAAGCCGTGCGCACAGCAAACGCTCCATGAACGCGCTGTCTCAGCAAACCTGTAACTGAACGAAGTGGTTAACCTGAGCTCTTTTCTCCCTTAATTTTCCAGGAGTAAAGACGATTTTACCCGCACGTGTTTTTCCGGTACCCCAGTGATGCGGGCCTTGGGCGTTTGTGATGGAACCCGCCTGCCCCACGCGACCGCCCCACCCAGCCGTCGGCCGGGTCTTTTAAGGGGAGCCCGCGCCTTCTGCGAGCCTCGGGCGCCCTCTGGCGGCTCTTTCGGGAGCCCAGTGTTCGGGGCCTGGAGCTGGGAGAGCGAGGGGCCGCTCTGGACTCCCCGACTCTCCAATGGCCTGTCTCTTCTTCCTTCCGTCAGGCTGGACACGGAGGCTGCATCCTCAGGGACGCGACCCAGACAGGAGCCTCCTGGAGGAGGTCTGGGCGACGCGGGTGGCCCCTCCTTCAAGCAGGGGACTGAGCGCTCAGGGGTGTCCAGGGGTCCTGGGAACATGTCTGCACAGCTCAGCCTGCCGGACCCCCAGTCTGGAGAACAAGTGAGGAACGACCGAGGGGCATTTCCCGTAATTGCTGGGAGCGTCATTTCCTCTCCAGAACTGGACAGGACGCTCCTGCCAGCTTGGGTATCAGCCCCACGTGACATGCTGAGCACTGCCCCCACTGCGCTGCCACCCCACCCCGCAAAGGATCTAGCTGGGCTGTAAGAAGCCTCAGGCCTGCCACCTTGACAACCAGGGCCTGAACACCACGGGAACGATGCCCCAGCCCGCGAGGTCCCCAAGCCACCTGCCCCTGCCCCTGCCCCCAGCGCTCCAGTCCTGCTCCTCAGCAGCCTGGCCCTGCTCCTTCCAGAGTCCAGGCTGCGGAATCCTTTTTGCAGCTCAATGGGAGCAGTCAGACACCTTGCGCTTCGCACCAGCATGACACAGGCACTCAGGAGGCCCTTGGGAGAGCGAGCTGTGGCAAGGGGGCACAATTATGGCATGCTGACAGCCCCCTGGGAATGGCAGCAGGGGCCCCGAGGCCATCCCATGCTCCTCCTTCACATGGCCAGGAAGTGGGTGGCAGCCTTGATGCTACCTTAGAAGGAACACAGGCAGTAAGATGCAGGCAGAGGCGGGAGCCGGCCTCCAGACCCCAGCACAGATCAGGTCAACCCTCAAGCAGGGAACTGGAGCTGGCCCGTCCTAACAGGGCTGCCTGAAGTGCTGCCACGGACCTCTCCTCAGAGCCCACTGGGGCTGCAGTGCCTCCGACCTGGACTCCAGGGTCCCGGACAAAAGCCCCCAGGGCTACCTCAGGAAGGCCCCCACATGCGCACACACCAAGAAGCGAGTGTAGCCCTGCCTGGGATCTGTGAGCAGCCAGGGAAGCAGGAACCATCCTGTGAGAGTCGAGGGCTACTGGGACCCTCATTCAGGGTCAGGGACTGCCGCTCTAGGGGATGCTGCAAAACGTAGGGGAGAATCTCTAAGGCAAATGTTCTCATTTTGCAAAAATGTATTTCCTGGAGAGCAGGAAAATGTGACCAAGACCATTACTATGAACCAAAGAATTAAATTAACTTTTCTCTAACATTGCATTTAATATCCAAGAGGAATTCAGATAGCTCAGGGCAGTTAGCACTTCCAAAGAGCACTGCAGTCATTTCAGAGGCAAATTACACACCCATTGAAATAAAATCCCTTGAAATGATGGTGCCCTGTGGACCTGGTTTCAAATTTGGCTCTACTGATTACCAGCTGTGGGACCTTAGACAAGTTACTTAACCTCTCTGAGCCTGCATTTCCCCATTTGTGAAATGAGACTAAAATAGTTCATACTTCACAGGGTGTGAGGATAAACTAATGTATGTGAGGGTCGCGGCACGGTTCCCAGCACACCACAGTGCTCAAGATGCTGGATCTGCTCCACCGTCCCGTGACTGTCTCCCACTGCTCCCGCTACGACAGCCAGATGGGCTGGAAGGTGTTTGTGCGCCACTCCACGTCTGAGACAATCTGACGTGCTTTAGGCTTCTGGAGCAGGCAGGCAGGCATTGGGATGGAAACCTGAAAATGAGGGATTTGCTTATTTCTTATTATTAAAAAAGAACAACCCACTAAAAGCTGGTCCTCTCACATTGTTTTACACACGGTCTTTCTCAGTTACTTCGGTAAACCTTGATTCAGGCTGGTGGGGCCCTCTGTCATCTCCTAACCCCCCGCCTCACCCCTCACCTGGGACTGATGGACACAGAGGCAGGAAGCACAGGTGGGGAGCCCCCGGGTGGAGGGCCAGCTCACCCAGCCCAGGTGCCCTCCCTGCACCCAGCTGCCAGGCGGCGCCCCGAGCCGGGCTCTCCACAGGCAGGCCTGTGCTGCTCTGCTGCGGGGGCGGGCATCAGCCCCTCGCGCCTCGGTCTCCCTTTCCACGAAATGGGGGCATTTTCACCCATGCCAAGGTATAAAGGAGCTAAGGTGGGGAAAGCGCACCTCCGGGGAGGCCTGGGACCCACCACAGGCACCCGATAACCCGTCACTGCTGCCGTGATCTGGCGAGACGCTAACAAGGTCAGTTTTGACATGAGGTCCCCAGCTCCCAGGCCAGGCTGCAGTCCTGAGTGAGTGGGCGGTCCGAGAGCACCCGAACTGCCCAGAGGCAGGGGGCACTCTGCTCCTGCCCCTCGTGGCCCAGGGGACACGAGTGTGGTGCCACCACATCTTCTGACTTTTCCAGAGGTGTCCTGTTAGGCTCTGTTAAATATCCCGAATTTTAAATGTGGGCGTCTTTTTTTTTTTTTCTTTTTTAACCAATAGAGGAATTAAAACCTGTCCCTGGGCTCCAGCTCTGAGCCTGGGGACTAGAGCAGGGACACCTCCACAGCCCCCCTCTCTCCAAGGTGTGGGCTCCTGGGGGTTCTGCTTCCCCAGGACACAGGGCTATTCCTGGAACACCCCACCCTGACTCAGAATGCCGGTGCCCAAAGGGAGCAGAGCCCTTTGGATTTTAGTCCAAAGAGAAATGCTGGTCTCATTGCTGTGCAGAGACCGCCATCTGCTGGCGGAAGGAGGTGAGAGCAGCTGGCATCTACCGGCATCCCCAGGAAAGCACCAAGAGAGAAGGGAGGGAGGTAGGAGGCAGGGGAGAAGGATGCCCAGTCCAGCCAGGCCCTGATCTGGCAAGGAACCCAGAAGCAGGGGCCTGAGTCCCCTGAGGCGTCGAGGATGAGAAGAAGCTAAGATGTCTGTCCCTAGCGATTAGGGGGCAGAGGGGAAGGGAGGGGCTGGGCCTGAGCACGGTATCTCCCAGAGACCAGCATAAGGTGAGCTGCTGAGCGCACATGCACACGCGTGTCTGTAGCATGTCTGTGGATGGGCACATCTGTCTCTGGCCAATGACCCATCTTTTTCCCTCAGCCCTCTGACCCCAAGGGAATGGGCTCCTGCCCAGGAGCCCTGGAGGGACCTGGGTCCCAAAGGTCTGTGCTGTTGCCGATGCCCCTGCCTGTTTTGCAGGAATGCCTCTGTCCAGCTGGAGGAAAATCTGGCTTGGTCCCTCCGGCCTGGCATGGGTGTAAGGGCCTGTCAGCAGAAGAACCAGTCTCCAGGTGAGACCCAGAGTTTACCCAGGGCTGTCCCTTCCTAGACCAGCCACACAGCCTTTGAACGGTCAGATTCTCCATGAGCCACCTCCAGGAGACCTATCCCAGCAAGGAGGTCGCCTGGAGAACCCCAAGTCCAGACAGGCCTGGGGTGGGTGGGCGGGCAGCAATGGCGCTCCTCCAAGGCACGGGACACATGTCTCATGGCCGGCCCCTGCCCCGCCTGCAGAGAGCAAGAGAAAACCCTCCCAAGACAGCTCCTAAAACAACGCGTTACTTACTGTCTTTCAAACTCTTATTTTTTTTTTTTATTGGATTTGCTTTTTAGGTCCAAAAGTTTTCTTATTGTTAACTCATTTGCTCTCACGGAACCTCCGGGAGGCACTCTTGTGCCCTATTTACAGGTGAATAAACGGAGGCTGGAGAGATCAAATGAAGAGCTGCCAGGCCCGAGAACTGGGCCAGCAGCCCACGGCTCAGCACTCCCGGCCGGGAGGTGTCAAGAGCACACACAGGATCAGAGATTTTTATAGCAGAACATGCTCTTTGATGCCAGCTGCACTGACTCCACAGGGAGCACAGCGTGTTCAAAAGCCCAGATTTTATCCCCCACCCCCACCCTCACTGAGTTTTCCCACTTTTCAATTAAAAACGAAAATAAATAGAAACAACTACATAAATTGCAGTTACCATGTGCCAGGGACTTTATGTACGTATATGCTCTTCTAAGGCAACTCCACGTGGAGGTAGACAGTTTTAATTTCCCTCATTTTCAGATGAGGAATCTGAGACTCAGAGAAGTTAAGCAACTGGCCTGAGATCACACAGACAGCAAGAGTGGAGCCAGGGTCTGGGCCCAGTGATCCGACCAGAGCCTGCACATCCACCCCGTCCTCTCGGAAGCCGCCTGGCATGATTCAAACACCAAGACTCCATGTTCCTAAAAGACAGGGTGTCCCGAAACCAGCAGCGCAAGGTCAGGTTTATTACAGTATACACAACTACAGTCACCAAGAGCAGTCAGCACGGGCAGACCCCGGCAGCTGCAGAGAGAGAGGGAGAGAGAGAGGAATTCCTTCTGTTTGAAACCTTCCCACGATGAAATTAAAAGTGGGCCTAAAGTGATTTATTTTTCCAATCTGTGAATCTAAACAAATGATCCCCCTTCTAGGTACGTCTATCATATGATCCCCTTCCCAGCTGTGAAAAAATGCTATTAGTGCTTTCAAAGCAGTTTTATCACAGATTAAAGAAGCCCAGGAAAAAAATTGGCAACCGGAGACGGCCATATGCCTGCTTGACCTGGGACCCTAAACCTGTTGTTCATTCCAGAGAGGGGATTACGGCATTACTTTTACTAAGTTGCTTTTCATATGGAAATTTCTTTTCATAGGAAAGATCTGTCTTTAATAGCATCATCCTAAAAACATGCCTATTTTTTAATTCCCTGATCATGGACATATAGATTTTTATAGTGTCTGCAAGCATACATTAATGTTAATTTCACCATTCTCCTTTGTATTTTGTTAATGTCACAATCTGCTGTAAAACCTTGCCAAGTTTCTTAACTGTCATGTTAATTCCAAGACCTATTCTGCACTCTTTGACATTTCAGGACAGAACAAGGCAGTAAAAATAGATTAGAAACAGCTTATAAGTATTATAAAATCTAGAACTTTGCAGACGGTGGAATTAGGTCTGCTGAATGGAAATTTAGCAACTCTGAGCACAATAATATTAGAAAAGCCTATTCATTTCTAAGGTAAATATTTGGAAGGGGTTGCATAATGGTGGCTAGGGGAGTGTGGGGAAACTTATAAAATGCAACAGAGTTATATTATTTTAAGCAATTTACTGGATACATATACCATATCCTGAAGAGCTTCGGGTTTCAAAGGTTTTCTCAACCATATAAATAAGGATACATAGTAAGAGCTCGATTTTATTCATGGTTGGTTCAAAGATCACACAAATTATTTCACGCAGAGGATTTGTCTGCATTTCCCTAAGTTAAAGCAGAGCATTACTGTACTTAGATATTAAATGACACTACCACATGCTAAGAAATTTGCAAGAACGGACAGGAAATTAGACACTGTTTTCTTAAACTGATTGCTAAAGAATGCACACTGTTTAAATGTGCACTATCCATTTCAAAGGGAACCATGGGCTGATTTCAGGAAGTTTAAAATCAGCTCATGGAGGAGCAGCACAAAGTTAGGGTTAAATGTGTTTTCTTCCCCCTTCCCCCCAAGGGGAAAAAAGCCTTTCCCCTTTTTCTTTAAGGAGGACTTATTATTTCCATCATCCTCGTTGAGTTGTTGATGAATAGTTCACATCCCTTGCCAAGCCTCACCCTCTGCCTTTTTTCTAAGCTCTTTCCTCATTATTTGCTCAATCTTTTTCCCACAGCCCCGACAGGCCGTCAGGGCAGCTTAAATACAACACAGTATTAACATGGGGAAATGGCTTTCCGTTCCCAATTGATCTCCTAATACGTTATGTTGAAATGATAATTGGTACACTCTTCATTGAAAAGTAAGAGAGAAAAACTACTTTTCAGTCACCACAAGGTATTATCTTAGCTCATGTATTCAGAACTAACAGATACATTTAAAAAAAAAAAAAAAACCTATCCCCCATCTGCGGGAGAGACTGCAGCCCGCAATTCTTTTCAGCTGACATAATCCAGATTGATTCGTTCAGCAGATAAAATTCAGGCCACTTCTGCCCTTTATGGGAGCAACATAATACCAGTCTTTATTCAGTAACAATGTAACATAATGGGATCGGAATGTGCAAAATGACTGTTCTTAAATTACTGCGCCTCACAAGGGCCCAACACAAGCTGGGGCTTAATGTAAAAAATCATTAGGCGCAGATTACTAAAGTGCTCCTGCATTAAGGAGGTCAAACCGAGCCTGTTTATGGTATTTTTCAGGACAGAAACTCTTTGCTAATATCTTGATTATGACTGTGTTCTGGGGGGCCCAGCCCAGCACCCCCAAGCAGCATTGTGTCTTCAGGAGAGAGCCGCGTGAAAGGGGGGTGGTGGGCAGGCGCGGAGGCGGAGGTGGAGACAGGACCGGGAGGGACCCCACGGTCACAGACGGTTTTCAGGAAAGTTTGGGACATCAAATAATTTGAGCTCTGAGCTATTAAACTACGCTAATTTCAAGATCTTCAGGAGTTGGTTAGCAAAATAGAAGATTTGGAAAACCAAGAAAAGCATAAAGTTAGAATGAATAATAATCTCCCATCATTTCAAACCCAGAAATTATTCCTGGGCATTCCGAATGTAAATTTATCCCAACTTTCTTTCTGTGCATAACTATATATGTTTTTACAATATTTATGGTTCAAATACAGCATTTCACTAAATGTTATATGTATTGTCAATATTTCTCCATGTCATTAATTATTCCTGTGCAATATAATTTTATGGTTACATGGTGTTCCTTCCTGCGGAGGCACCTAATTTATTTAGCATTATCCCTATTGGGGCGTGTAGGCTGTCTTCTAAGTTTCCCCCATTATAAAGGACGGGTCGATTAATATCCCTATAGGAAAATCTTTCCCCACACGTCAGATAATTTTCTTTGGGTGAATTTCTGGAAGCGGAATTGCTGGGTGAAAATGAATGCACATTTTATATCTATGTGACACATAGATTCCTTCCAGAAAGTTTGCATGCATTTGTGCCCCAGGAAAACATACTTCCAGGGATGGGTTCCGAACCCCTTATACCAACCTCCTGCTTTGTCCGAGCCACATCCCATGAAGATTTCTTGAACTTTGCTTTGCATATACTAATTTATATCACACAAGAATATCGATTCCACAACTCACAAATAAAACTACCATCGGAAGAAAGACAAAACTAAGAGAAGCAATCTTAATCTTATTATGATTACAAACCTAAGGTTGCCTAAGAAGATCCTAGAAAAGTAAAATGGGACAAAACAGAGTGGAAAAGATTTCCCTTGAATTGAAATGATTTTTTCCAACTTGCAAGATCAAGCCCCATGCAATTTAATTTTTGCATTTGAGAGCATCACTGGTCTCTTATCTTGTTTAAATAGAAGACCTCCAAAATTCGAATCCCTGAATCACCGGGCGGCCTCCGAGATGATGCAGTTACTCTTCGGAACACTGGGCTCACATCAGGAGTGGGGCCGGTGTTTGGTCAAAATTTGTGCTAAATGAAGCAGGCACCGCGTGTGTATTCACAGGGCTGCGGGAGGCATGCATGAGGCAGAGATTTTGTGTATGTATTAATATATAGACACACACATGCACACAAATATATTTATCTACACAATGAGCTTCCCCACTGTAGCCTCATGGCTGAAACCCACACCGTCTGGAATACGTGCCTGTGATTACTAGCCTCCACTGTCAATCATGACGGCACAAATCCAATACTCAGGCCATATGGCCTTGAAACTTTCAATCGATAGGAACCTTTTAAAGCTGAAGCTTCAAAAAGTTGTATCAAATATATATTCAATGAGAAGAAGGTTAATTGAATAATTGATTACTCAGTAACAATTAAGTGTTCTTCAGATTTCTTTGGGAAATCTTGAAATATAACGGTGATAGATATTTATTAGTTTATCAGTTATTACTGCATTATATATTTATTTTTAGGCCTGAAGTCAATTTCTTTCACTTGTATATTTTAACATCAGAGTCCCCGGGGTGAAATGATACACATATTTTTACTACTACACAACCGAGGAGGTGGCAGGATGGACAGAAATCCCTGTGACCCAGAGTTAGCCAACACTGTAGCATCTCCAACATTAGAATCAGCTTCTTTGTGACAACTTTTAGGCAGAAGAGTCAAGGATGCCTCTCAGGAAGGCGCGTGCTCTGAAACGCAGTCCTTTTTGCAAGGACAGTCTGGCTGCTGGAACGGCATGCTGCAGTCTATCCACAGGCTCCTGAAGTGTCGCATCTGTGGGTTTTCCTTCTGCCCGGTTTCTCTTCAAAAGTATCCAGATCTGTGGTCTCCAGAGACAAAACACCACCAGTCATCCCTCCACTGAGAAGTGGAGTGACCACATCTGTCACCAACATTTGTTAACGAGTCCGTTGGATTTGTCATTTATGGCTTTTTCAAAGGAGCTGTAGATGGAGCTTTATGAAGTCACTGATATAAAAAGAGGATCCCCATATACTCACGCACACATGCGTACCCACACATGCGTGCAAACACACACATACCCACACAGGCGTGCAAACACACACATACCCACACAGGCGTGCAAACACACACATGCGTGCAAACACACACATACCCACACAGACGTGCGTACACACACCCCTCTGTCCTGAATGGGGTGGGGGCAAGAGAGAATCTGATCCTATTCTTCATAAAGACGAGTCCAAGTGCTCATTCTATAGATGACATTGCCTGCATCACTTCCAGCTTTGCATGAGAGCTAAGAGGAGCTTTTCCAGTGTAAGGATTCTCTGAACCACCCCCACGCAGTTGGTAAAGCCAGACTCCTAACACCAGGGCATCCACATCTGCAGCGGACTCACCTACAAAAGGACTAACTGTCTGGACACAAGAAACCTATTTTAAATATAAATGAAAACTAATGAAATAGAAAACTGATGTTTACTTAAGCACTTCCCCCAAAGCGCACTGCATGTTATGCTTTTTATATATCTCTCTATTTTTTTCCATTCATTGAAGAAATAAAGAAATATGTACCGAACCTCATCTGTGGCCTAGGCACTGTGGTGCCCAGAGGGGACGAAGGAGTGAGCAGGGCAGACACGATCTCTGACTGCTTGGAGTTCTCAGTTTGTTGGGAGGATCAGACAAAAAAATGATGAAGAAATTGAACACATACAATTTTTAATAAGTGAAGGACTGAGAGGATATAACAGAGTGATAGCCGTTTTTGAGTGGATGGTCAGAAACTGCCTCTTTCAGAGCATATTTCAAGTGAGACCTAATGAATGAGAAGGAGTTGGCCATGCAAAGTGGTGCGCATGTGTGTGTGTGTGGTGTGGAGGGAGAGCTTGTCATGTAGGCAGTGAGAACTGCATGTTCAAAGACGCTGAGGTATCCAAGAGCTGGAAATGCTTAATGATCAGAGACAAGACCCATGTGGTTGGAGCAGAGGCTGAGAGATGAGGTTGCAGGTTGGGTATGGTCTTGATCATCAAGGGCTTTGAAGCCAAGGGGGCTTGGGTTTTAATCAAAAGGGGCTGGAAAGCCATTGAAGGGTATTAGGAGAATATATGGCCTTATTTATATCCTCAGAAGCTCACACTAGCTCCAGAGTAGAAAATGGTCTGGAGGAAGGGTCTAGGATGCCAGTTAGGCATAGCCCAGGGAAGAGCTGATGGCCACCCGCACCAGAAGGGTAAAGATGAAAGGAAAGCGGGATTCTACATTTATTTTGGAGATACAATTGACGGGGCTTTCTGGTGGATGGGAGGAGAGTACTGAGGAAAGGTATAAATCAAGGATAACTCCTAGATTTGATGTTGTGAGATAACCAAGTGGAGAAGTCAGACAGAAAATTAGAGAAGAAAATCTGGACAAGAGAAGTGGGCTGAAGGTTTGCATCTGAGAGCCACTAGCAGACAAGCGGTGTGGAATCTACAAGGAAGGGTGTGATCTCCCAGGAAGAGAATACAGGGGAAGGGAAGAGGAGCCAAGACTGAGCCCCAAAGCACCCAAGGAGGGCAAGTAGAGGAGAAAGAGTCAGAAAAAAAGACCAAGAAGGAGGAGGCAGTGAAGTAGAAAGGAGGCCCAGAGAGAGTGCTCTCCCAGAACCCACAAGGGCCGTGGCTGTGGCAGAAGGCCTGTCCATGGCCGCATCTTGGACATTGCTGCTTTCTCATGACATCCCTGGAACCTTGTGACCTTTGCACTCTGGAGTTCCTCAAAGTGATGAACTCCTTGAGGTGGGTTCTATTCTGATACTCATTATACAGATAAGGAGACTGAAGCTTAGTGAGCTTCAGTCACTTCCTTGACATCGCCTTCCAGCTGGAACCCATCTGTGCTCTTGATCATTCCGTTATTTATATGCTTTCTACTTTCTAGGATATTACTGGATTTGGGGGTCCGATCTGCAAACCATAGCCAAGATGTGCCACCGGGAGAACTTATGGACATGTTTTCAATTCTTCCTTCTGCATTTTTCATGCTAGCATTGCCACCATCTGCATGGCACCGCAGATGAAATATTTACCCTGCTGGCTCCCTATACTGCAGAAGGGCCAGCCGCAGACCAACTGTGAATTAACTCCAGGAGAGAGAGGCTTTGTAAAGCAGACAAGCTAAGGGGAAGGAAAACCTTCAAAGTAGGTTCCCAGTTTCCAGGCAGGCCGCGTGCGCGCCCCTCAAACCTCCACTGTCGTTTCCATGTTCAAGCAGATCCCACGAAGCAGGCTGCCTCGAGTTAGGCTCTCAGAACGAGGCCCTCCAACCACGGGGCATCCAGTGACTCTGACCCAGTGGCCCCACACTTTCCGCCGTGTCAGAGGTGAGTCTGGCTCTCTGTGGAGCCTCATAACAAGATGACAGTCTTGCTGTCCAGGGACAGCCCAGGGAAGGCGGTGAGCGTCACAGACCAGACAGCAGATGTATCATCACGGCCCTGCCGAGGTGACAGTGACACCCTCTGACTCTGGAGAGCGCGCCGCAGAGCAGCTAACCTTACGATTCCCGCTGTATGCACAATAATATTGACAGCCAGCAACTCCTCCAGGCACCGGAGACGAGCGACGGTGCGTTTCCCGGCTGGGCTGTCACTGAGACCGCAGAGTGTGCTCCAGCAAAGGGGCTAACGAAAAGCGCACCAGAGTTTTAATATTGTTTTAATGTGATTAAAAAGTCCTAAATTAATTTATTTTCTTAAGCTCGAAAATAGTCCGGCACTGCCATACTGCAATATGCTCTCAGAAGAGCAGTCTGATAAAATTCATTAGAAAAGAATTAAATTCATCATACAAAGCACAGTCATTTTATTTTAAGTAGCTCCCGACTCAGAAGACCAGGCCGTGGTTCCTTTGAGTAATACCAAGGACAAACAGGAGCCGAGCCCCAGGCTGGGGCTCCAGAACAGCGTCACTGGGTCTTGTTGCAGCTAAGAGGACTCGCCCTGTTTTCGAGCCCTTCCAAATACTTGCAGACATAGAGGAAAGTGGCATATTTGATTCATCAGAGAAAAGGACACCAAAGGCAAAAGGAAATCCTTGCTGGATGCCTCCCTTGGATGAAGTTGTAAGACACTCATTTTTTGCATGGAACCCTCCCCACCTTTCAAGAGCCAGCTCAACCCCGGCCGCTTCCCGCCCATCATCTGCTCTGACTTTATCATTCACTGTCTCGGCTCTCGATGGATGTGATTTATTTGCTTTAGTTTCATTTCCCGAGTAACTGCAAACTCTTTTCGGGTGAGGGCTGACCCTTAGTTTCCCCAGCTCTTCTCCACTCTGCAGCTGCCCATTCCCCAACCGAGCACTGTACCCAGCCCTCCGCATGGCGGTCCCCTTGCATGTGGCTACACTTGGGTGCCATTTCCTTTGAGAGGGACATGTAAGAGATTTCCTCATCTGTCTTTGCAAACCGGAAGGAGCAGAACTCTCTGGGAAGACAATAAGAGGGTGGCAACCTCCTGCCATCAGCCAGCTCTCCTCATGCATTCTGTCACTGGGTGTTCCAAAAGCCAACTAGACATGATCCATTGAAGGACTGTTTGACTCCATCTCGTAAAAGGAAGAAAAAGTTGGAACTTTAATTCAACTGAGATTTATTTAACCAGTAACTGAGTGCTGACAGCTGCCAATCTGAGTGCCCTGGTGAGTCCTTCTGACTCCCTGGAGGTACCCAGTGCCTTTGACTCCCTGCGTGTACAGAGCTCAGTGGCAGGAGAGGAGCCAGGTGCTGAAGTCACCCTGACACTAGTTAGCGCGGTAGAGCAATGGCGCGAGGAATGGGCAGCAGGAAGACCTTGCCTCTAACCAACGTACAATGGTAAACAATTTCTAAGATTTTATCCCTGAAGTCTGCTTAGGGATGAAAACGTCGACACTCAAAGCACAGTCTGCTGTGCAAGGTGGGGCAGGCCCAGAGTCCCATCAGAGGCGCCTGCTCGGGGCTCAGCAGGCCCCGCCTGGAGGCGGCTCTCACACCCACCCGCGCCGGGCTTGGCTTCGCACAGAGCACTGGGCTGCTGGTCCATACGGAGAACGAAGCCTCCATCAGTGCAGAAACGGGGCCGTGACTAGCCACAGTGACCATCTCCTGTTAGAGGGACGGGAGGCGGAGATAGCCGCTGCGCAGGGAAGCAGAAGATCCTTGAGTTTTTCCCTAATTTCATCACGTAACCAGTGGCAGTGTGGAGAAACCTTTGGATGCGAGTTTTCTACTTTTCTTCTCTTTAGCAACCACAGATGTTGACTTTGGCTGTCTTTGCGACACCAAACTCCAGCACAACCCATTGGTTTCCAGGAGTGACAGGGACGGACAGTGAAGGGGACCACAGAGGAAGATGATCACACTTTGTTCTAAGCACAAATGAACATTCCAGATTTTGTGACAAGCCCCGAAACTGCCCACCCAGGAACTGGATGACTGTGGTGCCAACAGCTGGCTGCCCCAGGGAAGGACAGGCTGCCTGTCCTCCGGGCCCCACCCAGCCTGGGCACCGCCCTGGGCTCACACGGGACCCAGGGAGCCTGTTTGTCACATCTGCTTGTTTCTGATGCAGCGTCAGCCACGGGGAGGGGTTCTCGAGACATTTAATTAGCTGAGAATTTCACGCTCTCCAGCGGCTTGCTTGGGAGAACTCGAGAGCTATGAACCTCCCCAAATCTGAAAAGCGCGAAGGCCTGAAGGCAACCACGGCACTGGGGAGGAGCTTGGGTTCTGAATGGGCAAAAGTTCTCAGGTCTCGAAGGCTCCAGAAAGAGCCAGCAGCGTCAGCCTCTGTAGACTCCCTGCGGGCCATGTCCCGGGGCTCAGCACTCCGAGTGTAACGTAGTGTCACGAGTGTAATGTAGTGTCACGAGTCGTGCAGCCTGGGAGGGACCCCTAGGCATGAGGATGCCTGTGGAGGAGGGGAAAGCCATGCCTCCTCAAAGAGAGCCACCCCATCCGGCTCTGTCACTTGTTCCAGATACCTCACTTTTTCCAGAAAACCTGGATTTCTAAGTAAAAATCTCACAGTTCTAGAATGTTTGCAACTAATTGAAGACAAAAGTATAAAGATCGCACAAGCCAAACAAAACACATCTGTGAGCTGGCTCCAGCCCCCAGGCCACTCTTTGAGTCCCACTATCCTACTTGGACCCCTCAGAGGGCCTCACCTTGCACTCCGTCCCTCTGCTCAGCTTTGCTCACCCCGAGTGGGTAAGAAGCGAGGAGAAGGCAGGCAGGGAGCCCAGGGCCAGCATGCGGTCTGGGGACCAGCAACACGGGCGTCAGCCAGGAGTGGATGAGACCCACGGCATCAGCGTCTGCATGATCAGAGACCCACGGTGATGCGTGCGCACGCCCAGCCTTCAGCATTGTCTGAGACTGAGTGTGAGGAAAGGGTTGAGGGTGGCGAAACCCTCCTCCTTCTCCAGAAGCAACAGACGCCCAGACACGGCCCCTTCTCTCTCGGTGGATCCTGTCCACCCACCCTTACAGACCAGACACGGCCACCACAGCCGCGAGGACATCCATCCCAGAGAGAGGCCACCCAGGTGGGGGCAGTGAAGGCTTCCAGAACAGCCCCCTCTGCCTTCCACCCTGCAGAGTCCTTTACACTCACGGAGGGCCGACCTCCAGCCCACACCCCAGATGAAGGTCAAGCAGCCAGAGCGAGGCCACACAGCTCAAATCTCCAAGCGCCAGGACGGGGATCCCTGGAACATTCTCCTTGGAGATCAGCTGTCCATAAAACAAGAAGTTTCATGCTACTGGCTCCAGACCCCAGAGAGGGCAGATGCAGCACAGTAAAGGGGAAAGTTTCGAGATGAGTCGTACAGAACGGTCGGGCTAGTTCCTCCCTTAGAAAAGCGCCTCTCAGCACCTGCGGGGCCTCCGACGGCTGCAGCGAAGTGTGCATCTCCATCTCGGTTTTGCTTCTCTGACTCTCCCCAAATCCCCAGGCCTTGTCAGCAGAGACACATCTATCGATAATTACAGAATACACAGCTTTGGGGGCATTTCCCTTCCATTCACGACATTTACTGGTGTCAGTCTGAGCATAAATACAATTAGATTTGAGAGTTCTATTACAAAAGCCAATAAAGCGGGCCTCAGTAGAGATTCTAAAATTACTTAACTTTTCTTTAGAAAAATATTAAAACAGTATTATCACATCAATGAGAAGAAAAGACAGGAAGATAATAAAGTTATGTTAAACCTCCCTGTATTTACTCATGTGTGAAACAGTTATGTCTGGTCACATAATTGCAATGGTTCTGAGAAATATTTCATATTTTATAATGAACATTAAAAGAGTTTGTGGATCATTACTTTATATGAGTTCCAAAGTTATTACATAAAACCCAATAGGAATGGTTATAAATTATCGGATCCTCCGGCCTGGCCTTGGTAAACATAACGTGAAGACTGAGACGTTTCAGCAGACAAGATTCATGAGAAGAGGTAAAATTCCCCTGCATTTAAGGGGAAGAGCAGACTACAGTACTTGTAACCAGCTCTTAACATTTTTGTTTCTGTTTCAAAGAAATTCTATTGAACTGCTAGCTTAAGCCACACATACAAAAAGCTTCCAGTAGAACAAAAAAGAACTCACTTTCATACACTGCCCTCATCTTTCCATCTTTCATTATCCTATCTGTGGCCCTAAGGTCACTGTAAAATTCTTGAACTTTTCAACACAGCATGGTTTTTAAATACTGTACTTAGCAAGCTCGTATGATCACCAACAATTACTTATTTTCCAAAGGAGATCCTCTCTTTGAAATCTGAAGATGTAGCATTTCTGCAGAAACTGAAGAGTTGATAACATTCTGAGAAATTTTTTTGCTCTTCAAAATAGGTTGGCAAGCAGCATTTTAATTAAAAACGGTCATCTGTGAATCACAGTTAAGAGAAAAATGGGTGATATTGTATTGAATTTTGTTTAGCCTCTTTTTTTTTTTTTGATCAGAACATTCTGTTTTGTTTAGAAATCACGCCTGCCACTTGTTGGCCCCCAGCTTCTGCCTGGTGAGAGAGGTAAGCACCAGGAGAACGGCAGCTGGGGAACAAAGTGCGGGCGGAGAGGTGAAGTCGGCCCTCCCTTGCTATCGAATGGGCCCTTTGGAGACGTGGCAAAGTTGGGGCGCTCCGGCATGCAGCACACAGGCCCGGCGGGAGGAACCGCGGGCACCTCCCTCACCTGGGCCGGAGCAGTCCCGCCTCTGCACACCCTCGAGGGTCTGGTACCTGCCAGCTCCCCAGCTCGCCCGGGGCTCCTCCCTTTATATGGAGCAGCTGTTGGTGAGGCTTTCTCAGCAAACAGATGTCTTTTGGAGAATTTAAAGCTCTGAGTTGGAGGCCAGATTCTGACTGTACTTTGAATTATGTCTGCCTCAATCATCATGCAGTCATTCTCATATATTTTAGACATCAATATTGTCTTGAAATATTCTCGAGTTCTCGATGCTATTTATATGCTTCGATTCTTCCCTTTGCTTCTGCTCTGACCGTATGCTCCGGCTTCCCAGAGTCACTGAGCGCCCACACATCATTTAAATAAGTATTTTTTTTATTGGGGAGGGGTTTGCTAATTTATCCTGACCGATCTCTCTCTGAATTGAACAGAGACCAACATTCTTGGGAGTCTACCAACCTTCATAACCTGTTTGAACGGGGAATTTACCAGTTTCAGTATTTTTTAAGATGAAACAAGGTCATGTTTTTGTCTCTTTCCATAGATAGCAAGTTTTACCAACAACAAAAGAAAGAATATAAAGATGCCAACTTACAACATGGGAGAAAAAACTCTCCTTGTTTAGTTACAGAAGTGCTAATTCGGCTAAAATCTGGGATTTTGACATAATGTAAGTCCTCCGGTGAAAAAAAACTCAAGCAAAGTGAGAAAAAAGAGAACAGATATTTTCAGGACTTAGCAAGACTGAGCTGCAGAAATCTTGCAGAGATGTTTCAACACATTTAACACTAAGCCAAATGTAGGGAAACCTTTATGGGACCCTCAGAACTTCACGTCACAAGCCCAGCACAGCCAAGACGGTTCAATGACTACGTCCTTCCTTGAAAACGGGGTCAGGGCTCTATTCCCGAAAATTCTTCTCCTGACCATCCTGTCCTTGCTTGTGATCATCCCTTTGAAGTATTCCGACCGTGGCCTCTAGGTGGTGCTAACACTGCGTAGCTTCAGCTTTTCAGCACAATGAAAACATTAATTTGCTATGAGATAATTTTTGACGTAAATGTAAAATGGTGCCCATTCGAACTCAGTAATGAAGCATGGTGCATTTCTGCAGCTCCTAATTTGACTAGTTAAATGACTCCATTACGTGTCTAACAGACAGAAGCAAATAATTTCTGGTCAGTTGATGTTCACTTATCCGTATCATTTTGCCCTGAAAATAAAGTCTCTAATCTACAATTCCTTTGTCTTAGTTTTTTTTTTTTTTGGTTATGATTATTAAAGCAAATATACTTAAATAATTTATATTAAACCAGTACCAACTAACAATGAAAGCATCAGAGCCACGGGCTCAGCAAATAGTCATAATAGGGGAGGCAGACAACGGGACAGCCCCTCCTGAACTCCTCCAGCCTCTGCCCCATCCTGGGTCTAGGGGGTTAGCATGGCTTTGGGGTTCAAAACAACAAGCATCCCTCTTTCAAGTCCATTGTCTTTCTGTGGCCAAAGGGGGGGCTGCTGGCTGTTCTCTTCGCCTTTTCGCTTTGCCACATAACTTTGAGGATGTTTGGAAAATTTTCAGCAGGATGCATCTCACTATAGCAAAAAAAAATGCTGCTTTAATAAATATCAAGTGATGAATAATTTTGCCCAAAGGGGAAAAAATGGTTAATATTGAATCTTAATGTTCCTCATCTAAATGCTTTTTTCTTCCTGCTAAAAACAAGTTTAGAATTAAAGCGTATCGGTTTACATGTATTGCATGCATATTAGTGAGACACAGCTGTGTGTGTCCCCCTCTTAAGAGCCATATGATTAAGTTATGGGATATCATATAATCCAAACTCTTTTTCTATTGGTCACCTTTCACAGACAAAAGCTTTTTAGTTTTAGGTCTATTAAATGACAGAATGTCCGATTCTATAAATGTGCAAGTAATTATTATGAAGCACCTGTGTCTCTTCTTTTCGCTTACAAAGTCCATCTATAAATTGCTTTTGGAAAGGCACTTGGAGGCTGACGCAAGACTGCACTCCCCGTCGGGGGCAGCTGTCTGTTGCTCAGTGAGGTGCATCAGGATTCTGGGTCCAGGTCTCCGGATCTTGGTGAACTATAGAATTACAACCCCAGACCATCCCATCCCATGACCCCAACGCAAAGGGACAATGGCCCTTTTCGGTGGAGAAACAGCAGTAGGGGATGAAAAAAAAAACTCACCAAAGTTCAGAGGGAGCCCCTGCCCACCCACTTTTCATTGCTGGAATGAGTGGGACCCTCAACCTTCTGCATCAAGCAATTGGTTTTTTAAAAAGACAGCATTTGAACTAAAAGCACCAGTTTAAATGATCTTCATTTTCCCCCAAGTAGCATGCTATTTGACTCAATTAAATGCAGTTTTTAAAAACTGCCTCAAGTGTGTGTTTACACTGCCTTTATTAAGCTTTTAAAATTTCAAATCCCTCCGTGTGCACAAATTTCTGCCATTTGCATGATGGGGGACACGGGGCACGGGCTGTGAAACAATGTCAAAAGGATTATTTATGATTCATACCTACTTTGTTGAAATTTTTGACTGGCATTGTTTCTGCAACTTGATCGGGGGAAGTGGCTCCTACAGAAGGCCAGTGGCTCGCTGGAGAGGTGACGGACCTCACACCTCTGCTTCCCCTGCCAAATGAGCCCCCTGACAGCCATTGGCACCAGGCTCCTTGGTGTTATGCAGGTCGAGTGCCCGTGGGTTCACAGGATGGATTTGGTCTTTTGATTTGCTGTAGAATTTACAACCTGGGAGTGATGTCTCAGTGTGCAGATCTGGGTTGTGTGTGCCGGGAAAGGAAACGAGGTCAAGCTAGGGAAGAAGAGAGCATCTGAAGGGGCTTCCTCAGGTCCTTGGCTGAGGCGAGCAAAACTGCTCCCTGAGGCGGTGCTCCCTGAGGCACCGCCTTGACGGGGTACTCGCAGCCACTGGGTATGCACCTTCCGGGGGCTGCCCTTTAATCTGTGTCCTGGGAACAGAGACGTAAAAGGAAGCAAATTCCATGAGGAGGAGTCCACAATACAGCCTGAAGGTGAGAGAACCGCAAGAGGACAGAGCGCATCCATCAGGAAGGCGGGAAACCAGCAACACTGCTCAGAATGCAAGTAAAGGAGAACTTCCAGGCTGAAGCTGACTTCAGAGGAAAGATTTCCAAAATGACACGTGGGGAACTTTACAACCCCCTAAAAAGCACCACGGGAGCCAGGTTCCTCTCGTGCTGGTCGTCGGGGCGGCCTCAGGGCTTCACGCTTCCCCTAGAACAGCTGAGGGCATCAAAACAGTTTAACTACCAAGGGGTCGGCACTCCCTGCCCGAATTAAAAGTCAGTGATGCTGTCAGCCCTCAGGAACAGAAATATCGACTTCTGAATTGAGGGCTCAGCGAGGTGGTGCTGGAACTGAATTTATCATGCTTTTTCTGAAAATGTAAGGAGGCATGGAGCATAGTTTATTGGAATAAGGGGTGATGACTGATAAGAAAAAAGAAAAATAGATGATTTGCCTTCTTGTCCATAAAGGGAAGTCGAGAGTAGATGTCAGCAGCAGACAAGTGTTTCCCAAGGAGAAGAAAATACTTCCAAAGGAAATCAGCATCACGGTAGAGCAGGTGAGAAGGAAATTAGAGTGTCTGAGGACTGGCAAGCCCGGGACCAGATGGGAACCATCTTAGGATTTGTGCACTAGGAGGCGAGGCAGCAGGGCCACAATCAGCAAAGACCTCTTAAAAAGACCCTGGGAAGCCAGAGAAGCACCAGTGGACGAGAGCCCTTACGCAACACCTATATTTAATAACGCCTTGGAGGGAGATTGGGGAAATTAAACACCAGTGAGCTTGACTTGAGCAGTGGGGGAGATATTGGAAACACTAATCAGGGACAAAATAGAGAAAGTTATGATTTAATTAAAGATATTCAGCATGGATTCACAAAAGGGAGATCATACGTAACAAAACTAATAGAATATTTTGAAAAAGTAACAAAAAGGAATTGAAGAGGGAAACCAGGGGTATAATTTACTGGGACTTTAAGAAAGCGTTTGATGGGCTGCCTCACAAAAGGCTAATCTCCAGCGGTGGGGAGTTTGGGTCTGAGTGTGGTGGGAGGTGGAGGATGAATGAAGAATTGTCTGGACCAAGGGTACTTGTGAGCACTACCATGAAGAGATTAGGACAGAGGGAGGATACTGACTGCTGGAATTTCCCGAGATCTGGATTTTTTTAATTAATTTTTTTAAGCATAGCGCATCAGTAGCCTTGCTTAGGAAATGTGTCCAAGTGGAATGAGTTTCTACTGCAGGTAGAATACCGGAGGGCAGGCGCCAGTTAAGGCTACAAGGACAAGAGCATCGGGAAGGATTTGTTGAATTGTGATCAATACAGGACTGTCCCTAAAATACACTGTGACCAACAAGGGTGCATAGCCACTAACTGCCATGTGAATAAGGAACGCAAATAAAGATAGAGAACGTGACCATAAGTAGCCAAAGCTCTCTGATCTGGAGCGTGCAACAGCAGCACCAGTGACGGGCACAGTCATCGTGTCACACGCACGCACTGACGCCGTCACGCACCAGCGTGCACACACACCCACTCGCACATTCACACGTTTCGTATGGACACTCTTCAAACACAATCTGCTGCCTTGCAAAGATGCACGTGTTCCTGCAGCACATACCTGCACACACACCTTCATAAACACACTTTGTCCACATTCACAGCCGTAGACATGTGTACGCGCAGTTGTGAACATGTGTGCACACGCTCTCATATATCCCCGAGACTGCTGTGTAAGTGCAGGTGGAAATAACACGTGTAAAAGGGAGAACATACTATTTTCCACCAGGAAATATTGGGAGGCACATTACGGGGAGAAAAGGCCCCTTTAGTCACATTACAGTAATAATAGATGCCACAGGAATGAAAGGAGAAGCAGAAGGGCAGAGGAGCCATAGGCACAGAAAGGCCTTTGTTACTACAAGCCAAACCGGATCTGAATACCTTCTCTGAGAAAATATTGAGGGACGTGGGACTCAGGAACGATAATGGCAGAATTCCCCAAAGGGGCCCAACTCTGTCCTCGGGGACAGAGCTACGGACGGGTAGCAGGAGATGGTGACCCAGATTTGGGACCTGCTGTCCCCAGGGCTCCTACCCAAAGCTGACCCAGGGAAGAATCAGGCTGGGCAAAGGCCTCTCCAAATATGGGGAACTCTCCAATATGTCACCTTAGTATTTGCCAAACAAATGCTTCTTCGTTCTTGGGCACACATGAGTGATATTTAGGGTCAGAGCAACGGCCAACAGTCGGAAGCATGTGTATTTACGGGAAGATCCAGGCTGCAGGCAGTCACCGCCATCTAAGTGGGATGCAGCCCCTGACCCACCAGACTCATCTAGGAGGTTGGTACTAAAATCCCCTGCCTACAGTTATGACAAACCTATGGAGAAGATATAGCTATAGACATCGATTCTAACATGCGAGTATTAGAATAATTTGAACCTCATTTACCTTTTCCATCATTCATTAATATTAAAATGTGACTGGGACAGCATCCATGTTTCAAAGGTCATTTAGGATGGAAAGTTGCAATATGAAAGACACATGTCCTCCTCCTTAGTAATAACAGGAATTTTGCCCAATGGTCATCTCCCACAATGGAAAGGGGCGAAGCTTTCATTTCAAAGTCAGAGTTTAGAAAGCAGTGTCCACTACCACGTCACTCTCCATTTCTATAATTTTAACCCTGGAGATGTCCATGTCTTAAATCAAACAGTTAGGAATCAATTCTCAGAGACTACAAAATAGGGATGAAAGACAGAAGGCAATTTAAAAAAAAGAAGGAACATAGCAGAACGCAACCTGCACTATTTTGGCGTCAGGATCCCTCTTCCAATGTGTCCCAGAGATAACTGATGTGGACAAGCACTTCTTGTCCAGATAAAACTACAATCCAGGACTCACTCAGCACCCGCGGCTCCACTGCCATTTCATGCGCTCGTTTGCACAGCTCTCACCACCACACGATGACTCCTACAACACTCATGTGTTTTAAGGAAAAAGGCATGCAACAGAGGCCTAGAAAAATACTTGTCTTTAAATTGAGTCCATTCCTTCACTTCCCCCCAATTTTTCATTCAAAGCAAATTTGGGCATTTCTACTTTGTTTTCTAAAGCAAGAAAATCCTTCTCACACCCTGGAGCCTAATCCCGCATGGCCCAAGGCAGGCCAGCTTGGAGGAGACCGACCCAAAGGGTTCACTGGGGGAGCTTTAAGACCCCCCAAGCCCCACCTCCACCCCAGATCGACTCCAAATGGACCTAGGACCTAAGTGAAAACTCACCCACACACACACAGGTGGTTCCCTGAAGCCCCCCAGAAACCCCGGCACTGCCCTGCCAGCACCCCAGTGCAGAAGAGGACTTTCTGAAAGAAAATAAAGCGTGAAAGTACCTGTCAGGGATGTCTCTGGAAATCAGTCACTGAGCATCATCTGTCAGTAAGACAAAATTAATTACTACATGTACAATGAAGAATCAACGTAACGTAAACACTGTACAAACATATAAAGGTTTAGGACAGCTGGACTGTTAAATAGTGACTGATACACATGCAAATTGTCAGCAAGCCCCTGCAGGGACGTGGCTCGTGGGCCTCCCTCCAAATCTTCCCAAAGTTGAGTTTGGGTCTTGGGGTGTTTCTCCCATTTCCATCTCCAGTTAAGTTGGGAGGTTTAGGCAACCCCCTGCAAATACAGTAACTTGCAAATTTCAGTGATATTTTAGCAGTTTTCAGTGTCCAAGGCTGGTGGGAAGGACAGCACCTCAGTTGAAAGGTTAGACTCGTGAACTCAGCTGTAGGAGGAGCGCCCCCTGCCATGGGGTCTCCAAGAACTTGGGGAACTGCCATGAAGCCCACTGCAAATATGTTATTGATTCATGCAAAGCCAGTTTTATTTATGAAATTAAATCAGTCCTTATAAATACTTTAAACATGGCCAGAATTGAAGATGTGCCTTTCGCGCTGTTGAATTTCTAAAGTCCGACTCAATGGCCTCCGGGTGCTGACGTAAAAAGGTAAGCGAAAACCCCAACGCTGAGGTTCTTGTAAATCACACCCCTCAGGCCTGTCCCTTGGGGAGCAGGGGGTCTGCTCTGCAGCCCTGCCTCTCTCACCTGGTGCTCCAGCAGGGACCCAGTCTACTGATGCTACCCGCCACGGAAGAGCTCAAAGAAGGCCTTTGCCGGCTCTCCACCTCGACCTCAAAGCCCTGTGCATCATCAACTCAAACAGACCTCAACACGCTGCGGCATATGTTCTCTCCCTTCTCAGCAGGAGCTGGTCTGTTGCTGGAGCTGGAGAACCCCCTGCAGGCCCTGCTAATGATCAAGGTTTCCCTCTGAGCCTCAGCCCCACTTCAGGGTCACCCCAGCTCTCCTCTCTGTAATGGGGGCCCAGGGCTCTCCGGCTTGAGTTTTCTCTAGTCTCCCTGAGCTTCTACCTTCTAACCACCTAACATTCAGTCTCCTGCAAAACCTATGGGGCATTTCCTCCTGAGGCTGCTGGTCCTAACAACGATTCCATCACTGGGACTCAGCTGTCTGCCAGAGGTAGGGGACAGGCACTCCACTTTCAGGGGAGCGTTGAATACAAGAAGTTTCTCCCACCAAGACTCACAGACCTCATGGCTGAAATGGACCCCAAGTGTCCTCCAAATGTGCTTTGCAAAAACTAATACACAAAAATAAAAATTTACAATACACAATTTGTAAAATTGAGGAGCTGAAGATTACTTAGGAAAGGACGATTTGCATTGCAAACGAACATTCTGATTTATAGAGTCACCACGGGGTTCCTTCCATGAGCCAATCTAAAACAGGATTCAGCTCACAGTGCATCTAAAAAAAGGATTCAGTTGCCAAAATTCAACATATACACCATATCAGCAAAAGTCCCCATCAACACAGCCGTGGGGAAGAGGGAAGAACTCCAGAAAACTTTACCGTACTTTCCTCTCGAAAGGTCTTTCTGCAGGTGCATCCTCACTCTCACGATACTGGCCTTCCTGTGGCTCACGATGTTATCCTCAGCCCTTTCCACGCACAGCTGGGGGCTCCCTGGGGGCTCGCCGCCTCCAGGTAGGCACTGAGTCTCAGCCAAGAGAAGCTGTCCACGTCTTGCTTTGCACGTGACTCACACTTGGTAGGAGGTGACTGCCCATTTGAGGAGTAAATCCAAGGTTTAAATTAAGTTAAAGAGCAAATAAATATTCCATTATTTGATGCAGTAATTCCATTTCTTGTAATCTGCCCTAGAGAAATAATCTGAAGTATGGGGGCATGGGGAGACTCAGAGGGGCTACCTTTATGTTCAAAGACATTCCCTGCATTATATTTGTAATAATAAAACACTGGAAACAACCTAAATATTCAAAAATAGGAGAAATGACTATAAAGTCCCAAATAGGATATTTTATTGTAGGCATAAATTTGTACATATCAAGAGTTTTAAGAATATGAGAAAACGTCCATATTACACATATATATTACATGTATATTACTGGCAAAAATCCTCTGTATGACAGGACTATGATGACGTAAAAGAGAGGCACAGGAAGAAACTTGAGAGGAAAGAAACCCACACTGTGACCACCTCCGTGTAGCGAGAAATGGCTAGGAATTTCTTCTCCTACTTTTTCAGTAATCAGACAAGAAAAAAGTAAAAGTTATCCTTATTTCAAGAAAACACAAGTTGATTTATTTTTTTAAAAGAAAAACATACTGGGTTAAAAGCAGGGAATTAAAAGTAAGCTTCAATTAACTTTGACATTTATCATTCAAAAGTAAAATTTCTATTAACGTCAAAGATTTTGGCTGACACACCATAAAATTCTTTTTTTAATTAATTAATTTATTTAGTTATTTATTTTTGAGGAAGACTCGCTCTGAGCTAACATCTGCAGTCAATCCTCCTCTTTTTGCTGAGGAAGACTGGCCCTGAGCTAACATCCGTGCCCATCTTCCTCTACTTTATATGTGGGACTCCTGCCACAGCATAGCTTGCCAAGTGGTGCCATGTCCACACCCGGGATCCGAACCGATGAACCCTGGGCCACCAAAGCAGAGTGTGCGAACTTAGCCACTGAGCTGGCCCCAAATTCTTTATTTAAATATTTCATACTTGAAATATCATAAGGCCCCACATGTGGGCAGGTCCTAGCTGCCCGGCAGAGCTGACTAACCCAGACTGCAGCTGGGACAGGAGCGACAGGTGTGTGAGAACGTGTGGGGCCTCCTAGGATGTGAGGTTTCCACATCTCTGCTTCTGTGTCCCTGACAGGGCGTGGTACCCGACCTGCACAGGTACACTGCGTACCTCAAGGCAGGGCTGCGAAGGATGTCCTCCTGTCACTCCCACACAGCCCAGCACAGGGTCTGGCATAAAGCCGCAGCGCAGTAAACGCTGCGTAAGAAGTGTCCTCTGTGTGCGCCTCCTGCTGTCGGTGAAACCCTAGGCTTGCCCAGAATAACGACAATTCTTCCATTTCTCTGTTCTCACGTGTACAGAGACGGAGAGTCAGGAGCCAGGGAGTGACACCAGGTCAGCAGGCCTCCCCGCCACGCAGGCCGGAAGGGGCGGGCAGCTGGGCAGCTCTGGGGCCGGGAGCAAAGACAGACCAGGCCTGGACCTCCGCCCCGACGCTTACCAGGAATAAGCTCAGTATGCCTCAACTGACCAGTCCATAGAACTGGGAAAATAACCTTACTCCCCGGGGACCTGGGTTTGCTGAATCAGAGGGAAAGAAATAAATCTTCTTTTAAAGGCTGAAACAGTGCTGATTGCCAAACAGAAAAAACGATCTGGTTTCAGTTAATTAAGAAGATGCTACTTTACTTCCACTTCTGGCTCTGGCAAAAAGGCTCAAATCAAATCAGCGTTCTATCAGGAACAACGGGAAAAACGACATCAAAAAATGGTGTGTGTGAATAATTTCAAGGCATAAGAGAGTTATCAAAGAAGCCAGGACTTGAGGGGCCGAGATTCTAATAAGAAGGGAGCATGGGGGGGCGGAGCTTGCTTTTGATATTGCTTTTCCCCTGTGGCATGGTGAATTTACGAGCAGCAGCTGAGATGCTGAGAAGCTGGGAAGAACTTTCCACAGTCCAAGGGACCAAGGAGACAAAAATTAGAATCCAGGGCTTGGCAAGGTAGTGGGTCCCCGGGACACAACCTACACTTTCACTTAAGACCTTTGCCGGGACACATGTAGGACTAACAGCAGACAGCAAATAAACCCTCGGAATCTGGTCCATTCCTGATTGGCTTAAGGTGATCGGCCCCAAGCCTAATGGCCCACCCGAAACAAAAGTCAATCCTTGCTAGAGAGATCGGACATCGTCTACGGCTTGCTGTCCAATATGGCAGCCACTAGCCACAGTGGCCCCTGAGCACGTGGGATGTGACTTTGTCAGAACTGAGATGTGCTGTGAGTGTGAAATTCTCACCAGATTTCCAAGGCTTAGTACAAAAATGTGTAAAACATCTCACTAATAATTTTTTATATTGGTTACATGTTCAAATGATAATATTTTGGACATATTATATTAAATGAAATATATCACTAAAATTAGTTCATTTGTTTCTTTGTATTCCATTAATGTGGCTGCTCCAAATTTAAAATTATGTGTATGGCTCACCATTATATTCCTATTTGTCAGTGCAAATCTAGAACCCAAAATTAGCTAAAATTTTTAAACATGGTGTTTGACATTATCAATAAAAATTACCAGGCACACCAGGAAATCAGACCAAATGAACAACGACGATAAAAAATGAGACAACAGGTAATAGAAGCAGATTCATGGAAGATGCATGTATTACGTTGAAGAGTTATAGACTTTAAAATAATAGTAATTAATACATTTAAGAAAATAGATGACAAGGCAGAGAATTTTCTCAGAAAACTGGAATCTATAAAAGAAATCAACCGAAAATTCTAGAATGAAAAATACAATATCTCAGGGCCAGCCCCGTGGCCAAGTGGTGAAGTTCACATGCTCCACTTCGGCAGCTCAGGGTTTCGCCGGTTTGGATCCGGGGTGTGGACATGGCACAGCTCCTCAGGCCAAGCTGTGGCGGTGTCCCACATAGCAGAGCCAGAAGGACCTAAAACTAGAATATACAACTATGTACTGGAGGGTACTGGGGAGAAGAAGATGAAGAAGAAAATAAGATCGGCAACAGGTGTTAGCGCAGAGGCCAATTTTTAAGAAAAAAAAAATTTTAAATAAAAATATAATATCTGAAATTAAATTAAGCTAGATAGTTTGACACACCTGAAGAAAGAATTAGTTAACTGGAAGAAGGTTCTGTTAGCTAAGTACACCAACATCCCTGACCCTAAAGATATATAGTCTGGCACTTGTGCAGATCTGGTCCACGGCTACCTTCCAGTTCCCTCAGGAGCCCGCAGGATCTCCCCAGAGAGTGAGAGGGCCAAGCAGGATTGGGTGTTATGAACGTAATGGTTAGCATGACAGATGTAGGAGACATGCTAAAACAGACCAGAGGGCTTGGTCAGGGTCCAGGCAGGAGACAGAACCGTCACACTGGCCAGGACTCTCAGGTCTTCTGTACGTTTGACCTCAGTATCCCCAGAGATCAGGGGCAGTGTCAATGCGGTAGCTGGTGCAAAGTTATCTGACCGAACACTCAGGGAAGAGCCTTCTGGGCTTGCACGGGCTGCTTCTGGGTGGTCCAGGAGGGAGCCACCGGATGTTTATGTTGTGCTGGGATGTCCTAAACATCCAGCAGAGCAGACAAGGAAGGACAGAGTGAAGAGGCCATCTATTCCATGTACATAACACTAGCCTTGCACAAAACCTTTGAAGACACCCTGCTGCCTTATGTAACCCTCTCCACAAGGAAAAACAGCCTTCCTCAGAACAGCAGCACGAGAGGCAACAAGCTTACTCAATTTTACACACCAGAAGGGTTACTGTAAGTGGGAAACTATAAACTCTGCTCTCACCAAGGATCTAAAAAGAGAAAAGGGACCGAGATTCTAGAAAAGGAGATTTGGATTTGGATTCTAAAAAGAGCTTCTTGACAGTCAAGTAAGTATAGCAGGATGTTCAAATATGTGTTTCTGTTCTTCTACGGATGGGAGCTCCAAAACGCTACCCCCAAAACAAAAGGGATAAACGCTTTCTTAAGCCAAAGTGAGATGCTGCACTGGCAATGAAGTGTCGGCAACATCATGCACCAACCTGAGACAATAGAAGGATTGACTTGGAAAGGCAGAGAGCTGCCCAGGAGAGGAGCTCTTTGCAGAGAGTTGGGGGTGTGCTGTGGTCATCGGCCTTCCTTCCAGGGGGAGGGGCAGGGGTTGCTTCTCCCACCTCAAGCTTAGTGAATGGAGCCTCACATTAAGCCTGTCCCGTGTCCCTTGGCTTCAGTGGGACATGAGGCCATTGCAGGACTCAGCTTAGAAGACTCAAAAGGCTGATGGCTGCTCTGGCTGAGGAGAGGAGCTGTGTGGGAGAATGGCTCCACTTCTGGAGTCTTTTGGAAAAAATGAAAAGTGTTTCTCAAGGTCCAGATGTGGGTCACTATGGAAGGAAGCCCCTGCATAAAACCGCTGCAAAGATTCTGCCCCAGAGGCCTCTGGAAGGACTAAACAACCTCCCAGGGGAGAGACTCAACATTTACTACGGAATGCAGTGTCTGAGGGGCAGCAGCCAGCTGCCAGCCAGAGGGGACGTTCTGAAACCATAGGTGACAGAACCTTGGAGACGTGGGAGGGTCTGCAAAGAACAGAAAGCACCCAGCCCAGGGAAAAAAGAAGTCTGCAGCCCTGACTTCGAGATTTCATCCTGAGTGGGTGGGGAAAACCAACCCCACAAATTAGGTTTAAACAGGGAGAAAGAATAATGTTGCTCTATTCCTTCACTCTGTACACTTCCCTCTAAATATAGAGATGATAAAGAAATTATCTGTTAGTTGGTCAAGAGTGGAAGCTCCTTGCTTGAAGACCATGCAGAATCATCACCCTTTATCAAGCAGTGCATCCCGATCCTTCAGTGTCATCCATGAGGACATGGAGGCCCAATGAGGAGGGAGCCAGCACTCAGGAAGCTGGGGCAGCCATCTGGTCCCCACTTCCACCAGAGGGAAGATGGCCGTCCATCATGGAACCAGCAGACAGGGCGGTGACTCTCTCACCTTCTCTGTCTGTATGTGACCCAGATTACCTCATTTCCTTTATCCCTGAAATGCTGGTGGCCAGGCTCAGATAAGAAAAGCCAACTCCTATTCGGTGGTCACCATTTTTAATGGCTGGCTACCATTTTGGAGGCGGTGACCCCACTGAGCAACATTCCAAGGGCCCGAGGTACCTGGGGGAGAAAATGCACTTCAGCTGGGCTGTTCTGGATACCTTCTCAGGAGACCCTTCTGGAAAGTATCGCGGCCACTGGCACCTTGCACCGCTCAAGAGCAGCCCACAGAAGGGCTGCACCCATCGTCTGTGCTGCCTGGAGCGAGCCTGAAGCCGCCAGTTCAGAAGGCGCCACCTGGCAGGGAGCTGGATTTCCAGCAGGCAGGAGAGGAGGTAGGCTCTCTCCACAGTGTCCTGCTGTGTTTGGAAACCCTATCCAAGTGGCGGCGTATGGATCTGTGTGTGGATCTGCTGTCGCGTAATGAAATGGTAATGGGACGCCGGCCGGAGCTCCTCTCTACACAGCCACCAACGGATGCCATCCACAAGGAGGGCAGCTGCTCCTCCAATCTGCCTTGCTTTTTCAAGTCAACACTCTCTTTGGAGACCAAGGACACCCTCAGCCACACCCAGAGCTCTCACTGTCTTCGGAGAACCGTCTGCACTTAGACGCTCCCCTGAGCCCTTCGGGCACTCCCTGCTCCCTGCCAGAGCGCCTGGGAGCCAAGAATCCAGCCAGGGTGGAACAGGAGAGCGCCTCCCAAGAAGGACAGCTCCGGGCTCAGGCGGGGAGCCATCTTGGAGAGCAGTTGTACCAGTGCCCAGTTCTGTGAACGGCACACTCTCCCTCTCTTTGTTAAGATCATAATAAACACAAAGCAACAACAACAGCAACAACAAAATCCAAATAAATGATAAGCTCCAAAAAGAGCAGGATGGGACTGTTGTCTTTTCCAGATACCTGTTCGCCACGGCGGATGGTCCGTGCCAACGCTGAGCCATCTCCAATACACGCCATATGCCTGTTTCTTTACTTAGCCTTGCTTGGGAGGGAATCCTTCAGAGAATGGAAGGTCCCCGCACATTTGGCAAGCCAGACAAGGACACCAGCCGAATGTGCACAGGATGGTGTGTCCCTAAATGCGCGCGCGCAGACGCACACACGCACACCCACACACCCACACACACACTGCGTTCTTCTCTCCCGGACTGTTGGTAACTTTATTCATCAGTTGTTTTTTCTGTGAATAGTAGTCAAGTTAAAATAAGCCCAGTGCTAGGAAAACGGAGCAAATTAAGACTAACGTGGTCACACTTTGGGTCGAATCATCTAGCTGAGATTTTGGCCAAGGGTCGTGCCAGGCGCACGCGCCCCAGGCACAGGAGCGCTCGCGCACCATCCGCTTGCCTCTCGGGTTGGCCCCCAGGGGCTTTGGAGGCGGAGAGATAATGAGCGGCACTCCCAAGATGAACCCCCCGCCCCCTTTCTGTGGGATTGTGTGAGTTTGTAACTCGGGCCAGACACTAGCCTCACTCACCCCCACGGACGCAACACCCACTGGCATTAAGTGGAGGGAACCACAGCCGGGACAAACACTAACCAACAGGAAATCAAGGGCGTTTCATCACCTTCGGGCTTTCGATTATGCGGGTGCAGCAGGGGCTCCACCTGGCTGCTGCTGGCCTGGTGCGTGAGAGACTCCTCGTCAAGTGCCTGCCGGGGTGCCCTTGAGGGACTCCCCTGACCAGGGGTACCGTGGACCCTGGCTAAAACCCAGGATGGTAAATGGCTGCCCCAGGCAATGGTCCCTCCTTCCCTCCAGGAAATGAGGAAACTGGAAACACGGCAAGAGCCTCTCAAGGGTAATCGTTTTGCTGACTGGTATCTTGAGCTTGTCAAGTTCTTAGCCAGAGCTTTCCAAGGCGAGTTTGGAAGAAGCATATGGTGCTCGCCCAGTCCATATGACTGGCTGAGCGTCGACCACTACTGTTGATACAATATATCACTTTTTTCTCAATATTATGACAGCATTTGTCAATGAAAATTAAATTACTGTCAAACTTATCCTGCTAACTTACGGCACAGCCACCAGAGAAAGCCAAGCACGGCGCCTTAAGCCAATGGGACCTCGTCTTTATGCTCAACCAAGATGTGGGAGAGAAAGACACTGGGGACTGTCGTGCCAGTAGGGTGGACTGCCAAGCCAGCCTACAGATGCAACAGAGTCCACTTCCTGCTGCCCGGCTCCCGGGAGGGGGCGCGTGGGGGCGGGGCAGGGGCATGTGGTGCCGCACATGCGCAGGACGGCTGTGCCGCGTGCGGGAGAGAGCAACACATGTTACACGCATGTGCTGGTCCAAAGGGGGAGAAAAGATTACATCTTTAAAATCAAAGATCCTTGGAGTGTGTCTAAAGTCTAATATTGACAGACCGAAGCAATCATATGGAAACATTTAAAAGCTAGATTATGTCTGAAACTAATATCAGCTTCTTCTGTACCTTTGAACAACCTCTGCTTTCTTTCCACTATCATCTAAGCGTGAAGACTTTCTTGTATTTTCCCACTAAGGAAGTATGTGAATTATGAAATTTTAAAAGTTTCCAAAAATGCAACATTAACATTGAGTGTTCTTCTCTTTGATCACCTTATTGGAAAGTGTTTGGTAGCCAAAGGGTGGCTGGAGAACACGCATGAGCAGGTCTGTCATGGGCCACGGAGGAGTCACGGTGCCTGTGACATGCAGAGGCTCTCCTTTCAGTTGTAGCCCTCTTCCTGCCCTAGCCCCACCCATGCCCCATGCCGTGGGGTCAATCTTCCCCACCATCTAAAGAAAATACCTGGGCATTGAGACCAACTGATGGAGTCAGAGTGGGGTTTTGACTTCTTTATTCTGTCTCCGTACATTTCAAGAACAAAATCTCATACTGATTTCAGCAGGCAGTGGCTTCAGAGCACCAGACTGATTGTCATGCTTGGCGTTGGAAAAGCTTCCTGGAGAAAGTGAAGACACATAGAGGGCCCTGGGCGGGGCTTCTTGCTTTTATAGAATATTTCTTCATGTAGGAGCACCCCAGAGGAATGCCCATGGCTGATCTAGAAAGAGGGATGGAAAATGCTTCCCCAACAAGTACTAAGACATCACTATCATCTTTAAGATCACACCAAACAGCTAGAAACAAAAAAGGAGTCTATTTGCGATGAACTATTACTCACAGCTCAATAGTTTCTACCAGAGGCCCGTTCTCTCCTCTGTAAGGCCTTCCAAGATCTTTCACCAGACCCTGTCCAGGACAGGGCTCTGCAAATGCGCCATGGGCTCTGGCACCTACGAGGACAGGCCGGCCAGTTGTTCTGCCAGGTGGCATTTGGGGCTGCGTTTTACAAGACCAAAACCACACAAAAGTACCTCTTCCTCCAGTGAGTGTCCAGCTATCAGCTGAGTCCTCAACGGCTCGGAAAGTGAAATGGGCTCTCTTTGGGGGACAATTGTCCCGCCTTATTCCTTGCGTGTTCTGCTAGGGGAACTCAAGCTGAAGGGAAGGCTGTTTTCAACAACGCAGACACCCACATGGCCCTCCAAGACACTCAGCTTGGCGGGGCAGAAAGAAGCAGCCTCGGGAGCAGGTCCAGAGCCTTCTCCCCATGCCCTGTTCCCAGTGGCCCCAGAGAACCACCCCCTCAGGAGCCATAGTTCACTCAGGGCCAGCAGTGGCCCTGGGAGCAACCCACTCTTTCCTCATTAAATAAGGTGGACACAAAGAAAACCGATGAGCCTTTCTCCTCTAAAGCAGGATCCAAATATTTATGACCTGCTCCATTCAGCCTGGTAAAGACAACACCAAAGAGCCATCTTCGCTCCACTCTCAAAAGCCCCAGCCCTGTGCTGGAGACGTGTCCACAGAACCTGGTGGGAGAACCGGGTCTGGAGGCCGGGCCAGCCACGGGCTGCAGGGTCTTGGCGCAGCCACGGCGAGTTCCCGGCGCCAGCAGTTGGATTTCCATCCCCAAATCGTTCTCCCCAGCACAAAGAGGGGCAGCCTGGCGGCGTAACAAAAGCCAGTGTGGGTGGCAAGGTGACTGCACATTTCAGCTTGAATGCTCCAGTGTGGGGCTCACACCTGATCACCAGATGCTTCAAGCAGATGGCCAGGGAGGGGAGAGCCGGCTCCCGGTGCTTCCGAGGGGCTCCTGGAGAACCAATCCGGAGAGCCGGCCGGGAGCACCCGGCTGCCCGGCCCAGCCTCCACTCGGTGCAGGATGGGGCCTGGAGCCCCGGCTTCCGAGAGAGGTGTCCAGATACCCACCGCACCCCTGAGCGAGCGGGGAGTGAGTCTCGGCCAGCAGGCGTCCTTCTGTCCACAAGCTTGCAGGATTTCTTCTCTGGATGGTCTTCTGGAACAAGCCAGGCTGCGTCTGTTCTCAGATCCAGAAGGTCTCAGTAGATGTGATTCATTTGCAGATTAATTTTGCAGTGAGTGGCTGGTGAGCAATAAGAAGGAGCCGACCTGCAGCGCCCGGGCCGCCGACCTGCGGGACTGGCAGGGGGCACGTCCACCGACCTGCAGCCCTGGGGGGGGGCACTTCTGCACCTTGGCCCGGGCCAGCCCGACAGTGACCTGGAAGGCAGGAGCAGCCCTGGGACAGGGCGAGCAGGCAGAAGGAGCGGGCTTGCCAAGGAGAGCTTTCTGGAGGACAGGGTTTTCCAGGCTCCCTCAGCAGGAGCCGCTGGCAGGGCCGAGGGCCAGGCCCGACACGGAGGCTCAGGCCGCTCATGCTCCTGCCCGACCTCCTTTTCTCCCAGGAAACCCATGTTCTCACGTGCCCAGGCACATGGCCGTGACCGTGCAGACCTGCGCGCACACACACACACACACACACAGGACACCTCACTGAGAAGGCGGGTTTGGGCTGTTTTATTTACCAAGGTACCCCCGCCTTGAAAGTGCCTGGATATACAAAGTGCTCAGCAGACATGGCTAATGAATAAGAGAATGAATGAATGACTAACAGCTCTGCTAACCCCATCCCCCATCCGTTTTCTTCTACACGCAATACTCTAACTCATCCTGTGTTCACGCTTGTTTATCGGCTCCTGTCTGTCTCCCCTCACCTGAATGTGAGCTTCATTAGAGCCGGGCCCTTGCCAGTCCAGGTCCCTTCAGAGGGTCCCTGCCTAGCCCAGCGCTGGGCACCTGTAAGTGCTCAGTATTTGCTGAGTGAACGAAGGATGCCATCTTTCTGTCTCTTGCGCCCGCCCAGCCCAGCTCGGGCAGCAGCAGCCGCCCCAGGGCGATCAGGCCCACTGGGCCTCCCACGTTCTGCCTCCACAAACGGACTTGTAAGGACAATGACCCCCAGCCCGAGGGTGTTCCTAAGTCTGCGCTTGCTGGCGGGTAGGGCTGAGCTGGACCCACCTCCCGCCACAACGCCCTGCCCCGAGAAGCAGGGAGCAGAGCCTGCCCACCGCGGGCGTTCTCTCCAGCTCTGGACTGGGACCAGGCTGCTCAGACCTGTCAGGTCCTGGCTGGACGGGGCCGTCGTGCATGGTCTCCGGGAGCTCCTGTGCAGGGGGTCCCTCATTCCCCTCGGCCTTGGCACCCCCTGCCCGGGCCTGGGCGGGGAACTGAGTGAGCAAGGAAGGAGCACTGGTTGATGAATGGCACAGGAGTGCCCGGTGGGCAGAGAAAAACTCCCAGCCAATTCTGGGCCCCAAGCACAGCCAAAGCCTGTGAGGGCTGGGGAACAGGCCACAGCACCCCTTCACTGTGGCCAGTGGGCTCCCCATTCCCTGGCTCTGCAACCTTGGACAAGTCACTTGACTTCTCTGAGCTTCAGCCCCTCGTTGATAAAATGGAGATGATAAGAATGCCCGATTCATAGGACTGCCGTAGGGATCTGCAGGTGGGCCCTGCCACGTGCCTGGCACTGAGCTAGCACTGGGTGAGAACTGCTCGTACTTTCCTGGGCCTCCCTGTGCCAGGCCCAGCATGAGGGCCACACCCAGCAGCCGCAAAGGCCCCAGTCTCCTCTCCTCCTCCCACAGGTACGGGCATTCAGCAGGTGCTGATGGACTGGAGTCATGCAGTGTCCTGGTCCCCCCTCCTGGATGCAGGCGGGGGTGTCCGGGGTCTCCGTGAGGCCCAGGAGTGCAGGGGGCAGGTGCGCAGCACTGGGCCAGCGGGAGGGCCCTGAGGCCGCGGGGTGGTGGCAGGCTGCGGGGCCGTGCCTGGTGGCAGACCCTCGGCCCCAGCTCTCCCTCAAAGGCAGTGATGAGCCCCCTCCCTGGCCCTGGCCTGCAGCCACCTTGGATCATTTCCTCTGGCCTCCTTAGCGCTCCCCCAGGGTGCGGGGCGTTGATGACTGGTCACGGGGGTGGGGGGGAGGCCCCCTTGTGTAGAGAGGCTTCCACCAGGAGGGGCTGCGTCCCTGTCAGCCCGAGTGACATGACAGCACAGTCCCGCCCGCCCTGCGGGAGGCAAAGGCAGGCAGGGGACCCTGATTGGGGTGGAGGTGGATGGTGCTCAGAAAACCAGTAGCAGGGGCAGCGTGTGCACTCTTCCCACCGCACAGCTCCCCCACTGGGGCGCCGTGGTCACCTCACGTCAGTGCCGAGCCACTCAGGGTAACGCTGCCTCCCCAGTGCTCTCCCACCTGTCTCCAGCCACGTAGAGAGGCAGGACAGGATGGAGGAAGAGCAAAGTGAGAGAGAGAGGCCTAGTCTCTGTCTGCTCAGGTCTTTGGCAGCTCAGAGCTTCACACAGTCTGAGAGGCCACAGGGCTATAGACACCCTCTGTACAGCGCAGAGGGCTTGAGAGTCATTACCGAAGGGAGGAATGCAGCCCAGAGAGGTAAAGTCACCTGTCCAAGGCCACACAGCACAATGGAGGCAGGACTGGAACCCACTTCTCTTGTCTGCCAGCCTAAAGCCTTTGTGAATATGTCCCTCTGTCACCTGGGACATAACTTTCTACCCCTAGAAACACAGACTGGTCAGAGGAGCCTGGCGGGAGTTGGATGGGGGAGGGGCCGAGGGCTCCCAGGCCCATCCCCCAGAAGGGAGCCTGGGTGGGCTCAGGAAGGAGCCCCACCACAACAAAAGTGTTAGTTGAGCTTGCCCTGCTTTGGGCCCCTCACCTCCGAGTATTACCACTGATTATTTGGCTTTTCTTCCTACAATTCAAGAGTTGGATTCTTTAAATATCCACCGGCCCAATTTAACAAAAGAGAAAGGGGTGGGGTAGGACCTGCAGGTGAGGGCTTCCTGCCCCGGAGCAGAGCCGCCAGGGTGGCCCCAGGGCAGGTGCTGGTGTCAGTGCACGGCCGCCGGGAGCACCTGCCCTTCCGCGGAATCAGGAGGCCCCTGGGCTTCACCATCAGGCCGCACGTTTGGGGAGAGCCCCCTGGCGCCATGCGGGGCACGCGTCCCCCGAGCCCAGGGCCAGCTGATGGCCTCCCTCCCGCGTCTCCGTGGGGACAGAGAGGCCTGGGAAGCGGAGCCCGGCAGAACCCGCCTCAAAATGGCCGAAGCTCCCCCAGAACTTTGAAATCAGGATCGACTCCTCGACATGCCTCCTGCCAACACTCAGCCTATGCCAGCTTTCTCACAAACGAACAGCTTGTATCCCCATGAAAATCAATGGATGGAACAAATTGTATTAAATTATGTAAAATGATACTAAAGAGCACATTCTACCAGTGAAAAGAAAAAAAAATAACCCCCCAGAAAATCTTATTTTAATAAATCTGGCAAAATTATAGAAGACAATTAGGAGGAAAAAATGCTAAATTTTTATGACACTTAAAGACACATCTCCTGGCCGTAAGCAGAGACGCAGGATTTATCCCCACATAGGTCAGACAGGCGTAACTCTTTGTGTGTCTGACACCTGCGAGTTATTTAGCGCCCCCCATGCGCCAGCCAGCGACAGCTCCAGCCTGGCTCCCTGCAGTGGAGACTGACTGGACCGGGCAGCAGAAACAAGCACGCATTTTTTGGAACCAAATTTCCTTCCCTTTCACATGAATTTTTTTTTTCTTGGAAAATAACTGTAATTAGCATTGAACTTGCAATATAACCTCTTGCCTATATGCGGAAAAAATCATTTAAAAATATTTTAGCCACTTCCCTCCTTTCAATGTCCTAGTGCAGCTGCCATTTTAAAAAAAAACCAAGAACGCCCTAAGACAGAGTGTTTAATAGGTCAGGAGATCTCTCTCAGCCCCGGTTCCTCCAGCCCCCCTCAGCCCAGAAGGGCCACGTCACTCGCCCACACAGGGTCTGTTGCTTGCCTGCATTGCACAAAAACAACCAGAACTCAGAACAGGTCACGCCAGGGCATGCTTCTGTCTAGAAGGAGTGTAGACGGACTTGGGGGCTCCCTCAAAGAGGCACAGTGGGGAGGGGGCGATTGGAGTCTCGTTCCCCTCACCTCTCAGCTGTGTGACCTGGAACAGCGTTTTAAACCTGCCTGAGACTGTTTCCTCTTCTGCAAGGCGGGCACACGAGTGCCAGTCTTGCCCAATTCTTATGAGGATGAAGGTAAGTGAGAGACTATCAGACTTGGAGCACAATGCCTAGCACAAAGCAAGCATTTCATGAACGGCTGCTTCCACCATTTATAATAGCACTTCCTAGAATATGAGTATAATATATGGTATATATAATAATTCTGCTCATAATAGTAATCTTCTAATTGTTTATGATAATAATAGCCATCTCTCCCGGCTGTGACATATAAAGGGGCCAGCGCAGTTCACTGACTTTCCCCTCATCTGTTGGTCAGGTGAGTAATGACCCCCCCGCTGTGGGGCTAGGTCAGAGCGGGAGCTCAGCGGGTCATCCTCAGGCCCATGGCCATCCCTCACCATGTGACGGGCAGGGCTCACCTGTGCCCGGTCACCTGTGCTCACCTAGGGCCCAAGCTGAGCTCTGGCCTCATGCCAAGCCCTCGCCCGGGCTCAGTGGGCCTGCCTGCTTTCCTGGCACTGAGAGGACGGACCCAGATGGCTAGGCCCCAATTAGCCCTGCTTCTTAACAAACCCATCATTCAGTACTTCCTCAGCACTGAGACTCACAGACAGCATTTAAAAGTGAACATGTCTGAACTAATAATGCATCTTACAATAGATATTGGGCTTTTCTTGTTTGTTTTCTCCCAAAAGATGGCCCATTATATAGTGGATAGCATCTCAAAGTTAAGAATAATAAGAATGCATGAGAATAAGAATGGTACCACCTCGGAGCCGACACTCTATGTGCTAAACGCTTTCCCAGCACTGGAGGATCGCTGGGGCTTTGGGTCAGATTCCCGGGCAAGGTGGAGGGAGGACCCCGTGGCTCAGGGCAGGCCCTGGATTCCAGGAGCAGGTGCAGGGCTCACAGTGGGAACAGAGGTGGATGCTGGGAGCTCACGTGGACCAGCCACTGGGAAGGCTGGTGGGCCTGGCGGAGAAAACAGGTGGGAACTGGATGAGGCCAGCTCGGAGCGCCAAGCAGGGCTCCTGGTACATGGCCAGGCCTGGACGGCCCTCCCCACTGCTCTACTCCCCTCGGGCTCCCCGGAGCACCCCACGTTACAGCACACCCCGGTGTCTCCAGCTGAACCTAGCTGAGTCATTTTACAAAAGGGGGACAGAGCAGGTCACAGAGAACAGTCATGACCACAGGGCCAGTCGCACGTACAGCTGTGTTCCGAGAGCCACACACTCTCTCTAACCCACAGGACACGGGCTTCCAGGGTCAGCTTGCTCATTCATTCATTCACACAATGTGCGCTAAGGACCAGCCTGTGCCAGGCACTATTCCAAGTGCTGGAGGTCCTGCTGCAGACGGAACAGACAGCACCCCTGCCCTCACGGAGCGGCACGGACAAGAGTGTAACATGCAGCCCTGGCGGCAAACTGAGCAGAAAGGGCAGTAGGGAATTCAAGGATGGGGGAGTGGTTCAAACCTTAAATGGGGGCTCAGGGAAGGCCTCACTCAGAGCCCACAGGTAAGTAAAGATCTAAGGAAGTGAAGGGTCAAGGCACACAGTTGTGTGCAGTGAGAGTGTGGCAGAGCACACAGCCAGTGCAAAGGCCCTGAGACAGAGCCTGACTGGCTGAGCACAGCAACAAGGTCAGTGTGGCTGGGGCAGAGCCAGCAAGGCGGAGAGCCGTGAGGTAGCAGTACGAGGAGTCAGAGATGCAACGGTGGGCCAGACAGTGCAGTGTCCTGCTGGTCACAGCCTTGACTCTAATTGACACAGGGAGCCCCTGGGGATTTGAACATGGTAGTGACAAGATCTGGTGTAACACTGTAGGAGAGTCACTCCAGCCACAGTGTTGAGACTGGAAGGCAGGGAGCAGGCGGAGCCAGGGGGACCAGCCAGGAGGCTGTCGATGAGCCACAGGAGAGGCAATGCTGGTCTGACCCGCAGGAACACCGTGGGGGTGGGAAGGCAAGGGTAACTTTTTCTGGATATATTCCGAAGGTAGTGTCTACAAATTTGCTCATGGATGTGGGGTGGGAGAAAAAGAGAGGGTCAAGAACGACAGCAAGACTTCTGGAAGGAAGGAGTTGCTGTTAACAGAGACAGGAGGAGTGCAGGAAGGGCAGGTTCCAGGCTGGATGGGGCTGGAACCCTGCCCTGGGGCATGGAGGGAGGTGGGGAAGGCAGAGGCAGTGCGGCCTGAGGTCACAGGGGACAACGAGGGCCCAGCAAGCGGCAGATGAGCGGAAGTCACCTGAAGATTTGTTCTGAAAGGCAATGCAAGAACTCCCCCTGGTTTGCTGACCCCCAGCCCACTCCTGCAGCCTGCCCTTCCTTCCTCAGGCGCCACCTCAGACACCTGGCATCTCCCCACAGTCATACCAGGTGACACCTGACGGCCAGGCCTCCAGCCCACAGCAGCGCAGCGGGTAAGACAGCATAGACACAGATCCCCCCACAGTCTGAAAACACAGCGGCCCAACGCTCTGCTGTCCAGAAAGCCGCCCGCGGGAGGCTGTTCCCAAAGGCGCGGGCGCAAAGCTGTCTGTTCTGTGTCTGTGGCAGGGCCCCCATTCTAGCTTTCCGAACAACGACACAGTACGGCCTCTTCTGCCCCGGGGGAACAATGGAGCTCTGTGTATTAAGCGGCCCGAACGATCGGGAGGAAAATTGAACTTTCCTAAACACCGTTGGTTCATAGAATCAGAATTAAGCTTGAACTTTGCTGATGTCTCCGAGATTTTGCTCCCGCTAAATACCACTTAAATCTGCATTATTAGCCCCCTTCTTTGGGAAACTACAGCTGCTGCTGTACTTAGAGCTTTTATATACAGCAAATTGCCAAAAACACCCAAATAAATCCCAGGGAATCTATTCTTCCCGTCCACCTGAGGGTCAGTTGAAAGCCAGTGGCAGTGGCTGGGTCTCCGGAGCAGCGGCAGGGGAAATGGACGTCTCCAGCTGGGAAGGCTGTGGCGAGCCAGCCTTCGTGAGGAAAGGTTCCCCTTTAAATGCACAAGCCAGAAACTTATTTTCAGTCTCCTGGGGGAGGTTCGTGGATGTGAATTGAAGGGCGCTGCACACTGTCTGCGGGACTGTTTCAAACTGCTTCAGTTTGAAAAACAAATTCATCAAGGAGAGGAGCCGTAAGAGAGGAGGGTCTGATGCAGAGAGGGAGGCCTGGATCACGGTGGGGCCAGCCGGGCTGCGGGGGTCCCTGCAGGCCCGCACCCCTGGGCACCCCGGCTTCGCGGCTGTCCTCGTGTCTGTCGGAACTGACACGCTGTCAGGTTTAAATCAGAAACAGAGGTGCATGATGGCGCTGAACTGTGGCCGGCAGAGCAGAGATAGTGTGTTAGGTCTGGCGCTTAGAGGCCACCCTGGACAGCTTGCAGAGCCCTGGAGCGCCCTGGGGCTCCTCTTTCACGGGCTGCGCCATCTGAGGGGCCGCGCAGGGACAGGAGGCTGCAGGCGGCCTCTGAGCGCCCCTGCACCCCCCGCGCCAGCCCACAGTGGCCCCGCAGCCCCCTTCTGAAGCTCTGGGACCCAAGGCCCGGCACCGTGTGACTGGAGGGCTGTTCCCCCATAAAGGCCTTCGAATCATCCAGAAGGACCTATCAAGAAAGTAAGCTAATTAAATCTAGCTGTTTAATTCTTGGTGAAAATTTTGCTTTTCAGTCCAGTATCTCAACCGTCCTAAACTCCTCCTCCTCCTCCCACAAATCTATTAGAGGCTGTTCTTCAAACCTGGACTAAAAATACTTCCCAAAGACAAACGTGCCATTCTAAATGTCACGCGGAAGACTATAGGAGCAGCTCTTCCTATTTATCACAAATATTGTCTGAGGCTCCGTGTCTAAAGAATGCTCTTGATTAGAAAGGCCCTTCCTTTTGTTCAGTGCTTCTAAAAATATAAAGACTAACATAAAAAAATAAATAAAATCCTAGGACAGGTGACACAAATCTTTCCCATCAGACTTTTTAATTTTTGTGTGTGTGCCAGAATTGGGGTAGCACATTACGATGAGGATTCAAAAAGAATAATTAAAGTTCTACACGGACACACATCTGCCTCAGGGAGGACTTTCATGTTGTTTTGCATTTCGTGTGTCATTCAAGAGGTTTGCAACTGGGAAATGATGTTGAACTAAAATAAGACAAGAACACATTGACTGAAATTATACCCTGTCCAATGAGCTGACACCCCTTTAGACAGCTCACCACGACGGCTCTGGAGCCACCACTGCTCCACCTGTGGGTGACATTTAGACTCTGAGCAGTGATGCAGGGAGGAAGCAGTCTCAGAGTGGGGTGTGTGCACACAAACACCAGGATGGCAGAAGGAGCAGCAGAGGGTCACCTGGCACCTGCAAGACTTCTGTCCACTGGCTGCACGGGTGTTACAACCCAGCAGCCCCACTGGCCAAGCTGGGACCCAGTGTGCTTTGTTCAGTTTTGATCCATATAGTGTTGGGTGTTTTTGGTTAATATAAAGATCCAGATGTCTGGCTTCATTCTAAAAACTGGCAGCTGTGGCCACGCTGGCCCAGCTCTCCCTTAGGGGGATGCTGCAGGGACCAAGCAGAGGCTGCTCCTGTGGGCAGGGCATTGCTCTCCAGTTTTCCCCAGTCCCTACCACTCCCTGTTGTCTCTCGTCATTGAGACTGAGTATCAGCCAACATCTATCCTTGCACTTGGAGTGTTCTTTTTATTATAATAAAGATACATTTCTGTGTATCTATATTGTTACTAAAAAAAAAAAAGACAGAAATAAGAACAGACAGATGTGATGCAGCATGCTTTAAGTAAGATGCAACAAAGAACTCTTGTTGGTGAAAGCGAAGGCTATTCCAATAGGTATATGTGCAAATATCAAGCACCTCTGGGCATTATTCATTCTACAGACATTTACTGAGCACTACTATGTGCCAGGCCCCGCTCCAGGTACCCAGCCACATGTCACCTAGCAACGCAAACAAGAATTTCTGCCCCCGTGGAGCTTGCCTTCTTGCAGGGAAGGGCAGGCAATTAGAAAATACACAGACGTGGGAAATAAAGGACTCATACATACACTAGAAAGTGAGCAATGCTATGGGGGAAATGGAGCAGAAGACGACTGGGAGTGTGTGGAGGGGCAGCAACTCTGAATACAAGTTTGAGTTTGTGAGTTCAGGGCTTAGCTGTTTCTGCCTTTGTGACCCCCACATCATCTCCTCCTGCAGGGAGCCTTCCCTGACCACCTTGTCCCATGCGGACTCTCCCTTCTCTGGAAGACGGCAGCACTGCCTAAAGGCCATGTGTGCTTTGCGTCTGACGAAGAGCACACATCGAGCTGCTGGGGACCTGGGTCCTCCGTTCGGCACCGTGGGGGAAGCTGGGTCCCTGCCCTCAAGTTGCTGACTCTAATCTGGGCGTGAGGCAAGTGCACCCATTACTCGCACAGGAAGCAGGAAATGCTGAGCATCATGAAAGAGGCAGAGAAAAGTGGCATCTGCAGGGCAGAGAGGAAGGGCAGCCAGAGAGTGAGGGTGGCAGTGGTATTTGTGCCTATGGTCTTCTACTTCTTCACTGCTCCTCTCTGAACCTGTCCCTGACTCCCACCCCTGCAAGATACAGTCAAGGCTCCTCATTCTGCATTCAAGGCCTCAGCCTCTTTCCAACCCCATTTCCCCAGTTCCATTCCCTCCAGTCATTTCCTTCAGCAAATGCCTTTGCTAATGCTGACACCAGGAAAAAGGCATCAGAAACATAGCTACCAAAAGAAAAAAAGGAATAGTGAATACATATCAAGAGAGAACTTTCCCCAGGAAAGGAGAGGAACGTGTCGTGCAATAATGCTCAACTTGCATGGACAATAAAGGAAATAGAGGGTCTTTGAAACAGACCAGAGGAAAGAGACACAAAGAATCAAAATGTAAATGATCAAACAGGAGAAGGACTCAGAAAGGAATGGAAGAAAAAAATAAAGCCACTTTCCACAGTAAAAAAACAAAATAAAGCTACTTTTTAGAAATAAATGTCCTGTTAGAAGCAGAATAAATTGAACAGACACTGCTGAGAACACAGAGATACGGAAGAACGACTTGAGAAAATCAAGCAAAATAAAGTTTAAAAATTCAAGAACTAAAATTAATGAAAGAAAAAAATGATAGGCAAGACAAAGGACATTCTCCATACATATGACCAGTGTATGTGAAGAAAAGAATATTTTTAAAGTAACCCCTCAAAATCAAAGATATAGTAAAAGAAAACTGTCATCACATAAAGGATGCGATCTGTAGATTGAAACAGCACACTAAGGCTTAGGAAACTCTGATGCACTGGAAAAAGAACCCTATGGATTACACATTAAAGCACCAACAAATGAACAAGCAAACAAATAAAATAACAAATCAACAAAAGATTATAGAATATTCTTAATATGTATAAAGATAACTACTAGAATGTTTAAAACATCACTTTTCCATACTTTTGGTGGAAAAATACACACAAGCTCACACACAACAAAACAAAGAAAGCCCAGGTAATATAGCAAAATAAGAAACAACATAAAGACCAGAAAACTTAACGCAAAATCACAATGCTAGAACCAAATATATTTTCTACATCAATAAGTATGCGTGGGTTAATCTTCCCCGTTAAAAGAAAACATACTTACACTGAATGATAAAAGGAAAACGAAATGGTACATTGTATATGTGACTGATACACACCAAAGGGATTCAGAAAGATTAAAATGATGATGATTGCAAAGTCATAAGATGAAGGTATAAGATAAAAGAAAGTAGGGATTTGATAATTTTATCAGGTAAGTTTAAATTCAAGGCAAAAGTATTTAATCAGACCAAGAAAGACTCTGCAGAATGACCAATTAAACAAGACACAATGAGGGGCCAGGCTGGTGGCATGGTGGTTAAGTTCACATGCTCCACTTTGCCAGCCCAGGATTTGCAGGTTCAGATCCCGGGCACAGACCTACACAGTGCTCATCAAGCCATGCTGTGGTGGTGTCCCACATACAAAATAAAGGAGGATTGGCACAGATGTTAGCTCAGGGCCAATCTTCCTCATAAAAAAAAAAACACCTTAAGACATCGTGCACCAAAAAATTCACAAAGCAAAAAATGAAACAAAAGAACCAAAAAGTATTTTTTTTACAAAAGCAAAAATCAACAACACAAAATAGTAATAGAATATTTTGACTCATGCTCAGTTCATCACAAATCAAGTGGACAAAAATTAGGATGAGAACAATATAAGTAGCACAATTGATAAGGTAAATTTGGTAGAGCTCCATCAAACTCCATTCTCTTAAAGTAGAAAATGCACAGTCCTTTCAAATGCCTGCAGAACATGAACACAACAATGACCACAGGGAATCTCGTACAAAACCAGAACCTGAGGGACACAGAGCACAGACCCTGAGCACTGTGCCTGCGGACCTAGATATCAACACTTAAAACAGAAAACAAAGCTAACCAAAAAAAAAATCAAACATTGAAAACCTTTTAAGGTGAAAATTACTTGGGATAAAGTAAAAATTACAAGTAAAATTGCAGAATCTCGAGTTAAAAAAAATCATTGCATGTCAAGGGAGTTAAAGATATAATGAGGGAAAAATCATAACCTTTAAAACCTAAGTTCTCCAACAAGAAAGTAAGAAAATAAATGAACTAAAGAAAAAGAAGAGCCAAATACATCCGACTAAAGCAAGGAAAATCATTAAAGTGACAGCAGAAATTAATGACAAACATCTAACGCATACACATCTTTGCAGAGGGGGAAACATGAGGAAATACGTGAACCTCTGGCTGTCTCGGTGGTTCTCAGCCAGGGCTGATTTGTCCCCCCAGGTGACACTGGCAATGTCTGGGAGCATTTTTTGTTGTCACAACTGGGTTGCTAGGGCACCTCGGGGGTGCAGGCAGGGTGCGGCTCAGCCTCCTGCAGTGCCTGGGGCAGCCCAGCGGAAAGGATGCCCCACCTCAGCCGTCTGATGCTGAGGCTGGGAAACTGCAGGCTCGCTTATAAAGACAGAAGAAGGAAAGCACAGATTCACAAAATTAGAAACAACAATACAGATATAACCACAGATACAAGAAATGTGAAAATATGTATAAATACATTATTTCATTTTGTGCAAATAATTTTAAGTAAACAAAATGGACACATTTTTATGAAAGTAGAAATGACTGAAGTTGACCACAGACGAGAAAGAACTTGAACAGGCGAATTACCACGGGGAAAAAAAACCCACATTGAGAGAGTTGTCAGAGAGCTATCTCAAATGTACAATTTGAGGCTGGCCCCGTGGCCGAGTGGTTAAGTTCACGCGCTCCGCTGCAGGCAGCCCAGTGTTTCGTTGGTTCGAATCCTGGGCGTGGACATGGCACTGCTCATCAAACCACGCTGAGGCAGCGTCCCACATGCCACAACTAGAAGGACCCACAACGAAGAATATACAACTATGTATGGGGGGCTTTGGGGAGAAAAAGGAAAAAATAAAGTCTTTAAAAAAAACGCACAAGACCCAGATGTTTTCACAGGTTAATTCTATCAATCCTTCAAAAGACCCATGAACCAATGCTATTCAACTGCTCAAGAGCTTAAAGAGAAGAAGGAATATCCAGATTCTTTTCTGAAGGTGGTATAACATTGACGTTAAAAAAAAAAAACCATAACTGAATCATCCTTTTGAACAGCAATGTACCAAGTCCTAAGTAACGTTTTAAAAAGTAGAATTCAGCAGAAGTACCTTCAAAAGAATAACAAGGCCTGATCAAACAGAGCTGCTTCCCTAAACAGAAAGATGGTTTACTTTAAGGAAATCTATTAATATGATTCACTATTTTAATATTTTAATATTATATCTAACCGAGAAAATGTTTGATCATCTCCACAAATCCATAAGAGAATTTAAAAATTCAAACACAAATCCAGGATTAAAATAAATAATCAACCAAATAGTCATAGAAGAGTGTTTCTGGAACACTCATAAACAGGACGCGTCCTGCCAGCCTGCTCCAACCACGTGCGCGGCAGCCAGGAACCCACGACCCCGAGCCAGAATGCTTTCCTCAAACATATTAGTCATTGCAATGGGAAAGGAGAGAGAAATGTGAGGTTCTAGATTTGTCAAAAAGAGGGAAGATTATTATTATTTGCAGGTAATATGATTCCATACCAGAATACTTATGAGAATCTGCTGAAAAAAATATTAGAAACAATAGGATAATTGAGTAAGGTGGCCAGTTGTAAAATGAATATACAAAAATCAGTAGTTTCCAGTCTCCCAAACAATAACCAATTAGAAAGACATAACTGAAGAAAAGATTTGATTTACAATGCAGTACACTGTGAGAAAGAGAGAGAGAGGAGAGGAGGAGAGAGAATCCCCAGAAATAAACCTAAATAAGAATTTTAGGGCTTATCTAAACAAAAAAAAATAAACAAACGATTGTTTAAAATGACCAAGCAACACAAACAGAAAGGTCCGTTTTGCCCTTGGACATAAGACTCTAAGTCATGACAATGTGAATTCTCCCTGTACATTTATAAATTTATTGTATTTCCTCACCCCTCCAAAAAATTCTGCTGAGTATTTTGTGGAAAGAGTAATTTTTAAGCTAAGACTAAAGATTGTATAAAAATAAATATGAAACTAGCAAATTCTGAAAAGAAAGAACAAGTCTTATTAGCTACTATGTTGAATTTCGCAGTCATTGACACTGTTTGGAACAGGCGCAGAAACAGCAGACAAGACAACTGAGTCAGACAAGGAGTACGGAAATGGATGTAAGCGTGTTTGAGAACTTCGTAAATTACAAAAGTGTCTTTTTTAATCAGTGAGAGAAAGAAGAATTATTTAATACATAGTATTTAGTCAACTGGCTAGCCACTGGGTTGAGGGGAGGATAAAAAGTAAAACTGGAACCCTAATTCACTACTTGCATCAAAATAAAATCAAGATGATTAAGGATTTAAAGACCAAAAAAAATAAACAATCATAGAAGACAAGATGAAAGTTAATATAAAATCTAAGAGTAAGTCAGTCACAAAAGCCATAATATGACAGATAAATCTAAGTAGAAAAAAATATAAAACCTCACTATGATAAAAAAAAATAAACAAAATCAAAAAGCATATGACAAACTGGGAAAAATATTTATGACACAAATGACAGAAAAGGGCTAATTTCCTTAATATATAATAAGCTCTTGCAAATCCGTCAGAAAGATATCAATCATTCAATAGAAAAAAATTGGGCAAATGATATGAAAAGGCAATTCACAGAGAAAGAAATAGAAATGACTTACACACATATGGAAAGACATTTAATGTCACTCATAATTAAAGACATGCAATTAAAAATAACAGGAAACCTATCAGATGGGCAAAGGTTTCCGTCTTTGATTGAGCTGTTCTACTTGTTGGAATTTGTCTTGTGGGAATCTCTCTGTCTGTCCCTCTGTCTCTCTGACCAAAGGTAGCCAGTTGTAAAAGAAGAAATTACACATCTATATAATTCCCATACACATGACGTATATGTTAGATAAACAGATGTCTATATTAGACAGATATTGGATTATATATTAGGTATATGAATACATGTGCATATCTAGGTATATACACACATATGTGTATAATTATTCATCAGCAAGGAACTGTTTAAGTAAATTATAGTGGACCTCTACAAAGGAACTAGGAACTCCCCGCAATTATTAACAAAAATATGGAAGAAGTAAAAAGATATGCATGATATATTGATAAGAAACTAAGCAAGGTAGACAACAGCATCTAAAGTATGTTTCAGTTTGTTTAAAATGTAATATGCACACACATGTATACTTGCATAGAACATTTATTGAAATATACACATTCACTATAGTGGGTTGGGCTAAGCGTTTGGGTAAAGGGAAGACCCACTCTTCCTTATACAGGCACCCTTTTGTACAGGTTGAGTTTTTGCTATGTGCATGTGTTAAAACAAACAAAAAACCCTTCCTGAGTGCTTAAAAAATGATGGAGATACGTCAAAAGGACACGGCCAATTTGAGGATGCTCCCAATGGCCAAAGCTCTGACAATTTGAGCAAGAAAATAATGACAGTAATGGATTTATAACCCACAGAATAAAATAAATATCCTTGAGTCCGTACTGATAAAAAAAAATAGTTGATTAACTAGTGGGAGAGAAGGAACAGCTTTTCCTTACACAAGAATTCCAATTTAAGAAACGTAGAAGGACAGGGCCGGCCCCGTGGCCAAGTGGTTAAGTTTGCGCACTCCACTTCAGCGGCCTGGGGTTCACTGGTGTGGATCCTAGGGGTGGACCTACACACCACTCATGAAGCCATGCTGTGGAGGCGTCCCACACAGAAGAACCAGAATGACTTACAAGTGGGATATACAACTACGTACTGGGGCTTTGGGGAGAAAAAAGAAGAGGAAGATTGAAAACAGACGTTAGCTCAAGGCCACTCTTCCTCACCAAAAGTCATGCTTAAAAAAAAGAGAGAGAAGAAATGTAGAAGGAATGAGGCAAATCAAAAATCACAATTAGAACATCCTAGCAATAATTATTATAAGCAAGACCCACTAACGGATGTAAAACCAAGGGCAAAATTATGGAAATAAAAAGGATATTTGTGTTGTCTCAAAGTGTCTTCCCACGAGATATTTTTTTCGTTACAAAGGAAAAAACAGTAACTTTACAAGTGAGAAAACTGGAAGACACTGTCTTCGCCAAGTGATCAGAAGTTACCCTCACTGTAAGGAGACACACGGGCCCCCTGTGACTCCTGATCTGATGCACTGAGGGGACACAACATCGCTCCCACGGCATTCTCGTCTAAAATGCATAACCTCAATCGAATCATGAGAAAATGGCAGACAAACCCAAATTGAGGGACATTCTAGAAAACAGCTGGCCAGTCCTCTTCAAAGAGCTGAGGTCATGAAAGGCAAGGACAGACAAAGGCACTGTCCCGTACTGGAAGGGGCTACGGACCCATGACAACTAGATGCAATGGGTAATCCTAGACTGAACCCTGGCCTAGAGAAAGGACTTGAGTGGGACATTGGGGAAATTTGAATAAGGTCTGTAGATTAGTTAATAAAATTGTATCAAGGTTAATTTCCTGGTTTTGATCATCAGACTAAGGAAATGTAAGATGTTAGCTTTTAAGGAAACTGGGTGAAGGATATGAGAGAACTCTTTGTACTATTTTTGCAACTCTTTTCGTAAATCTGATATTTAAAAGTTTAGGAAGTAATTTAAAAAAATTATTCCTGGAAGTCCCACTGGGATAAGCAATGAAAAATACAAGATCGTTGACAAGTCATTAAATCACAATGGAAAATTCCACTGATGTGGCCTCTTTTCCCTGGGATTTCACTGTTAGTCTCACTATAAGATGAGAAGCCCTGATCACCTCTCACCAGCATACCATCCCTAGAGATCTCAGTGAGATGCCAGGAGGTACCCCTTTCCTCTGGTTTACAAAGAGACAGTTGTCCCTCCAAAATTAGGCAAGTCCCTTGGGAATAGAGTTGGGTCTGTGAGCCCTAGCCTTAAATCTAAATACTTACAGCCAAGAGTCTCAATATTCTGTTGGGTTTGGAGAACAGGGAAGAGTCCAAAACCATCTCCTCCCCGCCTGAGTGGTCTTGGGAAGCGACTCACCCATTCACAGCTTCCCGTTTCTCAAAATGCAAAATCTGGAGAATAAAAGTCACTCCTTTTATTGATGCTCTTGAAAGCACTGAATCCATAAGATGGGCTGTTCATTTCATGATCTTAAATCCCTTTAGGAGGAGACAGCAATCAATGGGGACATGAGACCCATCCCCAATTCAGTGTGCAAACCCGGGAAGCTGAAACAAGCTTTCTGAAATGCCCGGGACCAAACAGCAAAAGGAGGTTGGTGGATTGGAGCCCTGACTCCTAGCTCCCAGGGCTGCCACCGGTTCACGCTTAAGAGATGAAAATTATTTTGAAAACCAAGGCCAAAGGCCACAGGCATATATTTGCAGTAGATTATTGACATGAGTGTGCCATGGACCTAGCCAATCAGAAAGTAATTTTATAAACACTGTTATTAAACAGAAGGGCAATTACTTTAAGTACTGGAAAAATGTCAGGGTCATACACGAATTTTGTGGGTATCACATTTTATTTGACACTCAGTGGATCAATGACTCCAAGGAAATTTATTCAGAAATAATATGCACCATGTCACCAACCTTCAAGCTAAACCTCCCCTATACAGATTGCCCAAATTTAGAGAAAGGAGTAATTTCTGATTTATTCGGTTTACTAAGTATCCAGAAATACAGTCAAAGCTCTTTATACATGAAAGTATGGAAGTAATTAAGGATTATGTGGTGAGTGTACAAACGTGGTTTATATGACTGCATTTTAGAAAGGGTCCTTTTTCTTCCTGCCGTTGTCAGTCGAACAGAGCAGAAGGTTCTAAAGTGCTATAATAAGAAGCGTTAAGAGGGGCCCGAGGGCAGCTTTTCTGTGACGCCTGTTTGTAAACTGAGTGGCCTTGAGGTCCTCCACTTCAATGGCCCCACACTTTAGATTTCTGCCGTAGTCGTGCGCGTTGCTGTTCCATTAACGGCAGTCACATGAGTGCACGGGGAGGGGGAGCCGAGGAGACTCCGGGAGCCAAAGCAGCTTCCCCGACCTGGGAGGACCAGTGTCCCCCACTGTCAAGTGGCCAGGGGGCTCAGTCCACACCAACAGAGTGTGGAATGGCTCCGTTGACGTCAGGGGTCCCCTGGCCAACCCATCTCCTAACCCTGTCCTAATAACGACCGTTCTATTTGATACGAGTGGTCTGTGCACTAAAAGGCAGGGGAGTGGAGGATGGGATGCATATAGTAGGTCCTCAATAAAAACAGAGTGAACGAATGAATTACTGCCAAACTCTTCAAGGCTGGCAAATACAGTGAGAGAAAATGATGGCGATTTTTCAGGAAAGGATGCTGCATTTGGTAGAGCCTGAATTTTGAGAAATTTCAGAAGAATACATTAACTTGATATTCTATCTCAGGGCTGGAAGCGGCTCCCTCTGGGTTTGGCCTTGCGTATGTGAGCCCTTGCCAGCCCCTCCGCCCACTGCAACGATGACAGTGGGCACTCCCCTGGTTCAGGAGAGGCGTGCAGCCCTCACAGAGGCAAACAGAACAGGTGGCCGCTGGAGAAGGTGTGTCCCGAGGGAGGCAGGCCTAGAAACCCAGTGCGTCGTAAAGCTTGAGACAACACGAAGCTCCATTTCTTCCTGTCTCCACAGCTAAGCTTCCACTCTGCCCCGATGTGCGTGGAAGCCACACTGAAATACTTTGTGCCCCGGGGCAGTCAAGCAGGAGTCTCAAAACAGCAAGTGGTGACAGAGCAGCCAGCTATAGACCCAGCTTCCCGGCCCCGGAGCAAGAGGGCCTCATGAGCACTGGCTGCCCCAACAGGCCACTGACGGGGGCCCCGTGAGCCCCATGGGGTGGGGGGACCAGCCTTGCCAGCCTCTCGGAACTGCCCCGCCAGATGGGAATGTGGTCGCCTGGCCCCAACACTGCCGAAAAGGCATTTATCAGTTAGGTTCCTTTTTTTAGATCTACATAAATTAGAAACATTTGTTTTTTCTTTTTAGTTAAAAAAGAAGAAAAATGTGTTGTCATGTCCACTCTACTTGTTTGTCTCCTCGCTGGAAAGAAGCCTCTGAGGGGCTGCGAATGTGCTTCTGTGGTCCGTCTTCGTACCCACAGGCCTAGCACGTAGGCAGTGTTCGACAAATATCCGTGGCACGGACAGATGAATGAATGAATGGAAGAATGAATGAATGAGTGAATGCCTTGAGGCATTTGAGTTGCCTGGCAGTATGGCAAACCAAGTTCTGCAGTCATCAGTGCTGATGGCTAACCTAAATAGATAAGCCTCGTCCCAGGCCCCTACCATGAACCTCGAGAAGGAAGCTAAGAAAACACTTTCATTCACGTGTCTCACTGGGCCCTCACCGCAGCTCTGTGGGAGAGGCCTGGCGAGAATCCTTGTGCCACTTGACAGCTGCAAAAGCTGAGATTCAAGGACGGGAAGGCCCATTCACACAGCTCGTAACAAGCAGAGTCAGGAGGAGAACTCAGGTATACGAAAGTACGCTTGAAGGACCTTAGATACAAACTGATAGAAAGCAGCGGGACGCGCACTGGAAGAGCACAAGAGTGTCGGGTCTTGGTGAACCATGTGCTTGGTCAAGTTTCCATTTTTGCATTGACTGCTAGAAGGCTCGGATCCCAATTTGTAGCTGACCTCTTGGAGGGCAAAAAATCTTGCTTTAATTTTGTAAACTGCCTTAACTCTTCCTCAGAGCTGGGATGGGGCAGGGTTGAACAGCGTGAGTGGGGAGCAGCGGAATAGAGAAGTAAACATGCAATTACAGTGTTAGGGTCCAGAAGAGACCTCTTTCCTAGTTGCTCTCTCCATGGAACTCAGCAGGCGGCTACTCTGCTGAGCAAACCAAGAGGCGGCCACACATGATGGCCCTCTCCACTCCTGTGGCTGACCCTGGCTTCGAGATGAGAATCGACACGTCTCCCAAGCAGCTGCACGACAGTGTTAGTCTCTGTTCACAGCTCCAAGGCGGCATTCTGACTCTGAAGCCACACCTTAGGCATGAAGGGAGCTGGCCACGATGTCACCGGGAGTGGAGGTCCCACTTTTTCTGAGAGAGGATTGCAGGAGTTTTCCACAACAGAAGCTCGTCTGAGCAACCCGTCCTGGCCCCCTCCACGCCGCAAAGAGAACCGTGGTGATCAAGACTCCTGGTGCCCAAGCTGCCTGCACCCATTCCTTAGAGCCAGAACCCACACGCAGACTGAGTATGGCTGCATCAGAGCCCCCTGGACCACCACCCATCATGGATCATTCTACATCACAGATCAGAGTGTCTGGTCTACAGCAGAGTAAAGAGTTGGTGCCTTGTAAATGCTTGAGCAAGACTAGCCCCTGCCGACCCTCCTGAAAGTCCACAGTTGACCTTGTCCGGCAAACTCATGCACTTCAGATCACCCGACACAACCCTTCTGGGTCTCTCGCGCCTCCAGATGCCCAAGCCAACCGTTCGCCTCCTTGTTACTCCAGGAAACGTTTACCTGCACAAATGGCCCAGGGGAACGCTTCCCAGAAGCACCCCCCCCCCGCCACCGGTACACAGTTGTATATCTTAGTTGCAGATCCTTCTAGTTGTGGGATGTGGGACGCCGCCTCAACGTGGTCTGATGAGCGGTGCCATGTCCATGCCCAGGATCCGAACCCTGGGCCGCAGCAGCAGAGCACACGAACTTAACCACTCGGCCACGGAGCCGGCCCCAAACATGTATGTTTCTACCACATTATATGCACATTCATAGGGAATTTTTTTCTGAGAGCATATGTTACCTTTATTTTTAAAGTATAATTATTTAAGTAAAGAGGGGAGGTGAAAGTTGTTGATGAACAAAGGAGAGCTTAATTAAAACTCACAATGAATAATGATAAAAATATCTTCATGGCAAAATATCAATACAAAAGCCTCATTTTTGCATTTTCTAAAACAAAGCAAATCACACATAAATTTAAGAAGTCATTTGCGAGCAGGTTACAGCTACACTCAGTCACAGGGAACCTGTGGAAAAGGATCCAACGGTGCTTCGCAACACGTGCAATTCAAGAACATTTTGTAAACAAGTTTGACAAAAATCACTACCTTGTGAAGCATCCAGGAGGCAAGGGGATCATTCGATCCAAGTTGCTCAGTTTGCAGATGAAGAAGAAATCTTGGTCCAGGAGTTTATGCTGGGTGCAGAGACAGCGGGGCAACGGCTCGGCCTGGGGCCTGGGTGCCCTGTCCTGGCCAGCATGCCCTGCGTCACCCTGGGGACGCTGAGCTAGCCTTCACATCCACTCTGACATCCTCACTTTCCTTTCCCTCTTCTCTTCCAGCCAGTGGCCCCACTGTGGCCACCTCCCCCTGCTTGTTTCTGGGCCCTCCACCGAAAGCCGATCCCAGCATGTGACAAGCATCAGCCAGTCCCCAGCACTGTGGCCAGCACTTTAGAGGGATCCTCTTCCTCCCAAGTCGCTTCTCCATGGAGGTAATCACGCACCCTTCTTTCTACAGAGGAGAAAACTGAGGCGTGTACGGGCTGCCCTTCTCGAGATCACAGAGCTGGTGAGGGTCCCCGCTGGACTGGAGTCCACACTGCAGGCCTGCAGAGCCCAAGCCCCTACCGCCGTCCCCTGTGGGCATGGACACCAATTCCATTCACACTCAGGACCATTCCTCCCTGTATCTGCACAAAGCCATTCCCTCATGGATCTGCAGCCGTGTGAAAAAGGAGACAACCACCCTTGCCTTCAAGTAGAATCTTGACCAAAATTCTGCCAGGTGAGCTGTCCCCCCAACCCAGCCTAGGCACTGGGAGAGGCAAGCCTATGCGGCCCCTCAGCCGTGGGGTCAACAGTGCTGACATCAGGGGGCTCAGCGCACTGCATGCCCTCAGGGCAAACCCGCCGCTGCAGCTGGGCAGCCCCTGACAACCCAGGGCTCACTCTGTGCAACTGTGAAGACCAGAGGCCACGGAACGTTTGCCCGTGACAGCAGGAGGCGTTCGGTGCTTGAAAAGGAGGGGTGCCTAAGAGAGGTGTGTGTCCTCGTGGGCACCTTCTCCTAGGAATACCTGCTCTTTCAACCTACCAGCAAGCTGGACATGATCTCAGCTAGAGATCCCAGAGAAGACCAGCTCCCTGGACCCCAGGCTCCTCTCTCCCAACTCCTAGCTTTTCCAAAGGGCAACCTCTTTTTCCTCCTAAGTAGCAATTTGACTCCATCAAAATATGAAGCAAATGGGGTCTGGCTGAAGCCATTCTGAACTTGTCCCCTTATAGGGTAAAAAAAAAGAGAGAAAAAGACAGAGTGGGGGAGGGGGTACCAGCCATAGAAGTAAGACAGGAATCTGTCTGGTGATGGAAGCAGTTTGCCCTGCCTGTCTGCTAGGCACTCTGCTGTTAAAGAGCATCCTCCAGCATCTGCTGTTACCTCCCTGCAGCATCAGCAGCTGGAGAGTGTAACTGCTATGCAGTGGAGAGTGAATTTCCTCATCTGTAAAATGGGGATAATCAGAGTTCTTAACCAAGAGAACAATGGTGAGGATTTAACCAAAAAATAAATATAAAATGCTCCAGCAGCATGAGCTGCTTTGAAATGCATGGACTCCTGCCCGGGAAGCCTGCTGTCTCTGGAGGAACGTCACACAGCCTCGCTGGTGTTCCTTGTCCAGAAGCCCCACTGTGCAAAGCCATTCCTGCATGGAGGACTAGAAGCCAGGACACCCAGGCTCTGCTCCAAGCTTGCTGAGCAACCTCAGGCCAGTCACTCACCCTCTCTGAACCTCAGTGTCTTCATGTGAGGAATAAGAGTGTCAGTTTAATTACCTTAGTGATTTACTACTCGACGTTGCCTTGATGCCCGCCCCAGGCCTCAAATTGTTGACAGATTCCGTTTACCAAGAAAAAGTCCATCTATTATGTAATAACCAGTTCGTTTTCCCGTGCTAACTCTTCAAAGGCATATGTGGTGACCGATTAGTGCCCTTGACGGGAAAGAAGAAACCAATGAAGCTGATATAATTTTCAACAAAAACACTTGACATTTCCGCAAAGTTCAGCATCCTTCTTTTTAAACTACATTATTATTATTTTATATTTTCCAAAATGAAAAGATATTCTTCTTATTATAAATGTAATATACACTCATTCAAAAAATATAAAATAATACTCAAGTATATAATATAGACTTATACTATAGACTTCAAAATGTTTCCATACATATATAAAAATTTTAAATGTACATATTTTTACAAAAATGAACTTTAGTATATATATTGTCTGCAACTTAAAAAAACCTTAACGTTATTGGCAGCCTTCCATATTTATCCCTAGAAATGTATCTTATGGGTTTAGTACCCTACCAATTATTCAATAAATCCCTATCCATGGGTTGTTTCCATCCTTTCACTCTTGCATAAACAGTGTGTTGAACATCTTGTGGCTTACTCTGGGCACATATTTAATTATTTACTTAGCATTCATTTCTAGCAGTGGAACTGATGCTTCAAATCACATGTATACTGTTTTATGAAATCACCATTTGCAAATAGCATACTAAATTCTGTTCCCATTATCAGTACACAAGATAGGTTGGATCTCCTTGTTTTTCTTTTTAAAATTAACTTTAAAATTATATATTTAATATGTAAAAAATAATATCCAAAATGATCAATAATGATAATAGCAATAAAATGACTATCTGGATACTCTCCACCTGGTTTAAAAAACAGACTACAGGATTTTTACAGGTAAACACATGGCTTTTATTGGTTCATTTAGAATGACTTGGAAAGTTGTGGGCCATCTGTGCTGTCTCCACAGGGCCTGTGGAGTTGGAGAAGACAGGTGGGCACCAGAAGGTTTGACAATCCCTGTAGTCACAAAATGCTGCTGTTCGTCCATCCATTCGTCTGTCTGTCTGTCCTTTCATTCATTCATTGTTCTCACCACGCCTTGCTGAGGGTCTCTCTCAGAGTGAGGCCCTGTGCCAGACCCTGGGGGTTCAGGGGTGACCAGAACAGGCACAGTCGTGTCCTCCTGCAGCCGCCAGTCCAGAGCACTCAGCAGACATGAACCCTGGGTCCAAGCCATGAACACCTGTGTGGCTATGACAAGGCCTGTGTGTACCACAGCACCGCGTTGGAACGTCAGGAGGGCTCAGAGCAGGGCTACAGCCTGGACATGCCTGGCAGGCCACACGATCGAGGGGCACCTGACTCCAGGACTGACTGTGGCTTCTAACCTCTCCTGTTTGTCTGGGGCGGGGGCTGGATGCCTATCTTGTCCCATCCACTGTGACGATTGATTTAGTAGCATTATTTTTAAGCAGCTTTTTCAAAGGCAGGATTAAGCTCTCTCAAGCGCACTGAGCCGGCAGCTTGCTTCCGGAACCCTGGCTCCCAGCAGTCACTCTCCACACAGAGAGCACCTCTCGGCCTCCACACAAAACCGATACTGCTTAGGATGCTCGCCCCTGGCCCCGCCTCCACCTGGAGCCCGGAGCCCGCAAGCTCAGAGTCAGTAGCCTGGCTCATTTGAACCAGGTCCCTAAATTCTAGCACGATGCAGGTGTGTGCCCAGGCTTGGTGAGACCATGGGACCCCTGAGCGTTCAGCATCACTGGCTTAACCTCTGTGTACCAGCTAACTTCACTGTCAGAACAGCAACATCATCCACCCACTCAGGACTCTTGGTGGGCCATGGGAATTGGTTTGCAAGGGCCCTAACTGTAGCTCTAAAGATGAATAAATGTATTTGAGCTGTGTCGGCAGCCACAGAGGCCACAAGAACGTGGGCCGCACAGGGCAGGGACGTCATCTGCCTGGTTCCCATTGTATCTGCACTGATGGAACAGAGCCTGGCTTGTAGCAGATACTCAGTGAATGTCTGCTTAGGGAGAGGAGAATGAATATGAACAGTTAATCTCCAGTATATACTGACAGGCGCCTGCCCTCTTGTTCCCCTTGCTGCATCCTGGAGCACTCAGGCCACCCTACACCCTAGTTCGGAGTTTTGTCGCCTTTGCAGATAGAAGTCTTGGGTGGACTGAAGCTTCCAAGAGAAGTTTGCAGTGTACACAGCCGGCTCTCCTGCTTGGAGCCGAGTTGAGGGTGAATGGACTCCACTCCCTGATGACCACGGAGAGGTGACCTTTTCAGTGTCCTCGGTTTTTCTTCCTTGAGCCAAGGAAGTTCTCACCCTGGGTATCAAGTTCTAGAAAGGAGTTTCTGGGTTTCTCAGGGTCCTACAAACCCCCATCCACTCCAGTGCAACACCCCCTCCCTCTCAGCATCACACAATCAAATAGCAGAGCTTCCGAGGCGCAGGGCTCCTCAGCAGGAACTCCCTGTCCCAGGCCCTTCCTTGGAGGCAGCTGGACCCAGTCGTCCGGGTCTCCCTGGACTCACACCGGCGGCTGCCTGCTCTGGGCCAGCAAGATGCCCGCATCGCTTGGTTTCTCAGGCATGGCTTCTAGGAAGTAGTTCAAACTCCGTTCGGGAGTCATGGGCCCACCTGAGGACCCAATGGCATTGACGGGTACTTTCTCATTGCAGAGATGCCCACAGTGTGATTTCATATCCAGCAGAGGGGGCTCCTGCAGTCCTTGGAACCACCCATGAGCCCTCCTCGGGGGCTCAGATGCCTTGGGCAGGGTCCTCGTCTCAGGCGCTGTGTCCAGTAGGCTGAGGCAGAGCGGCCTGGACTATCCTACTGACCTGCTGCCCATGTGCCCCAGCATACAACTTTCTGGAACGCAACCCGAGTGCAGCCTCCCAGAAAGCAGGGTTTAATGGTCACTGCTGACTCTCAGCCCCCAGACTGACACCCGGGACCCAAGAGAAACCCAGTGAATACTGCTGGGGTGCGTGGAGAATATAGTCATGGGCAGATCAGCTTCTCTCTCCAGGCCCCTGTTTCCTCGTATGTAAAATACCAGTTTCCACTTAGATGAGCTCTTTGGTGCCTTCCAGCTTTCAACATTCATAATCTGAGGTTCCAGCATCCTCCCCCAGGAAACATGCAAAATCTGGGGACGGTCCCTCTTCTGAGCCATCTCTTTCCTCAGCCTGGTCTGGGAAGTTAGTGTTTAGATCCTTCCGCCAAAGGTTTTCCCCAGAAAGCAGGGTCTAATTGCCAGCTGCACCCTCCTTCAAGAAAACTCCATAAATAAAAATCAGAAAGTAGTTGCTCAATCAACAGCAAAAACAACAAAGAAAACAAGACTTCCCTTTACAAAGAGTCACTGGAACAGAAGAGCTCTTTGTAATAGGTCCACACTCGATTCTGGACAGAAAAACAAAGCCAAAGCATGTGATGCCTGACATTCTGTTTTTGTTTTGTTTTGTTCTTTTTTGGTGAGGAAGATTGGCCCTGAGCTAACATCTGTGCCCATCTTCCTCTATTTTGTATATGGGACCCCAACTCAGCATGGCTTGATAAATGGTGCTAGGTCCTCACCCAGGATTCAAACTGGGAAACCCTGGGCCACTGAAACAGAACGTGTGAATTTAACAACTATGCCCCTGGGCCGGCCCCAATGCCTCACGTTTTTGAGGAGGCCTCTACAACATGTCCACACCACCCTCCAGTCTGCTACTAGCTACCGAAGAGCAACGGGGCCACAGCATGGGGCGCACACCCAGGGCTACAGGGCACCTTGGCTCACCGGAGGTGCCAGCCAGGCTGTCCTCCTCCTGGGCCTCTGTCAGCTGTCCTGCTCATCCTCCCTCCAGGGCACTCCATCAGGTGTGTGTTCAGCACATGCAAGAGGATGAATGGGGCCTGGGAGCAAGCAAGTGCCTGCATCGCCAAACAAACACCGTCCTAGATGCATTCACGAACTATCGGCCGGGGGCCCGGACTCTGATCCTGTTCCCTGTGCTCTGGCCTTGGATGGCACCTCAGATTAGGTCTAGATTTGCAGATTTTAAAAACTAAGATCAATAAACAGCCAGGAACATTCTAAGTAGAATACAGGCCCAGAGTCACAACTTTTCCTCCAGTGACACTTGCTGAAAACTGTTATGTCACACACATGACACGCACAAGCTATGGCCAAGAATCTACTCCAGAGTGAGGAGCTGTCACCTAATTTCTGAGGGGACCCTTAGGCCCGTTCCGATGGCCCCTAGGGAAAGCAAATGGTGAAAGTCCTGCTAGTCCACACAACAGCCGGTGCAGAGGGCGAAATGCCTCCAGAGAGCCGGGGGAAGGAAGACGAGCTTTGTGACATTTGTGGACTCTCATCAGGTCCCCCTCGGTCCCGCCATTGTTATCCAAATGCAGTGCCTCGCTTGTGACTCTCATTTTTTATATGATTGGGAAAAAGTCTAAAATTTCTGCTTTGTCTTGTGAAGGCAGGCAAATGGCCCAAAACTGATGAATTAGATGAGTCCATTCTCTAGGTTGTAGTCTGGAGGCCAAGTTAAATGGGCCAAAGTTTACTGAGGGATGAAGGACTGAGTAAACCAAGATGAGAGGAGAGATGAAGGAAGGAAGGGAGAAGAAAAGGAAGGAGGGAAGGAAGGAAAGGAGAGAAGCAATTCTTTTCCAAGAAAATTGGCTAGTAAACAAAGGAGACACAGCACTGCTATCCCTAAGTTTAAATATAAAATACAGTCTTTTTAAATTAGAACATCAGATTAGAGTTTTGTTGGTTTATCGCAATGAATCATAGAAAATAGTATTCCACTGAGTAAAATCGTCATGTTTACTCAGATCAAAACATGGGAGAGTGAACAACGCTTCTGTGGATAGTTGTCTAGACAGACAGAGTGGATAATTACGCTTCATTCTCCCTCCTCCATACCTAACCATTTGTTTTGCTTTAATTTTGCCTTACTTACCCAGAAAATTAAGAAGAGCGTGGGCTCCCTAGGTTTTTGAATAATCTAGACAAGGATATATGTTTGGTGTGGCTGTAAAAGGGGTTTTCAAAATTTGTTGTGTGGCTCAGGATGGAGGGGTTTGCCCGGGCACGGGGCCTCTGTAGAGATTCTCCCAGGACAGACACTGGGCCACCCGCGCCTTCCTCTTCAAGGGTGAGTCATGTTACAGCCAAACTGCAGCTCCTGTTACTCGGCAGGGCCCTGGGGAGGCTCCTCTCACAGACGGTGGGGCTGGAAGGACCCTGGGAGTTGCCCTGTGCTCCTGTGGAGCTGCTGGAAGAGAGGGAGCCCGGAAGCCAAGACCACAGCACACTGCTCAGAGCCTCCCTTTGTTTCTCAAGCTAGAACACTGGTGGGAATTTCCCCAGCTTTATCAACGATGCACACCCACTACGCGTCCACACCTGTTCAGAGCACTGCGTGCATAGGTAAACAACAAGTGCGATAGCTACATCATTGCACACTGACTGAGTATTTCACATACATGGTTTCATTCAACTCCTGAGCGTAACTATTATCCTTAATTTAGAAACTGAGGCAGGAGCGAGCAACTCCCCCAAGATCACACAGCCGCGAAGCCGGGAGCCAGGAGTTGCGTGTGGGCGTCTGACCGCAGCATCTACACTCTTAGTCCCTACCCATCCCGCTGTCCTGCCCATAACCGAAGGCAAGGTCGACTCAGCTGCAGAGCACCACCTGGGGGCCAAACCTTGTGTTGTCGGCTTCTCTCCCATCATCTCACAAAAGCCCGTTTACCTCCCGAAATAACCCTGCCAGGTTGGTGCTATTGGCCCTGTTGTCTAGAAGGGGAAACCCACGCTGGCCAGGGCCATGCAATCCATCTGTCTCCACAATGTAAGTTGCTCCCACCACATGAGTGGACAAGCCCGGTGCATCCTGTTGTAACCTTGGGGAGAGCAGACCTCAGAGAAGAGCAGCAGCTCAGGGACTTGGGGAGAGGACACTGCAGATGTCAGCAGCACTACCACCCTCGAAGCCCTGGGGGCCCCCATCCCCTCATGTGTCCCGCCACCAGTGTGACCCGTCCTGGACAGGGCTCTTGCAAGACTAAAGACTAAAGGCCCAGACTGGCCCGTGGAGGAAATTCAGGGGACCCGGTAACAATGGAGAGACTCCCTCCCTTTTTACCGAAGATCACAGAAAGCCAGAGAGCTTCTGTTCCTGAGGATTCGCTCTTCGCATTGCGGGAGGAAGCAGCCCCAGGATGTGACGGGCTCGTCAGGGCCAAAGTGGGTGGACAGAGAAAGCAGTCCAGTAATGGGAGAGCCTGCTTCAGCAGGAAGATATGTTTTTTTTTTTTTTTTTGGAGCTAAAAAAAAGGGAGAGAATATAGCATGCGAAAAGTTCCTCATCCCACAGCCTCATCTAACCTATGTGGTCATCAGACCAAAAAAAAGTTTCCTTAAATATTGCGCGGCCGACTACTCGCAGAGCCTCTTTCCCCATGGAACATTACTACTTTTTTTTTCTTTTTGCAGCTTTAGAAAAATAGATAATTACTTCAGTTAATTTCAGCAAAACAGTTCAAACTCATCAGGGCTGAACAAGTATAATTTACTGCTCCTTCTGACTTATTGTTGTGACTAGATGTGGATTGACGATTAAAGTGGTAAACAGTAGCATTTCTGCGAAACGGCTGACTCGGCTGCCAGCGTGTCAGGGGAGACACCTGCCCCAGTGGCTGTGCTGGGATTGTGCTGGCGCTCAAGGCTGTCAGCAAAGAATATAAGGATTTGACAAGGTGTTATCTAATTGTGTTTTTAAAAGCCACGATACATACATCTTTTAATGTGTCACTTTCAGCAGCCAGAGAATTTCTTTTATTAAAAAGTACAAAGAAAAAATGAATGCCTTGCATTTTCTTTTTTTCCCCCTCTCCCTCTCTCTATTATTTTTTTTTTCTTCTCTTTTCCAAGCTGTGCCCTTTTGCCGTCACTCGGTGGAATATATTTTGCTCTTTAGTCAAATTGGCTTTTATTTAAATGGTTGCCCAAAATAGCTCAGCCACATTAGGTCTGTAAGAAGAAAGAACAGTGTGTTGCCCAACCGTCCCTGCTCTGGTCCTGGTGGGAACTAGCCATGGTAAGAAGGCAAAGAACAAGCCTTGCCGGGACTCTGAGCCCTGAGAGTGAGGGTCGGTGGGGCTTCCTCTGGAGTGTGACCCCCCAGCTCCCCTCTTCTCGGGGGTCCTCTCTCATCACCCCCAGACTCTGGGTCTCCTGTTCCCTCTCCCCTGCCTCCTTCCCCCTAACACTTGTCCCGGGGAACACTGAACCCCAAAGAGGACAGGTCTGCTCTTGCCCAGTAACGTGGGTAGTGGCCGGGTAAGGACAGCGCCGAGTCGGGGAAGGCCCTCCACACACGGGGCTACGACTGTGCCGGTCAACGACATCCTGCAGAGGTGAGATTCTGAAAGAGCCAGGGAGAGGATGCTATGCGGGAAAACTGCTTGGAGAAGGCAGTCAGAGGGACAAACAACCACAGTCCTTCAAGAATGGGGGGTCCCCTACTGTCACCAGTCCTGAGGGATGCAGTCAGCGGGCAGTGCCCAATCCTTCATCTACACATGGCGAAACTCAGCTCTGGGATCACAGTGAAAAGCGGATGGCCACTCCTGCATTCAGGCCAACCCAGTCCTCAGGCAGGCTGGCCCGACTTCATGCTGACTCTGGCAGTGCGGCTCCGGCCCCACTTAGGGAAGCACCTCTCTGCTGGGTCCCGCTGACCCGGGCACACCCAGGGCCCAAGCAGGAAGCACGTGGCACAGAGGAGCTGTCCCAGAGCGACCCGCCTGCCTGCCACGGGCAGCACTGAGCCCATGTGCGTGGCTCCTGGCCAGAGGGCTTTTGGGCACCGGGGATGTGGGGAGAGGTTTCCAGGAAAACCTGGAAGGAGTCTGGGGGATGCCTCGAATCCCGCACCTTGAATCTACACCCAGACCCGTCTAGACTGCTCCTCTGTGCAGGCTGACTCGGATGCTGGCTTCAGTTTCACTGTGGTTTCTCTCCTGAGGGAGACAGAAGAAGAAGTGGAGAGGGGAAGAAGCAGGCAGGCCAGCTCACTGCTGCCGAGGAGTGGGGCAGGACTCCCCTCCCAGGGCCACCTGAGCGTGCCCCCTGCACCCCTACAGCAGCTTCCACTGGGCTACTTGGGCGCGAGGGGCCAACCATACGGTCAAGACAGATGTTTAATCCTCCATAGTGTCATGTGGTGAGTCAAGAAATATGTTACCAGTTATGCAAGAAGGCAGTGGCCAGTGATGGAGGGAGCCAGGGAGGAAGGTGGCAGGCAGGCCACAGGGTTCACCCTGAGAGCACAGCCAAGCCTGAGAAGGCAAGGTGGGGTGTGGACAGAGACCGTCAGCCTGGCTCACGGCCGCCCAGGCCATGGCCCGGGAGGCAGCCCTGGAGACCGGGCTAGGATGGGCCCTGGGGCCAGACCCTTGCCTCTCCACAGGGGCCCGACCCTTGCCTCTCCACAGGGGCCCCACTGGGGTACCCATTGGCACAGCAAGGAGCACTGGCTGCTGCCATGTGTGCACAGAGGCTGAGACGCTGGGTGGAACGGGCACTTTGTGTTGCTGGCAGGGACAGCAGTGGGGAAAGACGAGGTCTGGCCAAGCTGCCCTTCAGGCTCTGGCATCTGACATTTCGATGCAGCGCAGCTCTCAGTAGCCCCGTGGAAGATGCTGCATGTGGCAGAGACACAGCTGGTGAGGCTGAGGGGCTGACTGAGAGACGGGGACTCGGGGCAGGATCTGGAGGCTGGCTTCTCTCTGAGGACAGCTGATGATATCTTCAAGTCTAAACCGTTTTTTTTTTTTTCCTTCGCTGAGTCTCTGTGGCTCTCCTTTGAAAGGCTCTGTCCAGCTATCTCATGCCCTCCAAATGCTCTGAAGGCCTGCCAGGCTGGCGGGTCCCGACCTCAAGACCAAGGCCATCTGGGAGGCCACTGCAAGGTGGGTAAATGACCCTCCCTGGACTGGCAGTTGATCTCCCTTCTTAGGGTCACAAAGTGCCAAGCAGGGGTGGGAGGAGCAGTAAGAGAGGGAGTGGACAGCAGAACTCCCCATCCGCAAGCTCTCCGGGAGGGGTCAGAGCCAAGGCAGGCCTCGCCAAGGGCTAGAAGGGTTTGGCTCTGCCAAAGAGGCACGACTGGGCTCGTCCTGCCTGCCTACCTTTCTAGGAAATGCTCCATCTCAGAAAGCAGAAGCCGCGCATGAGAGATGCCCTGTGGGGGCTGGCCAGGATGAGGCTGTCTGCAGCCACACGGACAAGAGCTCACTGGGCCAGCCTCACCCAATATCCAGGGAACCTGCCCCAAATCTCCTCCCATCCAGACAGTCCACATGGCCTACAGGGATCTCCTCATGGCGATCCTTCCTTGCTGCCCGTGGGCCCGTGGGAGCCTCCCTGGAGTTTCAAGGAAACGGTGTTTACTCCAAGGGAGAGCCCAATAGAGCTGGGATCAGCCTGGAAGTGGATCTGACACCAAGGACAGAAGACCGGCTGACACTGGGAAAGGGGAGAGGGCAGGGACGGCCCCACCGATGCCCTGGACAGCACTCAGCGAGTCCCACCCTCACACTGCCCGGGGCGAGTATTTCTGACAGGTCTTATTCCACGAGGTTTTCACACAGCATCCTTTCTCTGATTGGCCAGGCTGTAGTTATAAATACTTGATAATGTTTGCACCAAAGGATCTTTTTACAACAGGTTTAATGAAGGGTTCTGCTCCAGATATATGGCAGAAGATGATGAACCTGACAATGGCTTCTAAATGGTACGAATGTGAAAAACCTCAGCAAATAATAAATGCATTTCAAGCCTTATACCTGTTTATTTCACACTTTCTTTAATATACCAATTATTCATGTAACACCTAACTGAGAAATGTGTTATATCTAGCAATCACTTATAAGAATTTGCTAAACAGTAGCACCACGGATGTGTCCATCACCGATCATTTATCATCCTTCTATAACCATGAACTTGCTGGCAAATGGGGGGTAAAGTTGATTTAATCTTTGGGTTTAGAAAAAAAAAACCCAGAAGATATTTGTGATTATGAGACATTTGCTTTTCATTTCCACAGCCAGTTAGGATTCACAAACATGAAAATCCATTATGGAATGGTGTATAAAGTGTGACCACTCTTGTTCAGTCAATTAGTGAGCTGAGCCTGAGTGTGCTGCCTATCTGATAATCTGCATCTTTCATCTGACAAAAGTAAAGCGATATTCAAAGAGATGGGGTGTGGGTCCAGGCAGGCCTCCATTCATCCGCCACATTTCACATCCAGACATTCACCTGCCTAATTCATTTTCATTCTACATCCTAAGAATGGGCCCAGCCAAAGAAGGCAATCAAACAGCTTACCAGAAGGGGGAATGGGAAACCCCACTGCACTCCCAGCGTGGTGGGCACCCCTTGATTTAAACTGTCTCTCCAAGGTCTACTCCGTGAAATCCTTTGTGCCCCCTTGACACCTTTATGCAACACCAATGGATAATTTATCCCAAAATGGATGCTATTTTTGCTTTGCAAGAATTTGATGCATAGTGACTTGTGCATGGAAATTACCCTGCACATCTGTATTCTGATTATGATATTTAGTGTAAGGGTCATGAATAATAATATTGCTAAATATGCTCATTGCCATCTATAAATAAAGGTTATCTCACCAGAGAAGGTTTTGTTTTGAAGTGGCAGAACAAGGCGGGTTAGTTGCAAGACAATAGAGCTTTAATTTTAATATGAAAATAAATACTTAAATTTATAAATATTCAAATCATTTCCAAAGTGCAGGAGAAAGGCATCCATACCTGCTCAGCGAGCGAGGACGAGGACGAAGCTTTCCAGACTGCGGGGAAAGTTGTCCAAGGCCACCTTGTTAATGTTGGAGACAAATTCTGAAGGTGGAGCCCCTCCCCTAGGGTGTGTTTCTCTTATATTTTAATAAAACTATAATTTGTGAGCGAAAGCCTGACACAGCCTGTTGTCTCTCCTCAGATTGCTCCACCAACCCACTAAAGCCAGCTATGCCTCAGAGGGGATGGCCTCTACAGGCCAGGAGAGTGGGGTGGCTGCCGGGGGAGGTGGGGGGCACAGGAGAGAGGGGAGCGGCTGTCCTGCCCGGAGGGCAATCAGGGAGGCACCAGACCCCGCCTCACATCCCAAACCTGACCACCACCTTTGCGAGAGGAATGGCCAGTTCTCCTCTGTTATCTGCTTCTGCTCTGGATTCTCTTCCACCAAACAGGTGGGGGCATTTGTCTTTGTCTTTGTGCATTGAATTATCAGTTGTCTGTCAGCATTGATCCAACTGCCTGGGAAGCAGTCCCGGCTGTGCCGGGTTCTCCCATCTGTGCACATCTGGGTCCTGCACAGGGCAGTGGGATTCAGGACACACCAGAAATCCTTGGTCCTCTCCCTCCTCCTGCAGGCAGCCCCTTGCCACTTGCTGGCTCCCTGCTACCTGGGAAGGTTTTCATGCATTCTTCCTGCCGGCCAGGCTTCCCTCAACAGCTGGCCATCAAAGAGGGCTTGTTTGTAAGTGCTGGCTGAGGAAGAACCACAGAGAGCGAACAAGAGACATGGAAAGGCCTCGGAGACACTCAAGTCTAAGGCCCCCACTCTGTGCTGGGGAAATTGGCCCCAGTGAGTAAAGGGGTTCAGTGAGGTAGCTGGTATGTGAGGCCTACACCCCATCTTCTGGGCCATGTCTCCATCCTCCAGGGGCTTAAATGCCCAGTAGCAAAAGGGGTGTCTACTTCCAGCTCTGTAAGTGGGTTGTAGACCACAGTGCAAGCTGATAGCGCACACAGGGAAGGAAAAGTTTAAAACCGACTACAGGACCCCTTTACAGAGATGGCACAAAAAGCAAAGCCGCAAGCTCTTGCCTTCTCAAAACCAAAGGCAAAGCAAAGGGTTTGGAGGCCAAAAAGGCCATGCTGAAGGGCATTTGAAGCCACAAAATGATCAGGATGTCACCCATTCTCCATGGACCGAGACACCAGGGCCCAAGTGTCCTGGGAAGAGGGGCCCAGAGGAACCAGCTCGCCCTCTAGGCCACTGTCAAGCTCCCTTGACTGCCAGTCACCCAGGAAGAGAGGACAGCACTGCTCCTGGTGTCCATTGAGGGCGTCATGGCCCACAAGCAGCCGTCCAAACGCCTGTGAAGGAGGCCTGTGAAGAAGGCCCAGTCAGCACTTAGCAGGCCTGACAGGGAAAAGATACACGGGCCGACGCTCCCGGCCAGCAAAAGTGGACCGATGGATCCAGACGGCTGCCTCGAAATATAGTCAACAGTCACCGTCTTAATAGAAGATCCTTTGTGGCCGATGCTGATAGCACCCCAACCATATTCCCCTCCACATGCACCTCTGCCATCCACGGCTGCTGGGAGGGAACACCCGGGAACTGCTGTTGGAAAACATTTTTCTAGACATGGAAACATATTCAACCTACAAGCAGGGCCAGCTGGAAGTGCCAGGGGGTTAATTCCCCTAGAAGCAACCCTCAGCTAATGACAAATGGACAGGCAGGGGCTAACACCCAGCAACTTGCTCCTCAACTAGGATAACTCTGAGGTACACTCCATATTGTCTCCTGGTGTACCCCAGTGGTATGGAACTCCAGTTGGCCACCATGGTAACCGGCTTGGTAATGCATCCTTTACTGGTTCCCTTCCCTACCCTTATCTATTCTTCCTGAGATCACCGCCAAGCCAGCCACTTGCACTAAGCTCTCAGACATCCACAACCTGGAGACTGTCCCTAAAAGGAGATCTTGGGTATCACCACTCATTCTTTCAATAGCAACAACAGGCAAAGCAAAACAACAGTTGGGGTTGGACCCGTCAACTTCACAAGAAAGTAATGGAAACTTCTCACGGCTCAGGCACCCTATCTAATGGGAGCATGACCATGGCTGCCATCTCCGGCAGTGAGAGTCAACTCACTGCCCCTTGTGGTCCACAAGAGCAACAAAGGCCTCCTGCACAGAATCCTGGGATCAGGAGGGTCCTCAGGGGCAAGGCTGCACCCTCCCCTCCACGCAGTGCTGGCCACTGTGAAGAGCGCTCCCCACGGTTCCCCAGCATCCTCCTGGGAGCGGAGCTGTGAAGCAACAGGAGGTCCACTCCTACTCTGAACCTGTATCTGGTGTCCTCTGTCTTTCCTCTGGGCCCGGTTCTGAAGTGTCTCGGGGATTCTGCAGCATAACCAGAGATACGCCCACCCTCCATCAAGTCTGCACCTCAGCCGCTTCCGGAACAGCCCTCTTCTTGTCGCTACACCTCCTGTCACAGTGTCCCCAGACTGTACTCACTCCACAACGCCCGGTGACTGTCCCACAGGCTCACATCATCCACATTATCACTTCCTTACTTCTTAAAAAACTACCTCTTTTTACTCTTTAATATTCTCTAATACACGTATTCTAAAAGGAAGCTTACATCAGAAGCATAAACGGAAATCCAATGCTACTTAACATATTCAGGAAACATTCACACCATCGAAACGGGGGACAGGAGAGTGTTACTAAGTTCCAGCCAGAATCAATTGCCTGAAAAGGCGCTGGGACTAAGACCTTCTCTCTCTGGGTTAAAAACTGTGATTAGCAAATGTTGGGAGGCATTAAAGACTGACCAGCACCAGACTGATATTTTCTTCTTAGTTTTAATCAGAAAGATCAAAAAAGAATTGGAAAGAGAATTCACTCCCCGTGATGTTTCTGCGGGCCGCGGGTACTTTGAAGCTCTTGTCGACTCCTCAGCCAGTGCTGTGTGCCCCATACTGGGAAACCATCACTGCGTGTGGCTCCAGAACTCCCATCCTCTTGCTTCTCTCCTTTGGTGGACCTCCAGTCTGTGAATCTTCTCCCCAAATGGGGCATCGGGACCCAAACAGGTGACACCCTGGTGCCATTGCTGATCTCTGACCAGGACACTCAGCTCCTGTTGATACAGTCATGACCACATGGGTGTCTCAAGAGAACCTGGTCTCAGGGCTGGGCCTGGCAGACTGCTGCCATGGGGATACTCATGGTCAGGTGCCAGAACACCCTGCTTATTCTGCAAGGATGCTGTTGGCCAGAATGTCCCCAGACTGCTATGTGAGCTGGTAAAGATGGGCGCCCAAGCAATTTGACCTCCAGCCCAGCAGGTGCATCTGCGATTCAAGACACAGCTGCCGCCCAAGGGAGCGCCCTGGAATCCACGTGTTGCTACTGGATGAAAACTGAATGCATTTTGCAGCTGGGGCCTCTGAGATCTAGTGGGACTTCCACAGGAAGAAGCAGAGTGCCACAAGTGGAAAGGCCAGGCCTGCACCAGCCGACTCCAGTAGGTTAGTAAGCAGAAGTACCTTTTCAATGCACCAATTACAGAGCAACTTGGACGTCACCTCGTGAACCTCAGAGTTAGCACTGCTGCAGGCTGCACATTTAGTAGAGAATAGGCAGGTCAGAAAGGGCTGGCAGTGTGTGCGGGCTCTGGGCTGCTCCCCAGTCTCAACTAAAGGGGGCTCCATCGCTGTAGCAAGGCGAGCACCACACCCACAGCCATTTTTTGGTAGATGAAGTCCTCCCCCAGACTAAAAGACAGCCTTGTTAATCCGTTCCAGAGTGAACTCTCCAGGCCACGAGGCTGAAGATCAATAGCTCAATTGACAATAAAGGATGTAAGTGGCTGCACGCAGGAGGGGGCTGCCAGGACAGTCCGGCGAGGACTTCCCTACTGCCTTGAGCCCGCCATGCCTGCAATGCTCAGAAGTAGATGCTGGGTGCCGCTCGGGGGCAAGCACCGCAAGAGCCTCACAATGTGGGATGGAGAATGAGCTTGCCATAAAGAGGAGACTTGGAGAATGGGAGGGTAATGCCAAGTGATCTTGATTTGGGAAAAATGCATCCTATCATTTGTTGTTAACTATTAAAGGCATTTAAACCCTTCTGAGAATAGATCTAACATCGGGTTGCTTTGAAGGTTTGATATGTCTTGTAATCCATAGATTATTGAAGTTAATTTCTCTGCTGAGATCCTGCTATCAGTGAAATTGCATGCATACTCAAAAATTGGAGGAAAAAACACCCGAAGATTTTTAATTGGATTTCTGCTATGCCTCAGTCCAGAAAAGTGGCCATGGTAGAAATGGCTGGTTGAGGATCTAGAAGGAAAAGGGTATCTTAACTCCTTTCAAATCTTTTCTCAAGACACGTGTCGACGGAGCCCTGTTCTTGCACACGATTTGTCCTTTGCTCATTTAGGACTATTTCTTGCTTGTTGTCAGAGGTTCCCTTATAGGACAAGATACAGCGGGCAGCACCACCGTGCTGATTTATATCACTGTGAATCTTTTTTCCATACTTTAAATTAATTTTAATTGAATCTCATCCTCTTGACTTTCATTTACTCTTAAATGAGTTTCAGTTGTAGAGTTAGAACGCGACTGACTCCAAGAGTTGACAAGTTTCAGCGTTTTGATCACAGATTATTATATAATGTTGACAAATGTGTCTTGGACTACAATACTGCATATTAAATACCATAGAGTACTCACGGTACTCGCAATCCACACAGCATTTTACAGGTAGGCAAAAAGCAGGCTAACTGTGTTAAAAATGTAATTAATTTCCAGAAGGTACAGTTGCAAACAATTTACCAGTATATAACCATCCTCTAGAAGTCGGCTAGCCAGGACAACCTTTTTTAAAATGCTATTCAATATTGGAATTGATACCAAGTGCTAGAAAGAGAAAGAGAGGGAGGAAGGAAAGTGCATGGCTTTCTGGGTCGGTTTTTAAAAGCGTTCTTGTGCTGGCTACTCCACCAGCTCCACGAATTTGCCCACTCACCTCCGAATTTCAGTTGTGTCCCTCTCTGGAAGGTTGGCCCTAGGAGCTGAGCCTGGAAAGGTCCTACATGACTACAGACAAGCCATGGCACATGGAGGGTAGGCGTTCTTGCCAAGCAGCCCATGCTGAGACCCAATTATAAGCTTTTCACTCCACTCATTGCCTCAACAGATACGGAACGTTGCTGCAGCCCCGTTGCCAGGATCTCCTCCATAGAGGGCAGAACCAAGACAGGCAGAGGGCCTTCCCCTTTACTAGGGTTGGGCACAGAGCTGGGCCCACTGCACCTGCATTTCCTCCCCCTTGACAGGCCTGTGAGAGAGCTGTAGGTGTCGGCTCCACGCTGTGGATAAAACTCAGTCTTCAAAATATCTTATAATTTGCCTAAAGACACGTTGCTACTAAGTGGTGGAGCTGGAATCTGACCGACCAAGTGTCAGCTCCAGCACAGCAGAGGTTTTGGGGGAGGGGGAGTCTGGGGTCGTCTTGTTGACTGGTATATCCCAGGTGCCCAGAACAGTGTTTGGCACAGAGTAGGAGCTCAACGCACATTTCTTGAATAAAGGAAGAAATTGGCCCCAGCACTTTCCACTGCAGCCTGACAAATGCTGAAGTCGAAGTTTCAAATGTCAAGCTATGTGGCGCAGACAATGAGAGAATGTTCTATGGTCATCAAGTGGGAGAAGACGTGTGTGGCCCAGGATCAACAAGAAAGTTCTGCTGGAGGATGTGAGCCTTGACTCAGGCCTTGAATTTTGGGTGGGTGGGGAGGAAGGGAGGGCATTCCAAGTAGGATGCAACCTGGAGGAGAGGGGAGAACGCAGAGGTGGGGATGAGGAGGAGTGTGCGGCGACACAGAGGAAATGGCATTGCTGGGGACAGAGGCCTCAGGGTTAGCCTGGGCTGTTGATTCTAGACGCACAACAGGCTGTGACACCAATGAACAGCATCCCACCCTGAGCCAATGGGCACTTTCTGTAAATGAGAGGGAGGCTTCCTGAATTTCCAGTAATATTCCCAAAGATCGATTAACCCAGCCTGATGGCGGGAGCAAACACTACTCCAAAGTCCCCACCAATAGCCAAGCTTGTCGAGCCTGAAGAGTCTTTTATTTATTCATTTGTCCACCCATGCATCCATCCCTCCATTCATTATCCTACAATATATTTTGAGGGCTTACTCTGTGCCAAGCTCCTAGTAAGCTAGGAGCAAGGAAGACACTGATTTCTGGCCTCAGGATGATTACACTCTTTCTAATGGGCTGTGCACCACTTTCTGTTCCTGCTACCACAGGACTGCTGTAAACGAATAATTTCAGCCTATTTCTGGGCATCCTCAATATACTTAAGACTGTATTTAAGGCAGTTTTGATCACAGAGAAAAGATGAACTTCTAGACTGCAGAGGGTTAAAGAAAAACAAACAACCAAAGACGCCAGTTCTCCAAGGGGCAGACTTGAGAAATTATGAGGCGCCGGGCAGGAGAGAGACCAGCGTGCTTCTGGAAGGCTTTACGAAAAAAGAGAAAAGGAGGGTTAATCCTGAGGGCTGTCACCGATGGGCAGAGGGCGGCAAGGTGGTGTCCTGGCTGAGTCTCCAGCGTCTTCAAGCACTGTCTGCACCATACTTGTATAGATACGCATCCACACATTCGCGCACTTGGGTTGAATCAGGAGTGCTGTTATACCCCAGGGACAGAAATCGCAACGGCACAGCCACTGGGGAGCCACAATTTCCACTCCACCCAGACTAAACACACAGCCCCTTCACCAACAGCTTTCTTGCCACTGATCCTCCTGCTGCCTGGGGATTGAGAGAGTAAATAACACGGAAGCCGAGCGGCGTTATCTGCCTGAGTTCCACAAGGAGCCGTGGAGAGGGGGCCCTCCACCTCCTGGAACCATGGCAGCAGGATGTCCAGAGCCCCAGTTCTGGAAGGAAGCATCCACCTGCACTAAGCAAGCCCTACGTGCATGCGCCCTAGAGTATCCGGGTTAAGTGTTACACAGGTACACACCCCCTCAAAACCACCCCCCTCCTCCAGGAAGCTCTTCTGCAAAATAAGGTGCAGCACCTGCCCACCGCCCTGTCCTGCCAACGGCCTCTCTTCCCCTCAACAGGGGCCAGGCCCACAGCCCGTTGTGTGGCATCTCCCCACTAGCCACAGAGGAGCCAAAGGTGCTGAGACCCTTTCTCCCTATAACATCCCCACTGTGGCCCCGGCTTGCCTGGCAACCCTACTTTTCTCACTCTCCAACTCTTGCCTTTTCTAGAAACAGCACTCAGTGGCTAGAGTCTTCCTCCAACAGGCCCCATGCTGATGGGCGTTGCCCACCCCTCCTGGCAGAGATGGTGCACCTATGACCTAGAATGGGCTGAGACTTACCGAAGGCCAATCAAGGAATCAGTAAAAGAATGCAGGTCACTAGACATTCCATCTCTGGAAATCACAGAGCGTAAATAAATGGTTTTCAACTGTTCTGGCAGCAGCGTCTCTTCTCCAACACGCTCCCTTGGTAGGAGGTGCTGCCCTAAGGAGCTTAGGTGGCCTCCCTTTTGTCTGGTGGGTGCTCTGCCCACTGTGCTCCACTGCCTCTGCCCCCTGAGCTGCCAGACCGCACTGTCCTCGCAGCCCTCCACTGAGTCTCCACTACCATGGATGAGGCCAAGCGCCGCCTGGTCCTGCTGACGCCCGGCTGTGGGCTCTGGGCCTCTGCCCCACGCTCGCTCCAGGCGTCAGAGAAGTCCATGGAATCTCGCAGACACCCAGCTGCTTTGGGCTCTCCAGTGCGTGTCTCTCAGACATGACTTCGTTCCTTTACCAACCTGCTTCTGGTCACAAGAGGCTCAGAAAACGCTCATGAGGAGAGACACGGCCCTGGGAGCTGGCCTCAGCCCCTCTCCACCGCCTGCAAGAGCCACCTCTACTCCTCAAAGCAAAGTCTTCAATCACACAAGCAGCTGAAGGGGACAAGCAGGGGAAGCAAGTTGAATGTATTAGTTGGTTATTATTTCTTTTCCTAAAGCGCTAGTCTCGGGGGCTGGTCCGGTGGTGATTACGTTTGTGCTCTCCGCTTCTGCAGCTCAGGGTTCGCCGGTTTGGATCCCGGGCATGGACCTACACACTGCTCATCAGCTATGCAGTGGCAGGCGTCTCATATACAAAATAGAGGGAGGTGGGCACCAATGTTAGCTCAGGGGCAACCTTACTCACCAAAAAAAAAAAAAGAAGAAGAAGAACTAATCTCACCTGTATAGTGGCTTTTATAAAATCTGCTTCTCTAAGTTCAGATGGACTCTCAGATTTTGGAGGTTCCAAAGCAAGCTATTAATGCTCACAATTCCAAAGTGAATACCAGGTCTTCTGAGGAAAGCACTGACAGATTCAGCGAGGCCTGATGGGCTCACACAGCACTCAGGAAATGCTGGGCCCACCTGCGGCCAAGCTGCCCCGTCTGATCTGCAGAGACCCTGGCCCAGGGCTCCGGGGAGGGCATCCGCGGGGTCACACAGCAGGGAGGGCTTGCAGAGGGGACCAGGAAGCAAGAAGCTGGGATTGCCGGACCCCTGTGGACGCCCAGGGAGGCAGACTCCTCGGGGCAGGAGGGTAAGGACAAGCTGCTCTGAGGCCTGGGGGTGGGGAGGGGCTGGGATCTCCTCTGAGCCCCACTGTGTCACAGCTCCCCACAGGGTCCTGAACACAGAGCGCTTTGTGACAGCTCCTTCCCAGACAGAGCATCTGCGGGCTGAGAGATAGCAGCTTGCCAGGCCCCCGAGCCTCAGCCCAGCCCTTCTTGGAGCAGTAGGTGAGGAGTCTGGTTCCTGGCTCGCCGCCACGCGCTCACAGGCGCACAGGTATACCCACGCCTGCTTGTGCACGCACAGGTGTGCCTCACCAGCGCCTGCATCTCCGGCGTCTGAGCCCAGCTGCCCTGAGCGCGCACACAGTCACGGTCAGGCTCCTGGCACCAGTGCCCTGGGAGATGCCACTCCCACCAGCCAGGGACAGGGACTCCCTGAAGGGACTCCAGATCTCCGAAGAGCTGGCTCTTACTGCAGTTCAGCCCCCCAGAGTGTAAGCAGACTCAGAGCTCAGGTGTGGCTGCGGCGGGGGCGGCCTCCTTGGGGCCTATGGGAACGTTGGCCACCAGGAGCTAGAACGCATCCTCAGCCCAGAACCACTGGGTGAAGTGGGTCTTCCTGGGGGCGAGGCAGCAGGAGAGAAACTAGAGGAAAGAGGGAAGCCAGCGCAGGGGGATGGGGAGGACCGGGCTTCAGACTCAGCAGCACATCTGCCCAGTTCCAACCACATCCCTTTGGAAGTCAACAAGTCACAAAATTTTTCCAAGGTTGTCCTTTTAAGAAGAGAGATCCTACCAGCAGAAGAAAGGAGGTTTCCTTGGCGGTGGGAAAACAGGCTATTGCAGGAAGGACCTCAGAACAGACTAGAAAACATAACAGAACATCTTACCGCAGTGGTATCTTGAAATTGAAGGAATGAAAATATCTTCTAAGACATTTGATTCCATCCTGTCCACACCACTCGATGTGCCCCTTGGGGCTTTGGGGACAGAAAGAGATCGCTTGAATCTGTGGCTGCACTTTTCATGCATCCCTGCATCCTCACCCCTTGCTGTTCTCCTCCCACACTACTCTGGGCTTGGCCAGGTAGCATGCTTTGGCCACTGGGACACCAGTGACGATGCAAGCGGAGTCATGCCAGTGCTCACGCGTTTCCATTGTTCCCTTGGAGCCCTGCCTCTGGCATGCAAACCAGGCCAGGCCAGCCTGCTGGAGGATGAGAGACACAGGGAGCAGAACCAAGTCACCCCAGACAAGGCCACCCTAGACCAGCCAGTCCCTAGCTGACCTGCTAGCCAGCCACCAGGCATGAGTAAGTCCAGCTGAGATCAGTGGAGCCTGGCCTGGATCAGCAGAATCACCCAGCTGACCCAAAGACTTGTGAGAAAACATAAATTGTTGTCATTTTAACCACTCAGTTTTGAGGTTGTTTGTTACACAGCAATAGTTAACTGCTTTCCACTAGGAAAGCCACACTTATTAGTCATGTGATCATGGTTTAGCTCTCTAAGCTGTCTCCTAGGACACAACTTAGCTAGTGACTTTCTGGATACAATTAAAACAGCCACTAACACTGGCGTCCTCATAGCCAGGAGCCCACAGGCGATGGTCAGTAACTAAGCCTCAGACTCAGTGCTAAGGCCTTCGCGAGCATGATCTTACTTGGTCACAGCAGGTAGGGACCAGCATTAGCCCCGAGAGGAATCTGACGCTCGGCAAAAACGAGCAACCGGACCAAGGTCACACAGCTAAAGGTCACAAGTGGCAAAACTGGGCCACAAACTCCACTCTAGCTGATGCCAAAGCTTGTCCTCGTAAACGGCGCACGGAGGTATGAAGGAGCCTGTCCGGCACCTGGGTTGCCCTCGCTGGACCAAATGCCGAGTGCTCACAAAGGACACGGGGAGCCCCACTAGAGGGACGGCGGGCGAGCCTGCACTCCCGCACGGGGGACGCCTTCCACCGCCATCCTTCCCGAAGAGGCCGTGTTCAGGGGCTCAAGGGATGTGCGTTCGTGTTCCGGGAAACCGGGCCTTTGAACAATTCTACCGCATCAGCAGAGCCTCACGCAAGGGCGGATCTTTCCGTTTGTACAATCCAGCCCCTTCCTACCAGCGGGATCAGCCAGGAAACACGAAGGGAGACGGCCCTGCCGCGCACTCAGAGGCGCGGGGACAGGGCGAGGGGCCCGGGGACAGCTGAGGAAGCACGGGCCCGGAAGGCCTGAAGGCGTTTCCTTGCAGTCAGGCCTCCGCTGGGCCCGACGCCCCGCACCTGCGCCCAATCAGGTCGGGGGTGGGGTCCCGTCCCCGCCCCAGCGCAGCGTTGAGCGCCCCGGGGCGGCCCCGCGGGACTTGGCGCTCCCGGTCAGCGCTCTGAGTCCGGTGGGCGAGCGCTTTAACGGCCCGATCTCAGCGCTCTCCTCCAGAACCAGGTCCCATCTCCAGGTCCCACCTCCGCTCGACTGTCTCTGGAGAGGTGGTTTGCGCCTAAGCAGAGGGCGGCGGGCGAGCCAGCGGAACCGGAGGCCACGCGGGCCTGGGCACAAAGGCCGCGCTGGTGCCGCCGGCGGCTCGGCCGTCCCTCTACCTTTCAAAACTAATATGTAACCATATCTGTTTTAAAAGAGTGATTCATTTTCCTCCCATTGCTGCGAAACTCTCTTCATCCCCACCACAGGAAACTTGAGTCTGATTTTAATGAGCTTCAATTGGAATGTGGCCTTTGAAAAGTAGTGCATTTGAAAAGATGGAACATTAAATTTTGTAATGATGTAAAACATCTTCAATTTTTGACAGGACAATGGTGCTTATTGTACTTTATGAGTCCACTGGCGATTCAAAGGTCACTTTGTATATGACTCCACAGACAGGGGCAGCACGGAATGAAAATTAGGTTACATGTGATCAGCTTTATTATTAATCAGACGAAAATGGATTTTTAACATTTTTCTAATGAGCAACAGAGAAGGAAGAAAATACCACGAATAAAACGACAGACCAGGCACGACCGAGGCTAAAAATGCACCACGGCCATATCTAAAAACACGCTTTAAATCTGAAATACTTAAATACTATCTCAAGGAATAAAATGCAGCTGCATATTTTGGTGTCATAAATACATAGAAAACTGCTGAAATACCTACTCTAATTTACTATCTCTGTCCTTTGTTTATAACTAACTAATGAACTGATTTCTCTGCACGGTATATTACCACAGTCCCCAAGAACAGCAGACTGGGTGAGGTGGTGTCACTATTTCCATGATAAATCCTGTTTTTCAGGGGTTTATAACTCAGCTGTAAATATGTAATTCAGACTAAAACTTGGCATACAAGGCCTCGGCCAGGAAGCAAATTTACGCTACAATCACCACTCCAGCGCATCTAATTTTTTAAGCCTTTCTATGTTTGATATTTTGGTATTAAAGAGATGGGGTACGGAAATGAAAGAGGGAAAAAAATACAATAAATAAAAGTTGAAGAGTTGGTGACTTTTTTCCATTTCTTATTTAAATCAAAAGGCCGTTTGTCAAGATACTCTCTGCAAAGCATATGAAGGTATTTATGAAATAAACAGACTTCACCTCCCAAGGAAATAAAAACAGGGAAGAGAGGCATATTTAAAGTGAGCTCTGAGGAGCATGCAATTGGAGAAACTGAGGCAGGGGTGTGCAGGCTTGCTGTGTGCAGCTTCCTGAAGGACCAAGCTCCTCCGGAAGGGCCCGGCCCTCTCCTCTGACGGCTCACCTTGGCGGATGGCTGAGTTACCCAGAGCATTGCCCAGGACAGACAGGCCCAGCCCTGCTTCGGACCAGGCAGCTTTGCAAGAGGAAACCCCACAGGCCCCGCCGTGTAGCTCGCCCGGGAAGGCACACTGTGGGCCACAGAGGGAAGTAAGGGAAGACTGTGGACGATGTGGTGCAGCAGGTCCCCACAACATGAACATAACCCGGCTATCTAGCCCACAGTATCAGATATGAAAATGGCCAGCGTAGACACTGCCTCTGAGACAAGAGAAAACCTCGCCGCAGCTACCGGACAGCTTGGGCCCTCCCCCAGCGGGCAGTACGGTCCACGTTGTACCTCGATGCTGCTCACACCCTCCAGATATAAAAGCTTGAGTCAGGACTGCGACATAATTTGTGGGGCCCACTGCCGCATGAAAATGCAAGGCCCTGGTCCAGACAGGAAGAATTTCAAGACAGTGACAGCAGAGCATTGCACCAAGCTCAGGGCCCTTCTGAGCTCGAGGCCTGTGGGACTGCCACGGCCAGAGTCCTCAGCATGGTCTACAGGGCCCTAGGCCATCCCCATGGCCCGTCCCTGTCCCCTCTTCTACAAGTTTCCTCTCCAATGTCCCCCAATGGTACAAGCAAGTTGGTGGCCTCAGGACCTTGGCCCTGGCTGTTTCCTGTCTGGAATGCACTCCCCATATCCTCCTGCTGACTCACTGGCCTCTTTTATGTTTTTGCTTGACTGTCACCTCTTAGGCCTGACTCTATCCCCCCATTAAAGTAGCAGCCCACCCAGGCACTCCCCAGAGTCCTCGTTCACCTTATTTTTCTCCAGAGTCTTAGCACCCTCTAACTGACTAGTTATTTGTTGATCACCCACCCCCTGCCCCCTAGAACCTGAGCTCCCTGAAGACAGCAAGGTTGGGGGTCCTCTTTTCTTAACTGCTGGATCTCCAGGGCCTGGAAAAGGATCTGGCACACCAGAGCCCTCAGGAAATATTTGCTGAATGAACGAACATGGGAAGATGTCATTGCTCCCTTGGTCTCGTTGCCCTCACTGTAATAGATGACATCTGCCTGCGCCGACAGAACCACTGGGGTCGCAGCCCCCGCCAACTGAGTTGTCCATGGAGGAGGGGTGGTGCCACTCCAAGCCACGCCAGGACGTCTCAGCCCACGAGAGGGGCTGTGGAGGAGGCACGTGCCCAGCGGGACAGAGGGAAGGGAACACAGATTCAGGGGGCTCAGGGCTGCGGCTGTTTTCTCACTCCTGTGCCCCAATGCCTGGAAGAGTGACTGGCATAGGAGAGCTGTTCAGTAAATATTAGCTGCACGAAATAGTAAATGAATGGCCAGGGAATGAGTGGCTCTACTTCATAGCACCTCCTGACTGTGTTTCCTGCAAACCCAGTAACCCCCTGCACAGACTACAAAGAGCCAGGGTAGGAGCTGCACAAGTGGAGGCAAGCCAGTGTAGACCTGTGCTGGTGTAGACGTGTCTGTGCATGGTCAAGCCCAGATGGCAAACCACAGCCCACAGCCCTCCTGCTGTCACTTTTCAATGACTAAATTCAAACCATGCTATACCTTACTTGCCCACCTGTAAAATAAATCCATTGAATTCAGCAAAAGCCAGGAGGGGAAATTCATTGATTACAAATATATTCGTATTATTTTTACATTGTTTATTATATTATTTATATGTGTATATATATATATATATATATATATACAGTCATAAGTTGCTTAACTGTGGGTATACATTCTGAGAAATGCACCTGTAGGCAAATTCATCCTTGTGCAAACATGTCAGAGCGGACTTACACAAACCTACATCATATCGTCTACGACACATCTAGGCTATATGATACTAATCTTATGTGGTCCACCGTTAACCAAAGTGTTCCTGTGCAGTGCGTGACTGTCCAGACATCTGTATACTCGATCCTGGTAGAGTGCCTACACTCAGTTTTGTTAAGACACTGTGGCTTGGCCCGTCATGAGTTCTTCACTGCATGGCACCAGGAAGGCTTCAAGCTGAATGACCTACTTCCATGGAACGACCCGTAAGAGCGCTGGATCTACTGGAAACCAGATGCGCCTGCGTCACCTGGACCCGCCTGTTGCTATTCAAGCCCAGAGTCTTTGGTTTGACCTTTGGCAGCAGTGAAAGGAGCAGATCCCTGCTATTAGGACCAGCCATCGACACTAGTCATGTCCTCCCCAGGCAGCACCCACAGGCCAGCCTCCCCAAGGCAAGGTGTAGCTGAGCAGCAGGAGGCCCTGGGGTGGGGAGTGGTTCTTCTGGGCCTTTCTCTGCAGAGGACCCCACCTGGGAGCCTTGCGCCTTTCCTCAATGGGTCCCCTCCCCCAATCTTGTTCATGCTTATCCCACTCCTCTGGCCTTGCTACAAATCCACCCTTTCACGTAGAGAACATCACAAAAATTGCTAGGAAAAAAAAGCAGCCTTTCCACTTACCTTCTCACTTTGAGAGCAGATAGGGTGTTTTAAGGTTGTTACAGTTTCTAATTTCACCTTTCAATATTGGGAAACAGATAGTGTCGCAGCTAATACGAAAGGTGGGCTGCTCTTGTCTCCCACAGAGGCCAGAACGGCATGAGAGGCACATAATACAGCAACCAGCTGGGAGAAGAAACACTGAAAAAAATCACCCAGAAATAGCTATTCATTTGAAAGCAGTTTGCTCAGGCAAGAACAGGGATCCTGAAAAGAGCAGAGCAGCCAGTCTTGGCAAGGGTCCCCCCGCCCCTCGGCGTAGCAGCGTCTCCCATCAGGACCACTGTGTTGAAAGGTGTCAGGAGAGGTTGAACCTGGTGCCGGCCAAGGTCAGCATGGGCTGAAACTGCACAGCTGCCGTCTGGCCTGAGTGGCAGTCATTACTGGAAATTCATCTGCTTTTCTCCAAGGAAGCTTGACTCAGATTTCCAAGCAATTGGTCCATGTTTTCCAGGTGACTTTGTTGAGTGTGGCCGTTAAGAGTCTTGACTTCAGCTCTCTATCCATGGGATACCTGAAAGGAAAACTTGGCAGGCTGTCGGCAAAAGAATGGACTCTGCCATGAGCAGTCTTGGTCTGTGGACTGGAGAGACCCTCCTCTTGGGGAGTTGAGGGTCGGTTGTTTTACTCATGATGTCATGTTCCCAAGGTCATGTGACCCATTTTTGTGGGATTTGCCCCCCTAGGAGTGGGGTTAGTGTGCAAAGAGTCGGTCATGCTGCCTCCCCTGGACCCCACGGTCCTCCAGTATGGCTGTCAGACGGACAGGGAGCGCTGAGTGCCAGCAACAAGCAGAGGTGCTCTGGGCCAGCTCAGGCTTTCGCTGCCACTAACAGTGCAAGTCACGACTTTCTCTTTGAACCTCAGTTTCCCCATCTGCAAAACTGGGGAAAAGAGCCCCAGTCTCAACTCTGTTGACCACTCAGAGCCGTGGAGAAGCTGGAAAGAAATCTCTGTGTCTGAGAAAGCCTTGGGAAATGGTAGTCACATACATGGGGCGCATGGGCCCCAAAATCTAAGAGCCCCCGATGTTCTGTTGCTTTCCCATCTCAGAGTCTTTGTCTATGCTGTCCCCTCTCCTTGAAACATGCGTCTCCTACTCTTTGCACGACTGGCTCCTTCTCATTCCATAGGGCTCCTTCCAATGTCACCTCCTCAGAGAGGCCTCCCTGACCTTTGAGGCGTCTGAAATTGGCCTTTCCGTGCTGCCCTCTCGTCCTTCATTATCTTCGTGTCACTTAAGCTGCACTTGTATTTGTTTTGTTTATTGCCAATGTTCCCACATAGAATGCAATCTCCATAAGGGCTGTCGTCTTGGCTGCTTTATCGGTGACCATCTCCCAGCTTTCTGGAACAATTCAACATGTGCTGAATAAATGAACAAATGATCACCCTCGTTCCCCTCCACGGAATCTTCTTCTTCCAGAAGGTTTGGAAAAATGCTGTCTCTTCATCTACCAGAGCAAAGCTGGTCGAATGGAGGGTAAGGCCCAGGGGTGGAGGCCATGGGGCCCCAGAGTCTCCGTGACACAGAGTGGGCTCTGCCCCTCCACCTCCTTCCCCACGCCCCATCTCTGTTCCCCCTTGGCTTCTTCCTCCCAACTCCCAGGCTGCTGTTAGGACAGGGGCCCCGCACCTTCAAGTGATCGGTAGTCCTGGAGTTCCCTCTGAAAGCGGAGGGCACCACGAGCCTGCCTTCCCGATGCAAGCTGCATACCTGGGTCCTCTGCAGAGAAGAGCAGCCTCAGGAAGCAGCAGGGAGATTTCTTTTTCCAGCAAAGGGCTCTTCTCAGTATTTTTGGCAAGCGGTACCTGGTTCTAGCCAGAGATGCCTATACAAGTCCGAATGCACAGCTCATTTGAGCCAGGGCTGCATTAAACTAAGGAGGCTTCCTCTTCCCCGTGCTCCTGAAGTGGCCAGGCCCTCTGCAGGGAGTAGTCCATCCAAAGCTGCAGGGTCAAGCCACAGGAACACTTCCCCTGCTTGGGGACAGATCCCCAAGACGGAGAGGCTGCCTAGGACTGCCCTAGATGGCAGTATGATGGCCAGGTCCAGGGACCTGCTTGGACACTGGAAACAGCACCAACCCTTGTCTCTGGTTCAACACCCAAGGGTGAGGCCTTTCCCTAATCTGCATCTCTTAGATGACCTGTAAGATAGTCTAGGAATCTTTCATTTCACTGTGGAGGAATGAATTTAGGCCTCAATTTGCTCTAAAAATAAAGCAGGCTGCCTAAGGGGCACCAGAGACGCAGTGGGGGGAGCTTGTGCAGCTGATGGAATGGGCCTGAGACTCTGGGATGAAGCCTGATGCTTAGATAAGACTGGTCAAAGAGCATGGAGAAGCAGCAGGAGGAGGTGGCATGGGAGGAAGGAGAGAGTGGGGCCTGCGCCAACAAGGTGGCATGGACCTGAGGGAGCTCTCACAAGTGGTTCCGTATCCTTCGTTCATGATCCTCCCTGAAGAAGGTTTCTGCCATCTCAACCCTTCACCCATGGCTCCGATGCAGCTTCCTTGCGTTTCTTCTTTGGGGAGCTCCCAACTTTTGACCTCGTCAAAGCCAGGAGCAGACCTGCAAGGTGAGCACCCTCGGTTTCTCGGTCACTCGCAAGCTCCAGAGGTCCCCTCCCTCCCCAGTAGAAGTGACCTCAACTCTGCTGGGGCCACAGCTTGAACCAGACCCTGGAGAGACCCAGCCCACAGCCCGCTCACGCCATCTCCTCTCCAGGAGTGACTCTTGCCTTAGAAGAGTACTTACCTGCCTGCTGCACTCCTGAAAGAGGGAATGTGCTCAGAGTGCAAGGCTAGACCCAAAAGATGGGGGCGCCACTGTGCAGGAGCCCCACTGCGAAGGAGCCGCGAGGCAGTGGGTGCTCGGCTGGCCGGGCCACTCGTGTGCCCGTGAGGAGCGGGCCACTGATCGCTTGTCCGCAGGCCGTGCTCTGGTAACTCCCAGAAATAGAGGGTGTTATGGGAGGGTCATTGGGCATAATTCCCTCCATGACTTAGAGTCAACAGGCAGCCTCTGCAGCTGGCTCTCATTTGGTACCTTCAGCAGCAAATGCTATTTTCCCGGCCAATTTATTAAAGATTCCATGTTTTTGAGGAGACGTCACCAACACAAAAAGGGGTATATTTATTGATATGTTCAAAATACAGGTTTTTAACTCGATTCCTTCGCCCTTAAAAACAAAGTAAAGAGACAGACAGATACAATTATGCTCTGACTAGTCCTGCCAGCCTGCCCAATGGGAGCGTTTGTATACAGTTCTCAGTGGCGCTGAAATCTGCTTAGGAAAGCAACAAGTCCTTTGTTCTGTTGACAACAGTTATTACAATTAATTCATTTCATGATTGGTGCCTGCACGGAGTGACAAGGGGTTATTTTACCTCAGCAAAAGTTAAAGCGGTAATACCCACGTGCGCAACAAGGCTGCGGGCGGGCGCCACTCCCAGGAGGAGACCGGCGGACTTCCGCTGTCTGCCCAGCGCCACCCGCGCCTCACCCCGCCCGCTGCTTTGAGTTGGGAGACACGCTGGGTTACTCTGCTGGAAGTTTCTGCCTTCCAACCCCCCATGTTTCTTGCAAAGATTTTCATAAAGGCACGAGGTCCAAAGGTGATACAACTTGGAGGGAGGGTGTCCGGGGAGCGAGCTGAATGTCACAGCATAAGCTGGGTGGTGAACCTTGTCACTTGACTTGTCATCATTTATCCACTTGGAATTTCACGTGAAGCCCTGGTTCTCCTACCTATACTCCAGGATTTCTCAACCCCGGTGCTATTGACATTTGGGGCCAGATAATTCTTTGTGGGCCTGTCCGTGCACTGTAGGATGTTTCGCAGCACCCCTCGCTATCCACCACCCACTAGGTGCCGGTAGCACCCCCAATGTCTCCAGACATTGCCAAATGTTCCCTGGGGAAGAAAATCAAGCCCTGTTGAAAGCCACTGCTGTAAACAGCACTCCAGGGCGCTCATTGTGCAGGAGGCAGAAAGTTCAAGAACCCTCCTCTGATTTATCCTGTCTCAAGCTCTCTGAACCCACCTGACTCAGAGGTGGGTCCAGGTCACAGCCTCCCAGAGGGAAGGGCATGGGAGGACAGGGGACCTTCTGTACCATGGAGAGGGTGTGGCAAAGGAGAGTGGTGAAATACAGGGACTCAAGACCCAGGCACAACGTGGCCACAAAGCCCATTCCATAGGACGTCTCTCTCAGGGGGCACAGACTTCCCGTCAGCCAGGATGATCGAGAAAGGGCGTTTTCTGGTTATAGAGCCTTCCACCCTCATCAGGGTCTTCAAAACTTTAATAAATATTTTGACACAAAAATATGTTGCACATAATTTATCTCCACTCATTATTATGAATTTCGATAATTACACAGCAAGCTTTGAAAAATTCTGGTTAACTGAGCGTTCCAGCAGCTGGGCTTCCGGACAAGCAGAACCTCTTCTCAGCTCATTAATTCCTATTGATTAGCAGTTTGGCTCTTGGCTTCACTTTCCCATGTAGACACATGCAGGAAGGGGTACAAGTCTGGGATAAGGCCACCCTGGTGCTGGCCAGGACTGTCTCAGGGAGGACCTCAACAGGTTTTGCAGGCGAGCAAGAGTGGAGGCCCCGAGGAGCAGAGCTGGCAGGGTCCCTGCTCCTGTGACCTGCTCGCCCATCACTTCCTTCTTTAGAGCCGTCGGGTTGGGGTTCTGTAGCAGAGACATGCAAGGAGAAAGTGCTAAATCCTCGGCTGTTTAGCGCAGGTCCCAACATGTCAGGACCGAAGGCCTGTCCTCTCACCGCCCCAGAGCCCAACTGGATGCTGCCAGGGTCCCCAGCCAGCCAGCATCCTTTTCAGTATGAAGGATCAGCAGAGTTGAACTTGCTGTATGTCTGCGTTGGAAAGCACCGACGGGCAGCCGTGGCAATCCTCCTGACTTTTTTTTATTAGCAGTATTTATCACCTTCTCAAAATCAATTGCATATTTTAAATTAAAACAAATGACTATTTCTAGACTAATCAATACTTGCATCTTTGCCTTTTAAAAAGTGAAAAGTTTAATGTAAAGAAATCCTTATCTTTGCTCCCATCAATCCAATTTTAATATAATTCAATATTTAATAAATATAATCCTCTTTGTCTCTGCAGAACAACGTCATAAAAAATGCAAAAGATTTCATGGCATCCAAGCCCCGGTGAGGTGGGAAATGTCGCCATTTCCCTGTAAACTCCAGGCCTCTCCAGGCCTCTCGCCCCTCCTTGAGGCTCAGGAGCCGTTTATTCCTATTAAGTCTAAAGAAAAGGGTTTATATATTTAATGATTCTAAAACCAAAATGCTACCTACTATCTGCACAATTGCCATTTTATCTCTTTAAACTTCTCCAGCTTGACGTTTTTAAAAGGGCAAAGGCAGAAAACCCTTATATAATACCTAATTTGTACATCTGCGGCTTCCCTCTGACGGGCACAGACACCATATGTTTTTAATTATCGTAATAGCCCTAAAGAACCTGTTCGGTGGGAAACACATATGATCCTTTTATTACTGGTTTGTAATTTAAACAGTTTTAACAGAAAAGCTCTGGCTATAGGGGAGTGACAGGCTCAAAGGCCTCAGAGCCCCATCCTCGACCTCAGGAAGCTCAAGTTCAGATCCCACCCACCGAGGCGGGCCCTCCTCCCCTCCTGACAGAGGTAATTGGTCACATGTGAAGCAGCTCTGTGGGACCCTGAAGATGTGATCTGTGATCTCCAGTGACGCGGGGTCTGTTCAGAGGCTGACACAGCAAGAATGAGGTTGATAAATATTATCCCAGTCCGACCTCTGCTGCTTTCACAGCTGGGGGCCGCGCCTGTGGCAGCCCCGGCCAGGAGGGCCTGCTGGTGCCCTGGCCACCCACTCTCCACTCTCCTCCACCGGGACCCCAGGGAACAATTGCAAGGTGAGGGGTCAGGTTTCCCTGAGGCCCCTCACTTGGGGCATGGGGGAAAGACGATAGTTTTTTCCCTGAGGCTGGGAAGTGACTGAATAATCCTAGGAATAATTGATTCTCAGACTGGAAGGGAATCTTGGGCTGAGTCAACATGATTTTGTCATTCGTTGGAAAGGCGAGGACACCAAGGGGATGGGAAGAGACCTGCTCAGGGTCACAAGGCAAGTTCTAGGTCAGCTGGGTCCCGTGGAGCACACCTGACCCCCGCCTGGTGCCCTGTGCCCAGTCCTGCCTGTTCCAGGGTGACAGGGCCCAGGTTCTTTCTGTGACAGGAAGACCCCTTGGAGCCGCCCCTCCTCCCCCCCGGGACACAGTGCGACATGCTGGCAGGAACGGGCTCTTTTCATTTCCTTGTTGGTCAGTTGTTCACGTCTGACACATCTCAAACAGGATTACAGGCACAGGGAAGCACCCCAAGGTGGGGCGCAGAATGCCGCCCTCGGGGGCCTCCACGGCCTGGCTCTGAGACTGCGTCCTTGCTGAGCCATCCTGGGAAGGGAAGCAGCTTCCCTGTGCCTCCGTTCCCTCACATGTAAAATGGGAAGAAGAATAATGACATCCTCCTCCTGGGGTTTCGATGAGGATTAGATGAAAGACTATGGTTTGTATTGTCGTCTATAAGGGACTTAGAAGGGTAGCTGGCCCCAGCACATCGTATTTATTATCTAAAAGTAAACTTGGAGATGGGGGGATAGCTCAGTAGACCAGATCCTGCTGCTAAATATAAGGGGGTCATTCCTTGGGCCTGGGGAGATGATGCGGAGAACAGTCAAGTTCCTTAAACACAGGAGCCAACAGGCTGGGTTTGGAGTGAGACAAAACCCCCAGCCTACAACTAATTTCTGGGACACTTCTTGCAGGCGTGGAGGGGGCAGCATTGGGGGTAATGTCCATCTGTCTTCCTCTAGGCTGTCCCAAATGGCAGGCCCCATGCCACTTAGTTGTCCCAAAAGCGTCTTTCTCTTTTCTATTACTGGCTGGTTTTAGAATCCAAATGTGACTCTATGGTATTTTATCACTTTGATTTTTCTTGGTCACAGGTTGCTATTGGAAATGCCATACATTATAAAAGCAGTATAATGTAGCTGGTAATACTGACTGCTACTGTCTGGTGAGCACATGCCCTTTGCCAGGCTCAGCAGCGGACCTGTATGTCTGGGTCGATTCCTCTCCCTGATGCTGTAGGACCGTTCTCCCGGTGCCCTCTGTACAGCGACCGAGCTGAGGTCCAGAGGCCCCTTTGATGGGTTGCTCATGACTTGAGGAGTTTAAAGCCTTTTCCACTGAGTAGCAAAAACCTTGAGCAAGTCACCTGACATCTTTTCGCCTCAGTTTCCTCATTCACGAGACGGGCTCTGCTGGCCAGTGAGTTTGGCTATGCAGAAGCGGCTGGGAACCAGAAAGGGCTCAAGAAAGACAGGTTGGCTTCACACGAAGATGGGCGACACTGGGGTGGCCCGCCTGCCTGGAAGCCGAGGCTGGGAGCAAGTCCGTAACAGGAACACTCTTCCCACTGCACCCCATCTTTCCTCCTTCGGGACCAGCTCTCCCCCGGTCAGCAGGTACAACAGGCGTTCATTTGGCCAACCCCACCCTGGGAGGAAGAAGGAGGAAGTCACAGGGCCACATTTGGCCCCCCGAGTGACCCCAGAAGACCGGGAGGAAGGCTTCTCCTAAGTTAAAAAAGGGGGGACTGCCCACCCCAGAGGGGCCACTCTTTCCTTTTGGCAAAAAGAGGACCAGATGGCCACCCTCGTTTGAGATGTCAGTGATGACCTCTTGACTCAACAAATAGCAAGTGCATTTTAATGAGAGCGCATCCGTCCTCTCCAGCAGACGGGGCAATTGCCCTGACCCGCCCTTCAAGGAAACAAGAACTTCTTAATCACAGGCTGCCTCCAGGGGCCGCCAGGAGGACCAAAGGCCCCACAGCCAGCAGACTGCCCTGCCCCCACCCCCCGGGTGCCCGCCCAGCTCCAGCCCAGCTGGGCCCAGGCTGGGATGCAGGCGCCTCCGAATTTCCACTCCTGGGAATAATAACTCACATTACTTTGATTCCATCTGCACCCAGCGAAGGCAGCGAGGGAAAGGAGCATAAAACACGAAGTTCCCACAGACAACATCTGTCTTAGTGCAAACAATGGACCATTATCTTGTAAATAATTCTGATTAAGCTGCAGCATTTCCTCCTGAAACGGGCGGTGGGGTGCACCAGAGGAGGATGCTCTAGAAAGCCAGGCCCCATCCACCAGGTGCTGCTCTGAGCATCTCCTGACCCCGCCCCCGTCGCGCCCTCAACGTGTGCACCCCCCTCCCCCACCAGCTCCCAGCCACAGAGGCCCTTCAGATCAGCCAGTGCCACCTCCAACCTAGACGGGTTCTTGCGCCTCCATCCTCCCCTTTCTCCTCGTCCTCGCTCCCTTCCCTCCACTCTTCCCTCCCCTCCTGACAGCATCGCTATCTTTCCCTTTGCTCTGTTTGTACTCATTTCCTCTCCTCTCACCCTCTCCTTTTCTTCAATTTTATCTGCCCAGATAGTTTCTCCTTTTCACGGCTCCCCCTCATCCTCCTCTTCCACCTCCACCTCCACTTCCATCCCTCTCTCGTTGTCTAGTCACTTCGCTCCCAGTCCGTCTGTGGCTCTCTCTCCTCCCAACCCAGGCCCCAGGGCTTGCCCACCCCTCCAGACTTTCCCAGGGACACCCTGACTAGCGGGAATGGTGTCCACTCTGGGGATCCTGAAGCCTGCAGGCCCCAAGCTGCCCTCTGGCTCCCTCGGGTTGTCCGGCCTGGGGAAGGCCCTGGGAGCCCCTGACCTGCAGGAATCTCTCATCCAAAGACGCTGTCCCTCCTGTGTGTCCCAGGATGCCAAGGGCATCCTGCCTTGCACACTCCTGCCTTATCACCTGCCTCGAGAATCTCCTGTTGAAAAAACCACCGGCATGAAAAAGAACTGGGGACTTCACAAAAGCACCCCAAAATCAGGGGAATCCGCGCATTCAAACTGCACAAATGAGAAGTGATGATTCACTCTGCAAGGACATTCACCCCGAAGTTCTCAAGAAAATTACCCTTGGGATTCAAAATTAATTGCCCTGCGTGTGATTTAGAGACAACACTTCAAGCCCAAAGTTCTCATGTAAAGAAAGAGCCACTGGTACAAGAATCCTTCCCCACTCGTTGGCCACCAGAGAGTTTTCTTAGTCTCCTAACTGTAAATGCTTTGTAGCATTAGAAAACGGGACAAACAGCTCAACTGGAGCCACTAGGGTGTTGTCTGTCCATCCCGAGAATGAGATCATTGAATCCTCACACAGGCTCCTCCGTGGAGGTGGTCTCTCCAGGGTGGAAGGATCCCAGCTCAGCTGTCCAGACAGAGGCCTTCAGGTGGTGAGCACAGATTGGCAAGGGGGCGCCATGCTTTTCAAGACCTTAAGCAGATTCCCTGCCCACCTGGCAAGGTCTGGGCAGGTTCTGAGTTTTCAGTGGAGCTCTGCCTGGGGCCTGCATGGCGCCAGAAATCCTAAAATAACTGAAACGTGGGTGACTTGCCAATCTCTTACTTGTTCAAATTCATTTCATTCTCTTGAGGACGCACAAGGGTACTCAAGGGTACCATTTGATGGATGAAAAACTGAGGCAATCAAGTTACGTTCAATTGAAAGCAAAAAGCCAAGGAATTGAGGAGCTCACACTTGGGAAGTACACACTGTCCCAAACCAGGGGGGCTTACTAGCCAGCAGCGACTTCGAATGGCCAGGGAAACTCCACGGATGGAAGAGTGGGAAAGTCACAGGTGCAGAAGAGGAGGCAAACTGTGCCCGTGCCCTAGGCGTGCACGAGGGAGAAGGGCACGAGCCCTCATCTCTTGGTCCCTCTTTCTCTGCCTCTAAGCAGCACCAGAGAGGAGTGTTGGGTGGGAGAGGGGAGCTCTCAAGAGGGACCACTGTCCCAAGAAGGACAAGCTGGATTCTCAAATCGGTATCTGTACAGTGCTTGAGGAAACCTTAGTCATCAGGAAAAATACTATCTCTCAAGCTCAGTTATCCACACAAGAGGTTGAAAAATGAAAAGGAAAAAAAGTCAAATAATCAGGGTTTTTTTGCACTACCACGCATCCCAAAATCCAGTTTTTATTGACTCCCTCTTTTAAAAAAAAAAAATTCTGACTGACTTCCAGAATTAAAGAAGAATTTCCTCAATATTCTTCTAATGATTTAAAATAAAAAGGTCTTTATGTTGAGGCAAATGCTCACGTGCCCCATCCCTGTAAGACTAAACGGTCTTGCCCAAACTGAGATCTCACATGTCCATGTACTGGTGGGAACACCAGCTTGGCTCCCACATCCGGGTCCTACGAGTGTTCCTGAGGACTCTAGGACTGACCGGGTCCTGGAAGGTGTCCTGAAAAGTCAGACTAGACTGGATCATGAAAGCCACAGAGAGTACTGAGGGGACTTCCAGGTACCGCCTCCTTTCACCAACAGGGACGTGGTGCCCATGGAAGAAAATGAACTGTCCAAGCTCCTTGGAGCTCAGTTGCTGGTAGATCCTGGTCTCCTGACCCTGGGCCAGCCCTGCCATCCGGCCTCCAGTCAGCCCGCCCCTGAGCTAAGAGATTGCGCACTTCTCAATATTTAAAATCCACAGTTTACTTCCCACGGAATCATGGATCGTGTATCTGTCCTCATCCTCGGCTCTGGCAGATTGGTGAGCTTCTACAGTGCACCGAGGCTGGAAGAACTTTCGGGCCAAGGGGTTGCCACCTGTGGGGGATGCTGTTGGTTCCCCACCCCCTTCCCTTCCATTCCCTGGCGTGCCAGTGGCCTCTCGTTGCGCTCAGGAGGACTGCTTGGCTGTTGGGGGGGCTGGAATGACCCTCAGCTAATGAGAGCTGCAGAGCTGATGGATTAGTACCCCAGCTTCTTCCGCCCTCAGGGGGCAATTCGGGGGGAGCTCCACATGTGATCCTAAAGGATCCCTGGAGGGGCTGAGCCCAGCCCCCAACCCCTTAATTAACACACCTGTGTCAGCTTGGTCCCTTCTTTCTCTCCCCCCCGCGCACTACTGTGACATAAACTACCGGCACCCAGGTCCTTATGTCAGGGTCTGCTTTTGGGAGACCCCCAACTAGGTCAGCAATGGGGTCTTAGAAGATTAATGGACTCTCTCCTTAACAAGAAAGAGCTCAACATACTGTGAACCCCTAACTGCCCACTGAGACCACTCTGCATCTTGCCAAAATAGGAGCCTCCAGCCCTGCTCCAGGCGCAGGGACACCTCAGAGTGGCCTGTCCTTATGGTCTGCCCCAGCTCTCCCCCAGGACATACAAAACACTTTAGTCAAAAGACAAAAGTGACTTGTCCATCATATAAAAAGAGCAATAATTTGGTAAATTAATTGCAAATTTGCTTTCCCTGCTTGGTTGCCTTTCTCCTTTTATGTGGATAATTGAGAGCATATTATATTAATTTGACAACACAGAAGTTGAAAAAGAAAACTTAACCTCATGAGCAGTGGGTAACCAGTAGATGGGTGGGTCTGGACAACTCCGCAAAGAGCATGGAAAACAAGCTCCCCGCAAAGCCAGCCAATGTCTGGGTGCACAAATGGATATTTTTGCTAATGAAATAGCTGTGAAGAGTTCCCCAACTTTAACCTTGAAAATGCATGCTGTTTGCTCAAGAGGAAGAATCTGCTCGTGCAGAGACAATAGCGGCAGTGTGCTCCTGCATATTTAGGAATGGAATTTAATCATCGTGACGTTTCTTTGAAATAAAGTGACTATACATGAGCAATAATCACCTCCCAAAGTTTAGATTCTCCACCCCCGTGAATATCTAATTTCATCAAAGCAAACATATTTCCTGACATGTGTAAATGAAGAAGTGGATTTGAAGACTGTCTTACCATAACTACTGAGCACCTTTCCCTTCCTGACCTACCCTATCTTAAGTCAAGATTATCTCCTTGAAACTCCACTCTCATCTACAAAGGGGGTCTCTTACCCGCCTCAGACCAGGGGGCCATTGCTGCTTGGGAAGGGCCTAGGCTGTAGGGCAAAGGGCAGACCCAATAGCGATGCTGTGGTTCCCCGAATCTGGGTGCAAACAGGTGGGGCTGGGGGTGGGCAGCAGGAAACAGAATTGCCAGCCCCCGTGCAGAGCTGTGAAATGAAGTCAGCTCATTCCAGAGGACTGAATCCACCCCACTCCTTCGCAGCAGCAGACAGGATGTTCCCAAGAACACTCGACTAGTGAGAGGGAAGTTCCTCACCAGAGGCAGGAATGATGGGGAGGTGGGTGGGAGGCAGGGGATGCTGTGAAATGAGAGGTGGGAGGAGGCTGGGACTCAGTTTATAAAAGCTTGAGAATGAGAATCCACAAAAGTGTCCTCTCAGCCTGAGAAATTAGCCCTGGGGGGCGACTCAGGAAATACCCCCTGTGTTAGAAGCGGAAACACGCGGAGACCCCACCCCGTTAGAGGGATTGGGCCCTCCTGGAGGGAGAAAACAGCAGATGCCCCAATATGGCTCCAGGGAGCCTTCCCTCTCTCAGCCAGGAGCGGGATGCTCTGTTGTTCGGCAGCCCTCCCTCCGTTCCCAAGGCCCACAGCTCACGCTGCGCTGGACCCTGGAGCCTCGCCCCTGCCAGACTGACAAGGCCAGCGCTGTGGCCTGAGCAAAGGTTTCTGGGTGTGCAGAGTGACTATAAATGATGACAATGTCGGAGCAACGTGTTCAACGCTGCACAGAGGCACCAAGGCCTCCAGCAGCCTTCAGCAGAGGCCTCTCCTCCCCACCCCACGTCCCCAGGCCTGAGGCATTGGTCCAGAGGGGTCCTGAGGGGGACCCCTGGCCCACATGGAGAGGCTGGTGGTAAGCCCTCCTCCGAACTGTGAATGTGGCTCCTTAAACAAGACTATAGGCCCCTGAGGAGGGAACACCCAGCACTGCCCCAGAGAGAGGCCCTGTGCCTGCGGAAGTGAGGCAGGCCTGGCTGAGCCACCAGGAGGCAAGGACCCAGCAAAGGGCGTGGCGGACTTCTCCCTCGCACTGCACCCCTCCCCCCATGGGGCAGTTCCCCAGACTCCGGTGGCTGTGGAATAAAGACGAAATTCTCCTGGAGTCCTTCCTTTTGCTCAGGCTCTGCCTCCACTCTGGTGGTGGAAACTGGCCCTGCTCGATGTGGCCGTGTGGACCAGGAGCCTGGTGGCTGGGGTCACTTCGCTTTACCTTGCGTGGGTATTTTGGGGTCCATGATGTTTTCCACTGAAACCCACAGTGTGTGTTCTCAGCTTCCTGTGAACAGAATTAGGAAGCAGCTGTGGGCACAGAGGGCTAGAGAGGTTTCAGATCTACACTCTTCACCTGAGGCTTTCCTCGCCTATTCTCAGACTCAGAATCTCTGACCTCTCACCTCTTCCCCATAAAAGAGACAATCTAAAACACTGTCCTGTGGTCTTTGGGGTGGGGATCACCTGCACAGTTTCGATGAGAAATACTGGAGGGAATGTTTCAGGCAGTCAAGGTGATGCAGCTGTCCTGTGCCTGAGGCCAGGCTTGTTCAAGTGGGCATTTCTGGGCTTCCACTCCCTTTGACACAGGACACTTAATTTATCTGGGTTTGTGAGGACCAGGCCTGAGGCTTTGGATTCCGTCAAGTGAGGACAACACCTTTCCCCCCACAGGCCCAGTTAGACAGGGACAGATGTATGCATGGAGTCTAGGAGTTCACAAATGGCCCAAGCAAAGAAGCTTGAAAACGCTGTTGACGTGGCAGGACCCTGAAGTCCAGCTCATGGACGAAAAAACATCACCACAAATAAAAAGCAAAACCCTTCCTCCCTGTGTCTCCCACCACAATGTGGGGTGGGGAGAAGGCAGACGAATGCCTGTTACAACAAACAGCACAACCAAAACATCCCAGCGGACAAAAATATCCCAAACTCCAAGGATTTGGGGTACCTTTCCTTTCAAAACTACCCTTCACAGGATGAAAAGAAAATGTTCAGGTTTGCTGCAGGAAGGCTGGGCGTGTGCAGTCGCTTCCACATCTGGGATGTGGGGTGGCAGCCCACACACTCTGTGTCCCAATTCTCCCCCAACCACAGGGCCTGTGAGCAGTTGTGGGGTCTAGATGCCAGAAAGTCACTTGTGCAGACAGGTGCACATGTGCCTGGCTCTGCCCCACCCACCAGGGTCGCCCCACCCATAGGGAGGTCCCTTTACATGAGGTCCCTTTACATGAGGTCCCTTTGTGAGCGTTAGTCCTGGGGCCAGCCTAAAGATGGGTGGGAAAACGCAACAAGCTGCCCAGCAAGCAGCCCGGGGAACGGCACACGAGTGCTCCCTGAGTGTCCTGGTGAGGCTTCCGACAGATAGAAGGACGTCAAGCGGTGAGGGGGGTGTTGTGGAAGGAGTTAACATAATGACTCAAAACTGCACTAATGTTTCACAGCTTTTTTTTTATTAGCAATACCAAGATAAGTTTTGAAGCATTTTTAGTATTGTTTTACATTCCATTCATAAATGACCTAACTTGTAACTCGGCATACAGCACACTTAAAGATATAGTTTGACACTTATTCAGAAAGCTACAATTATTATAACTTACATGCCTTCATTACCAGGAACACCTTAATATATCTTCTAATGACTTCAACAATACTCTATTCCAAAGCACACGATAACCCGGTAACAAGTTACACATTCTGCTTCAATCACCGTTTATAAGTTGTGGCTGCCAAGGTGCTATTCACTGGAATTTTACCGTCATCTGTTCCCGGTTTATATGACGACCTGACACAATATTAAACTAGCAATATTACTTCTTAAATACTATGGAGAAAGATAATTACTGCACTTTTCTGGATTCTTCTAAAGTGTTACAAAATACAGGACAGTCAGACACAAGCAGTAATGCGAACGAGACCATCGCAAGGCCCACCTCTGGAAGCTGCGGCAAGCTGGCATGGCAGGCCCCCCGGGCAGACTTTTCACAGGTGGAGGGACCTCCGATCCACCAGCATTTGTCACTCAGGATTCCTGACTTTGAGGGAGTTTTCCTCCCGTGCGAGTTACTAAGCCTTCGCAATCCGTGACTAATAGTGGACTTATGGGGCGATCGTTTGAGCCTCCCTGATTCTCGGCTCCACACACCGTAGGTCTGTGTGCTGTGAGTATACACATACCTATGTCAATAACAATTATTCATTCAACACACATATGTGTATACAGTCTTCTCTCGACTTTACACGATTAACAAGCTGCAGAGAGCCACCGAGGAGCACGAACAGACAAGGGCAAGTCCAGCTAGACCGACTAGAACAGGGAGTGTCACTTACCTGCAAGAAAATGCGCAGATTCATTAAACAGTCCAGAAACCGTGTGGGCTAGAGGCATTTGAAAGCAAGGGCAGGGCCACATTCCCTAAGTGTTTAATGGAATAATGACAAGAAAGCAATATTTATAAAATTTGGTCCTTCTATCTCTGGAATGGAGCGAGAGTCTGCGTGATTAGAGCAGGTTGGCCGTTAGCTGTAGAGGTGCTGTTGATCAGTGCTAAGTAATAGGAGGTAATTACTACTTATTGGAAACCTGCGCTGTGCACACCACATCTGAATACAAAAAAGAAAGCAGCTGATGCCTTCGGCAGCTGAGATGTGGCCTGGGTCTTGATGGCTGCGGGTGCTGACCATCACTTTGATTTAGCAGCCTAAGGCAGATGCCAAAAGCTCAGCTGAGGATACCTGCACCCACCTCGGGACAGCGATGGGGCACGCTGCTCCTATTTGACATGCGGTGGCCGGGCCCGCTTAGAGAGCGTGCATTTGCCCAGGGATGTGGGTGTCTGCTCTGACAACACTCTCTTCTCTCAGCATTCTCTTCCTCCTTCTCAATCTTAAGCCACAGCAGGGAGGAAAAATGTGTGTGTGTATAGTTTTTTTTTTTTTTTTTTTTGAACCAAAGAGCTTGATTGCTCTCGCCTCCTGCCCTAGGCTTGGTCCTGGGCAGTAGGTATTATGCAATCCAAAGAGAACATGGACACGGCAACCAAGATGAAAGCTACCAGACTCGTCTCCTGCTTCGGAGACACTGTTGATTCAGACAGTAGCTTTTGGAGCCAAAAATATGCAGCAAAAGGAAAGGAACATCAACAAGGCTGAATGTCACCAGTGTTTGCCGACTTACAGACACCATCCATTTGTTTGTTCTGAAATGACGAGTGGACCATTTGGCAAATACAATGGTATTCACACAACAGTTCTGTCATCGTGTAGTGCAAACGACATCACATCAGTGGCATTCCCATTTAGTTTAAAAAGAGGGAAGGGGCGGAGGAGGAGAACGCTGAGACAGTTTGGAGAGGGCTGCCATCCAAAGAGGCTGCCTCTTCGTCCACATGGTGCACTCAACAAAGCTTTGGGCAAGGGCAGGGGCCAGCATGCCCAGGGGTGCTGGCTTCTGTGGGAGATCCCGGGGGCAGCATCTGTGCTTTGTCCCAGCAGAGTCAAAGGGAAAGGCTCTTCAGCCAGTCATGAGGCAGCCGGCAGGCAGGACCGGGTGGGGATTTGCCTTCACTTAACGGATCTGCCCTTGGTCTTCAGGACAAGCCACATGGTCCTCCCTACTGGGGTCTAATATCAGGCCCTGCACAAACACTATTCCTGGGAGCAGGCTGGACTACGGAAGTCAACAGGCAATCTGTAAACGATCAAATCAGGTAAAGGAAGTGAATGCAAAGTTGTGCTTTATCCACAGTCTCTGCATGCCAATCCACAGGAGAATCAGCTCATAAAGAAGAGGAGAAGGAGGAATGATTGCTCATTGGGCTTTAAATAAAGCATGGCAGCTCCAAGAGACAAAGCCCTACCACCAAGGCCCCCTGGGTCTCCCAGGCTAGCTGCCCTCCTTCGTGATGGCTGACCCTGGGCTCCCACACACTCGGCAGATTTGGATTCTGTGACTCTCCTCCTATGCCATTTTCCTATTGTAAGTCCTTTCTTCATTAGAACTTACCAGCTTCAGGGCCACCCCTTAGAACTTAATCATCCTCAAGACCCAAAACAAACCAGCTGCCATAGGCTATGCACAGCAGCCTGTGCTCTGGATGCCTTCACATACACATGTGCAGCCCTTGTAGTGTTTTCACATACCCCAGCCACGGCTCCCTTGGAAATTTCTAACTGACCACAATCTTAGCCATTTCTTGGCCAAAAGACTGAGGAGGCAGGACTTACTTCCCACCCTAAAGCACTTGCCTTCTATCAGGAATAGAATTGGGTAGAAACAGAAATGGTGGACCATTGTGAGGGGATGTCACCACAAAATCTCCAGAATCACATTCCAAGCTAACTTTCTCGCAGACCGAGAAATAGTTATCAATGACTTGGCATGGCGGATATGAAGAAATAATACATGTCTCTAAAACCTTGACGGAAAGTAAGATTTGTGCTTGCTTTGTGCTAAAGAGACTACTGTAACCAAAAGACGTTTGATCCCCGGCATCATCTCCCTGTGCCATCCTCATGTGGACATATTCACCTCTGCTATAAAATGCCAACTCTTCTGAGAATCAACCATACAAGCTCTTACACCCATCACTTCATTTCGTCCTCATGCCTCGGTCCATCAGTGAGGAAAGCTAGGCTTTCACAGAGCAAGCTCTCCTCAGAGCCAAGGCGGAGCCCCTGCCTCTTCCTCCTCTGCCTGCCTCGGCTATGATGGGAGGCAGCTCTGGAACCGCCACACGAGCCCCAGAGGGGCGTGTTCTCCTGGAAGTCTTTAATACATAGGCAGGGATGTGGCCTTCCAGAGACGGGTACACAACGGGTCTACAAGTCCTCTCTCTCTTGGGAAAAGAGAGACTGCCTCTGTCTCACATCTCTGGCTTTGGCATTGCATGGCAATTGATGGAGCTCTGCAGCCACTGACTTGGGTCTTCCCTGCATCATCGCACTGGCTGGTGGAGTAACAGCAGATAGGTTTCTGCACATCTTCTCTAGGGACGACCCGGCAACACATCCTTCTTCACACTAGAGCAGGGGTCAGCAAACCACGACCTGCGTGCGGGCCAACTCCAGCCCACTGCCTGTTCTACTAAATAAAGTTTTATTGGAACACAGCCACGCCCATTTACTTAATTATCATTTACGGCTGCTTTGGCGCTACAGGCAGAGTTAAGCAGTTGTGAGGGAGACCACATGGCCTGCAAGCCTAATGGGTTTACTCTCTGGCTTTAAGAAAATAGTTGCCAACTCCTACTCCACACTTTGCAGCTGGTGCAATGGCGGATATTTTCAGACTGCCTATGCCGAGAAATCAACAAGGTTTTGGAGGACAGAAGTCCCATTTTAAGAGAGTTCCGTTTGGTTATCCTGGTTCATTTCATCACACATTTTAGAATACACGAGTAGAGAGGTTTCAATGCACCCTATCATTTTGTTCTTTAGGAAAGGGGTCCCAATTTTCTCATTGCTGTGAGAGGATCCTTAGTCTCAGGCATAATTTGGGTTAGGGAAGCCAGTTTCCTAATAACCTGAGAATAATAAATTGGGAATATTGAGTCTATCGTTATTAATGGCCCTGCCTTTTCACTTGCTGTCTCCTAGGCCTGGTGGGTCACTTGGCCTGAGAGCCACTGCACAAGAGCCTTATGCCTGTGACAGACATGCTGACAGATTCTCCTTGCTCAGCCTGGCCTCCCTGAGGGGTGGTAACTCCAGAGCAGAGCTTTGAAGAGTAAAGAGGGGTCATGCTCTTCTCCCTGCCTTTCCCCATCAACCCTCCCCCTGGGCTCACCACAGGACACAGGACCAGACTCACGATGGCCGCCAGCCATCTGTCTCAGGCTCAAGAGGCAAGCAGTAAGGGTGGTTGGGTTGCTCTCCAACTCCACAGGCTCTGCGACTGGCCAGGCAGCCAGCCCCACAGGTGCTGTCAGACCCGCATCTGTGCTGCCGGGTACACACTGAACCTGTGCCTTCCGTGCTCCTCGGATCTCCCAGCTCCTGGCTGGCCCAACAGTCCGTCACATTCCTCAGCCTGGACAAGGAGGTGGTCTGCCTTGTCTTTTCAGTGGACGGAAATGCTGCTCCGGCCTGCCCTTACCCTCTAATTATATACTCATGTGGATCCTGTCCCATTACAAAACCAACAAAACCGAGAGTCCGTCCAAGTTCTCTGATGGCCGGGGAGCACCCTTGGGCATTACGTTCTTCAACAGAATGAAGAACCGTGGGCCGGGCCTGGAGCCTGGAAGTCACCTCAAGAAAGGCGAGCTTTGACTGAAGCAGGATTCCACGTAACAAGATCAGGTCCCCGGTGGGCCCTGACCCACTCTAGAAGCAACAGTGCGTGTGGTCCAGCTGAATCCAAGATTAAGCTTCAATCTCGGCCTCGGGGTAATCTGTAACACGTCTCTGACAGGCTAAGATACTGTCCTCTGTGGAAGGATCTCTTGAAAATTCATGCCCAGGCTCTCAGTGTTGGCACAAGCCACAGGCCTCTCCTACCCAGCTGGTGGGTCGGCCCTCTCTTCATTATCAATTCTTCCGCACCAGAGTTAGAAGGCATCAGCTAGGAATGGGCGGTACACATTGGCCGGGACCCCTGGGCCATCATACCAAGGAAAGCAGGACCAGAGTTTGAAAAGTTAGAAAGCGGAATTAGGGAAGCGCAGGAAGCAGAGCCCACGACATGAGTGTCACCCACAGACTCAGGGTTGGGAGCCACCTTCTCCAACTCACCAGCATGTGTCTGAGGAGCCGCTGTGCCCTGTGGGGAGTCTATGTGATCTGAACGGGGATTTTACTGACGCTTCTTCAAACACGCTTACACCCCGTGAGAATAGAAACAGACGCACACCAGCTCCTCCTCCAAGTCTGTTTCTAAGGGCATCAAATTTGGGGTTTGGATTTACTAACCAGACAAAATCGAACACCAAACTCTTATGAGATGAGAAATAGAATAATTCTTTGGTTTGGCAAAGCCCAGCTTCTTGAGGCAACCAGATTCCGAGCTGGTGGTTCAGTTTGGAAACCCGTATCTCCTTTGAGTGGAGCAGGGAAAAGGGAAGAACATTAGGAACGGTTGATTCCTCGTGCCAATGGCATTTCCAGCCTTGCAAAGTCAAGCCAATGGGGGTGGAAGTTCTCAATGATCATTTGTGCTTCTTGCAATGCTAGAAAGAGAGTGAACTAGATTGTGAGAAAAATGCCCATTTTGTAGCCCAGTGGATTTAAGTTTTCCTCCCAGATATCAACTCTGAGGAAGGATGAATATGCCTGGCACTTCTGGGTACTGGGACACCACAGCAGCCAGTAAGAAAATAAGAAGAGGATTCTGATTATGGTGGGCCGGATATAGGAGCGAGGGAGTGAGAACTGGACGGAGTCAGGCCCGTCCTGGAGGCAGGAGGAGAGTGCCTCCACCCCACCTCAAGCAAACAAGGGCCTTCGCTGCCAGATTCCAAGCTAAAGCAAGAGGTTGCAGAAGAAACGAGGACAAATGAAATGCAAAACTTGTGCTTTCTACAAATAGGCAGTTTATGGCCAGAGTTAGTTAGAGTTAGTTTTGGCATCTTACCAGGAGTGCAAGGTGGAGCAGTACGACCTGGACCCTCGGCTGGGGAAGCAATCAGGATGCCTCTTAGCCTGGCTGGCCTGAGGGTCCTCTCTCCCCTTTCAGGAGAAGGGCCATCGCTTACACCACAGGTCTGTGGCCAATGGCCAAAAGGCTGACTAAGGGAAGGATTCGGCACATCCCGGGAAAAGTCAGGGGAGCGTTGCAAGCGGCTGTTAGGGAGGGGTGAGAAGTGCCTGAGCGCTGAGGGCTAAGAGGGCACAGCAGGCCCTGCCGGCCCCTGCCTCCCCTCCACCCTCGCCTGGAGCAGAAGGACACCGTTGGGCAAGCTTCCTCGAGGCAGCAGCCTTCCTTCAGCATTGATAGGAAGATGGGAAAATTAATAGGGGTAATACGAGCTCATTTCAATAATAATGAGCTTATGAACATGCCAGGTTTTGATCTTTTCTGATGCATGGATTCCTGGCAGGAACCATGGTCCTCTGTAGGTATTTGAAAGAACTGAAAATAGACTTTAAAAAAAATCCCCAAACAACAATAAAAAAGAAAAATACCCCAATCACAAACTTAAAACAACAATGAAAAAAAAAGACTTAAACGTCACTCCCCCGGAAGAAAAGGGAAAAAATTTGGACTGACATAAAACCCTTTTGTCCTTCTTTTAAATATTGTTTTTAACAGCTTCAAAAGTAATGAATTGTACGTGGCTAAAAATAGATCTGGGGGTACTGGTTAATGGGGCCTTGTGAATCATTCAGCATAAGGAACTGTCAATATTTTTTTGAGCTGTCAGAAATCCATTTAGTGATTTTTGACAATTCAAAAAATATTTCTGACTGCTTGATCCAGTTCTTAGTGAATTAGGGAAGGAGAGGAAAAAAGAAATATATCAATTTAAATCATGGACCGAGCCCAGCTTCCTGAATCCTACTCTGGGCTAAAAGGAATATCAGAGATTAAGAAATACTCCCCTCCTGCCTTTCCTCCTTCCTTCCTCCCTTCCTCCCTTCCTCTCTCTCTTCCTCCTTTCCTCCCTTCCATCCTTTTTTCAACAGGTGAAGTAAAGCCACATAAATCGATTCATAGATTAAAGATGGAAAGGCACCATGTCCATTTGCCTCCAGCGAGGATATTTGGGACTGGAAATAACACAGTGAGCTTCTATTCGGAGAAAGGCTTTCCAATATGGACACCTGGGTGCCAGGAGACTTCGATCTTCCCTGCCCACCTCGACATCATTTGATCCAATTCTAGGCTTAAAATTTATTATTAGTTTTTAAGGTCTGGAATTACTTTGGGGTAACCATATTCTTTAAGAAGGTAAAGCAGTGCCAATTTGCTGAGAAGATCAGGCAGGCATAAATCCATACACACAGGATCACAACACTGCTCACCAGGGCCTTCACAATGTACATTTCTTGTTAGAACAACAGACAGACAGGTGAAGAGACAGACTGACAGAAGGCAACAGTAGAAGGCCAAAGTCACAGGAACTGCCATTTGGTATGTCTAAAGATGGATCACAAACACACCAAAACCATCTCCCTACTTGGACGGGGGTAGCTTTATTTCTTTACTGTGGTTAGTGTGATATGATTTTAGTGTCCTCTAAGTCAATACAAAGGAAAGTTTAAGAAAGCAGATTTGGCTGAGCAAAGCAGTAAAGAATTGTCTTTAGGCATTTATGCATAAGTTGAAAATACTGAAAAGTTTGCAAGTTACCACGTCTCCTTTTCTTTTTTTTCAATTTTTTTCCCCTCAAGTTATGGATTAAAACCAGGAGCAGTTCACCCTGTCACCCACCGCCTCTCCATGCCTCCCGCACAGGCCTCGCAGATCTGTACAATGCACACTGGAACACAAAAGCACGACTTCTAAAACTTCTAAATGAAGTTGACTTTCATGATTGTCTACATTGCATATACAGCATCGTTGGGTTTGTTTATGTTTAGTTCAAAATTTGCTAATGGATAAGTCATTTTTTTTAAACGCACGATTCAGCACTGATGTTTTGGGAAATGGACTAAAGGAAGAGGATTCTAAAACTTACCACACAAGTCTGGCCTCTTGATACATCCAGAATTTGCTGTGCTACTCGCAAGTCCGTTAAAGGCTGCTAAGCCATCAGAACTGTAGGCCCTGAGGACCGACAGCATGTTCATCGGCTTCTCCAAGCCCTGGGGGCCCCGCTCCGGCTTGGGCAGGCCCACAGAGGGGTCCTGGGCTGGAAGAAGGCCCGGGCCGTGCCACTGCTTCTCCGCCACCTGGGGTAAAGGTGAGACTAGTCCCTGGGCAGGCTGAGGGGTGCCCGTGGGCAGCAGGCTGTCCCCGCCATCACTGCTGCTGTCCTTGCTGAGGGCAGACAGTGGCTTGCTCATCATCTCCGGCTCTGTTTCAATATCCTCTTCATCGTTGTTTTCTCCCTTGGAGGAGTCCATGTCTTCCGAGGAGGCAATGTCGGAGAGGTCATCGGTAGTAGTCTTGTTTGTGGTTTCGGGGATCAGGATAGGGGCGTCATCTTCCAGGTGGGCCTTCCCATCAGGCTCCTTGTTGGGGCAGGAACTGGGGACCCCAGAGCCCACCACACCCGAGTATACACCAAACTGCTTGTAGAAGTCCGACGGGAAGTTACAAAACGCGGGGTCCACGTGGCCGGGCCACGTGCCACTCTTCTGCTCCCCCAGAGTCTCCTTGACCTGTCCTTGGGCCATCTTCTCAGAAGCAGAGTCTAGAGGCGCGGTCACGTGGGAAAGCGCCATCTCTTTGCTGGATTGCACCGAGGACAGCAGAGGCATTCTACTCGCCTCCCGGGCTTGGTCTTTGCAGTTGACGGTCACCCCGACGACACTGTCTTTGCGTTTTGCTTTGCCTAGGTGGTTGGCCTGGAGATGAAGAGCCATCAGCTCCAGAGACGATGTCGTGAACGCACAAAACAAGCAGCCATGCCACGCAACGCTGTCCTGCACGGTCACCGCCGAGCCGGGGAGGGAGGCGGCGTCCGGCCGCACAGACAAGTCCAGAGGCTCGTACTGAGACTTCTCCAGCTTCCTCAGGGCAGCCTTCCCACCAGCTTTCTCCTCACTGCCGTCCGCCCCGTGGACTTTCGTGGAAGGAGGATCAGACAGGCCTTTGTCCTTCATGTCCTTCTCCTTCTTCAGCGAGCTTAGGACAAAGCTGTCCATGAAAGCTTGCAAGGACCCTTGGAAATTGACACCGTTGCTCACGATATTCTGGTAAGCTCTTCCGATTTCAGAGAAGTGGGTGCTTTTGGAAGGAAGGTCGGCGGCTTTCAGAGCGTCTGCAGGAGCCTCCGAAGACCCGCCAGTGGCCTGCCCCGAGTGGTCTCCGGACGGGAGCACTCCCGATGTCCACTGCTGAGAGGCAGGGCCACCTCGGAAGTCCATTCCAGGGAGACCCTTAAAGGCCCCCCTCAGGATGTCTGGCCTGATAAACAAGGCAGTTTTGCTGGACAGCTCGTCCCTGTGCTCTGGGTTCGGGGGCTGTCCAGACAGCGGCCCGGCCCCGTTCTGCCGCTCCCGGTGGTGCCGCTCTAAGTGGTATTTCAGGGAGGCTGACTGGGTGCCGGCGTAGTCACAGTGGGGACACTTGTAGGGTTTCTCACCTGCAGGATTTTGGTATAAGGAGAGAAAAAAGTGTTTATCTCACTTTGGTGTGCTGAACAAGGCTAGGAGGATCAACATTTGTTCTTGGAAACAAAGCAGCTCAAACTAATAATTAGTTAGAGAACAACTGTTTTTTAATAGAAGAATAATTCGTACTCTTAAGCTTTTTTAATGATTTTGTACCATTTGGGACTATTCAGGAATGACATACTATCTACACACAATTAGCTATCTTTTTCTTTATCTAACATGTGAAAACGGCTGTAGATTTAAAAGCTATGATTATGAAAATTAAGCATAATAATTTCAGCCACAGTGATCATTAAAAGTAGAAGTTTAAAAAGACAAAGTATGTAACAAATGGGTGGTTGCAATATTTTGTGTATACAATAGCTCTAAAATTTGTTTAAATTATACACATGGAAACCATTTTTAAACCTAAAAATTTTATGGCACTGTTACGCAAGACTGAAATGAATGATTTAAGTCTTGCTCTGCAGTAAATCATGGATATAATTAGCAAATGGCATACTGCACAAGTAATTTATCATTATTTGGAGGGCACCATTCCAGACGGCTCAGATATCTGCAGACCTACTGCATTGTTTCTAAATAAAGAACTATAAATACTGATTCTATAAAATATTAATACCATTACAGTGCATTATGATTGCAGCATGTAAAGACATATAGTTAAGATAAAAAGCAGTCAATAAAACTTAAAAGAAAATGAGTAATAAAAAGGCACAAAATATATTTAGTTTCTGTATTTGAAATTAACATTATCTACTGGTCTTTGTAGCACCTTAAATTTGTGCTAATGGCAAACCTAATGCTCCGGTAGTAAAATGTGTAATTTACCTATACTAAGCGCTTTCTAGAGAATAAAAATAGCTTTAAAGAGTGTTTTAAAACATATAAGATCATTTTCATGAATTAAATATTTATTTAAATTCAACACCAACTTGTATTGTTCTTCCCACCACGGAAAAGATACCGTAACACTCAACTTGGACCTGTCCACGTGGTGGGACAGAGCAAGAGAGGAGGGTAAACAAATGCGGATTTAAACATATTCCAAGAATTTGTTAGCAATCCAGGGTCTTTTCTAGGCTTTGGAATCGAAAGGCTCTGTGGAAGGAATGGGACTGTGACAGCCCTGTGAGCTTGTTTACAGCAGCACCCTGTCCATATCCATGGTTCCTTCTCTGGGGAAGCCTGGCACGCCCCAGCCCTTCCTCTGCTCTATCATAAAGCAGACTGAGATAAGGGCAACAGCAAAGCATTGGTGAATGGCATCCTCTGCAGACGCCGTGCTGTGTCGTCTCAGCTTACGCCACGACTTTCCTGCTCCAGGCATAGGGCGCTTGCGGGTAACACATTTGATGTGGGGAAGGAAGACTCTGGGACTTTGTAAACGGAGAGCCACCAGCCCCTGTTCTGAGCGGGGGACTCCACGTCATCTCCAGATGGAGTGCCAGAACCTTCGAGAAACTATGCCCATCCCTTCAAAATGGTGGCTGTGTGCTCCTCGTCCACTGCTACAAGCAGCTGAAGGACCCCCTGGCCACGTCAGAGGTGGCCTCATGGTCTGGGAAGGGGATCCCGCTGGGAATCCACTTCTCTAAATGGAAAGGTCACACCTGTCTCTGGCTAGGCCAAAGGCATGATTCTCGCAAGGAAGACACTATCCCCCTTGAAGTAAAGGTACAAATGGCTTCAGGTACCATTTTCCCACTTCTTGGAGTCAATCCCTGTGTGAGGCTCGGATTCACTTCAGCCACGGCTACTTGGACATCTCGCTGGAGGCCAGGGAACCCTCAGGGGGACAGGCACCGTGGACCGGCACTTCTGGGCTGACCTGGAAGTCTGGAGGTCAGCTGGAGCAGAGGCAGCCCTGAAGCTGAGGGGGTGGTCATGGGGCTTGTGACAAGAGAGCCTGACCAGGAACGCAGGGTCCTGGCCCGGGGTCAGCGGGAACCTGGGGGGAGGGCCCTGCAGTGAGGGTGGCAGAGGTGAGGCCGGCAGGTACTGAGTGAGACTCAGGTTGCATTTCAGAAACGCACCTGGAAATGATTAAGTGCATCTGGCAAAGGGTTTGCAGAGGAGGCCTGGGCACTCATTAGCAGAGCTGCAGAGGGAGAATGTGGACTTCCGCCTGCAGGCCCGGGTAGGGTAGTCAGCTGCCTTTCTCAGTGGGGGCGGCAGGAACGCACCCATGGTGTGCGTGTATATTTCCAAGGGCCACATATTTGAAATGCACACCGGAGCAGTGGTTCTCAAACTGTGTTGTGCGTTAGAATCACCAGGGGAATTTAAGACGCCAGTTCTGGGACCTAACGACATAATGCTTCTGATTCCCTTGGTCTGGGGTATGGGCCAGAAATGGGCATTTTTAACAAGTGTCCCTGGTGATTCTGACACAGCGTAAAGATTACACTTTGAAAAGCCAAAGTGGAACCGCTTGGGGAGTTTTTTAAAATGCTGATACCTGGCCCCACCTCTACCTCCAGAAATTCTGAGTTACTTGGCCCAGGGTGAAGACAGGGCTTTGGGGTCTTTCAAAGGCCCCCACGTGGCCTTCTGTGCAGCCTGGGTGGAGAGCCACACGTAGGCCCTCCCTAGGAAGGCCCCTTGTCGGCAGGTGCTGTGGGACTGCTGAGCAGGGCAGGTAGTCTGGACCTGCAGACCCCAGCAGGTGTTCGCAGAGTCTGCACTGGGGACCAGAGACCCCGCGCTATTTTGCACTCCGCCGGGCACAGGATTCCCATCTTGGGACCTTCGCTTCCTCAGCCTAGAACGTGGGAAGTTGGAGCACGTGTTCCCTAAGGCCTCGTGTCAACTCTAAAACTTGTGTCAAGAGCTAAACCGTGCCTCCCAAATAGGGCCAGAGACACAGGTACACACAGAGTGTGCACTCACACACCCAGACACACGCACACTCATTCACAAACACTTCTTGACTGAAAGATCCAACGGACAAATGAGCAGCCCTTCCCTCCAGGAAGGAGGGGAGCTGAAAGAAGTACCGGAGAGACACGGCCCCTGCTCTGAGGCTTTCAGAGGAGACATATGAGAAGGCTAGTAAAGCAAGCGAGGTTCACACACACACCCATCACACATGCACACACACACCACACTCACACATACATACCACACACCACACACCACACACACATACATTCACACATGCACGCCATGCACACACTCACACGTGCACACCACACACAAACACACAAATAGTGCAGGAAAGGATGTCTTCACTCAACCCACTGCTCTTTAAAGTTCAAAACAGGCCTTGGCCTCCACTGTTCCAAGGGAAAAAGGCCACAGCTGAGAAGCAACAGTTGGTTCTTAGCATTTGAGGGTCCAGCCCTGGGGAATTAGGGGCCACCAGGTGAGTTTTCAGGGGTTCCTCGCCTGCACACAACGCACATGGCTCTGGAAGGCCTCCTCGGCCCCTTCTCTGCCCTCCGTGCACACCGCCCCCCACAAAGAACCCCGCACTGTCCACGTGTCTCTCTCTGTGGCTCCACCTCCTGCCAAGTTCCGGGAAGCCGGCTGCTCCCTCTCCCCTCGACCCCTCCCCCCCATAAAGGCTCTGGAGAGAAGTTCCATGGGCTAAACCCACCCCTTTGGATTTGGGCTTTAAAAAATAAACAAAACCCCCAGTTTTTCTTTATAATCCCTGAACGAGTTGAGCAACCACTCTTGCCCTCCGCCTGGAGCCCTCCCTCACCTTCCCTGCGCTCATCTCTGTGAGAGGGCACCGGCCATGCTCTGAGACCACAGCCAGCCCCCACGGGTGCGCTTCTGGCCAGGCAAACCCAGGGGTGGAGCCATCGGGGGAGCACCCTGCAGAATGCCTGGGCAGCCCAAGGCCTCAATTTCCACTGCAACCATCCCAGGGATCTTCCAGCACGCCGCTCCAGGGCACATCCTAGTGTGGACAGGCAAACCCCTCACAACACCAGCGCCAGATTGGGTGGGGGCACCGTCAGCAGCGTCAGCACGCTCTGAGGCCCACCAAGCTCTGCTCTTCGGGTTGGCCAACAAACAAATGGCGAGTCCACCCGTGCCGAGAGCTGCTTCGTGGTCAGGGGCACCGCATCTGGCCACACACTTCAACCAGAGCACGCCAGGCTCACTCTAACAAAGCCCCAGCTTGGGCCAAGGAGCAAGTCGTTGGTCCGCCCGGCCCTTTCCCACCCAGGCCAGCCTCTGCCCGAGACTTGGAAAGCTGCTCTCCGTGCAGCCTCGTGGCACAGGCAGCCCCAGACCCTGCCAGCAGCTGTGTCTAGTTGAATGATTGGCCACTCAGGCCATAAATTAATCCAAATCTACTGGGGGGATCACTCAGACTGCACCATGCTTTCCTGGGGGTCATGAGCCCTCCGGTCCCCTCCATGACGTTTGGGATCCACTGCCTTTGTGTCAGTCTGTTGTAGGAGCCACACACCAGATGCCTTCAGAGCCAGGCAGAGCACAAGAGTGTGCTCAACAGCGGGACGGGGGCCAAACGCCTCTCCTAGAGGACAGCCACTGCTTACAGCCAGCCAGCAGTGGACACGAGGACCTCTGACTTTCTAAGAAAATACTCACACCCTGATTTCTATGTGCAATATCCTGGTTACTTCAGAACTTTTCCAAACATCGAGAGGGCCACAGTATCTATCTGCAGACGGGGTCTGGACTGGCAGCCAGTTTGAAACGTATGTCTGGGAAAGGACGCCCAGTAGTGAGCCAGTCACCCACTGAAGGAAGCAGGTAAGGACAAGGGTGGCCTTCTGTGGGGAAACTTCTCACAGTATTTTAAAGGAATAAGATGTGGGCCCAAACAACGTATTTCTAGGAAAGAAAGTTCTGCTAGAAAAGGTGTAATAAAATAAAAATCATCAGTTCATCATTCCAACAGACTAACGAAATTATTGGAACCATCTTACATTAAACCAGCTACCCACTGACATATGGCATAACATATAGATTCAACTTTGGAATAGCATTAACTTCTCCAACGTTGTATCACAAATGTTTAGAAATGTACCCCAGTGGTTTAATTAGTTCATGTGCCTACTTTGACACGGTCATGTCCTTCTTCCTTCTGAGCCTCCACTCGGTGCTTGCTATGCCAAAGGGACCCTCGCTGTCCTGGTGAGTGACTCTGGAGCATTTCAGAGCAAGTACCCAAGCACCTCTCCAAAAATAGCAGGCGGATTCATATTACTCTCTTCGGAAACCCCTTTACCAAGCTTTTAAGAAGTGCTTCATGCTTCTAACCTTTTTGTATGTGTGTGCTAAATCTCCAAAAGGGTTCTTACTTTTATGTTGAGTAACTGAATATTTTCCCGTATTTGCATCCTCTGTTTGATATTTATTTAGTCTTTCTACATGTCTTTACTTAGTTAATACCAGGAGAGATAAATATGGCGGTGCCTTTGCAGCGAAGCTTCAGTACATTAATATAAATTGTACACTAATTCCCCCAAAGCATATATATGTTGTAAACCTGAAGACTTTTCACACAGCCGCTTATTGCTAAACAGCGCCTTGTCCAGAAGGGGACAATCTGTGTCTCTAATTGCTGTCACTGAAGCCGAGATTCATTATGTGACTTTCCCATTAAAATGTGAGCATTAATTTGTATAATGAAATATCACCCTCTGCAGTGTTCATTAGCCATGCCCTACTGTATACGGCACACTGTTAGCTACCTAGAAACTGTAGTTAATTTCACTAATGGATATTTCCCTACTTAGTGTTTGGTAGGAAATTTATACTGTAACATTACCTCTCAAACTTTTAAGGAAATTTAAATTCAATCAATTATTTTCAACAAAAGTTTGGGATGTCATTAAGGCAGGAAGAGCAAGGATGGGGGACGATGGAGGAATAAAATGGGCTTTCAGTTCACCTTAGAAATAGAAAAAGGATGGAATTTTAACTCAAAACAAAAGGGAGAAAAAAGAATCATCTCCTTTCGGGCAAGTGGATCTTTTTTTCTCCATCGTTACTCAGGTGGCTGTCCCCCACTAAGGACAACAACACACGCTCTCACTTTAGAAAAGGGAACCGGAAAAGCACCCATTTGAACCAACCCATTGTGAACACTTTTCGACGTGCTTTTAGAAATGTTAAGTAGCCTGGCTACCTCACCTGCAGAGGAAACGCTCCCCTGTGTATCGGGCGTCAGGCACCTGGGTCGGGCCGGCTAAACCTCCACGTCCACCCCCATCCACACACCAGTCCGTGCTCACTCGGAAACTCTTTGAAGATGAAACGCAGTTAGCAAACCGGGTGTGAGGGTTTCTCATCTCCTGATGCCCGCCGGCGAGGAATCCGCTCCACGCCATCTTCCAAGCGGGGCTCAGGGCCTCCACATGCCACGGTGGCCATTTCCCTGCCTCACCACCTCCCTGACCTCACTGTGCTGGTGGGGAAACTGAGGCAGGCAGGATCAAGGAAGCCTGGCCTCAGGCCAGTCTGAGTAAGGGGTAAAGGAGGAGCCAGAGGGCACAGGACTTCCCTTTCAAATTGCCGGGAGGCTGCGTCAGCACACCTTGTGGGTCCAAGTCACCTCCTCTCCTCCTGCTGGTGAGGGTGTGGACACACACTGTCAAAGAAATGTTGCATTAATTCCTAAAACAAGCCAAAACTTCACCCAGAAAAGTTAAAATATCAATACAGCGCAGCGGTTAAGAGAATGGGATTCCAAATTAGGCAGATCTGCATTGCGACCCCGTAGTCAATGCTGGGCAACTCCGAGTGGGTAACTTCACATCTCTGAGGCTCAGCCCTCTCCTGCAAGGGGGCGGGCTGGGACCTGGTCAGCGAGGAGGCGTGAGGATTAAGGAGTGAGTTCGAGGGCAGCGCTTACACAGTGCCCACACCTGTGAGTCTATAGAAAGTGCTGGCTACCCTTGCTATTAGTGTTGTAGTTACATCCTCCCTGGTGGCTCAGTTTTTCTGCAGTCGTGCTGTGTAGACACTGCCTCAGTCCTGAGGCAAGATAACTCCCAGCCCCCACCCTCCGCTGGGCACACAGCCCTTTGGGGGTGCTCCAGGAGAGAAGTCCTCCCACTTCCACGATCCTCTTTGCTCCTGTCAGGACAAAGAAGCCTGGTGTCTGGTGACAAGAATGCAGGTGAGAGCCGAGGAGGGCACCCCTGTCGTCCCACTCAGCCAGCGCCCAGGGGCCGCCTCACGGAGGCACACACCCGGGGTGGGGGGCAGGGCTGGGCGTGCCCCTCAGCCCACCCTGAGATCCCTGGAAAACCACCGCTGGCTTCCTTCCGCAAATCCATTCCCGAAAGGAGCTCCCCCACTCAGGGCCGGAGGACCAGTGCACGCAGCACGTCAAAACCAGATTAATAAACCACTTGCACAATTTGAGAGGGAAAAAACTAATGAGATTTATTTTTAATTAGTCCCTGAACTTTCATGCCTCCAAGTTTTCACAAGTGAGGTTGCTTATTACATTTCTCTACGATGGTCATTCCTGAAACAATGGGCACCTCCCAAGAAAGCCAACACACAGGAGAGCCGCCCAAGGGAAGCAGCCCGGGGTCCCGCAGCCAAGGCATGGGTGTTACACCCATCTGGGGCTTAGGTGGGGAACACACATCCCTCCAGCCTTTCAGGAATTGAGCAGCACCTGCCTACCTCCTGTGCACAGAACAGACACCCTGGACCCTGGAGACTATCCCCAAGGCAGGGCTGGCAGAGGGGCAGTGAGGAAAAGGATGGAGCGCATTTGGGGGCAGCCGGTAATTAAACGATTGGCTCGCCTTGGTCAGGGGTAACCTAGGGGACATCCCTGCCTCCCATTGCATGCTAGGACTAAATGTTTGCTGACGCATCTCTGTGATGGTTAATTTTTTGGGGGTGAAGGTGAGGAAGATTGGCCCTGTGCTAACATCTGTGCCCATCTTCCTCTGTTTTTTTATATGTGGGATGCCTGCCACAGCATGGCTTGATAAGCCGTGTGTGGGTCTGTGCCCAGGATCCAAACCTGTGAACCCTGGGCTGCAGAAGTAGAGTGCATGAACTTAACCACTACACCACCCGGCTGGCCCCAGTGTGATGGTTAATTTTAAGTATCAATTTGACTAGGCCGCGAGATGCCCAGACAATTGGTTCAATGTTGTTCTGGGTGTGTCTGTGAAGGTGTTTCTGGATGAGATTAACATTTGAATTGGTAGACTAAAGCAGATAGTCCTCCCCAGGTAGGTGGGCCTCATCTAATCCGTCGGGGGTCTGAAGAGTACGAAAGGCCGAGTAAGGGAGAATTCGCTCTCCCCACCTGACTGTCAAGCTGGGACCTGTGTCCTCTCCTGGCTTCGGACTTGGATTCAGACTGAGACTTACACCCTCGGCTCTCTTGGGTCTCCAGCGTGCCGAATGCAAATCTTGGTACTTCTTAGCCTCCGTAATTGAGACAGTTTGTATAGATATACATACTGTTTCTCTGGAGAGCCCTACTACCAGCTGCTCTCTGAGTCCGCACTGACTGGCTCTGCATTTGGATCACCAGCAGTGTCTCTAGAAGACAAATGGCACATGTCCGGCGATGGGGTCCTGACCAGCCCAAGGTAATGTTTCAAACGGGAGAGAAGTTCGGCCTCCCCTGGGTGGGCAGCCATCAACGTCTGCCCTGCAGGAGCCAGGGTGGGGCGGCCTCTAGGATCTGAGGGTCACTGGGGACTCCCGGGGTCCTCCAGGTGCCCCCTGCAGTCCCACACAGATCTGGCTTGAGCTGAGGGGGGAGCAGAGGAGTTCCCGCTACCTGCAGGCTCCCCCAGCGCCCAGGTGTTCAGAGCACCCTGCCCGGTGCATCTGCTCAGCGCCGCTCTAACAGACAGGTGTTCGGCGAAGAAGAGTGGTAATTGAGTTAATGTAGTGGAGTTAAAAAAGGAAAGTGGTTTTTATCGGTTGACGTTATATGATCAAGATTTCTCAAAAAGATGGAGTAGGACAGAAAAATATGGAGAATGTAAAACCTCAGATCCTGGCTAATTAAAATATATTTACTAAACATTGGATTTTTAAATGTGCTCCTATGAGTCCATTAGAGAAAAACTTCAAAAGACGGCATCTTGGAAAACATATTCTGTTTCACAGACTGCCGTCCTCTGGCCATGTCACTTAGAAATACAGACACACGGAGAGGTGCTCCCCACCCCTGGAGCCCCATGTGAACTCGTTTATTAGCAAATCACTTGATTTTGATTTTTAATTACTCATGTAATCTACACTTTTGCATTGTCATAATGGATGTTTACTTTGGTGATTTATAACATGTAACACTTTCTGTTCTATTTAAACGCACAAGTGTAAGCATTTTCCAACTTCTTTGTTCTTTGATAAAAAGGAAATTGATCTTTATCTGGTTATCATTCCGCCTTTTAAACACTGCAAATGCTGTTTCCGAGGGGGCTGGTGGTGTGATGTTTCCATGGCTTCTTTCATTTTCTCCCTTATTCCGGGAAGTTTCCAGAATGCCTCTGTCCACGGCCCTGGCTTGCTTTTCTGTGTCTCCAAAGACTATTGGTCACAAACGTCAGAAGTTTGTGAAGCAGAAGTTTGGGAAAAATTATCTTCCTAAAACTTCCAAAAGCAGTACCCATTTGCTTCCACCCGGGTTCAGCAGGACTTCTGCCAGCTGTGGTCCTAATTTACCCAGAAACATTCCGTGGAGTGCCCACTCTTACCCACAGGCCAGCCGGTGGGGGTCGGGGCCCACAGGGTCGGCAGAGCTCCTGGTTGGGAAGCATTGCTCTTTCTTTCCTGACCCACACTCCCTGGCAGGGCCGACCCGCCCACCTGGCAAACCTGGCCAGGGGCCTGTGTCTACATTAAAGAAGAGGGCGGTATCTTAGGACACCCCTGGCCAGATCACCACACACCTGTGGACAACCCAATGCCGCGTGCCCTGGTGGACTGCCTCCCATGACCTGGCAGTCTGTGGTCCCCCCCTAACCACCACCACAACCCAAGGGGACCTGGCTCCAGTGTGTAGAGGTTGGGCGTTGGCACGATCTGAGAAAGCCCGATGTCTGAGCTGCCTCAGCCTGATCACTGAGAGACCTCACCGAGAAGGGGAGGCTGGCGCCAGTCTCTGAGGATGAGAAAGCAAGCCAAGCCACCTGTCTGGCAGAGATGTGTGAAGATCCTGAGGCAGGAACTCAGGTACCCTTACCGAGCTCCTGGGGAGGGGGCTCTTCCATCTGCAACCAGGCAGCTAGCATTTGCAGCCTGGCTGCCATGCCGTGGCTTCTGAAGGGTCTATGTGTTCAGGTTGCCTTTCCAGAAGGACCACACTTCCCCTGGGGGAAGGGGCCACCCTCCCCACTGCACTGGGCCCCTCTGTGCCGCCTGGCACAGGGCACGGCTTACAGGAGGAGGGCCACGCACTTAGTCTCGCATTCATTCTGTCAGTCCACCCTTCAAATACATTTATTGTGCCTCCCCTAGGTGTAAAGTGCTCTTTAAGCCCTGGGGTTCTGGAAGTTCTAGCAGTTAAAAGGATGGACAATATTGCCCTCTCAGGTTCTACTTGGTGGGAGACAAACGATACATAAGGAGATGAACAACGGAACTAACAAGATCATTTCAGAAAGCGTTAAGTTTATGAAGAAAATAAAGCAGGAGCGAGTGTGAGGGATAACGTGGACACGATAGTCAGCGTGGTCTCCCTGAAGAGGCCACACTGAAGCTAAGCCCCCAGTGGCCACCTGCAGGAAGCACGTCCCGGGGGGAGAGGTGGTGGGACGAAGCTCCTGCTGCAGGAACAAGCAGTCTGCATCGGGGAGCAGGAAGAAGGCGGTGGGCGCAGAGAGACGGGAGGCTGAAGAAAGTGCACCATGGGATCAGAGCCCCGCCAGGACCTGGGAGGGGATGGAAGCGGGGGCCTAATCTTAGGAGATCCCTCTTTAGCCTGGGAGGACTCCAGGAAAGAAGTGACCCAGGATGGGGAGGGCAGTGGCCCCACACAGCTGCGCCCCAGGCTATGAAGATAGCTGGAGGCCCACTGCCACCTGTCCTCAGGGCTCCTCTCCGTGTCAGGGAGATTTGCGGGCACCAGGTGAGGTTCCAGGTGAGGGGCTCCCCGTCTTTAACTGCACACTGCACACGAGGTCCGCATGCACTAAATATCCTGCACAACCCTGAGCTTTATTGATTCCTTGGGAAATAGACCACAATTATTTTTGAAAATAGATGGCATATTTGTCTATCCTCTGAAGCAGCTCATACTCCCATAGATAAAGTGTCAGGAGAAAAATCAAAGAAAATGGAGGTGTCCATATCTCAGATAGATTTTCTTTTTGTATCGGCAACGTGCAAACAACTAGCAGAAAACCTAAAAAGAACCATGACCGAGGGACAAGGCAGAGAGACGAAGAGAAGTCCTCTTACGAGGGTTTAGGATGACGCCAAAGCAGGAGAAATGATGGAGTGGTCCGGCAGCCGTTTCCCCTTGTTTGGTTAAGAGCACCTCAATTTTCCTTTTGAGGAGACCAGTGGAGAGCCACCCATCCTCCATTCAGTGCGGTGTGAGGGGCTGTCTCCACCTGTCCCGTCCCAGATATGGGTATGTAACCATACCCCGAAGCCAGCCCACCCAGACTTCAGGGGAGCTGCGCTTTCCCTTTTACACTTGGGAGAGCCTGAGCGGGGTTCCTGTCACCTGCACCTGAGAGATGCGGGTCATTCAGAGTGTGGGAGCTGCTGTCTCAGTGCCTCGGAAGGAAGCCGGCAGCAAAGTCTCCTGGCGCCTCACACAGAGCACCCCCATCCCAGACCTGGACCACGGGAGAGCTCCTTCGACACTCCCGGGTCTCATCTGGGAACGTGATTGCGAAGTGAGGAAGCAGGACATTAGGGTCAGTTCGGACCCATACAGTGGTGTATAGACAGGCCCAGGGAGAACACAGCACCAGTGACTAAGTCAGTGTGGACCGGAGACGGGCGCGGGGCAGTCCCGGCCTCCTGCTCTGAGCTGCGTCCCACATCTCTCACCTGTGTGTATCCTCAGGTGGACCTTGAGGTGGTGGGATGTCCGGAAGGTTTTCCCACAGTACGGGCAGTCCTTCATGGCCGAGCCCAGGCTCCTGTCTCGGAGCAGCGCGGGCTGCTGGACGCCGGTGGATCTCCCAGCCTCCTCGCCGATGTCTGCAGCGGAGGAGAAACGTTCTCACATCACTTCAGCACATGTCAGAAGTTGTTCGCACCAAAACTGCTAACACCACACAAAGTTAAACATGTCAATACTACACCTGTCTATTTCATTCTTTAAATCTGACAGAATGCTGACAATTCATGTATTTTCTTGTTATTCTCTTAAATTATTTCATCTTTCCTATCATCATTTTAAGCAGCATATGGTACCTTTATATTGAACTGAATTACACAAGAAAAGAAACAGCTGTGTCAGCAGCTGGTTTGATTTCTTCTTTTGCTTAGCTCCTATTAAATATTTTTTTTCGAAAGTTTAAAAATGTTAGTGTTTGTTGAATGTGATTAATTTATAATATGGACTAGCCAGAGAGTTTGCTATAGGATCGAAATCACATTTGCATTATATCAAGCAACAAACAAAAAAAACGTGTCTCGGCTGAGTCCCTAAGACATGCAGACACACAGCTATTTCGGGACAGGAAAGAAAATTATCCAAAACTGATCATTTCTTCCTTGTAGAGTCTTGTATCCATCACTAGCTGGTGTAATCTCATGAAAGGGAGAAGAAAAAGTATGGAAATGCAGTTCCACAATTAGCCCATGATAAACATACAGTGACATATTCAAAGTCATGTGCAGAAACTCAGCTGCAGAACTCCCATAAACTTAGAGCACCGCAGTTAAATCTTCGTGCGGTGGCTTGAGAACTTCCTCTGTAAAGTATCAATACAAATTTTCCCTCCTGCTGTTATTTGTTATGTAACCCAAACCATTAGAAAATAGAATAAAATTTACATACGGCTGCCTTCTGCGCAGAAATGATGGGACATAATAGTAAATAAAACTGTGAAAATATCTAGTGGTTGGAGGATACGTTATTGCAACACCTGAGGCCTGACATCACACTGACAAAGAGACGACATCAGGGGAGCAGGGCAGGAGCTGGGAATCTGCGTCTCCGGGCAGGGGAGGCACGCGAGGCTTCTTCTCTGGACTCGATTTCTCCCTGCCTTGCAGGCCTCCCCGCACAGCTGCAGGCTGACCGCCTGGCACAGAACGGAAGGTCCTAAGGCTGGTGGGTTCTCGCCATGGCCTCCAGCCTGCCCTCTGGGCCTCACGGTAGATCCAGTAGGAGAACAAGGGGAAACTTCTGGGATAATGAGCAGACCTGTGAGTTCTGCAGAGAGCGGAATAAACAAGGTTTGGACCTTCTAAGCAATGGAAAACGCAAATTGCTTTCATTTTGCAACATCCGTTCCTAGTGTTCTCTAACAGCCAAAAGCGACAGCCTTACAGGCCATGAGCAAGATGAGCGCATGCGCACTCAGTTCTTATGTGGATGTTTGCTTTGAGCAGCCGTGGCAACCCTTTGGCTTGGAGCATCCTCTCTGCCTTTGGACTATGCAGGACGATATCGTCACCCTGGAAAAGCTCTTCAAAGGCTCACTTTTCATCTTATTCTCCCAACTCTTCCAACCCTCCTTGGAAGAGCTGTTCAAAGGGTCTAATTGCCCAGCATTTTTTTTCCTCATAATTTTGAGAGACTGACTTTCTGGGAGGACTGAGTTCACCCACATCTGGAGCTCACCCTGCGTAGACCTAAGTTTGTGGTTGCCCATACGAATGTGGGAACGTGACCAAAGATGGCTACTGATAAGGGCAAACAGGCACAAGAGCGTGTTGCAACGTCACAGCAGACAAGTGCCCCACATGCAGCCACAGCAAGGCACTCCACACTGCAGGTGAGTCCACCAGGGGCTGCGGCCACTTCTGTCTTAAAGAGCCAGTTTGCCCACAGCCCAGGAGAACAATGGCCAGGTGCCAGTTCCAAGTCAACTGCATCCTAGGTTAAACAGCTGGAATGCCGTCTCCTAACCACCTTCTCGCCCCCACCAGCCCCAACCTCAGCATGTTGCCTGTGTCCTCCCGCCATTAATCAGCTTTCATTTTGTGGGGTCATGAGGTCAGCCGAAAACAATAATGAGCCTGATTATAACGCTGCCTGAGAGTTCCCCACAACGTAGTTAAGACAGCCTGTTCAAGGGAGGAGGCCAAAGCTGTCAATGCCAATCATCGCAGCACTCAGTGCCCTGGAGGTTGGCTTCAGGACAGAGGTGGGCGGGCGTGGACTCTGACGTCACATTGTCGCAGGGCCACCAGCTCCCTGACCTGCACCAGCGTGCTTTCCCCTGCTCTTCCTTCAAGGACCCACTGTGGTCAGCAGCAGTGGGCTGTCCAACAGAAGTGAACAGAGAGAGTGAGGATGCACCCCGCTCTCTCTCCATGAGTCCTTGCCCAGGGCGCGCTGTGGACAGACACACGGACGAGGCGGCGCTCCTCGCCACTGTGGAAGGCTTTACGGGAGCTGGGGTGAGCTTCGTCTCGCTGCATGTCGCTCCAAGTGATGGCCTGGATCTGTTTTCCTTTTATCTTTCTATCTTGGATATGTGTGGCCCAATAAAAAGAATAAATTTGTAAGATAAACAGCTTTCTTTGCAGATTTAAGAGTCTAATTTTCACTTTACACAAAAATGGATTTTTTTTCTGGAGGGCCAGAGGCCTATGGCGTTTACTCTTAGACTAATCCAACTAGAAAAACAAACTCTGAGCAACGATGAAGGGGAATTGTGGGTGGTCCCAGGAAATGTCCAAGAGGCTGCAAGCCAAGCACAGGGAAGGCTGAGGGAGCTCCAGCCGCCTGGCCCGCACTCCCGGGCGTGCGTGTGAGTTGCACTGCGCCTGGGCGGGGAGCAGCGGCCAGCACAGCGCCCTCCATTTGGCCCAGACCCACCAAGAACTCCAGAGGCTCGCTCAGAGGGAGAGACCAGCTACCCTTGGCTTCCACCCCACCAGACTGTGAAAGCTGGCCGCTGCCCTCCTGCAGCACTCCCCAGGATGGAGGCCTGAGGCTTTGCCTGCATCCCACACGGCCAGCAGGCAAAACCATCAGTGGTCCTGCTTACAGACAGACCAGCTCTTCCTCAGCCCCCCAGGAAACAGGCAGCAGAAAGGAAGGAGCATTAGAAAAATTACTTTTGTGGTCCTTTGTCAGACTGTTTGTGGAGTGGTTTGAGCTTTATTTTAAATGTCCTTTTCCTACGACCTGCAATATTTCTTCCCTCAGATCAGACACTTTCTGTAAGTGTGATGGGTAGAAGGAGGTTCCTGTATGGACAGAGGCCAGCCTAAGACCTGTCATCTGCTTCTCCTTGCACATCCAGGAAAGGGGGGCAGCCCTACCAACGCTTAGAGACCGGGGTGTCCTGGCAGTCAGGGCATCTGGCTGCAGGCTGAGAAGCCATCTCCTTGCCTCAGCCTGGGAGTGCTCTGGCCTCATATGATGGGGAAACGGCTGAGAAATGACTCCTGGGATCCCTGATTCTTTTCCTGACCCCACTAAATAATATGGGATCTATTCTTCAGAAATGGATGTCTTGTATGGATGCAGGGAATAATATTTGAGAGGGACACAGGCCGCCCTTCTAGAGTTTCAGCCTAGAACCAGTGAATTATAATAGGTATCAAACGCTCTGCGAGCTTACTCCTGATCCTACAAGCTAAGAAAGAAGAAATGGACCCAATTATGATTCCAGTTCTGTTTCCAGAAGCTGTTATTTGGAGGTGAGCAGACCTCAGACGCCTGACCTTCCTAATTCTGTCATCTCAAAGTCAGAAACCGTGCCTCCTACATTTCCATTTGCTTGTTCCAATCCTCTGGGTGTACAGCAAGGCGAACCCAGATCAAGATGACATGAAGGGGCGTGACCTTCCCTGCCAGAGGGAGGGGGAGGGAGGTCCCTCAGTGGTGGCTGAAGGAGGAGCCAGGGGGATTAAAAAAGGCCAAGGATCATGTTAGAATCTTCCTCATCAGTTGGACAAAGAACCAGATGCTTAGAAAGGTAAAACAATTGTTCCACAGTTAAAGCCTGGACGCACGTAAGATGCGATCAGCAGCTGTCTGAGGCCGTCCCGAGGTTGGCTCTCCTGCAGTACACAGATACGATCTGATTTTGATTCAAGGTGCCTCATTACGCACTTTACCTACATATATATATGTTTGGAATTTAAAAACTTGGTTTATGAAATCATTTCGTATTTTAAGGGTCGATTTTCCCCCAAGTCAGCTTTAAACACTGAGCTTCCTTGGTACATATTTAAAATAGGCTGTTTTGCCAAGAAGGCTGACTCAGGAGTCAGCAGGAGGAATCTCCTCCCTCGGGGTTCCTGATGCCTGGCTTCCCTTCACCTCCCATCCTGGTTCCATCCGTCCAGGGGTCTGGACTTCCTGGGCCCTCCCCCAGGCCCAGTGCAGGCTGTCTTACCCACCGCCTCTTTGTGGCCTTTCATTCGCCAACCCTATCCTCATCTCAAACCAAGGAACTGGGGCTGGGTCTTCGAGAGATAGGAGGAAACGACAATGAAACGGATGGTAAGTGCTTCTAAATATTCCAGGTGCCCCTGCTTTTCCCAGCTTCCTTTGCCCTATGTTGAGACCAGGCGCAGAGACAGCAGGCCGCTGCTACCACCCCTTTCCTGTCCACGGCAACCTTGCCACACGAGGGTTGAGGTGGCAGAATCACAAAATGGAGGGCACCTGGGTCGCTGAGTCACCGATGGACAGGAGCCCACCCATGCCAGACTTTGCATGAATGAGAAAAAAATCTTGGTTCTGTTAAGCCACGGAGATTTGGAGAGCTGTCATTGTGGGCGGGGATCAGGAACCAACTGAGTCAGCCTTCTATTGGTGAGGACTTCTGGGTTTAAATTCATCTATCTTCCAGGTCGTCCTTTTAATTCAGAGAATGAGAGCGAGGACGAGAGCCAGGGAGAGGCCAACAGAGGCAGAGTGAGACAAAAAAGAGGAGGCACAGAGAGGTTTCTTTTTAAACTGTGCATGGATCCTCAGGTCCCACTTCTTCTTAACGCCAGGCAGCCTTACCCTTCATATGCCCAAAAGTACATTTTGGAATGATTTCCATTAAAAAAAGAATCATAATGATGATGTTGACGATGATGATGATGATGATGATGATGATGATGAAGATCATGACGGTGATGACGGCAAATCCACACAGCGCATGGAGAGTTACCCCAGCAGCCTCACATGACCGAGGCAGCCGTGTGTAGCCCTGAGCATTGACTACTTCATGTCTTAAACGCCATGGATTTCCATTTCTTTGGAACTTCTAGTATAACAGTGAATACACTTTCCTAGATGAGTCGTGCCATTAATTCTGAAAGTCTGCCTTGTGCAAAGAGCACCTCAGAAGCACAGCTCTCACTTCATTAAGGAAGACAAAAACTATTTGTGGGGTCTAAGAGCGAGCAGGGCCCCAAAACATCACATCTTTAAAAAATGTCTTGGTCCACATACATCAGTGCTTTAAGATCTTTTCAGGGGAGGAGAAATAACTAACACCTTGGAGAAAGTCCAAAGGAATGGATCGTTCCTCTGAAAAGCTTAACACTTTCCCTTACTTTGAAAACTTTAAAATTAACAGACTCGAATAAATCAATGATTACTGCGGTGGAGATTCCTGGTTAAGTAAAGAGTTCCTTTTATTTTTAAAAATGATTTTAATTTAAAGATAAGCATACAAATTACAACAGTGCTGCAAACAATTCTACTTAACTCCTGGAAGATGTAACTCAGGCCTTGGGTCAGTATGAATTTGGTGTCTCTGTGGTTTCCTCAAAGTCCTCTGGTTTATGATGGCCATATATAGTCATGTTAAACAGTTAAGCATTAATATGGATTGGCGAAAGCATTTGTTTAAATAGAGAGCTGTCTTAGAAAAGGACGTCCACTTGGGAGAGGACAGCGGCCGGCTTCCCTCTGGCTTCCTGGCCTCGGGACTGGGCTGGGCTCACCAGCAAGGCCCAGGGCTCGTGGCTGGTCCGTCAGAGAGGTGGAAAGGTGGAACGTTCTCTATCGCTGCCTTTTCTCACCTTCGACCCAAACTCAAAGCTGTGCACAGCTCCATTTGCTTTTGGCAAGACAGGATTTCTGGAATCGGGGAAATAGGTTATTAAACGGCTAAAATTTGGAGAAAAAAAATATAAGATAGCAGGATCTCAAGCAGCTTCTCCAAAGCAACATTTTGATGAGTTAAGTGAAAATGAATCAGAAACACACGGATTAAATTTCCCTTAAAATACACAAGGGCTTCGAAATGAAGTGCGGTGGGCCAAATGTGTTTCCGGTTTTCCCAAACCCAGAGTGCTTCCTAATTGTCGGGGAGGGTGCGGAAGCCCCTGCTGGAGACGGGGCCACACGTGGGCTCTCTTCCCTTTGGCACTGTGTGATGCTGCTGTTGACAACATCCTCTGTAATCCTTGGGTTGCCAGCTCTCCCAAGGCCCTAAGGGCCGGCTGTGGGCAGGCAGTTTTCATCCCCAGCATGAGGACTGTGGCTGTGGATGCAGCGGGCAAGATCTGGGATCACAGAATCGATGTGGGACAAGGCACCTGGGGCGATGGGCCTCTCTGGGCTCTGCACGCTCCTCTCTTCCCTCTGGCCTGGTTGGCGATGGTGGGCTGGGACCCATCCTGGAGACCGTTGGGGTGAGCCAGCACAGAGCAGAATCACCTCTGACCTGGCCTGGGTGGGGAGAACCAGGGAGGAGAGTGAGTCTGGAGAGGGACGGCCCAGGGAACTGCCATCTCCTGGGAAAAGCCTGGTTAGTGCAGCGAAGGCACAGGCCACTTGTCCCATAGCTCTTTAGAATAACCCCAACTCCTTCTCATGGTCTCCAACCTCCCGGCTGCGTGGCCCCCACTGCTGCTCTGACCTCATCCTGACCAGACTGTCCTCCAGCCCCACCTCTGTGTTCTCCCTTGTCAAGCCCGCTTAGCTGGCTCCCAGCACGCTCCCTCTGGTTTCCTTCACACCACCTCTCTCACCATCTGCAGACTCTAACTGACCCATGGGTTTGTCTGCTCGCTGCCTCTCCCCCGCCAGAACACAGGCTCCGCCAACAGGAGCCATTTACTGCTGGTTGGCGTCTATCCTCAGCACGTGGTGGGCACTCAGCCCACAGCCAGTGCACGACACATACTTTTTTTAAATTGTACATACTTTTTCCAGTAAATAACAGACTCAGAGGAGGCAGGCAGACTGGAAGTCAGAGGCTCAGATCAGCTCCTGACTGCAAGGGGGAGCTGCTTCGAGTAGCCTGGGAGGAACTGCGCAGACACCAGCGAAATTCCAGAAACGCACCAGAGGGCTCGGCACCATCAGGGGCTGGAGTGTGAGGCCAGCAGGGTGGGCAGAAGGTCAGGGGAGCCCAGCGAGGCTTCCTGGAGGAGGTGGCCTCGGGTGTCTCCCAGCTGTCTCTCCACCCAGGTGGAAGGAACCACAAACACACAATCATCATCAGCAAGACTACAGTGCGCTTTCCAGAAGGTTGGGCGTGTTGCTGAGGCACCTTCCACTATCTCATTGCCCACTTCCTGGCTAAAAAGGAAAGTCTCACTGTCACGAGAAGAAACAGCCTGCCATACGCATAGGGTCTTTAATCCACAGAAGACTATAGTACAATAGATATTTTCAAAGTAATCCATGCCCCAATTACTATTGTAATTATTGCAAAATATTTGTTATGCCTTCCTTTTTTCATAATTTAAATTAAGTCCTCCTTTCTTTACAAGAAAAAACTACAGAAGTCTCTACTTTCAGTAAAGCATAAATTCCCAAAAGATTTCTACATAATTTATTTTCTCTAAAAAAAAACTATAGCTTTTAAGATCCTCTTAAGATAATTTACAGCCCCCTCATTTACGGGTGGGGAGAAGACCAGAGGAGATCTCTTTGATGGCCGGGTATGTTTCAAGGAATTCTTACCTAAATGACACTGAGAACAAGCTGGACCGATCTTTTTTGCAATGTGCTTGGTCAGTCGCCGTAACTTGCGGGGCCGAGGTTTCCCCCGGGAGTCACGCACACCGAAAGGACAGGGAGGGCTCGGCGATAACGCCTCCCCTGGAGACATGTTTTGCCATATTCTTTTTTAAACAAAGAAGACATCGTAAGCACCTTGCAATATCTTTCATTTAATCATTGGCAGAAGGCAAGTCCCTGATGAACGCTGGCCTGTGTCTTTCTCTTTAACCAGCTGAGTGATCCAAGCTTTTAATATAGCCGTTCCAATTATTGTAAAAGTCATCTAGCACCTTATAACCACAAATATTGACAGTTTATTGCACAACACATTCCTGACATTTGAAGGTCACACCATACATAATACATACTCTTTTATAAAAGTGTCTGGAACAAAGAGATACATGATAAGCAATTACTTCTCCCCGCTTGTACGTATGTACAGTTCGGGGTTGACTCGAGGTGGCGCGGGAAACACACACACCATTTTAAAGAATCTATTGAGGCAGCACGGAGGCACCCACGATGGATAATTATGGAATGGCTCATGGACGTGCTGCGGTCCAATCGGCTGGCCAGGCGTGGGGTCCGGGCAATTCTCCTCCTCCGAGTTTGGGTCACAATGCCACTTTGCCAGGGAGAGCCCTGCCTCACTTCACAATCGGATTTTCCCCCAAAGCCCCTAAGCATAACAGAGTCACAATATGCTCTTGTTTCCCAGATTGGTCTGCATGTGGCTGAAAGGAATTTTAAACATCCAGCAGGCCCGGTTCCGATGCACCTGCGCCTGGAGCCTGCTGAGGTGCCCAGAGGGGTCCTGAGCACAGCTCTGCCACAGCCATGCTGTGCGTCCCCAGGGCTGTGGCATCCACAGAGACCTGTGGCACAGGGGTACCTGGCTGCCAGGCACAGGTGAAAGCAAAGTGGGAAGGGTGCTCCACCTCGGCTGAGGCCCAGGCCCTGCGGGATCCCCGGGGACATTCTGAGGAGGAGGTCTGCCCACTGCCTCCCTCGCCCAAGGCCGCTCTGGCTCGCCCACTCATCTTCCCGGCTTAAGTCTGATGACCTCAGTGGAAAGGTTTGCAGTCCAAAGCCTTCAGGTCAAAACCCAGTTCCACCAATTCTTAGAAGTGTAATTCTGGGCAAATTACATAAGCTCTCTGAGGTTCGGTTTCCTTATCTGCAAATGCGGAGAGTGGGGATAATTCATTTAGCACGGCGCCTGGTACAGGATATGCTCCAATTCACAGTAGCTGCTAACATAGTAGCTTTGAACAAGAACCTTGCCAAAAGGGCACGTTCCAGGCGGCTGGCATGGAGGCAGGGCAGAGACCTGTGACCACAGTGCTCCCGCTCCAGCGCCAAGCTGTGGACCAGGACACACACGCAAAAGGTCTGGACTGAGGGGCACGTTCCTTTCCTGGAGAGTCCAAGTCGGAGCGGTTTCTCCAAGGTTCTGAAGACACAGGCGATTCTCCCAAGTTAACAGTGAGAAACAATTCGGGCTGCAAGTGAGCTCCCAGAGACGACAATCTTTAATCACAGATGAAGCAGCAAGTCGTTAGAATCTACACCGAACTCCCTTCCAAACGATGCTAATGGCTGCTGTTTGGAAAAAATACGTGTTTGTGTGTATGTAAATGCAAATAAACATATATGTATTTTAGAACTGCGCTAAAATAAATAACCGGCAAACTTTCAAGATAATCAAAAGCCCTTCCAAGAGTAATTTTAATTTGATTTCCAGAAGGAAAGCCCTAAAATTTAAGACATGGGACCAAAATGATTTCTATAAAGATGACGTGTTTATTAGCATTAAATCCCAGGAAAAGGGGCTTCCTTATGAAGATCACATTTTTGCATCTGAACAGCATGCATATTAGGATGTGTGTGTTTCTTTAAGAAGCTATTCTGTTTTAGAGGGTAGCGTGTAAGACATGGCCCACGTGATCAGGAGGTTGCTATGGTAAATATGCATTTTTTATTGAAGAGTAAACAGTGGCAGAAAACAAGTGTCAATTGCCAGCTCTGAAGTTACTGCCATTTATGAGCTGCGCTGACTTACCCAGACCTTTTAATTTGAGAACCTTTATCAGATGAGTACTATCATTGGATCAAGATTTAAAATTTGTTTGAATAATTGCTGAACCTTTCAATACCTTGCAGTAATAAATACTTTAGTTGATATATAAAAATTAGCAAAAAAAAAAAAAAAATCTATCCAGCTTTGCCCATCATGGCAGATAGATCTTCCCAGAGATCTGCTGCCTGACCGGTGGACCTCCAAAGGACAAAACCTTTGGCCCTGGCTCAGGCCACAGAGCAGAGGAGCCAAGGAAACAGCTGAGGCTATCCCACTGTCCATTGTCTTGGTATCTGCAGGATAAACAAAGCCAGAGCCGATGCCCTGGAGACTGGCCCTCCCGCCTCCCGTGGGGTGTCACTGTCCTGCAAGGCTGGTGCCCAAGGCTGCTGGAAGGGCGGTGGACCCTAGCCAACACACTGTGACGCTTTCAGTAAAGTTTTCACCGCTTTCCCCCTTGTAGAGGTTGGCAAGAGACTAATAGTTCTTAACAGGCAGCTTTGTTTTCCTCTGACATCCACGAGCGACCTTTCTCAATCACAAATCAGGCCGTGTTACAAACCTCAGATAGCTCCCGGGCACATCCTGAGTGGGCCCTCAACCAGCTTCTCCGGCCAGGTGCAGAGTCTGGATTTTGTTCTTCTCTGACACTCGCTTTCCTTCCAGCTTGTACTTTGCACAGGACAAGGATATGATTCCTCCTCCTCCACTTCTGGCCCACGGGCGTCTGACCACTATTCACCCGACACATGCATGAATGAATGATGTGTGAATAAATGAACTGACCCTGGCTCCGGGCAGGACTAACTTCCTGGGTAGCAGCTTCGAACAGGAAGGTCAAGTCTGCTCATTCTTCCTTTGATCACAGATAAAAGTATCAAGTGTTGGCAAATTTCTCAAAGGGAACTTTCCAGGCTCTGAGAATTCCACAGACTAGTCCAAAGAAATCTTGACGAGGGACAAGGAACCAATTAAGCAAGATGAGTGTGTCCTCCACGGAGCCCTGGGAAAGAGGGGCAAGAACAGGCAGCTCTGTTGGCAGGGGAGGGGGCAGCAGCTGGATCCCAATGTCTGCAAGGCCCCCAGGCATGGGCAGAGACTGCCCGGCCTGAGGGACCAGCTGGGGCATGAGAACACCTCAGAACACAGAGAGCTGTTTGACTCCAAGATCTGAGTTCAAATCTCAATTCTGTAGTCCTGAGCAAACTGCTACAGCTTCATGAGCTTTAGTTTCCTTGTTTGTTAAATTGGATAATAATTGGATCATGGTAGTCCTCACAAAGGAATCTGTTGCATGAAATAGTGGGTTTGCAAGGCCCCAGTCCACCTTAAATCCTGCATAGGTATCATGGCGAAGTGGGAAAGTCACTGTCTCTGAGACAGCCAGCTCTGGGTTCTAAGCCAGCCCTGCCACTTCCAGCTATGTGTCTCTAAAAGCTTCCTAACCCAGCCCAGACTCCAAACGCTGTCTGTAAAGTGAGAACAGTGGTGCCTATCTGCAATCCCTTATGAAAACCAAGCGATGTCGTGTGAGGAAAGGGCAGCTGGTGGATTCCCAACTGACCGTTCCCCTCCCCACCCGGGTCCAAGGTCCTCACAACACAGATGACCAGGACAAGCCAGGAGGTAATGCTTCATACACTGGCAATCACCACAGGATCCCTTCACATGGTCAGCCCCTCCCGGACACACTCCAAGGAGGATTCCCATTGCCAAGCTGGGAAGATCATTTCCAATGCGCAAAGTGACACTAGCCCCCTGTGACGGGAAACCCATGAACAAGGCCCCACTCACTTCCACATTTTCTAATCCCCAAATTATAGTTTATTTGGCACCTGTCCTCAAGGCACTCCCTAGACATGAGGGAGGGACTTCAAACATCTCTTTGAGATCAGTAAGTGGGGGGCAGGGAGGAAGCCCTGGGGGAAAGGTGGAGAACAAGGATGATAGGGAGAGAGAGAAGCACAAGTTTTTGGCAGCTCATGCCCTACCACCCTGTGTCCATCCATCCATGAGATGGTCAGTGTCAAATGTTGATGGGCAGCCTTACCTCTAAGCACCTCTGCAGAGCCCCCATCGATCCTGACATGCAGGCCACTGGCTCTTCAGTCCTGCATGCAAGGAGCCTACACCCCAGACACCCTCCGGCCAGGCCATTCCTTGTCCTGGGAGAGGGCACCCCAATGCTGAGGAAGAATTTTATTTTTTTATTTTACTTTTTTCCTTTTTCTCCCCAAAGCACTCCCCCTCCCCCGTACATAGTTGTATACTCTTAGTTGTGGCTCCTTCTAGTTGTGGCATGTGGGATGCCTACTCAGCATGGCTTGATGAGAGGTGCCATGTCCGCGCCCAGGATTCGAATCGATGAAACACTGGGCCGCCGCAGTGGAGCACGCGAAGTTAACCACTTGGCCACGGGGCCAGCCGCCTAAGGAAGAATTTTAGAGCAGTCCCATGGGTCCTGGGCAGTTTCTTGGGACTGTGATGTGATGTGAGCTGGGAGCTTTCCTGGCGATGCTTAGGTGGGCCATGGAGATTCGGGCTCTGGGTCTGTCCAGGGAATTCCCAGAACTTCACAAGAATCCAGAGCCAGCGCTCCTGGCCCTCCAGAGGGGGAAAGGTGAGAACTTTCTCCCTGATGGACCTCGGCATCTCAACACTCACTGGTCCTTCTTCCTGAAACACAAACCCCAAACCTCAGCCCCACTACCTCCATCTTGCCTGCTTAATCCCACCCATTCTGGAGGGTTCAGCTCCAATGCTGCTTTCCCTGGGAGACGTTCTCTGACTTCCAGACTAAGGTGGGTCTGCCCTCGTCACCCCCCACCATCCTTCATGACACCTCTCAGGGTTTGGTACTTTGTGCATGCGTGACACCTGCTTAATTTCTGTCTCTCCCACTAGCCTGTCTACTCTTAAGAGCTGGGATGGGGTCTATTTTTCCCACTCTTATGTCCCTAAAACCTCCAGGCACAGAGCGAGTGCTTGGTAAATCCTGTTGACTGACTGACTGAATGTGTGAATAAATGAATGAATGAATGAGTGAATGATGTGTTGGGGAGGCTAGGCAGCCATTCCATGCTAGCATGATTGAAGGAGCCCATTTTTTCCTTCTAAGTTTTTCACTGGCCTCTGTTGACCTGCCCTCATAACAGGGAGTGCAGGTGACCCGCGCTGTGAGGACAACTGCAGCCAGCTGTCACCAGATGAAAGGAAGACGCGGGGCTCTGGTCTCTGTGTAGCCTCAGTCCCCAATCCCCAGGCGCTTCTCCTGAGACTCCAGGCTGCTCCTCCAGGCTCTCCTTGAGACGGTGCAGGGCTCCCACTGCCAGCATCTGATTCCTTCAGAGGAGAACTTGGCTGGTGGCATGAGCCTCACCTGCCCCACTTGCTGCTCAAGACTGCCCACAGTTCCTCCCAGCGCAGGGCCCTTCCCACCCGCGCCTGCCCGGCCGACCCAACATCCATGCAGAGGCTGGCTTCCGGTCCACAGCAAGGCCGGCAGCTCTCGGGAGCCCTGCTGCAGATGCTGGGCTGGGGGCACAGGTGGGCCGCTCCTGGCAAACAGCATCTCAGGTGCAAGGAGAGGCTGGGCCGGTGCTGGCCCAGGCCCACTGCTGGCGCAGAGCAGAGCCCAAGCCCAGTGGCAGCACATCGGGCCATTGGTTCTGCCTTGGTATTTCTGCTGAGTTTCTGGGCCTGAGGAAAAAGTCTGTCCAGACATATGTTCTTGAGGGTGCCCCGCCAAACGGGTGCTCTGCGCGCACCACCAGAATGAGGGAGAATACTCTGCCTTTCCATCTGTGTGGTGCTCACTGGATGCTCCTCCCTCAGCCTGGAGCCCTGGCTCTTGCAGGCGCTCTCACGGCCCCCTCCCTCCGTTCTGGCCCCTCCCCAGCTCACCCCTAGGAGCCACCACCCCAGTACTTACTGCTCCTGCTCCCCTCCCAGTACATCTTTGGTCTGTCTGGTTTCCATGGCATCCCCAGCCTCAAGCAAGGTGCCTGGCACATAGTAGGCACTTTTTATTTTTTTGAATAAAGAACAACAATTTGACAAAGCGACACTACTTTCCCTGATTAGATAGTGGTGACTTTTCCTCTAATATGGAAAATCGCTCTCCCTTCCCTTTGGAAGCCCTTCCAGGCTGCTGTTCAAGGCAGGCTCATTCACAGAGTCCTGCGACGCTAATTTCTATCCCAGAACTGAGAGAGACAGCTAAATGTTGTAAGGTTATTCAAAACTCCTGCCCCTTCTCCCCTGACTTCTCCTTAGGGGAAAATTGCCCAGGAATACATTTCCTCATCTGTATGTTAAAGCACGGTTACAATCCACCTATCATGATTGCAATTTTGGGAATCAAAACGGAGATCCAAAACAGCAGTGTGATCTCCATTTTAGCCACATACATTATAATAAATTAAGTCACAGAGAGAGCTCTGCATTAACTGACTCTATCCCTTTAATACCTTATAGGAACACTGAGGCTGCCCTCCCTAGGAGCCCGGCGTGCCCTGCCTGCCGCCCGGGGCTGCCACGCGGGCGCTGTCCCCCACCTGGAAGGGCTGCTGACAGAGCCAGCTGCCAGATGATGGTGGCACCCAGTACCGTGTGCTTGGAACTTTGACTGAATCAGGCTTTGCATCATGGGTTCAAAACCACAGAGAGGCTCCCAGCCATCCTCGGCCAAGGGTAAGCAGAAGCCTCTGGAAAGAAGCAGGCAGTGCGGGCAGCACGCTGATGGAAAGGTCCTAGTCTGACACTTGTGGACACCTCACCTCGGGACTCAGACCAGGGAGGCAGAGGGGACACAAGTGTCCAGTACCCAGTGACCTCACCCACGTCCCTCCCGGGCCCGGGCCTCTGTTCCCACTTCTGCAACTTGTCAGGGCAGCACTCTGACTGAGGTCACAAATGGTCATCACACAGGGCTTTCACTTGCCAAATTTGTTTTTAACATTTACAAATTCAGAGCATTTCACGTGTAGTCCCGGTTTCCAGAAACTGTTCTCTCACAAGGCTGGGTCCACGGTCCTAAGGAGCAGTGGTTGTAGGGCTGGGCAGTGGGTGCTTCCTCCCCACCCGGCCGTTCCGTCATCCTCACTACCTGGCTGCCACCCAGCCTGCAGGCATCACTGTGAATTTGCCATCTCAGTCGAGATGATCCTGGACACCCTTTCCACCTCTAAAGATGGCCACAATAACCTCAGTTGAGCAAATAAGGCAGAAGCCTCCAGACTAATTCTCATAATTATGATGGGTCTATTATTTCAAAGCCAGCAATGATTGTGGGGTCAGGTGCTCAGAGGAAGAGGGAGAGAAACATACTTTAAAGCGATAGCAAATATCCTTTGATTCTTTGCTATCATACAAATTGCATCCAGAAATGCTGAAACACGTGCTCACAACCTTAGTCAAATTTCAAAGAGGCTCAGCAGGAAGGGCAGTGATCAGAGAGAGAGGAGGAGAACCGAGAGCCACGCGATCTGAAGACCCTGTCCCGGGACTCAGCGGCGGGCCCAGCGGAGGGGACACTGACACCTCTCTCTGCTGCGCTGGCCTGGAGATCTCTCACTCACCATGCCTGACCTCCTCGTCTTCTCCAGGCGAGCTGCGTCCACCCATCCCCCTTCGGCCCTGCAAGAGTCTCTGCCCAGCCTCACTCGTGCTCCCAGCACCCCTGCCCTCTGAGCTCTCTCTGGACATTTCTACACAATGACCTGCTGCTCCAGGCTGCCCACTAATTTTTCTCATGTGTTTTGATTCCCGCCTGCTTACCAAGAGGACCCCGTGGGTCTGCCTGTCTCGTAATCACCGACAAAGCCGATGAAGGGCTGGCCCACAGAGTCACTCAATAAACACATGTTGGTTGACCTTTCCATTGTGAAAGACACTGTTATTATCTCCTCCAGGGCTTTCTTCGTAGGGCGTCCTCAAGGAGAAAGGCAGATCTGACCAAGAGACCGAAAACCCTTCAGACTTTCTGGCCTCATTTCCTGCTGGGTTGTGCCTCCAGTATTTGCTTGGTTGTGAGTCGATCCATCCAGCCAACAAGTATTCAGGGATGCTCACTCTGTGCCAGGCACAGGCGCAGGGCGGCCCGGAGCCACACCCAGGAGCACTGTGGGGGACGACTCTCTGGGCTGACGTCTATATCATGTAGTGAGGGGCCCAGTTCTCTCCACGATCCTCGTTTGTCTGCAAGAAG